>NC_141689.1:1109787119-1110427119 GCF_964263255.1 Lissotriton vulgaris | reverse complement strand
GTCAGTTCTTAGTGACATCTTTATTGACGTCTTATGTCCAAACCTTACGTCAAACTCGGCACCTTTCAGGTATAAATATACCAACGTTGCCTTAAGCAAACACACGGTGGTGGTTTTGGAGCCGAGCAGCTATCTACTTGCCCGAGAGCCCAACTGATGCAAGAGCCCACGGACGCTGCCCCTCCCTTTTGACGCACTGAGAGAGACGCTGTCTTTTCTCCTGCCGAGAAATCCAGCTCCGGTGTTCTCAGCCGCCTTCGCGGGCTGCTGGGATATCGAGTCCTGAAAGAGAGATACCAGACCTCCTGCATTCTATTACCCAGGTACGGAGCTGACTAAATCCTTAAAGAGAATTCGTGAGTCAGATTCTTGGCAAAACCAACTTAACTTAAACTGCTACTTACTTACTCCTTACCACGTATTAGGCTTAGGTCAGGTACACCGGGGTAGGCGTAGTTAGAAGCACCAGTTGAGTACGATTAGTCAATGTATATATGTATGTATATATTTTATCCATTTTAAAGTATCTTATGGCTAAGAAACCATATCAATGCTTTTACAATATTTTTTCATAATACTCTTTTTACTGTACACACTTTACTTTACATTAAGTACTGCAATTATGGCAATTCATTTCTCTTGCATGAGAAAGAAGACTGCTCAATCAATTACACCTTTTATTGAAAACGCCCATCTCTCTTTTCTCTGCACTCTGGTGAAACTAAGTACGCACAATTGACTGAGTGAAATAGCTGTCTATTGTTTTCACACGACTCTAGAGATACACTCTTATTCTGAGGGAGCAAAGTTGTCATGTTTATATGGTTGTCAGAAGCTAATCCATTCTTGTCTATCCAGGGAGGTTAAACTCCTCCTCGTTTATTCGAGAAAGTTTCTAGTGACCTCTGAGCTAGCTGGCAAACCTTAAGTCTAATATAGTCAGTAGAGACCTAGTCGACCTCAGTCCTACATCTACACTGCTGAATATATTATTCCAATGCGCAGAGCCTATTGAGAAAATAGGAATTACACTACACTACCACTCTGTTCTCCCATTTACTATGTAGATAGGGCAGTGTGACAGTTGCAAAGGTTTACTCTCTTGGTATTGTCATGAAGATTCTCCCCAAATCTTGGCTGGAATCTTTAAATAGGAGTGGGTGAAAAGTCTTGACATTTCACATGACGGGTGAAACACTTCAGATGGTGGTCATCATTGCAAGTTATCTGTTCAAATCCTTGGCAATCATTGTCTCAATCATGGTTCAAGTGACTACAGAGCCTGTGAAAGGAACCTACGCTGAAGCATCAGGAATGCAAGCATTTTCTATGTGCACCAATATATCCTCACCACTGAGCACTTTAGAGATAAAAGAAAATATTGTATACCACACTGAGCTATTCCACATATGTGTAATGTGGGATAGTTGTGTGTGCCAACATTTTGCATGCCCCTATAAGCCCATGCTCCAAAGCTGCCATTCATCATCATGTGTCCATATACAATAAGCTGAATAGATGTAAAAAATAATCACACCCAGAGCTGAACTTGGAATGATGGATGCTTACTAAAAACCAGAAGGTGTCTGCTGATCAAGTAATCATATATTGCACGTAAGTAACTTTACTCCTAAGATATCCCACAATTTATAATACAACTAATAACCCATCTCTTCAAGATGTGCCTCATCAACAATCAATGAAGTATCCACCTTGATACACTTCCAAGAGAAGCCTATTCTCCCTTTTCTATTTATCAGGTAGATGCTTTTCAATCAGTGACTTCATCCCCACAACTGTCTTGTATGAAGTTCTGTAGTTTCCTACCTGGATAAGAACTAGAGTACCCTCAACATAGTGGCATAGCGGAGACAAGTTGGGCAATGGCTGCTAAACCTTTAAGCTCCTGGACCCCGATCAGTATCCTGCAACATCCTGAGCATTAATGGGTCTGGTCAGCAATTGAATACCCCCTTCAGTATCGCCAACCCTGGGGGGACTACTCATCTGCTCCAAATAGCTGCCCCTGCATGATCTTGCAGTGAGAGAGTCAGAGACCTGGACGGCCGTGGGATGACCCTAAGGTAGAGGCCGTACTGGAGTGCTGGAAGCTTAGGTGGAGTGTTGCCTGACCTGGTGGGCCGCACTAGAGATGGGCCTCTTGCTCAAGAGGCAAGTAGACCTGCTTCGGCTGGAGGTTTCCGCTTGAACTGCCTGGGGGGTAAAAGCCACGGCAGGCCGCATCTGGTGAACCCAACTTTGTGAGGTGCCTCAGACAGACCTGGACAATTGGGGCTGGCCTGGAGTCAGCATCTGAGGTACAGAGATGGGTGATGGCAGCTCAAGACTTGGTTCTACGGAGGAGCCAATTTGAGAACCGCAACCGGGTGGGAGGTCCCCCTGTACATCACAACTTGCTTGAGGAGGGTGACTGACTGAGCTGACCTGGCAGAGTGATGCAGACAGCCTAGACTACAGGGATATCTTTGAATAATGGAAGAACCCACTGGTGGGTGCGATGGCCCTACGTCCAATATAGACAATTCAAGACGTCACCATCCTTCTGCCTTTTGACATTAATACTTAGAAAGGCCCACTATAAAATTGCTTACAGAGGCAGCGGTTATACCAGCGACCAGCATTCACGCCACTGGGCCTCCCTTATAGTCTGCAGCACAGGCCACATTTCTGGTGCTTCTTCTCTGCCTTACACTTCAGTCCTAACTCATGTATCATCTGAGTGCACAGGAGTGGGCGACAACTGGGAGAGCCCCAGCATGAGGAGGCCTTCTGGGGACACAGATTGAGACTTTGAGGGAAGAGCTAGGTAGGACAAGCTCACCTGGGAGTACGCAGGAGGCTGTGGCCTCCTCCTGGAGCTGTAAGATTGGTGGGCCCTGTGGCAGTGGATGGCCTGCGTTGAGCTAAGAGATCGGACTGGCAGCAGACCCTGTGGCGGGGACCCCATGTTTGCTGAGGGGTAGATTAGCCTGCTGACCACTGGAGATTCTCTAAGGGCCTTACGAGATGGAACCCTGATTCTGCCCCCGCTCTTTCCGTGGTGTTCCTCCCCATTCACGCACGAGAACCCCATAATAGGTAAGGACAGAGCAAGTCGAGCAACACAGCAGACAAAAATGGATCAATTTGCTGCCACTAAGGCAAACTGAGAGGAAAGGACTTAGCGGAGACAGTGAGTGAAACCACAGGCACTCAAATTCTAGCAGCAACTGAAATGCTGAGCTACAGGCTAGATACTAAAATAGGCACTATCTGCCGAATTGGCAAATGCCTCAGTGTGGATCAGCAGTGGATAAACATTCCCTGGCCACTGAGTGTGATGTGGTCGACATGCAGGGGGAAATCCAATCCCTCACAGTGACAGTGGGAAAGCTCAAGGAACTCACTGGATGGCTGGAGGAGAGGGTTCAAGATGCTGAGGGGCGCTCGTGACTCTGCAACCTCTACTTTGTGGGGTTCTCCTAAGGGGCGGAAGGGATGACTCCGAAGCTGTTTCTTGAGAGTTAGATCAAAAATACAATAATTTAGACCACAAGAGCTCATAGGTTGCTGGCCCGAGGCCCCCACCGGGCGCACCACCATGAACAATCATTGCAAAGCTCCTCAAATATAGAGACCGAGATACCATACTGCAGGCGATCAGAGGGATCAGTGACAAACTATCGATCCAACAAATATCGAGAAGGACAAATATCAGAAATGTAATATTGGGAATAAAAATATTGACTCCATATACATAACTATAAAATCCACTAATATAAAGCACACAAATATTGTTAACAAAAATATCAGTCTTTACATATATCGCTAACAAAAATATAGGAAACACAAATATAGGTACCTATAAATAAACATATACCATGTCAAAAGAATTGATTGCTACAATATCATACAACAAAATGATCATCAACATAATGAAAAAATTCAATTAAAAAAAGCCAAAAAGCCAATTTTCACATAAACGAATCACGTCAAATAAACCAGAAACTTATAATAAACATCAATAATTAATTTAAAATACATTACAATACCCCAAAATTAAACGTTCACCCCATAAAAACACCCCATAAAAATAGGACACCTATAAAATATAAAATAAATGCTTCTAAAACATTATTATATATTATAAACATTTAAATACAAAATAAGCATATAAAATATTATATCAAAACAAATAAATACATAGTTAAATAAATACTACTAAAAGAAACCATAAATTAGGGTTCACCAACCAAAGACTTAAATGATAAAAAAATCTAAATATACTAAACCCACCAATAAAATCACACTACAAACAACTTTAACAAATAAAATTGCTCAAACAATTAAACAAACCATATAAAAGGCACACTACACTAATTAAAGCAAATAATGACTCCAAACACGTCAAAAACTGCAAGAGGAGGAAACTTTCCAGATTCTCGCTAGAAAAGTTTATACATCAAAATATGCATCTCTACAACTACATATTCAAATACGTAATACTTATATTTAAACAAAAAATGAAATAGTCCGTTTTTATTCTTTAAAATTTGTATTGATTTTTAATTGCAACAATATTGAAACAATTAATACATGTCATGGCACTTCTTTACAGAATATATTTACAGCAAGGAGAAAATAAGAAAACAAGTTTGAATCTTTAAACACAGATTTGAATAAATATATAAAAGATAAATCCATACGAATCTCAAGGAGGTTAGGTCACCTCAAGAGCTTTTACCCACAGAGAAACAGTGCAAGTGCAATAAAAAGAAAGATCAAATACACAATTCATAGATATACATAGTCAATGGTCGAGTGGGACAGAATGGAGGATAAAACAGAATAATCTGTGCCTCCTTCCTTAACCTATTGCTCCAAGGAGAGAAGCACAAGAAGCAGAGAGTAGGTTTTTGAGGTTTATCCTCACTATCCCTTATTAAATTTACCAGTCCAGAGATTGGTGCCCACATTCTCTGTCCTAACTCCCTTTTACTTTGTCCTCTTAGCTTATATTCAGAGGATTCTATGTTATATATAGCCAACATCTTAGTCCGTCAATTGGTACAAGCAGGAGGATCAACACTCAGCCATTGAGAAGTGACACACAGACGGGCAATATCCATTGCTATAAACAAGAACCCTGTCTCTGCCCTTACCCTCCTATTTGCCTCCGTGCTATCTAATGACCCCCAAATGAATAAAGCAGGAGTATTGGACACAGGTGCACCTAAAACCATAGCTAAAAAAGCCTCAAGATCCTGCAGAAAGGTAGCCAGTTTGGGGCAAGAGTAGAACATATGTCGGGTGTCAGCTGATTGTAGTCTACATCTGTTACACTTCCCTCCCCTCATACCACCCCATTTAGTTATCTTTTGTGGTGGATAATAAAGGTCAAAGATAGACATACATTGTTGACTTCTGAGACTCCGTTATCAACACCTGATTCACCAGTTCCAATATGTCTTCAATGCAAATTCCTTCCCTGATTAATTTCCCATTTTGCATTCTGAGCCTCTATATCATCTAGGGATGCTTGAATCAGTATCTTGTAGATTTGCCCAATCCAAGACTTAATCCTCACTGCCTCCACCACTGGTATTTTTTTGGTATCAAAGCAGCCCTATTCCTGCTTTCCCCAAGAAAACTCAGCATTTGCAGATATTGAAATAAATCTCGCTTATCTACCCCATAAATGAAAAAACAGACCTCCCTATACAAATCACTCAGAGATTTGATCCCATCCCTCCCCATCTAAAGGTGCCTTGATCCTGAAATATTGACGGGAGAATGCCCGGAGCCAAAAATGGTGTATATAAATTTAATTTTGGGATATTCAGTTTCCGCCATACCTGCCTCCATACTTTGTAAGCAGCGTTTGGTATTTTAAATGTAATCTTTTTATATAGGTGGGTTCAAGTATCTTGACCAGACAGCCCTTGATGCCACTCCCCAACCCCAATTCGTAAATGGTCGGCCTCTCCTCCAAGGGGACGTCTGCTTAATCCCCCAGTAATAAAATACCCAAATGTTGCAGAAGGCAAGCCCAATGATAATAGAGGAAGCTGGGGATAGCCCAGTCTCCCTGCTGTCTTGGAAAAGTCATCTATTTGGATGTCCTCCTTGGTTTGCGATACCCCCACAGAAACCTATAGCATACTCTTTCTAGACTCGCCAAACATGATGAGGAGAACTCTAACGGGATAGCCCTAAAGACATATAGAAGCTTTGGCAGAACCAACATCTTAAGAACATTGCTTCTACCAAATAGTGAAAGATGTAGGTGGTCTAGTCTGTCCAGTTCTCTGCTGACCTTATCTAAAATCAGGGCAATATTCAAATTGACGATTTTATCTTTGGCAGCTGTCATTTTAATCCCCAGATAAATTGCCTCTTGAACCATTGATAGATCTGCACATTGCATATTTCCTGAACAAAGGAGCTGTGTTTTATCTATGTTTAATTTATATCCAGAAGAGCTACCAAACTGCTGAGCAACAGTCTTTACCTCTGGAAGTGCAGAGACAACATCCGTAGTAAGCACTGCAATGTTATCTGCGTAAGCCAATGCTCTATACTTGGCGCCGTTAACCTTCACCGCTTTGATATTAGTATCTAGCTCTAACTTCTTTCAGAAAGGGTCGATATAAAGAGCAAAGAGCAGAGGAGAGCACAGACATCCTTGCCTAGTGCCCCTGCTAATATCAAACAGACGAATCCCGCCCTGTGATGCGGATTGTAGCTTTCGGTAGCAGATATAATGTCTTGACTGCCTGGACAAACTCTCCACATATCCCTTTCCACTGAAGAACAGATCACAGAAACCACCAGGAGACCCAATCAAAAGCTTTCTCAGCGTTCAGCAGGACTACTCCCAGCAGTGAATCTGTGGCCGGTGCTCAGTCGAAAAGAGCTATGACTCGGCGAACATGGTCCGTCGAGTCCCTGCCAGGGATAAATCCATGCTGTCAAATTGAGACCAAAGGGGTGATAATCTTACCCAACCCAGTTGCGAGTATTTTAGAATATATTTTACTGCCACAATTTAAGAGATACGGGTCTGTACGACGATGGGGTCAAATCTGGCTTCCCCTTTTATTAAAAACAACTATAGTAGTCCTCTGCCACAAAGTGGGGACATATCCCCTTTGAGCCTACTGAAATATTTGCAGCATTTCCTGTCGTTTAAGATTGAGAAAATGTTCTATAAAACTCTAAAGGGATGCCATCAGGCCCCATGGCTTTACCTAGGGATAGAGAGATTAAAGCCTCCTCCAACTCTTCAGAGGCAATTGGAGCTGCAAGTGCATCGTTTTGTTCATGTGTGGCCTTCATCGTCCCTAGATCTTTCAGGAAGTGTTCAGAAGACTCAGTCCCTAACAACATTACTTCCTCAGCATACAGCTGTTCATAATAGTTCTTAAACACGTTCAGTACTTCCACCGGTGATTCATGAACTAGGCATAGATGGTCTCTGATCTTAGAGATTCGATTGGTTACTTCACGCTGCCACAAGCATTTTGCTAATACTCTCCCAGTACTTTCCCCCAGCTCATATGCTTGGGCCCTATATTGCATATATTTAGCAGCCATCTCCGTCCCAAAGTGTTGATGAATTTTAGATTTAATAATGGCTATTGTCTGTTGACAGCCCTGGATATCTTGGCCCTTAGTTACTTTACCCATAAGTTCATATTCAGCCGCTCTTAATTGCTCAAACCAATCCCGAATTTCTGCTTGTAACATCTTTTGATGAAAGAGAAAAAAGCTCAGAGTTTCACCTCGGACCCCTGTTTTGAAAGTATCCCAGACTATAGTACCTGGGGCTGTGCCTCCATTGATGTAAAAACATTTCTGATATCTATTTGGCCATATGTTCGCAATATGTTTGATCATAAGAGAGCTTTCTTTTTAAAGGTCCAAGGCCTCCGAGCTCTATTAACACCCGTCTATGGAAATTTAGCTATTAGAGGGTTGTGATCTGAGACAACCCTTTGAAAGCTCTCAGTGTTGGGTATTTCAGCTAGTTCGTTGGAGACAAAAAAAGAATCCAGCCGGACGAGTTTATTATGAGGGGCTGAATAAAAGGTAAATCCTGATTAAGATGACCTATGTTTGTATCAACTATCCACCAAACCATGTTCTGTCACCAAATCTTGCACTTTCACTTTCCTACTCTGGTATGATAGATCAGTATTTAAATTAAAGTGGCTATCCAGGTGAATATTAAAATCACCACAAAGATTCAGGAGGTGTGGCCATAAAGCAAGCTCAATACTTAAATAATCCAATATCTCAGGATCATCTACATTGGAACCATAGATTGAGCAAATCATAAAAGAGGCATTATCCGCTACTAATTTATATTCTACAATAGCCCATCGCCCAAGCTTATCTTCCTTGGCTCGTTTATAAATACCCATGTAATTTCTTGCTAGGATTGCCACCCCTCTAGTTGTTGTTCCCTGACGAGTACATGCTAACATGTTGTAGCCCAGCTCCCTCAGCCACCACAGTTTACTCCAGGGTATATGGGTTTCTTAAAGGCACACTAAATCGAAGGCTCTTGGCCATCATGCCCCTTTTTTTGTCATTGAGGCCGCAAATATTCACTGAGCAGATCTGTATTTTACCCCATCCCTATGTTTAAGATTCTTAAAACCAGGTCTTTCCATAACATACATTAATTTACAGCTTTCTGCAACAATCATTCCATTTCTCCTTACAAAGTTAAGAACGCCATGACACATATAAAAAAAGAAACAATCATCACTTACTTGCCCCTTCCACCTTTCCCCCAGATCCTTTCTCTCCCCCCTCCACCCACCCCCACGCCCCCACCAACCCTCACAGGCAACTGGACCAACTTGATCCGGTGATGGAGTGGAACCCCTCTCGCATGTCCTCCCTGACCGCAATTCTATTAGTAGCACCCTACTGCAAAAAGAGGAAAGAAAAAAACATTGCTTGATCCACCCACATAAAGAAGATTATTCAAGAGATTATAAAAACTCTTTAGTTTTGATCTCTGATGAGAAAGAATGTGAAGTCTAACTCCAGATTACTTTTAATTTAGCAGGATTCATAAAAAAAACGTGTGCTCCCTTGATCTGGAAACTTTGAATCAGCTGGCGAAGTCTCCAGCGGCATTCTACTATAGAATGGTAATAGTCACGTCTGACAAATAAAGTATGCCCATTAAAGGAGCGCTGCCGATCTGGTCGAGCTAGATCGTGAATTGCCTGACAGAGGTGAAAATTCCCAATGTAGATCAAAATTGCACATGGTTTACTCCCTTCTGTCAGAGAAGGTTTCATCTGCTTAAATGGGAAGCGCTGGATTTCTTGAGCCCAATCCCAGTTCTCCAGCTCGGGAGAGCATCTTTGAGAAGATCAACAACATATTGTGACACATTGCCCCCCTCGGACCCCTCTGGAATACCTCAGACGCTCAAGTTATTCCATCTCATTCTATTTTCGAAATCTTGCAGCTTCCATTGGGTGTCTGACATTTGATTTTCTAGTGTCGCTGTCATCTCTCTATGTGCCAAAGCTTTATTTTCCAAGGTGTCCATCCCGTTCTCCACCTCAGTCATGCTTTTCATGAACTCAGAGCAGGTTTTAGAGATTTTACGGATACTTCCCTGCTTCTTCCTGCAGGCTGTCTGGACTCTCCAACTCTCCACATGCGCCTCTTCTCTATGGGCCATGATGCTTTGATATATGGACTCCAATGAGACGGCCCGCACCTCCAGGTAAAGTGTTGCCAGCCACTGCTTTGGTTCCTTCTAGCATTAGGAAAATGGAATAGTCCCAGAGAAGCCCTCAATCTTTTACTTCATTTATACTGACTTTATGTCGAGAAAAGAGGTTTCTACCCTTCTTCACTGTGGGGGCATCAGTCGAGATATTGTCTTGTTTTCCATTCGAGCTACTAGAATCTGATACATAGGCTTGGCTTTCTGAGTCAGACCAATCTGAAATATCCAACAGGGAAAAAAACTTATACCCACCTTCTGTTTCAGGACCACAACTAATATTGAGCTTTCCACTTAGGGTACCCTCCTTGGGATTGAGGCCGAGCAACTTATGTGACTCATGCATCTCAACTGTAGATAGATCTACTTAATTCTGCTGGGCATGCCCCTCCACCTTCTCCAGGTCCCTCGGGAGCCTGCACCGCCCCTTGGCATACTAGCTTTTCAGTAGTCAGATTTTGGAACACCTCAGGGTCTATAGATGCCAGCTTTAGATGTGCCTCAGAAGATGTAGCTTCTGCCTGATGTGAGACATGGGAGCCAGAGCCTTCCCTTTGTGTGGCCGAATTGCCCGGGAAGGGTTGACAGGCATCGTAGTTGTTTTCCCATTGGGAGTTTTCCCATATTCCCTGATAGTTGTGCGGGGGGAATTTGGCCAGATGTCCTCTGATTCTGCTGTGCCAGCTCCTTTAGATGTAGAGCTCAAATCTGCTTGTACTATGGGATTTTTCCAATTAATTCGGTCTCAGTTCAGCGCCATCTTTGCTTTGGCTGCCAGCTCTGGAGACATCTGCAAACTGCCGACAAGAGCGCCCTACACCCAGCAGCCACACCACTTGGGAGAGAGACCAGCCGTTAGGCAAGACGGCCCCAGGTACAGAAAGCCTGTACAGAGCGGGATGCAAGCAGGGTAAAAAGAGTTTTTTAACGACCCGTTCCTTCTCCGGTAAGTATTCACCAGCTCCTTCATCCTACATTGCCAGCGTGGGGGCGGGGGAATCAGAGAGCAGCTACGAGGCAAACGGAGCGGGAGGGTTTCAGCAGCCGTAATCAAGCAGATGCCTTCCTGACGCCTAAAAAATTTGAACAGTCATAAAGTAAAAAATTATTACTTAACAAGTAAATAGTAACACACACTTTAAAACTTTTATCGTTTTACACAGCTTATCTGAAATAAAAAAATACAACTTCCAGACCAACAAACGGTCAGAAAATCTCATCTACAAGCACCAAAAATATAAAATAAAGAACATATACATAATTAATAACTTAGAAACTCACCCAGACAGGGACCAAAAAAAATCTAACACACTTAACCTCAACAAACAAAAAATACCAAATTAAATTAATCTATTTTTTCCTCTTTCAACAGAAAAGAAACATCTGCTCCATGTTTAAAAAGCTAAAAGGAACCGCTGCAAAACCGTGCAAACCATCTACACAAAACATACAAGTAAGTAAATAAAATAAAAGTATAATTTCATTTTTAAATATACATATAACTAACATGCAAAATGAAACTAGAATACATATTTATATGAAACTACTTACTGATATAACAGTCTGCACGAAATGTATTACTTCACAAAAAGGAAAACAGTTATAAAGACATATGGGTGACACCTACAGCCAAGTGCATCGATCGAAACTATAAACGTAATAAAAATTATTCTAATGCATGCCTTGGAAGGGCAATGACAAAAGAAAATTTAACTAATAAAAAGAGCATAACCACCCCCCAAATGTTACAGAGATAGAAGTTAGAGAATATTTACAAGACATAAGAGAGGCAAGCACTAGTTCTCATTACCCACAACCACAACAATCCTTAAAGACATACTACCTAACGTCCCTGAACATATAACAGGCCAACTACGATCTATTCCCACTTTAAAATGTCTAATTACACTGACTAAAAACCCCACCAGCGAAACCCCACCTGTTCCCAAAAGATACCAGGACATACACATACCAGAGCATTTAACAATAACACACAAATAGTAACCCTTCTTCTTACATGACAATAAAAATAAGAAAAAACAAATCCTAATCTTCCCCACTTCAAACAACTTAATGAAACTTACCCAATGCCAAACCTGGATGATAGACAGGACCTTCAAAATGTGTCCCTAGCCATTCACTCAAATATACACTATGCATGGTTCATTTCAAAAGACCATAATCCTTTTCATATACGCTTTACTCCCTTATAAACAAGGCAGTACCTAACTGGAACTCCTGAAATCATACAAAACAACAAACAAATAAGTACTACCCCCAAAAAATAATCATAGACTTTGTACAAGCCCTGATTTTAACAATCCTAAACATACACCCCCACACAGCCATATAATGCTGTTACTATCACTTTAATCGAAGTATATGGTGACACCTCCAAAAATCTACACTAAGGGGCTTATTACCATACTCGCGATGGCGGTCCGACCAAAACCACTTCGATGGTCGGACCGCAGTATTACCATGGTGAGACCACAGACACCACTAGGATCCCCGATCCCGTGGCGGTCACAGTGCGGTAAGCTAGCCAGATTCGCAGAGGTGTTGATGCCGACACCGCCGAGGAAATTACGACCCACTTTTCCACCAAACATTTCATGGCTGTGAACCCAACAGGAAATGATAGGCATAAAGTTAGGGAAAGGGGCGCCCTAAAAGGCCTCTGGGCAAATCTGGCAAATGGAGGGGGGTGGCTGCAGGGGGCACTTGATGTGCCCTCCCCCCCACAAATGCATGCTCCTGCTTGCACTGAGTGGCATGCACAACATGGCGCATGCTACAGAGTGCACTCGGTGTGATAGGCAGACCCATGGCAGCGGCATGACTGCTGGCTGTATTCCTCAGCCAAAGCATGCACTGTCTGCCTGCCCTCCATTAAGTCGTAATCTGGTGGGCGGGTTCACCTCAAGCTTGGCAGTCTTCCTGGGACTGACGAGGTGGCAATCCCAGTGGAAGATCACCAGACTCACAATAAGACCCTAAGTGTAGACTACTCCACTAACAGCCAATTTGCTGTTGAAGTAAAAATAATGATAGCACTAACCTACAGCTATGTCACAGAGGTAGTCAACCTCTACAACATACTAATAGAAAGCCCTTACTATCAACAAAATGAAGAAAGACTTAGGGCCAGATGTAGGTCACCAAATACCGGTCGGTAAAGGCCGATTTCGGCCGTTACCGACCGGTATTTGGTGATTGAGATGTAGGGGGCCTAAATTTTACAGAATCCGTAAATTTACCGAATCGGTAAATTTACCTATTCTGTAAAATACCGATTCGGTAACTTTACCGAATCGTTAAATCTATGTGTAGGTGGCACTGCAAACAGTGCCACAGGCCCCTAAGAATTCGTTATTTACCATGTAATACTATTGCATGGTAAATAACGAATTCCTGTGTATATGCACATCTGTGCATGTACACCTGTGCCATGTGGCACACAGACAAGTATGTGTGTCACATGGCACACAGACCTGAATCAGGGGTGCAACAGGGTGTCAAAGTGACACCCTGTCCCCCTTGTCAATTCGTTAATTTTACCGAATCGGTTTTTACCGATTCGGTAATTGCCATAGGTTCCTATGGGCCTCAAGGCCCATAGGAATCAATGGCAATTACCGAATCGATTACCGAATCATTCCGATTCGGTAACAATTACTGAATAATTACCTACATCTTATTTACCAAATCTAAAATACCGAATCGGTAAAATTCGGTATTTTAGAGTCGGTAAATAAGATGTACCTACATCTGGCCCTAAATCCCCTAATGAACAAGTTACTTATCTTTGGTAACGTATTATCTGGTAGAGACACAGTCTAGCTGTAGATTCCTTAACTTTTGATTTCTCCCCAGGAGTCAAACTGGATCAGGAAACTTTTCACCAGTACCTCTGCGCACTGGAGAATGGTGCTGTACAACTGTACGACTCAGTCGAGTCATATAAGTCACCTCTGGCACGCGGACATCAGTTTCTTCTGTGAAACCTTCTGCCCCAGAACCCGGAGCGACTATAGAAACTGGCTGCAGAAACAGTGTGCCAAAAAAAGATCAAAATATCTTTAGAAAGAGAAAATGGAAATAAATTATATGACAATACCCAGACCAGGCCCATATCGAAACACCAAAAGGAATGATGAAGCAACCATAAACAAAAGGTATGGCAATATTAAGTCAAGATAATGGAGAAAGATCCAATGGTTCATTGATACACAGAATTAAGTGAAACAGTTATCACTGATGTATAAACCCAGTACTGAAAAGCGTTATAATCCTTACACTACAGATCGTTCGCAGAGTGGGGAGGATGGGCAGCGCATTAAGGAATCTGTGGCTAGACTATGTCGCTACCAGATAATACTTTACTGAAGGTAAGTAACATGTTCATCTGATATAGACATGTAGCCACAGATTCTTTAACTTGCAAATTAAATATTGCAGCTATACCCACCCAGAGGAGGGTTTGCAAACTAATTCCAAAATCGTTCTCAGAGATAGCCAGACGGTCGTAATTAACCATAGACCAGGCATACGTAGGAATTAGATGAAAAAGAGCATGAGCTCCCTATAAAGACTGTGACAAGGAGAAAAGGCAATGTAAATTAAAAAAGGCACGGAAAACCATGCCTTAAGGGCAGCTGAATAATACAGAGTCCGAAGACAACAGTCAACAGTAGGACAGTAGTACATTACCCCTAAAGGGTGAAATGAGCATATGGACTAGAAGGCCAAAGGCAATAACGAGTACCCTGTAAATTACACATACTTACACTAGTAAGGAAGTCTTCAAAAGAACCTGTCCTAAGAAGTCCAGAAAAGGGAGCTTCCAGGTCAATAGCATTGAACCCCGAAAAGGTAAGTGAGCCCTTGAACTAGAATGGCTAGTGCTAGGCGAATGCCAGGTATCCAGCTCTCTACACCAGTAAAGAAATATCTGAAGGAAACCTAACCTGAAAACTACTGTAAGGAAGGGCATCCAGAACCATTTCCATTAAAACCAATATCAATAACTCATTCATTGCAAGTTCAGGACAACCAATCCCAGTATTAAAGTAGATGAACATCGTAGTCCATCTTTGAAACAGGAACATGTTTTAGCCCAAATGACCACCTGAAGGTTCACATAATGTATAGTGATCGTAGAAACGGAAAGATGGCAATTACCAAATATGAATCAGTCATAAAAATTGAACAATTATGTCCAGATCTACATTACAGTGCTCCACGCATGCATATAGACCCTAATCCAAATGTACAGAGAAGAGAGATGCAAATCACATTTCACAATATATATATATTTTTTTAAAGAATGAATATACTTTTTATTACACGTAGCAGAATCACAACTCAGCCTGTTTGAACCCATGTGCAACATCCTTATATATACAAAAACATTTAAGGTAACAGTGGAACCTTCTCACAGCGAGCACCTAACCTATTATTGCTCTTAAAATTATTATCCCTGTTATGCTTAGAAGGGTCCGTGTGCACATCGAATAGCACCCACCATTACAATGCTTATTCCCTCAGGAACTTGACAATTTAAACCAAACATATATAGGAACACTGTACAACAAATATAAAACAACATATACATACATTCAACAAGGTTACAATTTGTTTTGACCCAATGACATATCCTGGTAGTCAAACGTATTTTGCATTATACACAACAAGGACAGACCAACCGGCAGATGGACAGTTGTAATTTTTCTTGTTTCTATTTCACATTGTTGTAGCAAAGATTAGAACATTGATATTTAATATTATTTTTATTTTTCTTCATATTTTGACTCTCACAAGGGCCATCAGTCCCAACCGGAAAATAGGAACATAACATAATATTTATCATTAGTTTTTATCATTACCCATCATTAATAACAACATTTTATTTGCTTTTCACTACCTTAGATAGAGAAGGTGGAAATAAGATGGAAAAAGGATATGAATCATTTACTGAAATTAGAAGGACGGATAGGGAACAACGACAACTAGAGAAGAAAGAAGAAGAGACAATTTATACATATAAATCTATTAATCAACAAGCATTTACAATGCAATGGTCTCGTCTTTGTTAAAGTTAGAGCTATTGGCATTGCTCATGACATTATTTTAGTTTTTAAAATATATAAATAAATGGCATTGTTATTTACAATGCCAATAGCTTAATCTCTTGCAAATGCGAGACCTATTGCATTTGCACCCACACACAGAGCCACACACACAGCCACTCACACACACACACACCCACACCCACACCCACACACACACAGACAGAGCCACACACACACACAGAGCGCCACACACACACACACAGCCACACACACACACAACGCGCCACACACACAGCGCGCCACACACACACACAGCGCACCACACACACACACAGCGCGCCACACACACACAGCATGCCACAAACACACACAGATCACCACACAGACACACACAGAGCGCCACACACACAGAGCGCCACACACACAGAGCGCCACACACACACACACACAGACAGAGCGCCACGCACACACACAGAGTGCCACACACACAGAGTGCCACACACACAGAGTGCCACACACACAGAGTGCCACACACACAGAGTGCCACACACACAGAGCGCCACACACACACAGAGCACCACACACACACACACAGAGTGCCACACACACACACAGAGTGCCCCACACACACACACAGAGTGCCCCACACACACACACACAGTGCACCACACACACAGAGCGCCACACACACACAGAGCGCCACACACACACACAGAGTGCCACACACACACACAGAGCGCCACACACAGACAGAGCACCACACACACACACAGAGCGCCACACACACACAGCTGTTGCGTTTGACCGTTACTAGCATGCACAGACCTGAAGCATGCTTGTCAACATTTGGGAACACCCAATGGCAAGAATTTTTTGCAGAAAAGGAGGGCGGCTGCCACCTTGCAATGAGTGAGCCATGGTTAAGCAGGAAGTTTTAAACAAGAAAAACGATCACAATCAGGGAACAGAGGCAAGAAAATCTAGTACAACCAGGGAACAGAGGAAAGAAAAACTAGCACAACCAGGGAACAGAGGCATGAAAAACGAGCACAACCAGGGGGCAGAGGCAAGTAAAGCGAGCACAACAAGGGAACAGAGGCAAGAAAAGAGAGAACAACCAGGGAACAGAGGCAAGAAAAACAAGCACAACCAGGGAACAGAGGCAAGAAAAAACTATCACAACCAGGGAACAGAGCCAAGAAAAAGGAGCACAACCAGGGGGCAGAGGCAAGAAAAGCGAGCACAACCAGGGAACAGAGGCAAGAAAAGCGAGCACTACAAGGGAACATTGGCAAGAAAAACGATCACAACCACGGAACAGAGGCAAGAAAAACGAGCACAACCAGGGAACAGAGGCAAGAAAAAAACGAGCCCAACCAGGGAACAGAGGCAAAAAAAACGATCACAACCAGGGAACAGAGTCAAGAAAAAACTAGCACAATCAGGGAACAGAGGCAAGAAAAACAATCACAATCAGGGAACAGAGGCAAGAAAATGAGCACAACCAGGGAACAGAGGCAAGAAAAAAGAGCACAACCAGGGGGCATAGGCAAGAAAAAAACGAGCACAACCAGGGGGCAGAGGCAAGAAAAGCGAGCACAACGAGGGAACAGAGGCAAGAAAAGAGAGCACAACCAGGGAACAGAGGCAAGAAAAATGAGCGCAACCAGGGAACTGAGGCAAGAAAAAACGATCACAACCAGGGAACAGAGGCAAGAAAACCGAGCACAACCAGGGAACAGAGGCAAGAAAAACTATCACAACCAGGGAACAGAGGCGAGAAAACGGGCACAACCAGGGAAAAGAGGCAAGAAAAGCGAGCACAACCATGGAACGGAGGCAAGAAAAACTATCACAATTAGGGAACAGAGGCAAGAAAAATGAGCACAACCAGGGGGCAGAGGCAAGAAAAAAACAAGCACAACCAGGGGGCAGAGGTAAGAAAAGCGAGCACAACGAGGGAACAGAGGTTAAAAAAAGCAAGCACAACCAGGGAACAGAGGCAAGAAAAACTAGCACAACCAGGGAACAAAGGCAAGAAAAAACTATCACAACCAGGGAACAGAGGCAAGCAAAACGATCACACTCAGGGAACAGAGGCAAGAAAACAGGCACAACCAGTTAACAGAGCTTCCTGTTTTCTTCTAAGTACTTCCGGGTTAAGCTGGGCAGCGAGGTGGTGATCTCCTCGGGGCACAATCTGGGGTCGGCACCCGTTTCGTATTAATAATTTAAAAGTCGCCAATTGCAGCAGGCAGTGCGGGGTAGGCTCCCGCGCCGAAATCGTAGGCTGCAAAAGGTCAAGTCGCAGGGTGGGCACCTGCGCAACAAAATTCAAAAATAAGCGGGGTGGGTGGAACACAGAGAGTCTACAGTGTGTCTGCTCACGCTGCCTGCACCCGCCAGTCGGCCCTCTGATTGGTTAATAAGGAACACTAATGGTAGTGTTTTTTGGTAGTTGTCAACGAATCAGAGAGCCGACTTGGGCGTGCAGGCAGCGTGATGGGCGCATGTTTTGGACTGAGGACATCACGGAGAGAAAGAACCGAATAAACACGCCCTCAATCCGATAAAGACGGGGCATAAATTGACAGACAAACCTCTTCTCTAATGGCTGGCCAGCATTTAGGAGGCCAGCCAAAGGAAAAGAGGGGGCGGGTTTAAGCCTCACTACTAGAAAACATAAAATCTCGCCAGCGAGACTGCGCAAGTGCAGCCGACGCTAGCCGAGACCTAAAAATAGGGAAACCTGCAGAAACATCGTACTAAATGGAGACCCTATTCGAGCCATTTATCACATTCTGTTCCGTGAATTCTAACTTTGTGTAGAAATTCGCGCTAAGCAAGTGGGGAAATCACAGCTTCATCTAGCCAATAAGTCCCCCAGGTTATGTCAAACGGCTTGTAAGAAAATAGAGTACAGCCAGTTAAATATGTACCTACCACTAGATGAAAAGTATCAGATATCTCTATATGGGCTGGGGAAGACATAGAGAAAAATACTGCTCAAAGCTGTGTTCACTTCTGGCAAACTCTATGATATAAATAACAGCATGCAAGTTGAATTAGCCTCAGGAAAGTAAAAGGCACACAAGGCTAGATACACTGCAAGAGAACCCATGTTTCTCTAAACTTACATTTATGCAAGAGTCTTTAAGGGCGTATATATACAGGCCACTGCTGGGCAAGAGATTGAAAGACCGGACACAGAAATACGGAGTCCAGTACTGCCACCATCTATTTTCAGGAGGAGTACAGGTTCAAATATGCAGAAAACATTATAAACCCTTTATTCCTTATTCAGGCCTCAACAAGATATATCAAGGATAAGAACTATCCAGAAACGCTTAAGAATGGTGACCAATCAGCATCGTGGGCAAACTACCCAAATGGGAAAAGGAGGCCTATTGGAATGACACGTACCTTCAGAAAGTCAAATGGAGATCTACGTATCGGTAGGGAAGCCAAAAAAGATAAAAGATTAGTTGTAAAAAGGAGGAGACTGCTGGACTTAAAAGGAGAATAATTACCTACAGTCAATAAAGACACTTTAACAAAGCATTCTCAATAGTAGCATGTGATAGGCTGGATGAAGAGACACACACAAAATGCCTAGGATAACCATAAGGTCCCAACTTTCTAGATGTGTTGTGTCACCTTGCCTATAATAAATTCAAGTGAAGGGATCATCCCATCATCCAACAGCTCTTCGCTAGAAGACAAATAAGGCAGGAAAAAGAAGAAATAGGGCCTAAAAAAAGAGGCCTAAAGCCCAGTCAACAAGCAATTCCTGATTATAAACTCCCAAAGAAGGTGTAGTGTAGTTCCTATATTCCCAATAGGCTCTGCGCATTGGAATAATATATCCTATAGATTAGACGTAGGACTTATGTCTACTAGGTCTCTATCGAATATACTAGACTTAATTGTGAGTGCCAGCTAGTTCAGAGGTCACTAGAAACTTTCTCGAATAAACAAGAAGGGATTAGTTTCTGACAACCGCATAAACATGACAACTTTGTTTCCCCCAAGATAAAATTGATCTTCAGAGTCGTGGAAACAATAGATAGATATTTCACTCAGTCAATCGTGCATTCTTCGTTTCACCAGAGGTGCCGAGAAAATAGATAGATGGGTGTTTTCAATAAAAGGATTTATTGAACAGTCTTCTTTCTCAAGCATAAGAAATGAAGTGGTACAATCATACCAGACTTCTTCTTGTTTCATTCAAGTCCTGTAAAACAGCCAAACGATCTTTGATATCAAAGGGTTTTTGTTCCACCATTGAAGTATGACGATTGAGGTCTTCAACCAACATTCTAGTACCAAAAAGGATTTCATATGGAGTGATTCCACCCAGAGAATTTCTTGGCAGGTTATTAAGACTACGTTGGACACTTATTAGATGTTTGACCCACCCATCACCCGAACCTAATACCCTAGCTGTTATAGATTGCTTTATGTCACAGTTTTTTCTCTCCACAACCAAATTTTCCTCAGGATGGAATGGACTCGAAAACCACAATGCAACGCCCAAGCTGGCCATGGCCTCCTTGTAAGCCCTAGAGCTAAAAGCAGGACCCTGGTCAGAATGTAGCGTGCAGATACCGTATGTGCCGATAAAGACTCGCAAATCTTTTATAACAGTTTGGGCGTCAGCCGAACGCTTAGGCCACATCCAAATGAATCTTGAGCAGGAATCCACTGCGACCATGATATATTTATAGTTGCCAACCCTCTGTAAGGGACCGCAGTAGTCCAGGTAAACACACGGTAATGGTTTATCTGAAATTAGATGGGGCATCTGCGCCGGGTGTTTCACTGTTGAAACTTTCATTTTCTGGCAGATCTCACACTCCAAAACCTAGTTTATGGTTTGTTTCCTAATGCGCAGTCACCAGTATAGCTGTTTTAATAATGAAACTGTGGCAGAAACACCTGCGTGTGCAGAGGCAAGCCCTTCATGTGCTGCTGCGATTAGTCTTAATCTATGTTCCATGTTTGGGATTACTCCATCCCCCACTCCAGGGATTCGAGCAAAAGGAACATTATTTGCATCAGTTATATATGAGTACTTGAGAGGAAAGACTTTTGGAACTGTTTTACCACTGTCTTTCACTGAGGCAGTGACAGCTTGCATTATTTTGCTGACATTTTTTGTTTTTGAACGAGAGATTATAGCTACGGAAGCCGTTTGCACAGCTGCCTTTGCGGCTTCATAGGCCAATGAATTCCCTGCAACGCGAACGCCATCACGCTGATGACTCGGTGCATGGATCACATGAGTCTTTTGTAGTTCTTTCTGCAATAGAACTACTTGTTCCCAAAGCATTTTATGCTTGATTGTGCCACCTTATGCGTCTTTAAATTCATTTTGAACCCAGTTCTGCAGATATTCATTGTAAGACTGAACGCAGTAATACGAATCGCACACTATGAGTGTGGGGAATACGCGATCAGTATTTTCAAGCGCCATCTTGAAAGCCTGTAGTTCAGCTCGCTGAGCTGTACAGTCTCCTAGGGATTGAGTTTTTCTAACCATAGGTCGGAATTTACCATCGTGCCAGCTACCTTTAACAATCGCGCACACAGCACTGTAAGCTTGTTTACCCCCAATTGCACGCTGTGCTGATCCGTCTGTATATATTATACAGCCGTAATGTTCTAGAGGCAGAATCTCAATGGGCAGAGGGCATTCTTGTTCATATTGTAGAAATTCTTGTTTTTTCAAGTAGGGGTCAAAAATGTATTCAACGTCTGTTGCAGCAAGAGAGTTAACCCATTGTATCCATCTCAGGTGTAAAGCTTTTGCATTTGGAATGCTCGCTTTTGTCACTGTCTCTAAGGCAGGTACAGGCGTAACAACCATTATGCGTTTACCCTGGGCGAGTGCTCTCTCTTTTGCTACTGCAGTTTGAACCGCTGTCAGAATTTTTTCTGTTGAAGTGAATTTCATTTCAGCTTTTGTGTACAAGTGTGATTTCTAAGCTATTGGTACCTTTTCACTTTTATTAAAGGTTAGGTATGTGAATCCGCATCTCCCTGGGATGATTCGGATTACAAGGTTGCGTACATTGTCGCGTGTTTGTAAATGTTTTATTGCCAACATGTCTGTTTGCACTGAACGCAAAATTTCTGTGTGTTTTTGAGTCCAATTAGTTTTTTTGAAATCAGGTTTTATTAATTCGTACAGAGGTTTAACCCTTTCTGTGTAATTTAGAATGTAAGTTCTTCTGAAATTCAGGAAACCTAGAATTGACTGTAAGTTTTTCAGCGTTTTTGGAGGTTGGAGCAGCGCACATTTTTCTAAAAAGTTGGCTGCCAGGCTTTTGCCTTCACTTGAAAGTTCGTATCCCAAGAAAAGGACATTGAGGTGGGCAATTCTTGATTTTTTAAATTGAACTTGTACCCTTCAGAAGCAAACCCAAGTATTATGGTGTTCACTCTTTTCAAGTGCACATCCAAGTCATCATCTGTAAGATAGACGTCATCGACATAAGATAATGCCTCATCATCATACGTTTGTAGTAACTCTGTTACTCTGGCTGAAAATAACCCTGAACTATTCTTGAATCCCTGGGGGAGACGACAGAAGTGTTGTTGTCTAGCCATTGTTGAGAAAGCGGTCAAATACCTGCTTTCAGGTGCGATATTCTGACAGAAGAAACAGTTTGAAATATCTAATGTTGTTTTATATTTTTTGCGCACAATGTTATTCATCAGTGATGCACTGTGTGTATTTTGTACTGCAAAGGTTTTGCAACAAGAGTTAAAATGTCTGTAATCCAAAACAAAAAGATATGTATCGTCTGGTTTAGAGACAGGAAACAAAGGATTGTTAATTGACGAAGTAGATGTTTCAATCACCCCTTGGTATTCAAGTTGATCTAAGATCTCCCTGACTTGTTTTTTAGCTTCCGGCTTTACTGGATACTGCCTCTGAGTAGTCAGTTGATTTTTTAACTGGATCTTATGGTGAGGAGAGTCCTCATCCCATACCACATGATTTTTATATAATGCTGGAGCCTGGGCTACAGCCCATATTCTGGTATAGGTGTATTTTTTATTAATAGGAATATGATTGGAGAAGGCTGGCATAATGATTTCTTTGCCATTTGGGGACTCCCTGACAAATTCTGGTGGCCAGTCTTGTTCAGCCAGAAGGATGTCATAACCCTTTGATAGTTTTTCCCAAAAGAGTGCTTTTATTTTCCTAGTTATGTCCCCCTTTATCAGGAGTGTTACTTTGTATAACTTATGGGGTACACTAACCCTGGTGTCGGCAGTTTCAACCTGAATATATTCATTCAGATCCACTGTCTCCAGATGATCCTTCAGGATCCTGCGAGCTATGGTGACCTCTGCTGCACTGTCCAGCATTGTATGGGCCTAAGTCCCCATTCTTGACTTGTGTCCTCAAGATCCTCGGCATGTCTGATTTTAATACTGGCTACCTTCTTTTTGGAGAATTAAGTTTTCTTATTTTTTGGAACGTGTTGATCGTCTTTGGACTTCACGTGTTCTTCCTTGTGTTCTGATCATCCTCTTCTTTCTGATTTCTGCAAGGAAGTCTGAAAGGTATGGGAGGAACGTGTATCAGTATCTTGATATCTATCAGGTTTTCTCAAATTATCCCTATTTCTGAGGTTATACCTCTTTTCAGAGTGCTCCTTTTGTGGAGATCTACCTCTGGACTGAGAGTGCTTCTCTTCAGGAAGTGACTGTCTACTATTTTCCCATTTCTTTTTAGGAGTAGTTAGATTATTTTTGATAACAACTTTTTCACGATTTTCTGTTAGTTCGGGTTTTACAGGTTTCCCTCCCAAACTATCTCTTCCTAGTTCTTCATAGGATTTTTCAATAATTCTGGCAAGTTCATATGGTTGTTCAGTAATATTGAGTTCTTTTTATTTTTGGCGGACTGCCACAGATGCTGCTTCACCTTTAATGTTAGCTAATAAAATAGCTGAGACCTGTTTGAAAACTTTCAGTAATTTCACACCAAGATTCAAGGCCGGTTCTGGTCCGTATTCATTTTGACTCTGTCTCAGGACGTCTGGTATTACTGCCATAGATGGGACACCATGTGTTTTTGTGTAGATTGAAGCAAAGATTGTACCCCAAGTGTCACAGTCCTCCACGTGTGGTGCTATCCCCATTGGTAAACGGATTGTTAGAATCCTGTGTTTCTCATGAAGTTTACTATTGGGAAATACTGCCTCTATTTGAGTAATTTTCTGGCCTAACCAGAATGGAATAGCGTATGACTGACTGTATAGTCTGTGGTGTGATTTTGTTTGTGTTCCCCTAATGAGGGGTGTGCTGTGGAATTCATATAGCAGGTTGGACTGTTAGAGTCCACATGATATATTGTACCAATTGTCTATGTATTTTTATTAATTGTTTTAGCTGAGCTAACAGTTCTGGCCCTGTAATTTGTTCAATGGCAGGATGTGGTGTATAGCTGGCTAGTACCGGCCATGTTGCTCCTGATCTACCTAGTGGACCGAGCCTGGTAATGTGATTTTGATGTTGTAGGGTGCCTTTGAAACCAGAGCTGATGCTCTTGGTATGTTAATGGAGTTTCAACGTCCTCGAAAGGAGCGTATTCTGCTGGAGGTTCCTTCATCTTGTAGAAGCGAAACACAAGTGTTGTTGGATTTGCTTGTGGAAAGTTAATCCATGAATAGAATACCTCTGTCTGCCGATATTCATGTGCCTCTATGACAAATATGACTCTATCACCTCTTGCTGATAGGCCATTTTCTATACGCTTTATAGCTAAGGTTTTCCTTACATTTTCCGGGATGATTATAGCATCCGGGTCATCTTCATTAAACCCTGTGGTGTCAAAACTTGGTCGGTTGCAGTTCCTGCTGCTCCACCATTCTCGGAGTCGCTATTCAACATTTTGTTGAAAGTCTTTCAGAGCACGTTTTAGGGAAATAAAGACAAGGTGCACAATATTTTGGAACACTGTATCCTTCAACGTTGAACAAAACCAAAAACGAATACATAGGATTTTTTGTCCTGCTTAGTTGTGGCGGATATTTTATCCTTTAACCAACTCCAGACGTCTATTGGAGTATTTTACGGGGAAAAGGGGTCTCTGTGTAAAGCACGACTGAGTTACTCTAGTATCTAGCGTTAAATTAGTGCCTTACCAAACATTGGGCGCCATGTAGTGTAGTTCCTATATTCCCAATAGGCTCTGCGCATTGGCATAATATATCCTATAGATTAGACGTAGGACTTATGTCTACTAGGTCTCTTTCGAATATACTAGATTTATTTGTGAGTGCCAGCTAGCTCAGAGGTCACTAGAAACTTTCTCGAATAAACAAGAAGGAATTAGTTTCTGACAACCGCATAAACATGACAACTTTGTTTACCCAAGATAAAACTGATCTTCAGAGTCGTGGAAGCAATAGATAGATATTTCACTCAGTCAATCGTTCATGCTTCGTTTCACCAGAGGTGACAAGAAAATAGATAGACAGGCGTTTTCAATAAAAGGATTTATTGAACAGTCTTCTTTCTCAAGCATAAGAAATGAACTGCTACAATCGTAATACTGGTTGCAAAATGCAATGCATACAGTAGAAAGAGTAGAATAAAATAATACTGTAAGAGTATTGTATGGTTCCTAAACCATATACATACATAAATAAATAACAGAGCTAAAAGTACTCAACTGGTGCTTCTAATATACGCCTACCCCGATGTACCTAACCTAAGCTTAGTACGACGGAAGAAGTAAGTGAGGTGTAGAATATATATAGTATTCTTTTACCAAGAATCTGTCCGGGATTTCTCTTAGGGTCTAATCAGCTCCGTACCTTGATTTGGAATTAAGAAGGTCAGGCTCAGGACTCGATTTCCTAACACCCCATAAGGGGAGCTTGGAAACACTAGAGCAGGATTTCTTGGCAGGAGAAAAGACAGCGTCTCTCTCAGTGCATCTGCTGCAGGATCAGCTTCCTTCAGGACTTGCTGAAGTAGGATGCATCGGTCAAGTAGATAGTCGAACTGCTCCAAACCACTGTGTGTTTGCGAAGGCAAGTGTGGGTATATTTATACCTTGAAGTTGACGAGTTTGACGTAAAGGTGGACATAACATCATAAAAGAGTCTCAGTTCTCTGAAATCTCCATGAGTTCTTGAACAAGTCAGTTCTCGAGCAAGGGGAAGTCCCTGGCGGCTGAAGCTGAGTTTTCCAAGAAATCGTTGTAGATTTTCGGAACCAGTGGAAGTATCCCTGCCGTATTTGGACTGCATGAGCTAAGGCCAAATATGGTTATGATTTCTATGCCTATATAAGGATATGTTGTTATATACCTATATAAGGGCATGAATCTGGAAAATTACAATAGGGTCCTAAAATGGTACACAACAAAGGGATATGTGCTGTGTATGGCCAGACCCTAAACAATGAGCCTCATAGTAATACCCCTTGGGCCCATAAACCCTATGACCTATATAAAGCCAATGGGGAGGGGGGTCCCATAAAGCCAGCCCCGAGGATCGCTGAGAATAATATAGATCATACATAACATCGATATCAGATTCAATATCCAAACGACAGGGTAAGTGCTCCCAACCCCCCATGGAAAGTGCAAGAAGCCCAGCTTAAATACCGTAGCTATACCCACCCGGAGGAGGGTCTGCAAACTAATTCCACAATCCTTCTCAGAAATAGCCAGACGGTCGTAATTAACCATAGACCAGGCAAACGTAGGATTTAGATGAAAAAGAGCATGAGCTCCCTATAAAGACTGGGACAAGGAGAAAAGCCAAAGTAAATTAAAAAACACTCTAGAGGCACGGAAAACCAGGCCCCAAGGGCAGCTGAATAATATAGAGTCCGAAGACAACAGTCAACAGTAGGACATACGTACATTACCCCTAAAGGGTGAAATGAGCATATGGACTAGAAGGCCAAAAGCAATAACGAGTACCCTGTAAATTACACATCCTTACACCAATAAGGACGTCTTCAAAAAAAGCTGTCCTTTGAAGTCCAGAAAAGGGAGCTTCCAGGACAATAGCATTGAACCCCAAAAAGGTAAGTGAGCCCTGAACTAGAATGGCCAGTGCTAAGCGAATGCCATGTATCCCGCTCTCTACATCAGTAAAGAAATATCTGAAGGAAACCTAACCTGAAAACTCCAGTAAGGAAGAGCTTCAAGAACCATTTCCATTAAAACCAATATCAATAACTCATTCATTGCAAGTTCAGGACAACCAATCCCAGTATTAAAGTAGCTGAACCTCATAGTCCATCTTTGAAACAGGAACATAATTTTAGCCAAAATGACCACCTGAAGGTTCACATAATGTTTAGTGCCCGTTGAAATGGTAAGATGGCAATTTACAGATATGAATCAGTCATAAAAATTTAACAATTATTTCTAGATCTACATTATAGTGCTCCAAGCATTCATAGCGACCCTAATCCAAATGTACAGAGACGAGAGATGCAAATCACATTTCACAATGTTTTTTTTTTAAAGAATGAATATACTTTTTATTACACGTAGCAGAATCACAACTCAGCATGTGTGAACCCATGTGCAACATCCTTATATATACTCTGTATACACACATAAATAAACAGAACTGAAAAATCAGTCCTCCAGAATACCATAACATGTAGTAGCATGAGAGATATTGCACCCTCTACGAAACGCCTTGTTTGACTTTGCATCAAGAAGATGTTGTCTGCCAAACGTATCGTAACAGGCTTGTATTACGTAATGAAAATCTACATGAAAATGACACCTTGCCATTAGCAAACACTCGCAGAACTTGGCCTAGAAGGTCAAGATTAATAAAATAGGCAAAGTCCTTGAAAATTACCCAAAAAGGGAACCAATTGGAATACTTGTCCACAAGACATATAAGACAAAATCTAATCTGACCGCAAGGCAGACAAGGGCCCACATATACATATTTAGTTCTCTATGAACAATGAAGCACCAGATCATAATCTCACACTATGATCCATTAAAAGGCAATAAGGTACAGAAATTAACAACTACCTAGTAGAGAAAGGGAATTGTCCCCAAGGAGAGAGAGCACGCCCAACCTCCAGACAGGAAATGTATGACTATCAAAGGTATAGAAAAATCCAGAGGGTCATTAAAGCGAAGAAGGATCAAAAACAAACCTTCCCCTCTGAAAAATCAGAAATCTTTCAAACCATGTAAGGCATGGCCATGAACAACCCTAAAGGTAACTATACAGACACTGCATCTCGGATAATCTCAGAAGCAAAGCTCATGTGTCAACCCTGTTCCAAAAGTGAACATAAGAGTAAACATCACCTCCAAAATGGAGGAAACAAAGACTTTAAGCATTCAGAATACACATCAGACACCTTGAGCTTGCCAGACGTAAGTCCTCCAGTAAAGGGGAACACACTTCCAAGGAACAAAGTCCCATGTGCAGGTAAAGAACTCAACACATATCAAACCTGGCATAATCCCCTCACCAGGAATCATAACCTACAAATTACCCAACACAAAAACAAACTGTGCATCACCTGAAATATATAAAAAGTGCACTCTGCTAAAGTAGCAAAAAGGTCTGCATTGGCCAAACCCGAGACCAAAATTCCCCTGAAGTGGAAATTCAGAGTATTTGCAAAACACAAGGACACACTCTGTATACAAGGTCTAACATTTAACATAAGCGATTCGATTCGAAAAATCTTTATTTCGATCACATGATCATAAAAGATATACATTACATCATATATAAAAAATTTAAAAGCGCATTAAACAACATTAGTGATCAAAGTATTTAAAAAGATAGCAAGAGAGATGTGCCACAATTCAAGTCTGTCTCGAGTCTTCAAGTCTCTTTACACAACGGCTTCGAGCATACCACATTGAAGTTAAAAATTTGGATAAAGCAAAAACTAAAGTAGGAGATAGATCTGACTTTAGGACTCTGTAAGCGGGTAAAAAAGTTCTGAATCCCAAGTTCCTGAGCAGCGGGACTAGCCAGTATTTCCTGCTCCTCTCATAACCCCGGCAAAAGAAAACCACGTGAACGTCATTCTCCTTAGGGTGGGCACATGCCGGGCAACTTTCTGAGGAGGAGCAACAAGACCATGATGCTGTAAATGATGCCAAGGGAAGAGTTCCATATCTCCATTGGAGGAATAGTTTCCTGGTTAATGACGGGGTCATGGCATCTAAGACACTTTCTAGTTGATAGGAATCTTTAGTTTTTATGAACTGGTTCGATAGTGATCCATCCCGGGTGCCTTCGGTAGCTCTGGAGAGCATGTGTTCGTAATAAGCTCTCACGAGTACCTTTTTTGGGATCTTAGTACTGATGTTTAATGGATCCAACCATAGTTCAGGGAGTCCAATTGCTTCCAGAGTTCCCTTGCCTCCAGAGTTCCCTTGATGTAAGTCAGCCACGGTATTCTTGCGGCGTTGGGTAACTGTAGAAATTCCTGCAACTCAGCTCTGTAATTTGAAAGGTCTGGGCTGCTCCATAGATGCCGCCAGAATGCCAAAGGCTTGAGGCCCAGCTCCTCCATCATGGGCCGGAGGCCCATATCCAGTCTGAGAGGGAGTAATGGGGTACTCTGTGGAAGAGCAACAATCTGTCTCAGGAATTTGTTCTCAATTGTTAATAGTTTAGATGATGGGATGTGGCCCCACAGCTCGCCCCCGAATGTAACACCCCCCGGGCCTGTGCTTTGTAGATATGAATAATGGGGGTAAGTGGCCGGTAGGCAGATTTGTTCACTAATCTCATAGTGCCACCCACCAACTGTGCCAGTTTGATGTTTACTTTTGACTGGTGGGCCGACCATGTTAAATTTTCGTTGAGAGTGATCCCTATATATTCAATTTTATGCACCCGTTCCAATTGGACTGATCCCAGCTTGGGTGGCGCACGGTTAAGGGGCTTGGGGTTGAGAATCATGTATTTAGTTCTCTGTGGGTTAATTTCGAGTCCCCGCTCTGAACAGAACTGCATAAACCCGTCCAGGACACGTTGAATGCCCATTGGGGATTTAGACAGCAGCAGGGTGTCGTCGGCAAACATAATTGCAGGCACCCTGCTGCCAGTCAGTTTTGGGGCATCAGTGTTGGGAATCCTGGTCAGGTGGGCAATTACCCCGTTCACGAAGAGGCAAAACGGGTCGGTGCGAGCACACAACCCTGTCTTACCCCTCTGCGAACGGGGAACCTTTCGGTTAGATTGCCACCTCTGCCACACCTAACGCGGGCATAGTTGTTATGATGTAATCTCATCAGGATTGCCAAGATGTCTCCCGGGACATTCAACTCCTCCATAACTTTCCATAGTTTTGCTCTAGGTACCAAATCAAAGGCGGCACGCAAGTCTACGAAGACGGTATACAAGGTACCGCCCTCCATTAATGCTGTCCTCCAATATACGAGGTTCAGCCTAAAGATTTGATCTATTGTGGAGACCCCCTGTCTAAATCCCGCCTGATAGGGAGTCAGGATACCCGTCTCCTCTATCCAATCCTGTAGCCGGTCCAAGATCAGTCTTCCAAAGAGCATTTGGCATATATCAATAAGACTGATTGGACGATAGTTGGCTGGGAGCAGAGGGGACCCCCTTTTGTAAATTGGGACCACCTATGCTCCCAGCCAAGTATCCGGCACCTCCATTCCCCCCAGGATAGCGTTAAATATCAATGTGAGGTATGGGGCCCATATCCCTGGTTCCTGCTTGAATAGGTCCCCGGGTACCCCATCAAGACCAGGGGCTTTCCTTGTGGGCAACCCAGCTATTGCCACCCTCACCTCTTTTTCAGTGAAAGGGTCTCCAATTGGACCTGGCACTGTCATACTGCTTGTTATATTCGGAGACCCTTCCTCCATTGAATACAGTGCCTGAAAATGACTCTGCCATAGGCAAGGAGCTATGTTAGGCTCGATTGCTGAGGATAAGTCCTCTGTGCCATTGGAGACTATTCGCCAGAATTTGCGCGAGTCATTAATGGCTAGTGATCTTGAAAGGTTTTCCCAATATTCTTGATTCCACTCAGCCCTCGCATTCACCAGGAGCTTTCTATAGGACCTTCGCCTGGCTTGGATTTCTTCCCTGCTTTTGCGCCCCTTTATTGCAAATAGCAATTTGGCCTTAGACTCCCTGCAGGTGGCATTATACCAGGTCGTCTTCGCTATAGGTCCTTTTTTTTCCCCTGCTTTTGAGAACAGATCTAGCTCTAGAGTACTAACTAAATCTGCGTGCGTCTGGGCCAGCTTTTCTCTATTTGCCACTCCTTCCGCATCCCTCCCTATCTGAAAAGCCTTCTCTAAAAGCGGGATAATCCTTGCGTATAATTTTGGTAATTTATCACCGCTAGTAGCCAGTTTCTCCCACCTGACTTTTCTCCGGTTGTTTTCTAGTAGGAGTCCTGACTTATCTTTATATGGACCAAGTATTGTATCTTCGTTCCCCGGTAAGGAATAAGAAAGTTCCAGGGCATTGTGATCACTATCCCTTCTCTCATTAACTTTAAAATCAACTATTTGTGACCACATTGATAATTTGACTAGGATGTAATCCAATCTCGATTCACTACCAGATTTATTATAGGTGCAGGTACTTGGTGTATCTGATTTGCAACGCCCATTGCAAGCCCTTAAACCTTGATTTAGAGTAAGAGCAGTTATCTGCAAGGCCAGGGGAGTCCAGGCCCTGGGAGGGGGGCCACCGTCACAGGAACAAGCCAACGTGAATCTTCCTCCAGGGAGGGGCCATCACGTAAGCCTGGTAGTGGTTCATACTGTGAATTTAGATCGCCTCCCACCGGGCAATGGAGTTCCCATGGAATGCCATCTAGGAACGCAGAGAGTTCCTCTATGGTGTTGGATTCTTTTGACATGGGTACCGGTCTTGAATATATGTTGACGGCCACCAATTTCATAGAATTTGGCCACTCTAATAGGACGGCCAAAATATCGTCGGAGTCTGTCTCCAAGCAAGTAGCCTGGCAGCCTAGATCCGATGCTACCCATGTCGCGAGTCCTCCCGATGGCCTACCCCTTCCCCCCCACTTGGCGGGTTTGGAAAAAACTGCGTATCCCTGAAATGAGAGTTCCTCATGCGCCCAGGTCTCCTGGAAGAGTAATATATTTTTTGAACTGATAAAAGAAGCCCACTCTTGACAATCAATTTTACTGGCTAAACCCGCGACGTTCCATGAAATTAGAGTCATGGGATGTAGTTTGGTAGTCGATGGGCCTTTAATGGTGGTGTTAACACCGCTAATCTCCGAAGTAACCATCTGGTTTGGGGGTGGGTGGCTCAGAGCTAGTCTTGTGTTAGTATGAGTCACGGTTGGATCCACTAGAATAGGCTCCTGAGCTAAATTCGGTTTTAATTCATTTTGTGCCCTTGAGTGTGGTGTTGGTTCTGGGAGCGTGCTATTCCCTATCCAATGGGATGCGAGCAATTCACTCCCCTCGGTTTCAGAGCGTCAATCTACCATTTCCAGACTACTATATCTGTTGTAGGTAGGAAAGTGGGCTGGGTAATGCATTCTATGGGGCCCCGGAATTCCTCTCATAATTCCTCCCCCTCCGCCCCTCCTCCTGGTAATAGTCTCCCAACCTGCCTCCTCCCCGTACGGTAAAAAGTGGTCAATAGGTCTTCCCCTACGGTGAAATGGAACACTTCTCTCCCTACGACAGCTTTCCCAGTCATCCAGCAACTCTTGGTGATGCCCCCATCTCTGATCCTCCAAATTATATAAACTTGAGGGATAAAAGAATGAGAGGGGAAGGGCTTGGATGTTGCTGCCTTGGTCGTCAGAAGCCCAGGCGCAAATGTAAGCAGCTGTGCCCGGCTCTCTGAAAGTGACCAGAACACAGTCTCCCCTAATTGATTTTCTAGAATATCCCACCCAAGGGACCCGTCTGACCATGGAAATGTCACTGGTTATACCTCTCGGGAGTGGTCTGTATGTGGATAAACAGCTGATAACCTTGTTCCTAAGTGAAGATGTTGATTCAGTTGCCATAGATTTTAATTCAGGAACCCCTGTCAGGATCAGGGTATAGGGGGCAGCCTCTGGAGGAAGGTTGACAGGTTTTGGTTTACGGATAGGGTTGGGTTTCTCTCCCGTAAGTGTTGAATCACCCTTAGTATCAGTCAGGATAGGAGCAGAGTCCTTAGATGGGGGAATAGTGATTGGGGTCTGACTTGATGTCTGCTGGGTTTTTGGAGGGGCGTTGTTGGTGTTGGGGTTGACCGGGAGTTGCAGTGCCTTGTTTGAATTGGCTTGTGGGTTTTGGGAGTCAGTAGTGAGTAGCTTGTTCTTTAAGACTGGAGTGGGTTCGCTGCCCTTTTTAAACTTTGGATCGGGGCCCCCTTTTGCTCCTTTAGCTCCATTAAGTTCAAGTTTCATCGAGTCAGCTAGTTGCACTGTAGATTTTTCAATGTTGACTAACCTAGCTTCGATCTTGATCAAGCGAGCTTCAAGAGGGCTCAGTAGGGACCTAAGAAGAGTGCCAATATCCCAGTGTGATATCATCGCTGGAATTATCCACTAAAGTGATGTTTGTAACCGGTGGTGGGACCGTTTGGCTGAGAACTATTGGAGAAATTGTAGTGCCCGGCTTCTCTAGGTTAGTAACTGTGGTGCCTCCTTTCGCACCTTTTCCCCTCGATGGTTTGGATTTTGGAGACTTTGTCCTATTATCTTCTTTGTTTTGTCCCCCCCTCTTCTTTTTTTGTATTGCACCTTCCCTGACCCCCCTATCTCTGTCAGAGCTAGACTCTTTGTCATTAGCTACAACTATATTGGGTTTGAGTGTTGGGGGAAGAATACCTGGTGAAATTTGAGGCGTTTGGGTATTAGGGAGGGCCATTAAACTCATATCCTCAAGGTCACTGGGGGCCTCGATTGTAAAATCGGGGTCAGTTATTAAAACACTGGGAGGTTGGATTACTCCCGGGTCACTCATTACACTGTTTGTAGGTTCGAGCCTCCCCTCCGGGGTTCTAGCTTGAGCCATTGGCCCCATTGAGGATCTCCTAACCCAGTCAATTTCCTGGGAAATTCGTCTCTCCAGAACTTCTATTTCCTCAATCAGAAGTGATCCGGCTTTGACAAAATAATTGTCGATGGTGCCCTTAGCGGCTCCGGTCGCAGCTAGTGAAGTTTTGCTTCTGGTTTCTCTAGTGCACATTGCTCCGTTGGTTGAGGGAACAAATATGGCAAAGGGGGGAGGGCCCGGACCGGACTCTCCCGTACTCGAACGGCCTCAAACGGCCCGCTCTTTGCCCGGTCTTCGCCCCGAGCTCCGTCCCGCGCGCGTCCCGGTGGAGAATGCGCCTGTAAAGTACGTGAAGGCTGAGGGCGTGGCCGCCGGGGGAAGAGGCACCAACTGTGCAGAATGGAGAATGCTGGTCCTCGCAGTCCCCCGGTAGGCTCCACGCGCTGTATTCACGCCAAAGTCCTCAACCTGGGCTGTGACTCACTGGGAGCGAGTGTGGTATCCGCCGACTGCGGAGCCGCTCACACCAGCTGGGACAGCCTCAGGGAGCAGGCAGGAAACAGCCGAGCAAACACAATCCTCGTGACAGCAGAGTTGGTCAATGAGCGGCACCGGCGGAGCGGGTATCGCGAAAGGTAGAGGAAGCTGGAACAGCCTCAAGATGCAGGCAGGAATCAGCCGATCAGGGACAATCCTCGTGGCAGAAGAGATTTACTCAGTGAGCGGCACCCGTGGAGCGGGTGTCGCGAAAGGTAAAGAAGGCTGGAGGCTGAGGGCGTGGCCGCCGGGGGAAGAGGCACCAGCTGTGCAGAATGGAGAATGCTGGTCCTCGCAGTCCCCCGGTAGGCTCCACGCGCTGTATTCACGCCAAAGTCCTCAACCTGGGCTGTGACTCACTGGGAGCGAGTGTGGTATCCGCCGACTGCGGAGCCGCTCACACCAGCTGGGACAGCCTCTGGAAGCAGGCAGGAACCAACCGAGCAAACACAATCCTCGTGACAGCAGAGTTGGTCAATGAGCGGCACCCACGGAGCGGGTGTCGCGAAAGGTAGAGGAAGCTGGAACAGCCTCAAGATGCAGGCAGGAATCAGCCGATCAGGGACAATCCTCGTGGCAGAAGAGATTTACTCAGTGAGCAATATGTCTCTATAAGAAATACTGCGAGTCAACAGTAGTGCATACCTGCATACCAAACTGCTTTGAATTGAAGCATGTGAAAAGCTAAACTTCCTAACCGGAAGACACATAACCTGCAAATTACCTCTTGAGCAAAAAGCCCCTCATCAGAGGTTAAAAAAAGAAAAGACTATCACCCACATGCATCATTGTTGGTATTTACGATTCCTAAATTGCGAAAATTAAGGAATCGCAATTTAGAAATCGCAAATACCTATGCATCAGAAATTCGCATTTTTATTTGCGATTCCTTATTTTTCCTTTTCTGCGATTCCCAATTTTGCGAATCGCAAATAAGGAATCCCTTTACATTGATTCCTATTGGCCTAGAGGCCCATAGGAATCAATTGAAAGGCATTCACATTTTGCGAATTTCAATTTGCGATTCGCAAAATGTGAATGCTATTTCACGGGTGCAGGGGGGGGGTCCAAAGAACCCCTCCCTGCACCCCTGAAATTTAATTGTAAGTGCGATTTACACACACACATGACCCAAGGACATGTGTGTGTGTAAATTAAAACTTTCAAATATGCAACTAGTGCATGTTTGAAGGTTTTCGGTAAATTAGCATGAAGTTCAACTTCATGCTAATTTACCCCTTCCAAATTGCGAATTCGCAATTTCAAAATAATCATGCATTGCATTTAAGAAATCGCAAAATTGCGATTTCTTAAATGCTATTGCAATTTAAGAAATCGCAAATAAATTGCGATTTCTTAAATTGCGAAAAAGGCCAAAACCTTAATGCATCCCAAAAAAGGGTTTGCATTCGCAAACGGCCGATTTTTGCGATTCGCACTGTTTGCGAATGCAAAAACCCTTGATGCATGTGGGCATATGAGCCTCATTACGATGCTGTTCGGAAAGGCTCGGAAAGGCATTCAGATTTGCCTACACTGTGTCGGAACCCATGCTTCCGACTGACTCATAAACATTTCCAACCGACCGATTACGATGAAAGGGAACAGTTTGGTCATTCCGAATCGGCTCCCACCGGCATTGAGAGAATCAGAGTTGATCGGAGCCGAATCGTACAGCTCTACGGAACGCGCTTCCAACCCACATAATACGATGTCGGATTCGGACAGCCTATACAGATCGGTCTGTCCGATACAGAATGGCTGTCAGAAACTCACTTTGGGGGCCCGTAGCAGGCCCCCCTTCACCCATAGGTCTCGGGTTGGGGCGCGTGTGGGTACTCATGGGTCCCCTCTTTACAACCATGCACAGTGTGGCAGGCACCATGGGTGCAAGGTTTTTTGCAAATACCCTTTTTTAGGTCTCGCACCTTTTCTATTTCGCAGAAATAGAAACCAGGGGTGAGTCCTTATGTCGCTGATCCAGTTCTTTCCCCAAAGGCTCTCTTCAGGCAGCTGATTGGCTCTCAAGGAGGATTTCCAACAGTTCCTGTGCAGCCCAATCATGTGACCTGCTCTCATGCACGAGCCTTCAAAGCCTCAGCCATTTGCTTCCCAACCAGCGCTGCAGGCTTATTCACGGCCGCAGGCCGTGACTTCAAAGGGTTCCCCTGCCCCGCCCCCTGCTTCACGGCCATCTGTTCCCCAGCACCTCCCCTCTCTCTCCCCCCTAATTATTCACTGCTGGCCGGCCATCACATCTAGTTTTCCACGGCTTTCGTTTTCCGCTTGATTGGTTGCTTTGCTAATGCTTGTTTTCTTTGCTGCTTGCATTTCCACATCTGGCAGCTTCCTTAACTTACCCGAGCTAGTTTATTTATTTACGTTTCATTTATTAATAATTAAATCACGCTTAAATGATGCAGCCCACGCCGAGGTTCGAACCCTGTTTTCCTACTCCAAAGTCAACAGCGTTATTTGTTGAGCCACCTCCTCGCACAGTTTGTTGTACTTGGTTTCAGATGTTACATTTGTTCATCTCAGCCGTGTTTTTTTTTATTGTTCTTCTCAGCCGTGTTTTTTTTTAATTGTATCTGTCTCCCCCTCAGTGTGTATTATTTTTTTTATTTGTTTCCCCCCACCCCCACTCCGAGATTGCCGTTTACGTGTTATCTCCATGCATTCTTTCCAGAGCTTCGTGAGAAACTAGTGACGTCTGAATATGATTTGGGTGCGTGCATCACGTTGGTTCGCTTTAACGAAATAGACTCTGTGCCATTGTTAACGTCTTGTGCGTTGTCCTCGTTTGTCGAGGGCTGGGCTGAGCCCTTCTGATACCCCCGGCTGAAGGCGGGCTCCCATATGTGCTGATCGCTTAGCCTGTGACTGGTCTCTTCCCAGCGCGGTGGCCATTTCATATCCAGAGTGTGAAACTCTGGTGGTGCCTTTGAGCGTATACCTGGGCGCGTGCTTGACGGCCCTGGCTGTGTTTATTCTCCTTCCTGACACACAGCGCCATCTAGCGAGCGAGGCCATCTGTAAACAATGTTTTGGGTCAGCTCTCTGCTGCTAATGAGGGGAGCCTGCGGAGTCTGCCGATAATGACCTGTAGTCTTTCAGGTAGCGCGAACTCGAGCCTACGGTATTGGAACGCTTTACAAAAGCATCCGTTGCATTACAGACAGATTTTAGGCACAGAGAGATTAAGTGATGTGTCCAGAATCACAGGATGCTTGAGCCTCCCGCCATATTCGAACCTGGTTCCCCAGCTTTAGGGTCTGCCGTTCTAGCCGTTAAGCCACATGATGACCGCATTAAGCTGTTTGGCACTGAAGATGCAAACGGAGCGCAGCTTTTTGGTGATGCTTTCTGAGGATAAAGAGCCTCACTGTACCATTCATCACTCCCTTAGACTTTGTTGCTCATATTTAGGTTGTGTTCGTGCTGGTGGCAGTGATTAAAAATCGAGCGAAGTTAGTCTCATGCTCATCGGTCTACTGTATTAATTGAACGACTGGAGATGTTTTTAGGTCTAGGTCTAGGGTTTAGATTTAGCACTAAAAATGTCCCGCTCTTATAATTGCACTACACTCTGAGCTTGGAAGGGTTCTATTGATGTCATTTTTTCAATACTCTCATGCGCTTCCTAGGCACAGGCATTGTTTCTAAAGTGACTATATTTAGGGTAGTTTTCTTATATAACCACAATTTCTCGTGTAAAAAGTCTTCCTTTCAATTGGCTTTCAATCCCTCCCTTTTCTTATTTCTTACCGCCCACAGAGCAGCGCCTAACTTCTGTTAACTTTCGCCCAGTGCGTTGAAGTGTTTGGTCTTGGAACCATAAGAATGTGCTGTGTAGGGGTGTGCGTGCGTGATTTAATTCAATATTCTGAAGAAAGCAAGTTGGGGTTCGTCACTTTTAGTGCAACAACATAACGCCAGAGTTTCCATCGACGAGACACCGATTTGCAAAGAAAACATTAACATCTGCGTTTGGGAGGAAAAAGTTTCGCCTTTTTTGTGATTATTTTCGATATCTGCTGGGCACTGCGGGAAAAACGTATTTATGCAACATGACTGTATTCGGGCGGAGGTATTGTGGCTGCCTCCCAAAACGCCTCCAGGGTCCGACCAGGCACGAAGGAAGTGGCAGGTCGAATGCAATGTTTGGTAGGTGGAGTTAAACAGGACTTAACAAAAGTCGACATAAATATTTAACAGACACGCAGTTTTGGAAATCAAAACTACTGCCACACAAGACACTTTCTTTATGTACTGCCAGCTAAAATCAGGCTGTTAATAAAGGTGGCGTCTGGCCCACATGATAGGCACTTCAGCTTTGACAAACAGGCGAAAAGTGGATAATGTGTAGTGAAACTCCAGTTCAATTCCGCGCTGTCAGCTGGAGAAGCACGCACCCCTGAGGTCATGAAGCGGCTGTGGTGTTTGTTGTGTTCCTGGCAAGCCTCAGGAATGTCTGGAAACCCCCATTGCTGCGCACCTGAGCTGCCACTTCGAGTGATTATTTTTGTTGTTGATGTATTATTTATTAATATCCCCTTATGTAGTTTAATTTTTCCATATCAACCTTTTTTTATCTGCATTTAGTCGTTTAATTGTTTTCTATGCCCAAATTGTCAATCACAGAGTTTTTAATTTTTTGTTTTTCCCTGATCATTGCAATATGGGAGGTGTGGCTCACTGGGTAGAGGCGGCAGACCTGTAAGCAGAGAACGGCCCGGGACCAGGGGCCCGGGACCAGGGTTCAATTCCCGACGCGGCAATGCGAAAGTTATAACTATTGGCATTGTAAATTTAAAAAAGCCATTAGTTTCGCTATTTTCAAAACCAACACATAAATAACAAATGTGTCATTTACAATACCAATAGCTCAAACTTTCCTAATGTGAGACCTATTGCATTGCAAATGCTTGTTTCAATGGGAGCCTGTGTTATCGGTTGGAACACAGGCTCCGATTGAAGTCAATCAGAGTTGGTCGGATTGCTTTCCAACCGACATTGTAATGAGGCCCTATATCTCAGGTATCGTTATACCACTTAAACTGTTACAGACATTATCGAAACAAAAAAATCTGCACCCCGCAGAAACATCAACGAGGTGTAATCAAAACAGGGACATGTCAATTCCCTAACAAGTTTGACCTTTTGAGAAAATAAACATCCAGTATCATTTATTCAACCCAAGTATTGGGTCAAAATTAAACAACATATAACATAGAAAGACTAATAAAGACTCTGTATCACTTCTCCTATCACAAAAGCATATCAATGCTGAATCGGCCTGAGCCCCAAAAAGATGGGCACTGCCAAAGGGCATGTCGACTAAAGTTGCCTGCACAGCCTCTGAAAAACCTGAAGTTCTTAACCATGCATGACGCTGGTGCGCCACCAAAGATGCCATGGCTCAGCCTATTGAATCAGTAGTTTCCATGCCACATCTTATTATCAGCTTAGCTGCCTTTTGGCCATCTCTAATCCTGTATCAACATCAGAACAGAGGCTATCAGGAAGCGATGGCAACATAGTCTGCAAAGTATCCCACAGACTGTGGGAAAAAAAGTCCCAGAACACAAGATGTGTTGGTAGAACTTAACGTAGAACTTGCAGAAGCAAAGATGTGTTTGTCACATGCCTCTTGACTTCGGGAGTCCCTATCTAATGGAGGCTTAAGTGAAGAAACCATAGCTTGAGAGGATGTGGCCGCCTGAACTACCAGGCTATGCCTGGTAGGTTGTCTGAGGAGACAATCTGGCTCTTTTCAGTGGCATGCTTGATAATATTGCTAATTTCCACTTGTTTTAACTTCAATTATGTGAGAACTGGGGCTGGTTTATCTTGGACTGCATTCACAAAATCTATCATCTGTGATAATTATCCCCCGACATTAAAACACAGCTAAATTACAGAGTCTGTGCTGCTTTTCATCCCGTAAATTATGGCTCCTTTAAATACCCAAGAATAATATATGGTAACGTTATAGTTAGGTGAAATGTTCAGTAACAACGCAATGTTTTAAACACAAAAAAAACTGAATTCACCAGTTATATTTACCTCAAGTAACTATAACTCGTGCCCTGAGGTAACTATAACTCGTGCACAGTTTTCTCATCAATAATTTCATTCCAAATGTTGCAGTTGGGGGAGTGGCTTGAACCGCCACAAGATGAATGTGTCCGGCTGAAGCTCCATTAGTGAACGGGACCTAGTTTCATTGCCGAAATCACGGATTGAAGGCATTTATGGAGCGGGAGCACAGGTAGCGGTTCTTTTTTTAATGTCTCTCGACCTGTTTTGCCCCACCCCGCTATCTACTTTCAAGTGTCTGAGGTGGCACATGCCATTTTGTACTCTGCAGGACACTGCTCCTCCTCACAGGCTTTCCGGGGCTGCTTGTGGCGCGGTTTTTGAGACACTGCTGCTGCTTCAATTTTGGTGCTTTGAGCCTTGCTGGATAATTACACCCGAACTATTTGTCCTAATAGAAATGGCAACAGGATACCAGTAAATTCCACTCAATTAATGATTTTTTGTATTTTGGGCTGCATTGGGAAGCATTTTCACTGTTTTTTCTGCAGAGAAGCCACTACATTAATATTCAAGCTTATGTTAGGTGGCAATACTATGACTCTGTTTATTCTCTGTGAGTAACTGCATCTATTTTGGGAGACACTCGCCTATCTCGCCCTCTATAACGTCTTATATGACCATTTTCCTTCGTTCATCTTGGAGATATATGATTGAATTTGTTTCACAATGCTTTATAGCTAATGTTATAGTTATCGTTTTCTATGTTCCTTTAACTGAATGGCCTTCCTCATAAACGGACTGAGTCAGTTGCTGTCTTCTGATGCTTTTTCTACAGTGAGCAGACTCTGTCAGTGTAAGGCGACTGCTACTAAGTCTGGTGGTTGATATTTAATATGTTCTTCGTGAGGTTGCCTACAGAATCAGGCTTCCTAATCCTGATGTGGTGCGCTGAAGATTGGAGGTGCTTCTTCATTACTGTTTTTAGTAGCTTTTTATAGGTGTCATATTACTCATCTAAGCGGTGTGCGAGCCCACCTTCACTATATCATCTATACACTCTCTATCTTCTAAAAATGTCAATACACCAACGTATCCACCTACATGGAGGTTTCCTGCCCACTTGGTCAGAATACGACTTCAGCAAGTATGTCTTCTCTTCGTAAGGACTCAAATCCTGCAGATCCTTCAAAACGTCACAAGAACCTAACTCGCTTACCAAGTCTCCACTACCCATAACAATGGAGGACCTCATGGAAGAGATTAAGATGCTTAAATCTTTTGTGGTAAAAACTAATGCTATCCCTCAGAAGTTGGATGAGAAATGTCTAACTTGGACTCAAGAGTGTCAGTGGTGGAACAGAAGATTAGCGATGGACCTAGAAAATGGCAATAGACACAACAACCTTTGAATTTATGGCATTCCTGAGGGAGAGGAAGGATCTGACATGCTCACCTTCTTAAAAATGCACATCCCTAAAATTGTTGGCCTCAAGGACGGCATCACTTCTAATTTGCAGCGTGCTCACCGCATTGGTCCTAAAACAAGGGCTCCGACAGTCACTCGCCCTTGAGGAATAATCGTTTTATTTTTGGAGTATACCGAGTTATTAATGGTCCTTTCAGCGGCAAAGTTAAAAAAGCATATGTTATGGTCCTGTCAGAACATTTTCTTCTCTCAAGATGTGGCCAGCGCTACTGCTGCCCTTCGCTAGGAGTTTCTTTCTCTTCGCCCGGCTCTTCATTCCATCAACGCCAGATAAGGTCTAGTCCATCCCATGCTTTTTTAAAGTTACATACAAAGAGAGGTCATACTCTTTTGATCGTCCTGAAGATCTAAGACAATGTATTTCTCGTCATAAAGGAAATGTAATGGACTTTGGAGGGCCATGAGTAACATTGTTGTTTCTGCTTTGCATTATGCTCTATGAGTTCATCTGTTTTACTCCATTTTTCTGAAGAGTTCTGTCTCTTTTTTTTTTTTTAGGGTTGTAGGTTATGATCTGTTTTTGCTGTTTTCTCTAAATGTTATGGATCTTTTGCCCTCTTTGGAGGTCATTTCATATTACTGTTTCTTTTGTCTTTTTCCACAGATGTTCTCTCCTCCCGTACAAACCATTCCTCCTACCGCGTCCCTCCTCCCCTCCTTTTCACCTCAATCCTAATGTTCCCAGTTAACCCTCATGTTTGGTAAGTGTTTGAGAGTTTCATAATGCACCCTTTGTTGCTGTTTATTGGCTGTTTTACCTTTATCGATTTATGTTTAATATATAGTTGGTCTCCCCCGTGGTGTTGTGTTATTTCATAGTAGGCTCCTTGTTTTCATATGTATTTTTAATATTGGTTTTGGTTGTTCTCGGTTGTTCTTCCTGGCTCTGCCATCTGTCTTCCTTTTGCGGTTTCCAGCTCCCCATGTTATTTTCTTTAATCTGGATACTTATCCCATCTTTCTTGACTGAAGTCCCTCGACTTCTTGTCAACTTTATTTACTTCCTCTTCTATCCTTTCTTTCTTTTCCTTCTTCTTTCAGTTCTTTTTTCTATTTTCTCTCATTTGACTTTAGTTCATGTATTTCCTTCTGCATTTGCATTTTCTCTATTTCCTTTTCTTTGCCTTCTCTATGTAACCCTTACTTATCATCTTTTTCATATCTTTGTTTATTACTATTTGTTTTCAGTTCAACCTTACAACCTTGTCGACTTTGATCACTGTCATATTGTTTGTAAAACCCTTTTGAATTTGGTAATGCTCATGTTACTGATAATTTTTGCAGTACTTATGTTATTGATTAATGTCCTTTCCCTTTTGCAATGACTGATAATGTTCGAATAATCTCATGGAATGTAAAAGGTTTACGTAATCCTGTTAAGAAGCAACAAGTACTTGCGCATCTTTCCAAAGTACAATGTAAAATTGCGATGTTACAGGAAACGCACCTTAATGACAATGATGTTAATTCCCTTAAAAAAACAATGGGTTGGTGATGTTTATAGTTCCCCATCTAAAGATAGGAGAAATGGAGTGGAGATACTATTTCATAAGTCCCTTTCCTTTACTGTAGAAATAGAGGAGAAGGATGCGGACAGATGTTGGCTTCTTCTTCACACTCTCATTAACGGTTCACGTATTTCTTTCCTCAATATTTATGGTCCCACAGGTATCGACTCCCAATTCTGGCAATCCATGTCACACACTTTTCATTCGTGCTCTGACTCTAATCTCATAGTGGGTGGTGATTGTAATCAGGTCATGGAACCATTTATTGAAAGGAAATCCTCTTCCTGGTATGTTCCTAATAAAATGGAAAAAACTTTGCTAACACTATGCACTCTAGAGGGCTGGTTGATGCCTGGAGAATATTTAATCCTTATTGTTTAGAATTTACCTTCTATTTCCCGACTCATAACTACATCCAGAATGACTATATTTGTTTGAGCCCACATCTTCTTCCCAACCAATCGCATGCTGAGATTGGTTCCATTTTGATTTCCGATCTCGCTCCTGTCCTTATCAATTTAGATCTTCCTTCCCTGCCCTCTAAATCCCGCCAATGGCAATTTAATAATTATCTTCTTAAAGAACCCTCGTTTATCGGACGTTTTAAAGACTTTATTTCAGAATTTTTTCTCCTTAACGCTAGTCTAGATATGCCTTTTCATACCATTTCGGATGCCTTTAAGGCGACTGACAGAGCATTTATTATTGATTACGTAGCTAGTAAAAAGAAACAATATTGTAAGGAGTCTGCTTCTATGTTATCTTCTATTAAGAAATTGGAGCATGCAAGCGAGTAAATTACTGGCGAACTACTTGAAGATTAAGTCTCAAAGATCCATAATTGTCAACATTACTGATGACTGCGGTATTCATTCCTTCAAGGATGAAGAGATATTAAAGTGTTTTACAGATTTTTGTAAGACCTTATATACCCCTGAATCCTCTCCTTCTGACACCGCCTTAGATTCACATTTTGATTCATTGCCTCCTCGCTCTTCCCCACTTCCAGATTGTTCTATTTTGGATGCTGATATATCCCTTTCTGAGATCAGATCTGCCTTATCTAAGTTACCCAATGCCAAGGCCACTGTTGAATTTATTTCCTGTTTTTCTCATATCCTTTTGCCTCATCTTTTATCTTTATTTCAACAATTTGTTTCATGCAATGAGGCTCGAGTTATTTTTTTGGAGGCTATGATTTGTTTAATTCCTAAAAAAGATAAAGATCCTTCATCTTGTGCCAATTATCGCCCCATATCATTGATTAATCTAGATTGTAAAATGTTTGCCAAGGCACTATCCCTTCGTATTAATCAGGTACTTCCAGAATTGATCGGTCCTGAGCAGACAGGGTTTGGTAAGGGGAGGACTATAGCTGATAATTCCAGAACTTTTCTTAAGATTATTCATCTAGCATCTAAGAGCTCTTCCCCTGTCGCAGTTATAACCCTTGACGCAGAGAAAGCTTTTGATCGCGTTCATTGGCTTTTTGTGATGCGCGCTCTCAAGTGGCATGGTTTTGGACCTTCTATTTTATCTCTGATTTGTTTGTTATATTCTTCTCCCACTACATTGGTTTTTGCTAATGGCTCTCAATCAAACGTCTTATTTTCCTTTACAACAAGGTACCCGTCAAGGGTGTCCTCTTTCTCCTTTGCTTTTCATTCTTTCCCTTGAGCCTTTGCTTCATTCTTTGCAGAATTCACCTACCTTCTGAGGCTTCAAGCGCAAGGCAATTGAAATTAAATTTACAGCCCATGCAGATAATATTATGTTATATATTTCAGATCCATCTACTTCTTTGCCCGCATTCTCAGACCTTCTTTCTTCTTGTGCCTCCTTATCTGGTTACAAATTACATTTTTCCAAATCTGAAGTGCTTCCATTAAACAAATACTGTTTAAGGAGCATGTTTGAAGGGTCTGACCTGAACTGGAACATTAATAGTATCACTTGCTTAGGGATTAAATATTCCCCTTATATTGCAAAAATGATCCAGCTTAATTTAGATGAGGTTCATTTAAAAGTAAACAACATGACAAACAAATGATCTCCCCTTTTCCTGTCTTGGTGGGGTACATTGGACGCAATCAAAATGATGCTGCTTCCCGTCATTAATTTTTATTTGTCTATGTTACCAGTGAAACTTTCTTTAAAAAATGTTATAACCCTTAATGGGGTTTTGAGTAAATTTCTCTGGAATGGTTGGAAGGCCTGAATTTCTTAGCCCTCTTGTCTGCCCCTAAAGATCAGGGAGGTGTTCACTTCCCCAATTTTTGACAATATCATTCTTTCTTTTTAATTTGTCAAGTATTAGCCTATCTATCCTCCTCTGAAGGGATTTCTAGTTCGGCCTGGCACAGATTGGAGGAATCTCTGATTTGTTCTTTTCCTTTTTCCTTGTTGGCCAGTTTTATTAATCCTCCTCGTTCTTTTAATTACCCGACAATTTCAAACTTTATTTCTGCCTTCCACACAGTTCAGCGCATATCCCATTCTCCTCTACAAATACTTTTATCCTCACTTCTGTGGCATAACAAATTCATTAAATTGTCACATAGTACTATTTTTTGGAAACAATGGGCCGCTAAAGGGATTTTCCTTGTTAAGCATTTAATAACAGATTCTCTTTTTCTCTCCCCTCAGGAGGTACAGTCTAAGTTTGATTTACCTGTTTCCTCATCACTTAGATATTAGTCTTTGAGATTGCTCTTAACCAATTGGTTCATTCTCCTTTCTAGATCTTCTCCCTCTTCTCCGGACTCCTTGTTAGAACTTTTTTCTACCTCTCCCTCTACTCTGACCTCTCACATTTATAAATATCTTCAATTTTCCTCTCTTGATCGTCCCGAGTAAAGTTGAACTTCAATGGGAATCTGATTTGCAGCGTACTCTCTCTGTTCACACATGGAACTCTATTTGGGCACGCATACACCATACCTCCTGCAAAGCTAGCAACACTCAGACCCTTTCTTATTTTTATCAAAGATTGTTTTTTCCTCCATTATCCCTTTCCAAGTATAGTGTGGAATTATTCCCGAATTGTTGGTCATGTGAACACAATCCTGGCTCGTTAATGCAGTCATTTTTTCTCTGTCCCAACATCTCCCGGTTTTTGGATTAAGGTATGTGAATCAATCTCCTCCATTGGTTCCCCTAATTTTTCTTTTGATATATATATATATATATATATATTCCATATTCATGGGAAGTAACTCTCTAACATAGTTTGGTTCTCGCAAAGTGAGTATCTTTGTGGATTTGTTAATTGCTATTGCCTTCCAGGTAATAACCTCTAATTGAAAAGATGCCTCTAAGGTCTGCTTTTCTGCCTGGTGGAACCTTCTTTGTTATTATCACAGACTGGATAGAGCTTCTGTCAGCACGTATCAGCAACTGATTCGAAAGATAGCCTTTTGGTCTCCACTCACTAACTATTTATCCACATATGCACTTGGAATAAGGACTTTCTTTTGTCTATTAACCACCATGAGTATCTTCTTTCTTTCTTTCTTTTTCTTCTGTAGCCTTTATTAGTCAAGGTTTGGTTTCTATCCTGTTTGTTTTAGTAAAATGATATAATATTATATGTTGGTAATCCTAAATATAGCATTAGATAAGGATATAATCATAGTTTCTTTTTCTCCCTTCTACGTTTCCTTCTTTTCCTCCTTTTTTTCTTTCTTTCTTTCTCCAGCTTTCCCCCTCTTCTGAAAAATGTAAAATGCTATTGTGTTTCAAGGTACAACCTTTCATTATTGCTTTCATATTTTGGGTTATTGTGTATTATTGGTAGATCTCTTGTAATGTTATTGTGTATTATTGGTAGATCTCTTGTAATGTTCATTCCTTTATCATTTATATTCTGTTTGTGTCATTTTTGTGTAAAGTTGTACCCATGTTTATATTTGCTTCAATAAAGCTCTTTATAAACTAAAAAAAAAACCTCAAATGTTGCAGTGATATTATCAATGATGTGATAGAATAGTGATACTCCAAGTACGGCCCGTTGATGCATGCGGCCCTCCTGCCCTTTACATGCAGCCCCTGGTTGAGCAGCAGCACTAAGCTGCTGTTTACTTTACCAAGCACTAATATTCATAAATATATAAAATAAACAGCAAGCTTTTATTTACAGTCAAACTGAAGTAAAAAGAAGCACAGAGGTGTCCTGCACTACTTAACTTTAGGAACACCTTCGTTTTTAAAGGAATCTTGCAACAAACTCTAAAAATACAATAAAGTCAAATTAAAACTCAAAAAAGTATATTTCATTAACATACAGAAGCAATTAGCCTAAGTACATCAGATTATAAAGTGACTCCAATTTTTTTGATGTGGCAGTTTTCAAATATAAATTTCATACCTTCATGTTTCCTGCCACCCTCGCAACAACGCAAATAGTGCACTAAGAGGCAAGTCAATTGTTATGTACACACTCTGGCTATGCTGGGTTGCCATCATACAAGAACAACGTTATAATGTATTAAATCAAACACTGAAAGGTTTTGTACAACACGCATCCTGAAGTCATGCATTTCGAGGTCCTCTTATATGTGATAATGAAGAAAAAGGAGGCAGATGAAAGTAATTCCCGGGCATCACACACTTTGGTCAAGTGGGAAAGCCTTGATTGAACCCAGGTTCAAATCAACTACTAGATGTACATGCGCCACTTTCCCTATGCCCACCTTACACCCCCAACACCCCAACTGCCACCCTGCTGGCATCAATGCAGCCCTCAGTCACACCAAAAAGAGATAATTTTGGCCCCTGGGAAAATGTTTGTGCGTACCTATGTCATAGAAGATACAGTGAGTGGTGTAATTTGAAGGATGATTAGCGATGAATGTACTTTATTCTTTGTTTTTTCAGTGATTTTTTTTTTTTACTGTAAAGTGATATTTTGTTACTATATGTAAAGCCAAGCCCCTGCCACGCACGGCTGAAGGCCAGACGCTGCTTTCAACGCCCAGCAGGAAGCCACACCCATGCTGCATGGTTGCCCACAGGACCAAGCCAGCAACGAGGCCCTATGGCCAACCCGTAGGGCAGGCAGTCAACCCCACGCTGTGCACGGCCTTTGGCACAGCTGGGGGTTGACCACATGGCCTGGGGCTACCTCATGCCCTTCATTAATTACTCAGCACTGAAGGATGGGGTCCCTGGGCATCTTTCAGTATGGGGAGGGGATGACGTGGCCCCACTCCTCTTTTGTAATCATTTTGACCCCAGGGATGGGGTGCCAGGGGGCTTATTATGCTCAGGGAATGGGGTCATGCACCCCCTCCCCTTATGTTCTGGTCATGCCACCATGCTGCAACTCCCCCTTACCCCTCCCCCACCAACTCTGGCACACCATAGAGGTTACTTTTTGTAAAGGTGAGGGAGCCTGAGATTTTCTTTTAATTTTGCCACAGATTTGCAGATTCTCTGTGAATTTGTGTCAAAAAAATGTCAAAAGAAAATTATTTGGCCTCAGGCGGGGTCCGTCTCGTACCCCACCACCAGGCTTGGGTGGGTCAAAGTATCTCTACCTGCCTATAACACACACAGAGGAGTAGGGAAAAGTAATCCATGAGTGGCACGTGCTTGGTGAAAAAATAATATCAGATTATGGAGTAGATTCATTGATGGTGTTCTGGTGATATGGAGGAGTGACGAGCTGTCTGTACAGAGATTCCTGGAGTGGTTGTATGGTAGCAACCCTTTGCTGCATTTTACATATACGATGACAAACAGAGAACTACCATTCCTGGATTTGGTAATTGAACCAAAAGAAGGGAGGCTCTCCACCCGCGTCTACCACAAACCCACAGACAAAACCTCCCTACTCTCCTTTGAGTTTCCATCCTAAATCTTTAAGGGAGAATCTACCAGTGGGGCAATTCTTCCGCCTCCAGATGAACAGCACGGACAGGACGACTTTCAACGAGGAAGCTGAGTTCCTGACAAAAAAAACTCTGTAGAAGAGGCTTCCCTGAAAGAGCGGTCAACAAAGCCAGGAAGAGAGCAATGAACTCTAACAGAGACAATCTATTGGAGAAGGTGGAAAAACCAATGGTTTTACCACTTTTAATACAGCCTCACACAATATAAAACGATTAATACTGAGAACCGGTGCATATGAAATTCCAATGGGCTTAATTTGGAAAAGCCTTTGTTCTCGTTTAAGAGAAGCGCCAACTGAAAGTCCCACTGTCCACTCACGACCCAAGGTCTGTAAACCCAGTGGTACACAGGTCAAAGGACTCTGCCTACAATCACTGGACACACAAGATGCGGTTTATGCGATGTTTGACACCCGACAAAGTATTCATAGAGTGTAGATGTGGGCCTACCTCACCCATGGGAACAAGAACACACACTAACTGCAACTCAGAAAATGTCATCTATCTCACTACATAACCATGTCGGAAAGAATATGTAGGTATGATCATGAGAAAGGTTAAAATACGTATTATGGAGCATAGGAGCACCATCAGATGCCAAAAGTCAAACAAAAAACTCATGACACACTACCTGGAGGAGCACCACACAATAAATGACCTACTGTGGACGGTGTTGGACAAACCAAACTACATCTATATACAGGAAATAAAAGAAGACTGCTTCTAATGAGGGAACAAAAGTGGGTGTATAGACTTTAGAGTCCTTAGGTGGGATTAAATAATGACATCCCTTGGAACACCTTGAACAGATAGGGTTCAGTGATGCCCTATGTAGTCTGCATCTCCCTATCGCCCTTATTTTCCTTATGCCCCGGCAAAAACAAAGGAATATATCACCGGGTACTCCCGAGATACAATCTAATGCCCATATACACCAATTATCTGAAGGCAATTAGCAACACAGTGCATCCCCTCACTGATGTACATGATAGTGGTAATTTGACCTTACGCCTGGCGCCCATAAATAACACCTACTTTTGTTACGGTGACCAGCAAAGGTTTTATCGACTTCAAATCCAACCTGACACTGCATGTAAATAAAGTTGCTCCCTATTGTTGATAAAGAGAATAAATATTCAGGCTGGGAACAGCATGTAACCGACAAGCATTCTAACTAACCCTGTGCATGTACACTGCATATGTAGAAGTGAATAAAGCTGCCCCCTATTGTTTAATAAGGAATAAACATCACGCTAGCAATGGCATTTTTCCAACAAGCATTCCAATAAGCCCTGTAATGCAGCACGTGGCGCCCATAAATAACAGCTACAATCGTAATTGCGACGAGCAGTGAAGTTTTCTTAGGCTGAAAATCGAACTTGACACTGCAATTACAATTTTAAATAAAGTTGCCCCCTACTGTTGAAAGAAAAAAACATCACGCTAGGAAAAACTTGTTAGCAATGAGCATTCTAACAAGTAAATGTGGGCGCAAAATCCGTTCTGCGGTCTGCGAATCGTGTGAAATTGCAGAAAAATCCGCCCGCGAGCGGATTTTTTTTTTTGGGTGGCATCTTCGTGGATAAATATGCAGGCAGGACTCATTCTGGCACGATTCTTCTGTGCCCGAGTTGAAGCTCAAATTCAGTAACGCATTATAATCAGCCCAAACAACTAGTGAGCATGGTCGAGACTAGGCAGGTGTGCTTCTTCCCCATATCTACCGCCTACAGTTAGATGTAATCCTTGATGGAGGTCTTTGCATCCACGAGTTTCTCAGCGCAATCCCCGTGGGTACTTCCTGTGACCAGGAGGCTGCTTTCTTCTCATCTGCTGCTCTGATCGGTCTGACTCTTTATAAACAAGAGGCATGTAAGCTCGCATAGAAGCCCTATCCCTTTGGCCCGCCCCACACACACTAGGGTATGCAACGTCTTCGCGCACTTTCCTCACTATGATGGACAGCTCACTCGAGGGACCTTGGCGCCGATGGGCGCGGTGGCAAAGTTACAGACGCACTTGGTCACAAATCCACGAGTTTGCGGATTTTCGTGCGAACTCGCAGATTTTTTTGCCGTTTTCGCGCAAATTTGCGGATCGCAGATCTGCAAAATTCGCCCATACTTACTAACGAGCCTGGTGACGTAGGGTGACGTCACGGTCACGAGACACAGAAGTCTTTCACATATCCAGAAATCCTCCAGAGGTGAAACGGAGCAGCATCTCACTACCTGCCTGGCGAGAGCTGGATACTTTCCGGGCAGTGCACCCACCTTGATGAAGTAAGGAGTTATTAGGGGGGGAATTCCGCGGGACGGAACCACGACCAGAGGCTTTTGTCAGTAACGAGAATTAACCTGCTACGAGAGACCACACGAATACCCTGGGTCATTTTCACTTTATTTAGTGCGATAGATGCTTCACAGTGTATTTCTTGATCTAATTCTGGGCATTCACTTGCTGTTTCCACAGAGTGTTATACACATTATGGTTTCAGTAGAATCCGGGCATCATTTGGTGGCTTTGACAACCCGGTAAATTATATACATTATCTCATAGAGAAGATGAATTACCAATCCCTGCCTCTCAATATGAAATATCATGTTATTGTTTAACTCCATTATGCTTATGTTTTATTCTCTCTTAGAGTTTGACTCCAGGGGGTCACTCCCAAGATCTCACTACTTTTAGCATTGTAGTATATTAAACTTGGTGAGTTTGTTTTTATTGTGCAGCTTAGTGAGCGCCATGGATGTGAGGAAGAATTTTGTCCAAGAAAATATTGTTCCACTTTGGATGTCTGGTCCGAATATGGACTGAGTGTTTATATTCCACACCGATTTGGTTACAGTGAGCACCTTGGTGGTGCGTCTTTGCTTTGTGAGATGGGAGTATGCAAGAGGGCATTTTGAGTGTCGGAGTATGGAAGCTCTGTAGGGGTCCAATAAGCCTATTTAGGAGTAATTTTGTTCCCCCCTTTTGTGCCTTCCCCTACAGATGTCCAAATGTGTGTTACTTAGAGGAACCCTGTGCTTGGAAGTAACGCATTCCAAGGATACCTAATCCAGGCACAGAGGGTTACACATTTTGGGATCTGAAGGGTCCTGATGAATGCCGGTGTGACCCAACACTGTGGGCACATATCAGATGGCAGAAACATGTCGACATTTTGGCAGTAAGGAGGGTCGAAGGAACACTTTACCTTTTCCTATCACCACCACCCTTCACGTTTTTAGACCTAGCCAGTGAGCCCGGGAAAAAATTGTCAAGGGGACACTTCAGAGCTAGTTTTAACCTTCACTGCACTTTTCTTTCGCCGATCCCAATTTTTATGTTTGTACTGTTTTCCCCTCTCTTTTGCTCCACCCAGGGCATTGGTCTGCACAGGGGTGTATTGAAGCAAGCCCTGTAGTGTAGTTCCGATATTCCCAATAGGCTCTGCGCATTGGAATAACATAAACAGCAGTGTAGACGTAGGACTGAGGTCATCTAGGTCTCTACTGACTATGTTAGACTTAATTAGTTTTTGCCAGCTAGCTCAGAGGTCACTAGAAACTTTCTCGAGTGTTCAGGAAAGGGTTAACCGTCCTGATTTAGACAAGAAGGGATTAGTTTCTGACAATAGCATAAACATGACTACTTTGCTCCCTCAGAATAAAGAGTGTATCTCTAGAGTTGTGTGAAAAGAATAGACAGCTATTTCACTCAGTCAATCGTGCATGATTAATTTCACCAGAGTGCAGAGAAATAGAGAGACGGGCATTTTCAATAAAAGGTGTTATTTTATTGAGCAGTCTTCTTTCTCATGCAAGAGAAATGAATTGCCACAATTGCAATACTTATCATAAAGTAAAGTGCGTACAGTAAAAGTAGTATTATGAAATAATACTGTAAAAGCATTGATATGGTTTCTTAGCCATATGATACTTTAAAATGGATAAAATATATACATACATAAAAACATTGACTAACGAACTCAACTGGTGCTTCTAAGATACGCCTACCCCGGTGTACCTGACCTAAGTCTAATACATGGGAAGGAGTAAGTAAGTTGCAGTCTTAAGTTAAGTTAGGATTTTGCCAAGTATCGGAATCAAGAATTCTCTCCAAGGTTTTAATCAGCTCCGTACCTTGGTTATAGAATGAAGGAGGTCTTGTATCTCGCTTCTCAGGACTCGATCTCCCAGCAACCCGCGAGGGTGACTTGCGAACACCGGAGCTGGATTTCTCGGCGTGAGAAAAGGCAGCTTCTCCAGTGCGTCAAAATGGGAGGGGCGGCTTCCTTCGGCTCTGGCAACAGCTGGGCTCTCGGACAAGTAGAACGTCGCTTTGCTCCCCACCACCGTGTGTTTGCTTAAGGCAACGTTGGTATATTTATACCTGAAAGGTGTCGGGTTTGACGTAAGGTTGGACATAAGATGTCACTAAGAACTAACAGTTCTTTCTGGACTCCAGGAGTTCTTGTGCAAATCAAAACAAAAGCAGGGGGCATTCCCGGACTGCTGGAGGCTTGGTTTGTTTAAAGAACGTGTTGTGCTTTCTAGGAGTCTATGGGAGTAGCCTTGCCGTGCTTTGGACTGCATGGGCTATTACTAAATATGGATATGATTATTATGCCTTTATAAGGATACTGTTTATTATAACCACATAAGGGCATGAATCGGAAATATCGAATTAGGGTTCTAGATAGAAATATAACACCCACTCCACGTACTAATGTCCATCATTACTAAAAATAAGCAATATTAAACATACGATGCATGTGTGTTTTCCAACCCACCCCAAAATACATAATTGCATTTGAAATGGTGTATGGTTCATACACGAAAATGAGTATTGGTACTGTACGTTTTTCAAGCAGGGTTATCATTCAGTTATATGCATATAAATCAGCTGAACGAATTGCGAAAAATTACACATGAAATGGCTCTGTATACAGAAGAGAAAGTCGAGACCACTTCATCACATATTATTTATACGATACTGTACATGTGCTAGAGGTTGAGGTAAAATATTGTCTCTAACGTCTCAAAAAATAGAAGCTCTGTACTCTAAGAATAGTTCTACTTTAAGCAAAGTACCATGTGCTGGCAAAAATTGTAAATATTTTTGATTTGAAAGAAAAAAAAATTTGCTTTCAGGGGAAGAAAAAAATATATAGTTCCAAATGTTTTCAGTTGCTTTGTTTAACAGAACTGAAGGCCAAATTCAGAGTTCAGGGAACACTGTGTGCTTGTTGTTTTTAAAAAGTTATTTTTGTTGTTCAGGGGAGAACATCATATCAGACAGGCTTGCAAAAAATTGGTCTACAACATCAGGTGAAAGTTCGACCAAGTTTGAAAATACTGAAACTGTGCAGTTCTGTGCGTGATTGCTATCATCGATGTTTGGATCAGCAATGCTCACAGAAGGTTGTACCTTTTTGGTGCTGCTTTCCTCTCGTACTTCACCGCCACCTACTCGTAGTGGTGAAGTCTCAACAAATGCCGTCATCAGGATAGGTAGTCGCTGGGGACAACACGTTGCATGAGTCGTTACAGGACAAAGCAAAGTATCGATATCCATTGGTACTGCTGATGGTAGTGTAAGACAAACGTCCAACACGCATTCTTCTACGCATAGCAGACATCAAAGGACAGGCAAGATGCAATCCTGCCAGATTGGTCTGAATAAAAGAAACCAAGTTGTACTCAGATCTCTTAGCCGGGCCAATCCGAGGACCTTAGTGATACGGTCTCGGTATCGTATTGCTAGGATCGTTTCTTCCATCGTTGCTGGAGTCTTGTCTGTGGATTGGCTTGCCATATCGGAGCAGAAGGAACAAGAATAAAATTCCTGCTACGAGTCCCAAAATTAAAGGTAGGCCGCTGAAGACAGAATGGACAAAATTTGAGAAGATGCCCAGAACTGTTTCAAATGGTGTTAACAGTCCCGAAAAAAGTGTCTTAAATACATGTGCGATGCCACTGGTATCAGACATGTTTAAAATTTGACTCAACATTTCTGCGAAATGCATTGGGCAATTTGTCGATAAAAGGGTATGTATCTCTGCCGCTGTCCTTGCAACTTGCAGATCATACATTTCTTTGGATGAGGTCAAAGGCACAGTTGTCTGTAAAAGAATAGACTTCATTCTGCTTAAAGTATCAATTCGAATAGAAGAGATATTCACATAAGGCCATATTGCCGCCTCCATGTCTGGATTGCTGTTTGGATACAATACTTTGCATACAGCAAACGACCCTGGAAGTAACAGTTACGAGATAGCATTCTCCTGGCACCATTCTATAACAGCTGTGGTCAGTTATTACAACGTAGCTACCGTTGGAGAGTTGTCGGAAGAATGGTTCTATCTGTGTTGCAGGAGTGCCTTGCAGGTGACATGAAAGGTTATTTGAAGACCCTTCGCAGGCTCTATGCAAGTTAATACCTTGACACAGAAGAGTACCGCTTAGTGATTTTTTACAATTATTACCACTAAGGAATACCTCCTTTTTCCCTTCACTATAACATTTGTGTGTGTAAGGTAAATCCCAGGTTGATTTGATGTATCCCTTACCCAACCTTTCATACTGGTCTGCTGGTATATATTCTTGGCAATATTTAAACTCGAAAGTTGTTATTGTAATTGTAATTGTTCCGTGTATTATCCATTCAATGACAGGTCTCTCTGACATTGTCAATGGTAATCTCTCAAGTTTTTCAATGCTCAGAATCTTATAATCTGCTCCTTTTTGTGCCAAACTGATTTGTTTATCAGTAAGGTTAAAGATAGAAAATAATGACGTTATGTTGATTAGCACGTAGCCTGAACGTAGGTTTTGCAACGTCCAGCCGAGCTGTACAATAGAACGCAATTGGGACTGACCATGTTGTAACATTAGCAAGTCTTGCTCTATTATATCAAAGGCAGATGATTCAATACTGACCAGTGAATATATTCTGGAAGACAGAGTCGTTAACCCATTGTCCACAACTGAAAGTGATTTTTCCAAATTTATAAGATCAATTTCTCGTATTTTTTCTGCTGTTTCAATTTGCATTACTTTCCAAGCTTCGTTGTATGCAGCGTATATACCGGCCGCTATGAAACATTTTTGACGCTGTTTGCGAGGTCCCAAATAGTGATGACCATAGTGATTGTAACAGTATAATTCTTCATAATTTGATGAACCCTGTAAGTAATCATGTTCTGTAAATTTAGCTGACATTACTAAATCTGACATCATATTATTAATATTTTCAAAGTCCCAATCATCAGAAAAAGAACTTGGTATCACAAAGTCACTTAAGGACACCTTAAACTGGTGTGGATACTTTAAGAGCTCAATCGGGCCATAAATATCATAGTCAGTTCTGTCCCATGCAATACCCGCAGGTATTGGGTTGGCTGTGATGTTCACTGATGATAGTTCTCTTTTCTCGATGTGAGAGGATCTGTGAGACTTTAGGACCAAGTTGATGTTCTGACTTGCTGTGTCCATTGTACTATATTTTCCATCAATGAATCTACCCAAACATAAAACCATGATGAGCCAAAGCAGGAGGAAAAGTACACCTAACACAGTCCAAAATTCAAACCATGGTGAATAAGATATGTCTCTTTTAGTTGGTGAAAAAGCTCGGTCATTTTTTCTTTGAAAGTTTTTGCTGCTGGCTTGTCTCCCTGTTCACTTGGATCTTCGGAAAAGTCATCAAAGTTGATAAAATAGCCAGATGCAGTTCTGTCAATTGGTGGGATTGCTTCGGGATTTCCATTGATCTTTGCATTTTCTTTTGTTACATTTGTACATTCTGATGCTACATCGTTGAAGATTGGTGTATCATCACGAATTGTTGCAATTTGGGTTTCAAGAGGCACAAGTTCCATGGCTTTATTGCATAGTCCCTTTTTATTTACTGCAGGTTTATCGAATGTGATTAGTCTTTCAGTTTGAACCTCTTGAATTGTAGCAAAGTTTGGTCTTCTGCTATTTCTTGGTAGTCCACTGGGCCTGCTATTTATTATCGGCCACATGTTTGTGGTTTCACCAGGTCGATGGAAACAATTCTGTTATCCTTTTTACCAGCAAGTGGCGGTAGTACTACAGATCTTGTTCCGCTGACAGCTAAGACAGGTACTGCTTTTCTGTAAGAAGGCCCAAATTCCTTCTTCACCGCGATCTTTTCTCTGACCAGATCCCCAATCTTTGGAATCCAGACAGGTCTTGCTGGGACAGGTGGTTCTTCAGTGGTTGTTGGCTTACTCTTTGTGTTACTTGGACTCTTTCTTGTTTCGTTCAAGTCCTGTAAAACAGCCAAACGGTCTTTGATATCAAAAGTTTTTTCTTCTACCACTGAAGTCTGACGATCCAGATCCTGGATAATCATTCTAGTACCAAACAAAAGCTTGTACGACTGATACCTCCTAGAGAATTTCTTGGCATGTTATTAAGACTACGTTGGACACTTATTAGATGTTTGACCCACCCATCACCCGAACCTAATACCCTCGCCGTTATAGATTGCTTTATGTCACGGTTTTTTCTTTCCACTACCGCATTTCCCTCAGGATGGAAGGGAGAAGAGTACCGCAATGCAATGTCCATGCTGGTCATGGCCTCTTTGTAAGCTCGAGAGCTAAACGCAGGACCCTGGTCAGAATGTAGCATGCTAATTGCATATGTGCCGATAAAGACTCGCAAATCTTTTATAACAGTTCTGGCATCAGCCGAGCACTGGGGTCTACATTTTTAAGTGAATTCAGTCTTAATAATTATGGGGACGCATTTCTCCGGCTGGATTTCTGGGTATAGATAGCCTGATGCTTTCTAATAATGGTGTCCTGGCAATAGTCTGGTCCGGTTCACAACTGTGATCTCTGTTGCAGTCTGGACAATCCATTGCAAATTTGTAAATTTGCAAGCTCATCCCCGGCCACCAGTATTCTGATTGTAATTCTATTAGAGATTTCAAGATCTCTTGGTACCTCGGACCCAGTCCCATGTGTGCGTCTTCAATCAAGAAAACCCTCCGGTTCGTGTTAGGAATTACTCTATCTCCCACTCCAGGGATTTGAGCAAAAGGAACAGAGTTTGCATCAATTATGTATGTACTACTGAGTGGATAGTTGAGAGGTAATGCTGCATAATCGCCTTTTAACTATGCTTTTACCGCCAGCATGGTTTCTCCATCTATTTGTTTTTCTGAACGCTTTTTAGTGGCTACGGAAGCCGGTTGACCAGCCGCCGCTATGGCTCTATCAGCCAATGAATTCCCTGCAACGTGAACACCATCACGTCGATGACTCAGTGCGTGTATCACTTGAGTCTTTTGTAGTTCTTTCTGCAAAAGAACTACTTGTTCCCAAAGTTTTTTATGCTTTATTGTGGCACCTGTGTCATCTTTGTAACCGTTTTTGCTCCATGTCTGCATGTCACTGTTGTATGACTTGACGCAGTAATGTGAATCGCACACTATTAGTGTGGGGAATTCGCGATCGGCATTTTCAAACGCCATCTTTAAAGATCTTATTTCAGCTCGCTGAGCTGAACAGTTTCTGAGTGATTCAGTTTTGGTAATCATCGGTTTGAATTTACCAGAGCGCCAGCAACCTTTAACAATCGCGCACGCTGCATTGTAGGATTTTTTCTCTACATCGTAATGGTGTGCAAATCTGTCCATATAGATCACACAGGTATATTGTTCGAGAGGCAGAATTTCGATTGGCAGAGGATATTCCTGTTCGTATTCTAGATCATCTAGTTTTTTCAGTTTCGGGTCAAAATAGTATTTCACGTCTTCTGCAGCAAGAGAATTTTTCATTCCATTCTGGATCTAATGCCACTGTATTCAGATTGTGTGGACTTGTTAATGCCTCAAGGGCTGATTCTGCTGTGTAGCCAGTTATTCTCTTGCCTTGGGCTAGGGCTCTTTCTCTTGCTACAGCAGTTTGAACCGCTGTCAGAATTTTTTCTGTAGAACTGAATTTCATTTCAGCCTGAGTGTACAAATGTGATTTGTAAGCTATAGGTACTGTTTCTCCCTCATTAGAGGTCAGGTACGTGAATCCGCATCTTCCTGGGATGACTCGGATTACAAGGTTGCGTATGTTTTCGCGAGTTTGCAGTTTTGTTTTAGTTAATATGTCTGTCTGTAATGATCTCAAAATTTCTGTGTGTTTTTGAGTCCAATGTATTGGTTTGAAATCAGGTTTTATTAATTCATAGAGAGGTTTAACCGTCTCTGCATAACTTGGAATGTATGTTCTACAGAATTTCAGGAAGCCTAGTATCGATTGTAAATTTTTCAGCGTTTTTGGTGCTTGGAGTACTGCACACTTCTCTAAGAAGTTGTCTGCCAGGCTTTTGCCTTCACTTGATAATTCATATCCTAAAAATAGGACTGTTAGATGGGCAATTCTTGACTATTTAAAGTTGAATTTGTAATCCTCTGATGCGAACCCAAGAATTATGGGGTTAACTCTTTTTAAGTGAGTCTCCAGGTCATCGTCTGTAAGATATATGTCATCGACATAGGATAATGCCTCATCATCATATATTTGTAGTAACTCTGTTACCCTTGCTGAGAATAATCCTGGGCTATTCTTGAATCCCTGTGGGAGTCGGAAAAAATTTTTTGCGACCCCATTATTGAGAAAGCGGTCAAATACCTGCTTTCAGGTGCAATGTTTTGACAGAAGAATCCATTAGAGATATCTAATGTAGTTTTATATTTTTTGCGCACAATGTTGTTCATTAGTGCTGCACTGTGAGAGTTTTGTACTGCAAATGTTTTGCAACAGGAGTTTAAATGTCTGTAGTCCAAAACTAGACGATATGAATCGTCAGGCTTTGAGACAGGAAACAAAGGATTGTTCATTTGTGAGGTGCATGTTTCAATCACCCCTTGATATTCAAGTTGATCTAAGATCTCCCTGACTTGCTTTTTAGCTTCTTGTTTAACTGGGTACTGCCTTTGTGCAGTGGGTTGATTTTTTAACTGGATTTTGTGGGAAGGAGAGTCCTCATCCCATCCTACATGATTTTTGTATAATGCAGGGGCTTGGGCCACTGCCCATTTTCTTGCAAATGTGTATTTTTTATGAATCGAAATATGATTTGTGAAGGCAGGCATAATCATTTCTTCGCCATAAGGGCACTCCCTGACAAACTCTGGTTGCCAGTCCTTTTCACCTAACAGGATGTCATAGCCTTTAGAAAGATTCTCCCAAAAGAGACCTTTTATTTTCCTAGTTTTATCCCCCTCTATACGTAATGTTATTTCATATAGTTTATGGGGCACGCTAACTCGTGTGTCTGCAGTTTCCACCTGAATGTATTCATTCGTGTCCACTGTCTCTAGCAGATTCATCAGGATCTTGCGAGCTATGGTCACTTCTGCTGCGCTGTCTAGCATTGTCTGGGCCCACTCTCCGTTTTTCAGTTGTGTCCTCAGAATCCTCGGCATGTTTAATTTTAATACTTGCTACCTTCTTTCTGGGAAATTGTGATTTTTTACTTTGATGAGCAGGTTCTTTGTCTTTGGACTTGACGTGCTCTTCCTTGTGTTCTGACCGTCCTCTTCATTCCGATTTCTGTGAGGAAGTCTGGAAAGATCGAGAGGGACGTGTATCATTATCTTGATACCTATCAGGTTTTCTCAATTTATCCCTATCTCTGAGATTATATCTTTTTTCAGAGGGTTCCCTTTGGGGAGACTTGCCTCCTCGGCCAGGAGATCTTTCTCTCCGTTGAGGAAACCTTCCTCTGGACTGGAATCATTTTTCCTTGGGAGTGGATTGTTTATTACCATCCCAATTATTTTTTGGTTTTTTTAGATTATTTTTAATAAATGTTTTTTCAGGATTTTCAGTTAGTTGGGGTTTTATTGGTTTCCCACCCAAACTATCTCTTCCTAGCTCTTCATAGGATTTTTCTATGATTCTGGCAAGTTCAAATGATTGGTTTGTTATATCTGTCTCCTTCAATGTCTGGCGGATTGCCACACATGCTGCTTCTCCTTTTATGTTGGCTAATAATACAGCCGAGACCTGCTTAAAGTCTTTTAGTAATTTCATACCCAGAGTTAAAGCGGGTTCTGGACCGTATTCGTTCTGAATTTGTCTTAGTACATCTGGTATGACCGCCATAGACGGAACACCATGTGTTTTTGTGTAGATGGAAGCAAAGACCGTGCCCCAAGTGTCACAGTCTTCCATATGTGGTGTGACCCCCATTGGGAGGCAGATAGTCAGAATTCTGTGTTTTTCATGAGGTGTAGTATTAGGAAATACTGCCTCTATTTGAGTTATTTTTTGAGCTAACCAGAATGGGATTTGTTCCCGTTTTATTGGTGTTTTACCATGACATGATTGTATGTTCTGTGGTGTAATTTTGTTTGTATTCCCCTGATGAGGGGTCAGTTGTGGGATGTTAATTGCTGGTTGGACTGTTGCAGTCCGCATGACATATTGCACCAATTGTCTATGTATTTTAATTAAAAGTTTTAGCTGAGCTAAAAGTTCCACGTTCAACATTTGTTCAATGTCTGGGTGTGGTGTGTAGCTGGCTAGAACCAGCCACGTGGCTCCTGGTCTACCTAGTGGACCATGCCTGGTGATGTGATTTTGATGTTTTAGGGCACCTTTAAACCAGAGCAGGTGCTCTTGGTAAGTTAATGGGATTTCAACGTCCTCGAAAGGAGTGTATACATCCGGAGGTTCCTCTATTTTGTAATAGTGGAAATCTTTTGCCACAGCGTGTGCTGCTGGAAAATGTATCCATGAATAGAATACCTCTGTCTGCTGATAGAGAACCGGTCCGGTGTAGGAATGGAGGCTGCAGAGTTCCACGCCTCTGCGCAGTCTCCTGTGACTCGGGACCAATGACCCCGCCTCCGTAATGGCGTTTGCAAGACGCTAGCAGATTGATGCTTGTGAGCCGGGAGGTTTGTGAAAGGAGCGCAGGTGAACGGCACAAAGGTATCGGTGCGGTGCGGTGAAGTTGAGAAGGCAGCAATGAGGGGCTGCAGCACTGCCCCGTCGGGTTTGCTGCTGGAAATTTCTGCCTCCTGAAAACCGGCTCATGCAATCAGGCTGCTTTTTCTCCGAGGTGAGCTCGTTTTTGGCAGCGGTGTCTTTGCTGGAGTATAGCAGCTGGGGCGGCTGAGAGACTGTGTGGTGTTGGCTGGCCTAAAAGTGTGAGACAGTAAATATTTTAAATGTTACCGGGATGCTGACAGCAGCACTAATACTGACAGCGGCAAATTCAACCAGGAGACAGGTCATTTACACAGTCTTCGCTGCCAGTAATAAGGAGCTTTTACGGCAGGGAATCAGGGAATCAGGCGCAGCAGGAAGTAACTATTCTTGAGCAGGGTTCTAGCACTTGGACATTGTAAAGCCCGAGAGACTGCCTTTCCTAACACTACGTGTGGACTTCTTGGACATATCAAAACCCGGAACGGATTTTTTCAGTTTAAAAATGATAGAAGCTTTGTATTTCTATTGGTAAAAAAAAAATATATAAACAAAAAATAAAGGAGAGCTCTTCTAAAAAATAAAATGGGCAAACAACTGAAGGATGGCGATGATGCAGTTAAACTTAGCAAAGTGGAAGCGGCTGCCCGACAGAAAGCTAAGACCCGTCTTGCCTTAGCTAGAAAAGCTGTGCGTAAGGCTGCTAAAGATAAAAACAAAGATGGTAACAGGGAGGAGAACTCTGTAGTTGAAGATACTACACCGGAATCTTCAGATGGAGATGAACCACTCCCCCCCTCTACTTCCATGCAGCACGAGGAACAGCAAAAGGTAGTAATAGAGGGGGGCAACATGGACGATATCAATATCGTAGATTCTTTACCCCAATCTGAGGTGGAAGTTCAACTTCAAACTCCTAATCCCTCTTTGGGATTGGTCTTGACAGCACCTCAGGTAGAGGAGGAGAAGAGAAAGAGTGGCGCCGGAGGGAAGGAAGTGAAAGACTTTCCACTTTTCGCAAAAAGAACAACCCCAAAATCTCTCCCCCCTCATCCTTCACAGCCTCCTTCAGTCCCTATCACTTTAGTCGCATCGGCCGATAGTGCTTCATCTAAAGACCTTGGCATGATAGCAACTATACCCCAAACTCAGCTTCTTGCAGCAAATGAGGCAAATGAGGCAGCAAGTGATGGGGAAATCTTGCAAGATGAAATTCTCTGGAGTGAAGGAGTAGCAGGAGCCGACTCTGGTCTATTGGGATCTGAAGCAAGATCTGAAGCGAGATATCAATTAGACATTCGTGAAATGCTTAATCTAATTCTCGATGAGATCCACGAAATTAAAAATAATCAGCGAGCGGAGCTAGCGGAGCTAGCGGCCCTCCACGCCAGAATGGATAAACTGGAGGAGTTAACACTTGCACTCCCTAATAGGGTATCGGAGGCTGAGTCAAGGATCTCAGTCTTGGAAGATCAAATGAATCTGGTATCAGGGGCAACTAAGGAGGCTACAAAGAAGAGACTCTCCATGGAAAATAAACTCGAGGAGTTGGAAAACCACTCTCATAGATCGAACCTGAGGATTGTGGGGGTCCCGGAAGGAACAGAAGGCTCCGACACAGTACAATGGGTCAACTCCTTCATCTAGAAAGTCGTCCTACTAGACTTTGAGGGGGATTTGACGATAACAAGGGCCCATAGAGTACCAGTGCAGCGTTTTGCGAATTCTCCATTCCCAAGAACTATCCTATTGAACTTTGCTGACTTCAGGATTAAGGAACGGATTCTCTCTAGAGCATATCAACAACGTCAGTTCGCTGTTTCTGAAACTGCAAAATGTAGGATCTTTACAGATATGACAGCGGCAGCGGCCAAGAGAAGAAAAGAATTTGTAAAACTGCTGCAGTTATTTAAAGCTAATGGCGCCCAGGCTTCGATTGCGCAGCAATCAAAACTAAAGGTTCTTGTCAAAGGAAAGTTTTTTTTGTTCACTGATATTGAAGAGGCTCAAACTCTTCTCAATGAGATATCCGCAAGGGCTTAGGTCTAAAGGAGAAAAAGAGAAAAGGAATCTGGATTTACAGTTTGAAAGTGATGTGTTAGGTATGGTTTTTCTTCTCCTTTCACTAGCTAAAAGGAATAACTTAAGAGGCGGGTGCTCCTGGGTTAATGGGTCACATTAAGGTGTAACAAGAAGACACCCGAAGAAGAAAGCAGAGGGAGGGATGTGGTCTGTGTGGACGGGGATGGAGGTCCCGCATTTCTGGGGGGGTTCAGGGTGGAGGGGGGTAAATGCAGTAAAAAAAATACAAGTACAGTAGGTTTGTTATTTTGAATTTCAATATTGATTGGTACGGAATATGTATAAGATTTTACAAATTTGTAGATGAGATTTGATTCATGTAACATCCTGTCCATTAATGCAAATGGATTGCTTAACAAACAGAAGTACGGAGCACTTTTGAAATGGGTAATTGCCCTTAATCCCCAGGTGGTCTTCCTTCAGGAGACACACCTGAAGACAAATTCTCCAAAGTTGTTTTTGCCAAGATATTTCTCTCATGGGTTTTTTTCCTCTGCTGGGGTTGCCCAGAGGGGAGTCGCTATTTATTTCTCAAGGAATCTTCCCTGGGAAATGGTGCAGGTGCGAAGAGATTCTAGAGGTAGATGGCTTTGGGTTGTAGTAAAATTGTTGGGAAAGGTATTTCATTTTGTGAACTACTATGGCCCAATTTATGATGACACCTCGCCCTGACAGAAATTAATGAAATCTTGAGGGGTACTCCAGGGCAAATCATTGTAGGAGGTGATTTTAATTATATCCAGGATTTAAGGAGGGATACTTCTAACAAGAATAAGAAGCAACTAAAACCAAAGATGAAAGGTGTGCTGGAAGCTTTTATGACAGAATACCAACTGCGGGACTCCTGGCTCTCCCTGAATCCCAATACAGAGTCCTACACATGTTATTCTAACAGGTTTCATACAGCCCCTAGAATAGTTTTTTTTTAATCTTCTAGATCACTTCAAATTTCCAGCGCACTGATAGGCTGTAACCCCTTTTCAGATCATGGGAGGGTTGTAGTGGAACTGATGCTAGAAGGTATAGAAGGGGAGCGCTCCAGGTGGCAGATGGATCGCACCCTTTTACAGAATATGGTTTGGGTCGAGGGCTTCAAAGAATGGATGAAAGAATTTTTTTTAGTAAATAAGGATTCAGCAGAGCCTTTTGCTGTATGGGGTGCATTTAAAGCAGCAGCCTGGGGGCAGATTATCGCATTTTCCAGTAATAAGGCTAATGTTCGTAAGGTAAAAATATCTGCCCTCCAGTGTGCTGCTGAGAAGGAGTATGCTTTAAAACTCAATCAACTGCCTAATAAATGGGAACAAGCTAAAGGGTTGCTCAGGGATTTCTTCATTCTGGAAGAGATAAACGATTTGAAGGCCTTTCAGCAAAGGCTTTACGAAGATAGTCAACTGATGGGGAAACTTTTGGCTAATTCAATTAGAAAAAAACAAGAGTCTTCCATCATTTTGAAAATTCAAGATCCTCTAGGTGGAATAGATACTCGGAGCGAGGGAATTGCGAAAATATTCCTGGATCATTATCAGAGAATCTACTCCACAGATATTCAAGTGGAGGGAATAGTGATTAAGGAATATTTTGATAATCTGGATTTTCCCAAAATCTCTGTTTCTAGGAGCAATCAAATAGGTTGCGAAATAAGTTCCCTGGAAATTCAAAATAGCATAAAAACAACAGCGGGTGCAAAAGCTTCAGGTATGGACGGGTTCCCGATCGAATTTTATAAGGTGTTTTTGAAGGAACTAGAAGATCTCTTGAAAAATGGATTTAATTATATTAGAGTAGGCGGAAAGGTTTCTCCTGAGTTTAAAGAATCCACAATTATTAGCTTTGTCAAGAAAGATAAGAATCCAGAGGATGTGAATTCCTACAGACCAATTAGTCTACTAAACTCGGATTACAAAGTTCTTATGAAAATTTGGGCTCAAAGATTTTTGTTTGCAGCTCAGGAAGTAATCCATCAAGACCAGACGGGTTTTATAGCCGGCCGATATATGGCAGCTAATACTGAGTATTTGATACAAGCGTTAGACTATTTTAATATTAATTCAATTTCTGCATGCATCTTAATGATTGATGCAGAAAAAGCATTTGATTTAGTTAACTGGTCAGCGTTATTTTCTTCCTTGGGTTATTTTGGATTCCCTGCCCCAATTATTCGTATGCTACAAAATATTTATGAAGGGGCATCGGCCAAGGTAATAGTCAATGCTAGGCCAGCAGGGAAGATTAAAATAAATCGCGGTACTAGGCAAGGCTGCCCTTTATCTCCCTTGCTTTTTACCTTTTTTATCAAGCCTTTGGTTATAAAAATAAGGAACAATGATGCAATACTACCCCCCATTGCTGGAATGTCAAAGTTAAAATTGTTTGCCGACGACATTGTTCTGTATCTGGCTCCAGAAAAAGAGAATATTTTACATCTCATGAGGGAGCTGAAGGAATATGAGAAGATCGGGGGGTATAAGATCAATGAAAAAAAAACGGAAGTTCTTATTTTAAATTCTAATTTTGATTTTCTTCCGTTAGATCTTCAGTCTCAAGCAGAAAAACGGGATCCAATAAGATACTTAGGGATTTACGTGACCAGAGAGTATCAAGAACTTTTTCGGTTGAATTATATAAAAATAAAGAACAAAATAAAGAGCCTGCTTGAACAATGGGACTTATTGCCCTTGTCATTGATTGGTAGAGTGGCATTGATAAAGATGAATGTACTGCCTTTGCTTTTATTCTTGTTTAGTAATATCCCAATTAAAGTTAATATGGCTTTTTTTAATGAACTCGAATCAATGATGAGAAGATTTATTTGGAATAAAAAGGCCTCAAGAGTCAAGCTCTCGGTGGTACAACTTTCCTTAAATCAAGGTGGGCTGGCTCTTCCCCATTTTAAGACATACTATGAAGCAGCTTTTTTCGATATAGTGGCAGGATTACTAAGGATTAGACAGACAAGAGACAATTTTTTTAGATAGAATGCTAGAGGAATCAGGCTCTCAATTTTTTTTCTTTTTAAAAACTGCAAAGCTTCCTAAGAAAACAAGATATAGGACATTGATAGGGTACTCATCAAGATTACGGCTTTTATATAAAAAACATGGCTCAGATGGCTCTATTCATTTGAAATTGCTAGAATGTGTTAAAATGGGTCTTAAGATATCCCAGAATCATCTGATAGAAAGGAAATCTGCCAGATTTTGCGAAATAAGACACCTACTTGTTCAAAACAAGGTAATTAGCTGGCAAACTGTTATAGATAGAGCGTATCCTAGACGGCTTATGTTTTTCGAATATCTACAACTGGTTTATTTTATAGGAAAAGAGATAGGGGGTTTAGATACTTCACCCAATGTTTTGTTAACAGCTTTATATGGGGAGAAACATAAGGGTATAGGATTTTGGTACAAAAAGTTATTCCTTTCTGGATCATCTCCTGTAATTGCTAGTCATCTAGAAAAAATAAGCCTCAAGTCACAGTGCGTTTTTTCAGATAAAGACTGGGAGGTAGTATGTTATTTAGGAAACAAAGCACTCCGGGCAGCTAATTATAAGCGAATGTCCTTTCTTTCTCACTGGCTGGCGTATTATACCCCGGAGGCTTTGCAGAGAATGTTCCCTGAATATGAGAATAAATGTTTTAGATGTAAAACTAGGGGTCAGGGTGGTTGGTATCACATTTTTTTCTCCTGTCCAAAGTTAGAATCTTTTTGGAAGGGGACTTTCGCAGATTTGCAGCTGGCAACTGGGAAAATACTATTACCAGAAGCAGAGGTGGCCCTTTTTGGTATTTGTAAAGAAAGGAATAGGTTTAATAAATCAGAAGAAGTATTTCTTTTTATTTCTACAGTTGTAGCACAGTCCTTGATTTTACAAAATTGGAAATCCGTGGTGATTCCATGTCAACTAAAATGGGTTAATAAAATGAGAAGAACATGTAATTTTGAGAGAGCTTATGCAGGTAGGGTGGGAGCGATTGCAAGATTTGAAAGGAATTTGAAATATTTTGAGCAGCTGGAATTGATAAAATGAAGCTGATGTTTTACTATTGCTTGATTTTAGTCAATTTTGCTCGATACTGCATTGGCACTTTAAGAATTGCAAGTATATATTTGCTGCTTTATATCGGCTGTTTTGCACTTTATTGTATTTGCACTTTATGAACTGTAATAGGTTTCTTGCTGTTTTATACCAGCAGTTTTTTATATTAACCAACTATGCACGTTATTGCACTAGCACTTTAAGAATGGTAACAATATTCTTACTGTTTTATATCAGTTCTTTTATTGTATTGGTGCTATAGGATTCATAATAGTAATCTTGATGCTTTATATCAGTTTTCTTTTTAAATTAGCCAATTTTGCATGATACTGCATTAGCACTTTAAGAATTGCAATAATATTTTCGCTGCTTTTAATCAGCGGTTTTTGCACTTTATTGTATTAGCACTTTATGAATCGTATAGTAATTTTGATGTTTTATATTAGCAGTTTTTATATTAGCTAACTTTGCACATCACTACACTAGCACTTTAAGAATGGCAATGATATCCTCGCCGCGTTATATCGGCTGTTTTTGTATGAATAGCAATAGGAATTTCGATGTTTCATATCAGCTGTTTTCCTTGCACCATCTTGCACTAGCACTTTATTATCGTTACACTCAGTTTTATGCTATTGCAGTTTTTGCACTTTCACTGTGGTATTGTATATACTAGGTTTGTCTCTTGTATATTGTCTGAAATTTCTTTTCTAATAACGAAGAATTTAATGTTTTTCTTTTATTCTGTACCAATGTCTTCCTACTGCCTTGTTCAATAAAAAATAAAAAAAACTCTGTCTGCCGATACTCATGTGCCTCTATCACGAATATGACCGTACCACCTCTTGGTGATAGTCCATTCTCTATAAGTTTAAGAGTTATAGTTCTTCTTATATTGACCGGAATGATTATAGCACCCGGGTCATTTTTTTGGATGGTTGAGTCATCCGCTAAGAGTTGAGCTGCTAATGCTTCTTTTTCTCTTTCTTCTTCACTTTCCGTCATTTTATTGACTAAAGAATGTTTTTGTTGCAGAGCAAGTTTCAAGGAAACAAAGATTAGGTGCACAATATTTTGGAACACTGTATCCTTCAACGTTGACTATACCAAAAACTAATACATAGGATTCTCATCCTACTAAGTTCCGGCGGATATTAACCTTTCACCCACTCCAGACGTCTATTGGAGTTTTTACGGGAAAAAGGGGTGTGTGTGAAAAGGGAGACTGAGTTACTTTAGTGTCTTGCGTTAGATTATCGCCTTACCAAACGTTGGGCGCCAGGTAGTGTAGTTCCTATATTCCCAATAGGCTCTGCGCATTGGAATAACATAAACAGCAGTGTAGACGTAGGACTGAGGTCATCTAGGTCTCTACTGACTATGTTAGACTTAATTAGTTTTTGCCAGCTAGCTCAGAGGTCACTAGAAACTTTCTCGAGTGTTCAGGAAAGGGTTAACCGTCCTGATTTAGACAAGAAGGGATTAGTTTCTGACAACCGCATAAACATGACAACTTTGCTCCCTCAGAATAGAGTGTATCTCTAGAATCGTGTGAAAACAATAAACAGCTATTTCACTCAGTCAATTGTGCATGATTAATTTCACCAGAGTGCAGAGAAATAGAGAGACCGGCGTTTTCAATAAAAGGTGTTATTTTATTGAGCAGTCTTTCTCATGCAAGAGAAATGAATTGACACAATTGCAATACTTATCATAAAGTAAAGTGCGTACAGTAAAAGTAGTATTATGAAATAATACTGTAAAAGCATTGATATGGTTTCTTAGCCATATGATACTTTAAAATGGATAAAATATATTCATACATAAAAACATTGACTAACGAACTCAACTGGTGGTTCTAAGATACGCCTACCCCGGTGTACCTGACCTAAGTCTAATACGTGGGAAGTAGTAAGTAAGTTGCAGTATTAAGTTAAGTTAGGATTTTGCCAAGTATCGGAATCAAGAATTCTTTCTAAGGTTTTAATCAGCTCCGTACCTTGGTTATAGAATGAAGGAGGTCTTGTACCTCGCTTCTCAGGACTCGATCTCCCAGCAAACTGCGAGGGTGACTTGGGAACACCAGAGCTGGATTTCTTGGCGTGAGAAAAGGCAGCTTCTCCAGCGCGTCAAAATGGGAGGGGCGGCTTCCTTCGGCTCTGGCAACAGCTGGGCTCTCGGACAAGTAGAACGTCGCTCTGCTCCCCACCACCGTGTGTTTGTTTAAGGCAACGTTGGTATATTTATACCTGAAAGGTGCCGGGTTTGACGTAAGGTTGGACATAAGACGTCACTAAGAACTAACAGTTCTTTCTGGACTCCAGGAGTTCTTGTGCAAATCAAAACAAAAGCAGTGGGCATTCCCGGGCTGCTGGAGGTTTGGTTTGTTTAAAGAACGCGTTGTGCTTTCTAGGAGTCTATGGGAGTAGCCTTGCCGGGCTTTGGACTGCATGGGTTATTACTAAATATGGATATGATTCTTATGCCTTTATAAGGATACTATTTATTATAACCACATTAGGGCATGAATCGGGAATATCGAATTAGCGTCCTAGATAGAAATACAACAGCCCAATGATGAAGCATGTCACAATTTTGTGAGTGAGGGCACTACTTTTTCACAAAGCATGTGCCACTCTTAGATTACTTTTCCCTTCTCCCCTGTGTGTGTAATAGTCATTTGATAGGGGAGGTCGGAGTAGTGGAATTTTGCCTCTCCCCCTTCTGAGTGTGTGGAATATCTCTACCTGCCTCCATGTCTTTTTTTGTTTGCATTTTTATAGACCTGAGCCCTAAGATGGCTGGCTACCACAAATCAACCAGGAAGTAGTGGCAATCATATCTCAGAAGGATATCTGTCGGCTCCGCAGATCTTCCTCATTGTGAAATATAAAAAGTTTTACTACTGAATGGATTTACACCATATTATAAAAACACTCTTTATGGACCAAGATCTAGCTTTTTGCTAAATTTGGTGTAAATCCATTCAGCGGTTTGGGCTGTAGCTGTGCATGGAGTTTGTTGTAGCTTATGTCTTCCTGCTGCTCAGCTAAAATGCATGTGTTGTGGAATGTTGGATGGGTGGAATGCTAGTGGTTTGTGAATGTCAGTTGGGTGAGGGCTGAGCAGCAGGACAGCTGCTCCTGATGGGTTTTTCCTATCTTTTATCATAACAACCCATCTTAAATAAAGTATCTTAAGTAATCTATCTTGAAGTATCCATCTTCTTTCTGATTGCATCATTTGGCGATGTTTTGATGAAGAATCCATGCGTGCAACTATAAAGAAGCTGATCAGCCAAAGTGAAATGGACTGAAACTGAGTAGAGAAGTCCAAGCGGTGAGACTGGAACCAGAGAGGAGTACAAAAAAAAGAAGAAAAGAAATATGGAGGTAAATGATTTGTAACAAATTACAAGAGAATTTGTGAATGAACTCTTATTGGCACTTAAACCCCATCAGTGACCCTACCATCGGTCACCTTAAAACCCAAATGTGCCAAATCATCATAATTAATCAAAGGCTTAAGATCAGCCAAATGGAAATGTGTTGTTGTCCGGGGGCAAGGTAAAATCGAGCCTCCGTATAGATTGAAGGATGATTACCAGCCTCTGTGTGGTGCCGATGTAAAATCGAGCCTCGGAGTGTGAAGTACATGAAAACCAGCAGCTGCCTGGTTTGTTTGTGTCCGGAGGCAGAAATCGAGCCTCGGGGAGGGAAGTACATGAATACCAGCCGCTGGGTGGTGCTGATGTGTTGTTTGTCTTCTGGGATTAATTAAAGTTAGAATAGAACAGCGAGGATATGTGAGCCTACGTGAAGGGATTAAGTGTCGAGACGGCGCTGTGATTTTTGGCAAGATAACAGGAATGGAAAATAAAAGGAAAATATGTACTTTTGTCTTTCGCTGGTTTTGATAACGGTTGCTGTTTTCATTTCAAATCAGCACGAGACGAGACTGATTACTTTTCTAAAGGTTTACCTCACCAGTGGCCTCTGTGACGAAACAGCACTCCACATCTGATGCTGGCGCGGCTTTATTAAGTGCATGTTTGTGCCGTGAACCAGCCAACCCTACGTCGATGTGCGTGCCTCCATTTTGCGAAATGGTAAAATTGGAATACATCGTCAAGCAGCGTTATTTATATGGATGTGGACGCGGTCAGGTTTGCCGTGAATGTTACTGCATTATCAAGCGTACCAGGTACTGAATTTGTTTTAATATTTTTCTGACCTAAGTTTGTCATCCACAATTAGTTTGGATTACTGCCAGGGAATATCGGCAGTGGGTTCTGAGTTCGTGTAATTAGAATGTCAAAGAGCTCCGAAGAAGATCAAATAGGATAAGTATTGGTATTGTCAAGTCTGTACGAGAGCACCGTAGATGCTGCAATAAGACAAAAGTTCAACATATGAGAGCACTGTTGATGCTGCAATTGGGAAAAGTTCCACTCATGGAAGTTGGTTGTGAATCCAGAGGAAGCTATTACAAAGGCGGTGGAACCAGCAATGGAAGTGGTTCTGTGCTCCCAGAAGAAGCTGTAACAGGACAAACGTACCAGTGATGGAAGAGGGTCAAAGAGCCAACGTTGGGAACAATCCTCATCATTGATGTTGTTTGGTTGTAGATGATGAATTCACCAAGAGCTGTCCCACATTGTGTGTTGTGTATGAGTGGTGTGTTTGCGTTGGGAGTGTCCCTCGCACGTCAGGGTTGCGACGGGAATGTCTGTTGCCTCGCATGTCAGGGTTGCGATGGGGATGTCTGTTGCCTCGCACGTCAGGGTTGCGATGGGGATGTCCGTTGCCTCGCACGTCAGGGTTGCGATGGGGTTGTCTGTTGCCTCGCACGTTAGGGTTGCGATGGGAATGTCTGTTGCCTCGCACGTCAGGGTTGTGATGGGGATGTCTGTTGCCTCACACGTCAGGGTTGCGATGGGGATGTCTGTTGCCTCGCACGTCTGGGTTGCAATGGGGTTGTCTGTTGTCTTGCACGTCTAGGTTGCTTTGGCAGTGTCCCTCACACATCAGGGTTGTGTTGGGAATGCGCTTGAATGAGTTATGTGAGTGCTTGTTCTTGGTCTGAGGTGTGCACGTTGTTTCCTGGCGCATGAATGAGTTATGTGAGTGCTTGTTATGTGTCTGAAGTGTGCACGTTGTTCCTGGCGCATGAGTGAGTTATGTGAGTGCTTGTTCTGTGTCTGAGGTGTGCACGTTGTTTCCCGGCGCTTGAATGAGTTATGTGAGTGCTTGTTCTGTGTCTGAGGTGTGCACGTTGTTTCCTGATATATAGGGTGTTAAGATCTGTTCCTGTGTGTCTTGCTTGTTGTACTGGTCTGGCCAGCTGGTATGATTTGTGGCATATGGACGTAAGATGTAGGATAGTTGTTTTTTTCAGGAAGCAACATGACGCTCTGCTCAGATGTAGTGTGCGAGACGAGATGCTATATTACGTTTCAGTATGTATCAGTATGGGAAGTGTCAGGATGTATCTTCTTGTGTCAGTTTGATGATCGTGTCACTGGTTGTGATGCGAGGTATGAGGAAGTAGTTCGTATATTGATTATATTGCACATTTCTTATTTGTGCCGTGTTTAAAATTTATTGAATGCATTGACCATATGTACTGGCCGTATTGTCTTTAATTTACTGACCAATTGTACTAGACATATTGTCAATGTTTATTTGATTCTTTTAAATTCCCCAACGAAGGGAGATATGTTGTATCTTATGTCTTCCTGCTGCTCAGCTAGAATGCATGTGTTGTGGAATGTTGGATGGGTGGAATGCTAGTGGTTTGTGAATGTCAGTTGGGTGTGGGCTGAGCAGCAGGACAGCTGCTCCTGATGGGGTTTTCCTATCTTTTATCATAACAACTTATCTTAAATAAAGTATCTTAAGTAATCTATCTTGAAGTATCCATCTTCTTTCTGATTACATCAGAGTTCCTATTGAAAAATGAATGAGGAAAATGCATTTTGGGACTCACTTTTTTCTCGGCCCCTGCTTGATGGTTCACCGCCAAACTTTCCATGCGTAAACTTATCAAGAAGTAGCACTTTTTTGTAAAGGTTTGTATAGATTCACCAAACGGATCCAAAGTTATTGGCAACACAAAAAAGGCATTTCCTCTGGAAACACTATCTTAACTGTAACTGGGTAATGCATAAATATATTTACTGAATAACCAAAGGTAAAACTAACGTTATAGTTAGGTGAATTTGTCAATGACAACATTAATGTTTTGAGCTAAAAACAAATGCAGAAAATCACCAGTTATAGTTAGCAGCAATAATAATAAATTGTGCCCCCATGTGCGCCCCCGCCATGTACTGTTTATAACCTCACATATTACATCACTCATGACATGTTCTACAATATCAATTATGACACTGCTGTGACACTGCTGAAGACATCTCAAATGACGTCACTGATGACAACATCCAATGGAATTGCTAGTTTACATAGTGGCGGGTAATAACCATAGGACTTGTCCACCTAATTGTGTACAGCCTGGGTCAAGATAAAGCTAAAAGATGTAAGTAACTACAAACCACATGTGCTCCTTATGCACCATTGCTGTGTAGAGGCATTGAACATGTTATAAATCTTTGGAATCAAAAGTAAATCTGTGAGCAGGTTACAGTTGACTTGTGTTCATTATGTTCCACACTAGTTTTTGGATCTGCAGCAAAAGATTTCAACAGGAGTAAGATTCTATGTAGCAGACACTAACTTTTGCAGGCAGGCTTGAGTATTAGACAGAATAGAGTCAGTATGACAATATCTACATGATATAGAAGACTGCGCACCACATACTAGCCTATGTACAAGTGCTTGTTTTGCTTGAGAAGATTGGCTATCTGTAACGTTTCTACCACAGTTTGAAGGGTGCAGGTAGTATGATGTTTAGCACCTTCAGATATGTGTTATTTATTAGCAAAGAGTGTCTTTTTTTTACTATTGTTGCATACAGAGTACACTGTTCTTAGTAGATACTTTTTAAAAGTCAGTGATGTATTTCTCATGAAAGTTTAACTGTTTGCAAAGACTGTAGTATACAATAAACTCTCTTCATATAGTAAGCACTGGTTACAGTACCCAGTTCTCTACTGATATCTACTTCATTTCTATTAGAACACTGGAATGTTGAGCGCTTCATTGAAAACAATGAAGTGCTCCGGGCTACTCATGGCCAGTAGAAGTCCAGAGCATCAACATTACAATGTTTAAACAAAGGCTTCACAGAGGATGAGGGAATTTGAACCCCCTTGGGCTCCGTGAGGTTTTTGTTTCATAAAATAAAACATTCTGTCATCTTACAGCCTTAGTGCCCTCCGTAGAGGGCTCTACCGGCCATTAAAGGCCTGGTCCCTTTTTAACGATGGAGAAGGCCGGTAGAGCCCAGCTCTAAGGCTATAATGTAGGTTTAGTGAGTTTCAGGGGTTTGATACAGATAAAAGATGTCTACAGTAGGTCATTTGTTTTGCAAATGACAATAGCTATTTTTGGGAACTTTGCTTTTTGTGAACAGTTGTATACAGATTGAACACTGTACTCAATGGGGTTTCCTATATAATCTGTGGTTGATTGTTAATGTGAACTATGCTAGCTGTAAAGTGTATGGTATAAAATATAAGTTGCACATAATCTATGCTTTCTACACCTAGGGGAGTTGCATTTGTAATGGCAGTAATGATAGATGATATTCTCCAGAGCTGTTTTGCACTTACTGTCACACCACTAATGCTATAGTACTTTAAAGAGCAATAAGCGAGAAAATGAAGCTTGGATAATGTCATGATTGATGTTATCAATAATATAATTTGAGATGTCCTCAATGATGTCAAAATGGCTTTCATAGAACATGTCATCAGTGATGTGATTTGTGAGGTCATATGCAGTGCACGACGGGTACACAAGTTATAGTTAGTGCAGCTTCAAGGGGAGGGGTTTGTGTGGCCCCTCTCCACAAGACTCTTTAAGTCCTGTGGACCCCCTTCCCTTAGGGCTGTGTATTATTTTAAGGGGAGGGGCCACGCGGCACCGCTCCCTGAGCCGTTATCGGCTTGAAGGACCCCATCCCTTGTGTGGCCCTGGGGACCCAATCTGCCAGGGTTACTCTTTTAAATGAAGGGGAGGGGGAGGTGCACATGGCTCCCTTCCCCGGGCCGATTTTGGCCCCAGGAACTCATCTCCCAGTGCCCGAAGACATTTTGTGGGGGAGGGGTCACACGTTGCCCACCTCCATGGGACCATTTAGGACCTGAGGACCCCATCTTCCAGGGACTGGCATTAGTTTGATAGAAGGGGAAGCACATATGGCCCCCTTCCCGGGCCAATTTTCATCCCCAGAGAACCCATCCCACAGAGCCTAGTAATATTTTTAGGAGAAGGGGGCATAGGCATTGCGGTCGCCCACCCTGGAATGATTTCGGCCCCAAGGACCCCATTCTCCAGGGCCCAGAAACATTTTGAGGAGGAGGGAGGCACGTGTGGCTTCCCTTCGCAGGCCAAAATGGGCTCAAGGGTCCTCATTCCCCAGGTTCTGGCAACATTTTGAGGGTGGGGACCACAGGGCCTCCCTCTCTGGGCCAAATTTGCCCCAGGGACCCCACCCCTCAGGGTTAGGAAGCACTTTGAAGGGGGAGTGGGGTCACGTGGTCCTCCTCCTGGTGGTGTTTGTCATGAGCTTCAATATAGGGAAGCTCTTCAGGGCGGAGGTTTCTGTGGAGGACTCAAAAGCAATGGGTACTTGTGTTGCCTTAGGCAGCTATCTTGTGGAGCTTTGTGCTGTGCCTTGAGAATGTGTGCAGCCTAGTGATCCTGGGGGGATTATCAATGACAGATCCACATCTTGGATTTTTGGGTCCTGGCGCTGCGAGGCTCAGCAGTAGCTTGAAGTGCGCAAGCTGAAGACCTCTTGATATCCTTTTCGTGGCCCTTGCAGGTAGGAGCTCGCAATTGCTCCAATAAGAGTTCACTTGCAATCAGGCGTTGCGGGGCTCAACAGTTGTTCACGCTCCGTTTTCCCCGTTCTTAGGTTTTTCGGGTTTTTTTCCCTTTCTTTCTTCTTCCCTCTCCTTTAAAAAAAATAAAACATCTTTTTTTTTTTTTTTCTCCTACTTCCTTCTTTTCTTCTCTCTGAGGGGCCTCGGTTGCTGGTGCTCACTTGTGGCCACTGTGGGGTGTTTAGTGACGCTTGTAACCACTGTGGGGTGTCAAATAGGGTTACAATTTGGCAGCCATTTTGGGGACAGGCGCTGCGGGGGTATCACAGACGAAGTCGGGTGGTTGAGGGCCCCCCCCCCAGAGACCGTTCGGTGGTCGACTGCAGGTCGGGATTCACTGGGGTCCACCTGGGAAACGGAGGTTTATTTGCAGCAGGTTTGATTAGCCTGGTTAACTTTAAAGAGATTCCGTACCTTGTGCGGCCATTTTGGGGTCAGGCGGAGCGGAGCTCATCAGCCGTTCGTGCTCCGTTTTTGATCCGATTCTGCTCGTGTCGCCTCTGCGGATGCAGCGGGCTGGTTTTGGGGCAGTCTGGACTCTCGCAGCCCGAGAAGGGTGACCTTAGGTCGGCAGGGGTCTGCGTCGTCACCGATCACTTACGAGGTGGCAGTTTCCCTCGTAGAGATGTCGGAGCACAGAACCTCCACACTTCGGTTCCAGCTGAGGGCGTATATATATACATATACACACACACACACATAGACACAAATATGTTGCACAGTGGTGGTTGCCACTGTATAGTTATAGTTACGATGTGTTTTCATAGAAATAGATGTTGGGGTTTTCTGACGAATCTTCACAAATCTTTCAACACAGAAAAAGTTAATGCAACTTATCTCCATCCTGGAAAGTTCTGAGGTGACCCGTCTAGCAGGTCTCAAGATAAAGGGGGTTCCAAGATGCGTTTTGCCCCATCTGTAGGAAAATTGAACAGCGCTACAGCAAAAATTGAAATTGCATGAAATATGGCAGGAAGCTAGATCTTTGGACTCAAAGGACGCATTTTGTAATTTACTTTCAGATGACTGCAGTGCTGTAACCTCAAACCACGAGGTTTGGTTGGTGGTTGGCTGGCCACAAACATGGATGGGATTGTTGCAGCCATCATTTTAGAACTCTGGACGGCCCCTTTGTCCTAAAAAAACAAGTGTAAAAAAAGGGGGCAGAGTAAGGGAACCCTGACCCAATCTAATTGAAAATATGTATTTTTTTGAGGTGCCTTGGATCTGCAGTACCACCATGGTGACCAGTGCAGCCCCCATGTGGCTCTGCCTGTCCCGGACACTGACACACAAAACCACGCATTCATCTATACATGAGCCCCCTGCACACACACACAAAACTCAGACACAAATACTCAACCCACATAAACACACTCAGAAAAGCTGACACACACAACACATGCACACACCCACACATACACACACATCCCACACACTCCCACTCCCACATGCATATATACACAACACCCAGATACACAAACTCTGACACACACACCTAAAGAAGCACCCACACACTCACACCCCTTCAGTCACTCTCCATACACTCGCACAGTCACACTCACACAACCATATGCAGTTACGCACACACCCAACACCTACATACACACTACAACATGACATACACACCCACACAACATAAACACACCCAAATCTCCGCACACACACACACACTCACACACCACGCAACACACACACTCGTACTCCCACATACACACACACACCCTCATACACACACTCACAAACCCTACACACTCAAACACAGTCACACTCTGACATACACAATTACACACACTTACCCAGCACCTATATACATGCACACACTTACACCATGACATACACACAATTACAAACCACAAATACACACCCACACTCCCTCACACACAAACATATCCTGACAATCACACATACACCACACACATTTGCACACCTGCACACCCTGTCTCACAATCACACTCCCACATACAGTTACACACACCCATGCACACACACACAACACCCATACTTTTATAGATAGAACTGAATACATTCCTCAATATTTTTAAGAAAGATTTGGTTCCCTTCTGCTGTGAAATGAACTCCGTCCGTATGGTACACTTCTAACATGTCCCAGAGAATGTTATTGTGGTAAACAGAGCTCCCCTCATGGTCATGGAGAAAAACTGAAATTGCTCTGTTGCCATGTTTCTGGCATTTCTCAGTCATTTGGCAAAAATGGCTTGACCACTTCCACTTCTGCTTTTGACATATGTTTGACTAGAAGTATATCAATTATGCCAAGTATTCGTTCATTTAAATTTAGTCTTATCTCTGTGAGTGAACCTAAATCATTGGCATCAAAGTGCAAAATCAAGAAGCCTGGATGCTCGCAATAGGAAATACTCCCAACCACATACGCACAGATATACATATGTGCACACATGCGCACAGACACATGCAGTTGTACTAACACACCCTTTCATACACCCACACAAATACACATGCACACACTCACAAACAACTACACACACATATACAAGCACACACATGTAGACATAGATATGCACACATCCAATAGTTACACATATACATGAACACCCACACATACATATAAACATACAGACATGCAGATACACACACATACAGACTTCTACTAGCACACTCTACCCTTTGCACAATCACACACACATACATATCTACACCCACAAACACACCCACACATAGACACTCACACACACCTCACCCGCACTCGTTCACACACACACACACAGACACACCCATACACCCACAGATGCAACATACATACCCACATATACAACCATCACACAGCCATTCACACACATTCATACACATCCACTTATACCCTCACACACACCTACAAACTTTCCCAGACAATCACACAATATACCCCAAAACACACAGACACACAGCCAACTTTAGCACACATACACAAACTAATATGATCACACAGACACACACATACATACAGAGATCCCCACACATAAAACACACATCCACACTCACCCTTACCCTTCACTACAGATACCCAACCACCCTGACACACCAACACAGAAACTTATAATCACATGAGCACATTGTCACACACATCCTTCCACATGGATACCTACACACGCACACACACATAGGGACACACACACATTGTCACACACAAGCAAACACTCATATGCACACACACACACACACACACGGTCATCCCCAACACACACACACTTTGTAACACATACACACACACATAGACACACATACAAAACTCTGATATACTCATATACATACGCAGTACAGCACAATGACATTATCTTTTATCACTAACCATAAGAGCAACCCATATGATATACAACACAACATTGGTAGTATTATAACCAGATTCGGCAGAGTGGAGCCCTTTTGGGGGGGGGGGGGTCTGAAGTTTTTTTGGGGGGAATTTGAAAACATTTGGGGGATCCTACTCATCACAAAAAAGGCATTTGGACTTGAGGATATAATTTTAAAAAACTACTGGTGTGGCTTGCACGTATGCTGCATGGTGAGCTTCTTTCATGCTAAACACAACGGTAGAACAACGGCTGCAAAATGTTGTCATGTGCCAGTATTCAGGCACAATGTCAGTTGGTTGACTGAGTTGTTCTGGTTGAACTGGGTCTCATGGTCCAACTGATGGTCCTAGCAACAGGTTGTTGCCTTCATAGCTCAACCCAAGCAATGTACCTGGAATTTATAGCGCTAAGATGTTTTCACATCCTGGAAGTGCATAAGGAAAATGTTTTGGATTTCCCATGTATGTTTTTTTCAGTACAACTTTCATTTAACAAACTTGCCATTTATTTTTTCCAGCCTAGTGGGTAAATAAAAAAACTCCCAGATCCTTGACTCCTTTGGTGGGTGTGGAGTCTCCTCCTCTTTCTCAATCTGTGCTTGTCGGTCTTCTCCAGGTGCCATAATGATGTACAATTGAAACCCCCTAAAATTGTGAAAAAACAAAAGAGCTACGCACTGCAAGTGAATTTCCCAGGTGAGATTTAAAGGGTGGGCACATAAAGAGAAAAGTAAGCCTCATGAAATTACCTACTTAGAGAACCTCTAAGGACAAATCTAAACAAAAATATCTCTTTCATAGAAAATACAGCTTTTTGTTTGTGGTGCTTCCACAGAACCACAGCGGACCCTGGAACAGGAAGTAAAGCTCACTTAGATTTACCATGGTAGCTTGCAATTGGCACCGGTAAATCTGCAATAGTACAGCGGAACCATTGAAATATAAGAAAAAGTATCCTAAAAATTTAACATTATAACTGATTACTTTAGACTACAATTATAAAGGAATAGAAAAAGTTAATATTTAGAGAAGTAGATGTATTTAAATGAGCAAAACAATACTTTATGTTAAATAGAACCATGGAACTTCAATGGAAAAACCGCAGGTTAAAGTAATGTAATAGTTAGGTAAAGAAGAAAGCAGTTTCAAAAACAAAGAAATTTACTGAAAGAACCTAAAGGTTAATGGGTTGTAATAGTTAGGTTAAAATGCAATTTTTTTAACGATGTTTTGAACCAGTAAAAAAACGGAAATTCGCCAGTTATAGTTTAACAAGTTAACTACCACTTGCATTCCTGCCATGACCTGCTTAAGGCCTAAAATATTACATCACAATACTGGAGTATTGTTGAGTGGAGTGTTGTATACTGGAGTGGTATAGATTGGAGTACAATATTGTAGAGTGGAGTGTGGCAGAGTGGAGTGACATTCAGTGTCGTAGAGTGGAATCGCATAGAGTGGAGTGGTGTACAGTGGAGTACAATGGAGTACGGAGGAGAACTGTGTCACAGAGTAAAGTGGTATGGAGTGGCATAGAGGGAGTTGCACAAAGTGGCACAGATTGGAGTAGAGTGTTGTAGAATGGAGTGGCATAAAGCGGAGAAGATTGAAGTTCAGTGGAGGGTCAGAGAGTATGGTAGAGTCGAGTGGCATAAAGTGGAGAGGAATAGCTTGGAGTGTTGTGGCATAGAGTGTTTAGTGTGGTGTAGAGGGGAGTGGAGTGGCCTAGAACTGAGTGGAGTGGAGTGTTGTACAGTAGAGCGGAGTGACAAGTCATTAAGTAGTGTTTCGTAGAGTGTATCAGAGTGGTGAGGCGTAGAGTGGAGTGGCATGTTGTAGAATGGAGTGGTATGCCGTGGAGTGGTGTGGTGTGGCACAGAGTAGAGTGGTGTTGAGTGGAGTGGCATGTTGTAAAATGAAGTGGTATGCCGTGGAGTGGAGTGGCGTGATGTGGCACAGAGTGGATGGCGAGCCGTAGAGAAGAGTGGAGTGGAGTAGAGTGGAATGGCATGCATTAAAAAAAAGTGGAGCGGCGTGACATAGAGTGACGTTTTGTAGAGTATCTTAGTGTGCAGGGGCCTAAAGTGGAGTGGTGTGGTGTAGAATCTTGTGGCGCACAGTGGAGTGGTGTGCCGTATATGGTGTGACGTGTCATAAAGTGGATTTCGTAGAGTCTCTTAAAGTGGCCGTAGAGTAGAAGGGCGTGATGTAGAGTAGAGTGGCATGTCGTAGACTGGAGTGGTGTGGAGTGTCGTAGAGTGGAGAAGTGTGGTATAGAGTGGAGTGTCTTGGCGTAGAGTTGAGCGGCTTGTCATATAGTGGATTGGAGTTGTGTAGCGTGCAGTGGATTGATGTGTCAATGATTGGCATGACGTAGAGTGTTGTAGAGTGAAGGGTTGTAAAGTAGAGTGGTGTAGAGTGGAGTGGCAAGTCGTAGAGTGAAGTGGCGTGTCATACAGTGGAGTGGTGTATCATAGAGTGTGGTGGAGCTGTAGAGTAGAGTGGAGTGACGTGTAGTAGAATAGAGTGGAGTGACATGTCATAATGTGGCATGTCATGGAGTGGCATGTCTCAGAGTGGCATGGCATTAAGTGAAGTGGCATGTCGTGGAGCGGAGTGTGGGTCATATAGTGGAGTGCTCTAAAGAGGAGTGGCATGGCGTAAGGAGGAGTGGAGTGTCATAGAATAAAGCAGAGTGGCATGTCGTAGAGTAAAGTGAAATGGCATGTCATAGAGTGTCTTACAGTGGAGAGGCGTACAGTGAAGTTGTGTAGAGTGGAGTGGCATTTCATAGAGTGTAGTGGTGTTTCAAAAAGTGGAGTGGTGTTTAGTGTCATAGAGTGGAGTGTTGTAGAGTGGAGTGGTGTGTCATAAAGTGGAATGGTGTGTCCTAATGTATGGAATGGTGTGTTGTAGAGTACAGTGGAGTGGTATGTCATAGAGTGGTGTGTCGTAGAGTGTCTTAAAGCAGAGGGGCATAGAGTGGAGTGGCACAGAGTGTAGTGGCATGTCGCATAGTAGAGTGGCATGTCCTACAATGGAGTGGTGTGTCATAGAGTAGAGTGGCGTATTGTAGAGTGGAGTAATGCTTCATAGAGAGAGTGGAGTGGTGTTTTGCAGAGTGGCGTGACGTTCTGTACAGTGGAGTGGCGTGTCATAAAGTGGAGTGGCATGTCAAAGAGTGTTGTAAAATTTTGTATAGTGGAGAGGGCTAGAGTGAAGTAGAGTGTTGTAGAGTGGAGAGGCATAGAATGGCGTGGAGTCACCGAGTGGAGTGGGGTGTCATAGAGTGGCATGGCAAAGACTGTGCTAGAGCAGAGGGTGTAGAGTGGAGTCAGGCAGACTGGAGTAGCATGTAGTAGAGTGGAGTGGAGTGGGGGATTGTGGAGTGGCGTGTTGTAGACTGGAGTGGCGCAGAGTGGCGCAGAGTGGATTGGCGTGTCATACAGTGAAGTGGCATGTCCTAGAATATAGTGGAGTGGAATACAGTAGAGTGGCATGTCGTGCAGTAGAATGGAGTGGTCTGTCAGAGTGGCGTGTCTTAGAGTGGAGGAACATAGAGAGGAATGGTGTAGAGAGTAGGGGCACATAGAGCGGAGTGGGAAATGATGAGTCTTCACCAACAAATAGCATTGTCTTTAAAGCGCTGCATATGCAATCAAGAAAGTCCCTGCTTTCTTCTGTATGTCCAATTTGCCTACTGACAGCATCCTATTGATGTCATGTTTATATAATAGCAACAGTAGAAGGCTTCAAAATATACATGTCACAAATCTCGTTTTGCCACATTTAACACTAGCAAAGTTACAATTATTAAGGCCATTACAAACTGTAGAACAGAGGTTGTTAACCGGTGGTCCGAGGACCCCACAGGGTATGGGAAAAGTCCTCAAGGGGTCTGCGACAGCTTAGAAAATTAAATGATATTAACAGATTAATAAAGTGTATAAATAAAAAGAAACACAATGTACAATTGGCCATTTTTTAACATTCTGAAAACATGAAGGAATTTGAAATTGAAGGCTACAAATTAAGTTAGTATCCTTAGATTGATTTATGGGAGCATTGCAAGAGCATCAAACAGAATATTGTATGGACAACGAATGTCCCCAATAGAATTTAGCAAAAATCCAACCTTCCTATCAAAATTGTGTTTTTTAAAATATTTGTTTGTGAATTAAATAAAATATATCTTCATGTGTGTATTTGTTTGAGGAATCCTTGTTTATGTATTTTTTGTGTATTGTTTTGCAGTTCAAATCATGTTAAGCCGGGGGCTCTGGCTTCCAGTAATGACTCCTTGGGGGTCCTCGGATTCCAGCAATGATTCAGTGGGGGTCCCCAAGATCCAGTAATGATTAAGTGGGGTCTACAGAAGTGAAAAGGTTAACAACCACTCCTGTAAAAGACTATTGTTGATGCTATTTTTGGCAAAGATAGGTCAAAAGCACTCATATTATGTCGAAGGCCATCGTCAACTCATTAAAGGCAAGAAATGAATTCTGTATACAACAGTCAAGGCGTACAAATAAGTCTGTTTTTCAGGTATGTTGCTTTGCTCATAAATGCTTGGAAACTATACTATCATAAAATTATTAGGTTGATATAACCAGAACAGACACTACTAAATTTCAATAAGGAAATGCAGACTTTCTGTCCCTCATCTTTTCACTGGATAACACCGCCTCACTGAGCACTGTGGAGCTGCAACAAGGAAGTGTGTGGCAAAATATACCCCTTCGCTATAACATGAGTCAGAGCAGCAAGCAGAAGGCAGCTGACTCACATCACAGATTTGAGGGATGATGTTGTCATCTTTGTCACAATGTTAATTGATCATCTTGCCGTTGTGCCTTTTGTAACGGAAGATGTGCTGTCATGTTAGGTAGACCAGGAGCCAGAGATGTAGTTAAGTAGATTTATTAGTTCATGTAAGATGGTACAGGGTGCCCCACCGGGAGCAGCATCAGGGCCGGCTCTAGGCTCATGGTGGCCCTGTGCAGGGAGCGTAGGTGGGGGCCCCGGAAGAGGGGGTCCGGACCCTCATGGACATCGATTCGCCAAAATGTTATGGGTGACAAAAGCGACATGTCACTCCCTTTCACACCCAGTGACATCACAGGCGTGTCTAACCTTGGACTTTCGACTGCCTCCTTTTTACTGCTTGAGGTGTTATGGAAAGAGCAAGAAATGGAGACAACAGAAAAGTAAACAAAGCTCCATGGGCCCTCTTTAGTTTCTGTTCTCTCTGTCAGTCAGTCTCTCTCTCTGTCAGTCTCTGTCAGTCAATCTCTCTCTCAGTCAGTCTCTCTCTCTGTCAGTCTCTCTCTCTGTCAGCCTTTCTCTCTCTGACAGTCTCTCTCTCAGCCAGTAAGTCTCCCAGTCTCTCTCTCTCTCTCTTAGTCTCTCTCTCTGTCAGCCAGTCTCGCTCTCTCCCAGTCAGTCTCTCTCTCTCCCAGTCAGTCAGTCTCTCTCAGTCAGTCATTCTCACTCTACCTCAGTCAGTCTCTCTCTCTCCCTGTCAGTCCCCCTCTCAGTCAGTCTCTCTCTCTCTCTGTCAGTCTCTCTCAGTCAGTCAGTTTCTCTCAGTCAGTCAGTCTCTCTCGCAGTCAATCAGTCTATCTCTCTCAGTCAGTCAGTCTCTGCCTCTCTCTCTGTCAGTCAGTATCTCTCTACCTCAGTCAGTCAGTATCTCTCTACCTCAGTCAGTCTCTCTCTCTCTGCCAGTCAGTCTCACTCTCAATCAGTCTCTCTCTCTCTGTTAGTCAGTCAGTCACTCTCTTAGTCAGCCAATCTTGCTCTCTCTCTCTGTCAGTTTCCTAGCCAGTCAGTCTCTCAGTCAGTCAGTATTCAGTCTCTGAGTCAGTCAGTCAGTCTCTCTCTCAACTCTCTCTCTCTCTCCATTCTCTCTCTCAACTCTGTCCACTCCATCTCCACTGTCTCTCCACTCTCTCTCCACTGTCTCTCTCTCCACTTTCTCTCTCTCTACTCTCTCTCCACTCTCTCTCCACTATCTCCCTCCACTGTCTCCCTCCACTCTCTCTACTCTCTCTCCACTCTCCCCCCACTCTCTCTCCACTCTCTCCACCCTCTCTCCCTTCACACTCTCTCTCTACTTTCTCTCCACTCTCTCTTTCTCTCCGCTCTCTCTTTCTCTCCGCTCTCTCTCTCCCTCTCTCCCTCCACTCTCTCACTCCACTCTCTCACTCTCTCTCTCACTCTCTGTCTCACTCTCTTTCCACCCTCTATATACTCTCTCCACCCTCTTTCTACTCTCTCTCCACTCCCTCTCCACTCTCTCTCCACTCTCTCTCTCTGCACTGTCTCCTCCACTGTCTCCCTCCACTCTCTCCCTCCACTCTCCCTCCACTCTCCCTCCACTCTCTCTCCACTCTCTATGCACTCTCTCTCCTCTCTCTCTTCTCTCTCTCTCTCTCTCCACTCTCCACTCTCTCTCTCCACTCTCTCTCTCTTCTATCTCTCTCTCCACTGTCTCCTCCACTCTCTCTCCACTCTCTCTCCACTGTCTCCCTCCACTCTCTCTCTCCACTCTCTTGCTCACTCTCTCCACTGTCTCCATGCTCTCTCCACTCTCTCTCTCTTCACTGTCTAGCTCTCTCTCCACTCTCTCTCTACTCTCTCTCCACTCTCTCTCTCTACTCTCTCTCCATGCTCTCTCTCCACTCTCTCTCTCCACCCTCTCTCCCTCCACTCTCTCTCTCTACTCTCTCTCCACTCTCTCTCTCCACTCTCTCTCTCCACTCTCTCTCTACTCTCTCTCCACTGTCTTTCTCTCCACTCTCTCTCCACTGACTCTCTCTCTCTACTCTCTCGCTACTCTCTCTCCCCACTCTCTCTATACTCTCTCTCCACTGCCTCACTCCACTCTTTCTCCACTCTCTCTCCACTCTCTCTCTCCACCCTCTCTCTCCACCCTCACTCTCTCTCCACTCTCTCTCTCTACTCTCGCTCTCTACTCTCGCTCTCTACTCTCTCTCTCCACACTCTCTCTCCACTCTCTCTCTCTCCACTCTCTCTCACAAAGTAGTGTGCGTTCCATGGGCATCCGCAGAAATGTTTCCGGGGGGGGGCACATTTTTAACTTCATCTCCATCCCCCTTGCACCCTTCTCCCCTCTGCCTTGCAGCACCCTTCTCGCCCTTCCCCTTGCACCCTTCTCCCCCTCCCCCTTGCGCCCTTCTCCCCCTCCCCCTTGCACCCTTCTCCACCTCCACCTTGCACCCTTTTCTACCTTGCACCATTCTCCCCTCTGCCTTGCACCCTTCTCCCCTCTGCCTTGCACCCTTCTCCCCTCTGCCTTGCACCCTTCTCCCTTCTCCCCTCTGCCTTGCACCCTTCTCCCATCTGCCTTGCACCCTTCTCCCCTCTGTTTTGCACCCTTCTCCCCTCTGCCTTGCACCCTTCTCCTCTCTGCCTTGCACCCTTCTCCCCTCTGCCTTGCACCCTTCTCCCCTCTGCCTTGCACCCTTCTCCTCTCTGCCTTGCAGCCTTCTCTACCATGCGCCCTTCTCCTCTCTGCCTTGCACCCTTCTCCTCTCTGCCTTGCACCCTTCTCCCCTCCCCGTGGCACCCTTCTCCTCTCCACCTTGCACCCTTCTCCCCTCCGCCTTGCACCCTTCTCCCCCTCCCCGTTGCACCATTCTCCCCTCTTCCTTGCACCCTTCTCCTCTCCACCTTGCACCCTTCTCCTCTCTGCCTTGCACCCTTCTCCCCTCTGCCTTGCACCCTTCTCCCCTCCGCCTTGCACCCTTCTCCTCTCTGCCTTACGCCCTTCTCCTCTCTGCCTTGCGCCCTTCTCCCCTCTGCCTTGCACCCTTCTCCTCTCTGCCTTGCACCCTTCTCCCCTCTGCCTTGCACCCTTCTCCTCTCTGCCTTGCACCCTTCTCCCCTCCGCCTTGCACCCTTCTTCCCTCCACCTTGCACCCTTCTCCCCTCCGCCTTGCACCCATCTCCCCCTCTCCGTTGCACCATTCTCCCCTCTTCCTTGCACCCTTCTCCCCTCTGCCTTGCACCCTTCTCCCCTCTGCCTTGCACCCTTCTCCCATCTGCCTTGCACCCTTCTCCCCTCTGTTTTGCACCCTTCTCCCCTCTGCCTTGCACCCTTCTCCTCTCTGCCTTGCACCCTTCTCCCCTCTGCCTTGCACCCTTCTCCCCACTGCCTTGCACCCTTCTCCTCTCTGCCTTGCAGCCTTCTCTACCGTGCACCCTTCTCCTCTCTGCCTTGCACCCTTCTCCTCTCTGCCTTGCACCCTTCTCCTCTCTGCCTTGCACCCTTCTCCCCTCCCCGTGGCACCCTTCTCCTCTCCACCTTGCACCCTTCTCCCCTCCGCCTTGCACCCTTCTCCCCCTCCCCGTTGCACCATTCTCCCCTCTTCCTTGCACCCTTCTCCTCTCCACCTTGCACCCTTCTCCTCTCTGCCTTGCACCCTTCTCCCCTCTGCCTTGCACCCTTCTCCCCTCCGCCTTGCACCCTTCTCCTCTCTGCCTTGCGCCCTTCTCCTCTCTGCCTTGCGCCCTTCTCCCCTCTGCCTTGCACCCTTCTCCTCTCTGCCTTGCACCCTTCTCCCCTATGCCTTGCACCCTTCTCCTCTCTGCCTTGCACCCTTCTCCCCTCCACCTTGCACCCTTCTCCCCTCCACCTTGCACCCTTCTCCCCTCCGCCTTGCACCCATCTCCCCCTCCCCGTTGCACCATTCTCCCCTCTTCCTTGCACCCTTCTCCCCTCTGCCTTGCACCCTTCTCCTCTCTGCCTTGCACCCTTCTCCCCTCTGCCTTGCACCTTCTCCCCTCTGCCTTGCACCCTTCTACTCTCTGCCTTGCACCCTTCTCCCCTCTGCCTTGCACCCTTCTCCCCTCCGACTTGAACCCTTCTCCTCTCTGCCTTGCATCCTACTCCCCTCTGCCTTGCACCCTTCTCCTCTCTGCCTTGCAACCTTCTACCCTCTGCCTTGCACCCTTCTCCTCTCTGCCTTGCACCCTTCTCCCCTCTGTCTTGCACCCTTCTCCCCTCTGCCTTGCACCCTTCTCCTCTCTGCCTTGCAGCCTTCTCTACCGTGCACCCTTCTCCTCTCTGCCTTGCACCCTTCTCCTCTCTGCCTTGCACCCTTCTCCTCTCTGCCTTGCACCCTTCTCCCCTCCCCGTGGCACCCTTCTCCTCTCCACCTTGCACCCTTCTCCCCTCCGCCTTGCACCCTTCTCCCCCTCCCCGTTGCACCATTCTCCCCTCTTCCTTGCACCCTTCTCCTCTCCACCTTGCACCCTTCTCCTCTCTGCCTTGCACCCTTCTCCCCTCTGCCTTGCACCCTTCTCCCCTCCGCCTTGCACCCTTCTCCTCTCTGCCTTGCGCCCTTCTCCTCTCTGCCTTGCGCCCTTCTCCCCTCTGCCTTGCACCCTTCTCCTCTCTGCCTTGCACCCTTCTCCCCTATGCCTTGCACCCTTCTCCTCTCTGCCTTGCACCCTTCTCCCCTCCACCTTGCACCCTTCTCCCCTCCACCTTGCACCCTTCTCCCCTCCGCCTTGCACCCATCTCCCCCTCCCCGTTGCACCATTCTCCCCTCTTCCTTGCACCCTTCTCCCCTCTGCCTTGCACCCTTCTCCTCTCTGCCTTGCACCCTTCTCCCCTCTGCCTTGCACCTTCTCCCCTCTGCCTTGCACCCTTCTACTCTCTGCCTTGCACCCTTCTCCCCTCTGCCTTGCACCCTTCTCCCCTCCGCCTTGCACCCTTCTCCTCTCTGCCTTGCATCCTACTCCCCTCTGCCTTGCACCCTTCTCCTCTCTGCCTTGCAACCTTCTACCCTCTGCCTTGCAACCTTCTCCCCTCTGCCTTGCACCCTTCTCTACCGTGCACCCTTTCTACTCTCTGCTTTGCACCCTTCTCCCCTCTGCCTTGCACCCTTCTCCCCTCCGCCTTGCTCCCTTCTCTACTTTGCACCCTTCTCTACCTTGCACCCTTCTCATCTCTGCCTTCCACCTTTCTCCCCTCTGCCTTGCACCCTTCTCCTCTCTGCCGTGCACCCTTCTCCTCTCTGCCTTGCGCCCTTCTCCTCTCTGCCTTGCGCCCTTCTCCTCTCTGCCTTCCGCCCTTCTCCCCTCTGCCTTGCACCCTTCTCCCCTCTGCCTTGCACCCTTCTCCCCCTCCGCCTGGACTCCAAAACGTAAGCTGATCACTTTCTTCAAACAAAATAATTTTGACCCAATAGACAAGCTTTTTATTTTTAGTAAATGCATGGCAGGTGCTCTACTATCAGTTTGCAGTTTTCATCCAGTATCCATATGTACTCTGGCTATACAAGGAAAGTGCCACCATCCCAAGCCAAGGATACACACTAAATACTAAGAACTACCAACAATATATCGGCCAAACAAGGGTGGGCAGAGAGCACATCACCCTCACATGCATTCATGTTTTAATGAGGATGCTTTTCTCTCACAATAAAATTAATGTTTGTACAAATGCCATTTTGACACCTCCATGTGCTGTACATAACGATTGTCACTGTAACTCAGCTTACCGAACTCAGAGGGAAGGTTGACTTGGTACACCGAGAGAATAACAAATGACTCGGAGGACTTAAACAGATGTCAGGGTGAGCGTGAAACGGACTACGATAAAGCAAGCAATTAAAATTGTATTTTGTTTAAAAGAACCATGACTTGTCGGAAAACACAGTTTCTATTATGTATAAAAGTTCCTAAAAATGTCACAGTGATTACAAACTATATTACACAGGCACGTATGTTGGAGAAAGGACCTACAGGCTGTCTGAACAGAGATCAGATAATCTTCCCTTACTTGCAGGCCCGTTATCCCATTCCACCGAGACCTCTGTTTCACCTTTCAACAATAAAAATACACTTACTCACTGTCTCGTTCCTTGTCCCAAACTTGGTGGCTGAGGAAGTGCTTCTGCATCTTGAGCGTTCTTTCTAATAATTATAATTCACCATGGGCCAACCTGTGCACAATCACATAGCAGAACACTGCGTCTTCACCACATGCCAGCATGCCAGCTCTCCACATTTACCGAGGCCCACTCAAGAGGGATTTGCAAATCGCTTTCACTTTCGCAATGTTAGACATGCGTAGTCGAGCCGGCTAAAATCATCCAGAAAATGTAAGCATGCTTTTAAAATGCTGATGTGGTAACAGAGCCAGCTTCAACACTGTAATTGTGTCTTTAGATAACTTGTAGGGGAGGCAGGGAAGCAGTTTTTTTAAGGGTGCCACAATCACATTAAGAGGTCCCCAGCCCATGTAGGCCCCCAAACCCTGACAACCCCTCACCCCTCACAGACAGCCCTGGTCTCCTCCCTTCTCAAAGGAATAGTGCCCTGAGGAGAATGCACCATCCTAGGGCCCCCACCCCCTCCTCTTTCCGGGCCTGGCTCGTGGCTTTGACTGATGACATCACACTCATGCAGGCTGAGTAGCCAGGACTAGGAAGATAGGATATAACACATCTCCTTTCTTTAGAAACAAAAAAACAACAAGAAGCAAAGTGAGGAAAATAATCACATTCCGTTCCTTGGAAATGAAATCAAATCAGATCACAAAAATCATATTAGATAGGTAAATGCATTCTTAGTTCACAACAATAATCAATAGCATTCTAGGATATTAAAGTCAATAAGGTCCAATAGGATGATAAGAGATAAATGATTCCTCTCTAGTTCACTTAAGAACATATAGCATAAATAATTGTATTATTCATATAGAATGGTAATGAAACATGTAAAGTCACATATAAAAGATTGCACATGTTTCAGGCAGGATACAATCCTAACAGATTGTACATGTTTCATGGAAAATGCAATCACCACACCTACCCAGAACACTCTGAAGAACACCACAACACACCCATCTGCCTCTGCAAAGGAACATGAAAAATAAAATGTGCACAAGTTCCAGTATGGATGTAATCAACGCACAATAAATGAAGTACCAGGGAGAAACAAAAAATGTAATGCACACCGGCATTACAGTATTAAATCGCTAGTGCGCTGCCAACACAACCTTGACGTGCGAGGCAAAAGATAAAAATAATGCACACACTACAGCACTACTCCTGAGTACTCTGCCAACGCAACCCTGACATGCGAGGCAAAAAAACCAGCTCTACCAACGCAAGCCTGACATGCTAGGGAGAAACACAATGTAATGTACACTGACATTACAGCACTAAATCCGGAGTACTCTGCCAACGCAACCCTGATGTGCGAGGCAAAAGACAGCCCTCCCTGGCATGCGAGCGAAAAGCAAAAATGTAGTGCACGAATCTTGAGAAGTCTGCCAATGCAACCATGATGTGCGAGGCTAAAGACAGTCCTCCCAAATAAAACTTGACGTGCGAGGCAAAGCACATTCCCAACACAACCCTGACATGTGAGGGACACTCCCAATGCAACCTTGACATGCAAGGGACACTGCCAAAGCAACCTTGACGTGCGAGGCAAAAAAAAACCAAAAACATAATGCACAGGATACATGACCCCCAAAGCATGGCTAGGCAAAACAGGGTACATGGCCCTAAGAATAGCAAAGAAAAATACACAGGGTGCATATCACAAAAGCTGCCAAAATAAGATATTAGCATATTCACATTAAATTTGGCTGATGGCTCTTACATAACATTACCACAGTACAATAAAGATTAACAGTGCAGGTAAGCAGGTAAACATGTAAATATTATTTTCTTGCTTGTTTAGCAGTTTTACAAAAACAATAAACTAAAACAACAACAAAAGTAATCATCGTTCCGATTTCAGAAGTAGCTTTTTCTTGACCACTATGCTGTAATGCTTCATCCAAATAAGGAACGATTCCGCATCCGACTCACGCACATCAAGCTAATTTATGAATCCATAGCTCATTGAAGAAACAAGTACGAGGTGTCAGGACTTGTACGCAGTCAGGCTGAAGTACATGTCACACAGATAAAGTCCATTGAAACTAATGTAACGTGGTTGGCAAAAAAAAACACGTAGGACACACAGGAAACCAATGATTGTAGGCCGCCACAAGATGGCGCCACGTTACAAATGCAGAGGCGGGTGGCTCACGGCACAAACATTCATTCACTGTCTCTGCACTACGATGCTGACGCGAGAAGGTGGACGTCACAAGGAGACAAATGAAGCTGGAGGTTCTCCGGAGGGAAGAATTGGAAAACAACTCAACAGGGATCTTCGAGGCAGGGTAAGACCAGGTGCATTAACATAGTGCGCTGTCCCATTAAAAAAAAGGAAAACTACGGTTTAACTGCCAGAAGGCAGTAATGGCCAGCAGAAGCCCCCATTTGTAAGTGCACACAATTAATAGGCAAAACAGCGCCGGAAGTACAAAGTTGAGAGACCTCCTGTGGGCTTTGTGGAGTCGGGCCCTAGGGCCTCATGCGAATAGTAACTGGAGACACGGACACACTGGATGCATGGTGCAACTGGCCCAGAGCATGTGGGCTCGGCCTCTTTTATTGCAGCTGTGTCACCTGACCAGTGACATCAGTGGTGGGTGGGTGTTCGGTGTAATTACAAGGTTAGCACTAGAATGCTAACTGATTCTGGGCATTACATCCCTCCCAAAATTGGTTAAAAATTAAACTAAACGGAAAAAGTCCAAAAACCTGTGGGGGAAAGAAAACACAGAAATGTACCATTGGACTTGTGTTTTCAAACGGGTCTCTTTGGCTGCTTGCAAACCGCAGGCAGTATAGTTCTTGCATTCAGGACTAACAGTTCTCGGTGGCACGGTTCGCAGTTGTTCGGCGGGTTCATTCTTTGTCTGTGCTGTCTGTACGCTGTTCTCAGCCCTGCCTTTGCTTCGCTCCGTTGGTGACGAGAGATAGATGGATGACACGGGTATCAACAGTCTTCTGGTTTTGTTCTCTCTTCTGGCTTCATGATGTTTCCGGGCAGGCTTTAGTGTTGACTCTTGGCAGGTGAATAGGGTAGGTGCAAACATCCCTCTCACTAGGATGCCCCTCTCGCCAGTATTCCTCTCTCACCAGATGTCCGGGAGGACGTCTTTGCCAGGTTTTCTCTGGACTGTTGTTTTTGGTCGTGTTGCTCCACCATGGCCTTCGGGCCGTGAGCAGGGCGCTCCACGAGCCTCCCCGTCGTGTCCTAGTTCCACCTGAAGGTTGAGTTGTCGACTCTCTTCATTGCTCACGAGGCTTTCATCCCCTTGGGTCCTGCAGACGCGCTTCTGTAGACCTGTCTCCCGTGCAGGACTTGTTGCCACCAGAGTCCCTTAAGGCATCTGCTTCTTTTGTTGCCACGGGTCGGTGTGGAGTGGTAAGTTCCGCAGCGGGATGTGTGAGCACTCTCGCCATCCAATCTTCCGCTCAACCTCAGAGGTGGATGTCGCCAACAGTCTAGCTTGCTTTCTTCTGCGTGCGCCATGTGGATGGATGGCTCGTAGATAGATGTCCTTAGTCTGCGCTGCCGGTGCTCGTGCCAGGTCTTGTCTTCCATTGCACTCAGGTGTTCCAGTGCCTGTCACCTTCCTTCTTTCCGCAGGGGCGGCTTCTTCTTGCAGTGGCCGCGTGCCACTCTGACTTCTCCTTTCTTCTTTTCTTAGTGGCGGTGGCCACTCTGTTCTTTCTTCCTTCTTGAAGTGGCAGTGTGCCACTCCGATTTCTTCTTCCTTCTTTTCGCAACGTACCCTGGTCCCCTCTTCTTCATCTTCTCTGACCAGGCTTCCCCATGCAGCGCGCGCACTCCACACAGGTCTACCTTGTCTCGTCCTAGACCTAGGACACTGTCTTCTTGTCACTTAACTCCCAGGGTTAGTGTCACGACCTTCACCTGTTCTTTCAGTCGCTCCCATTATTTGTGAAGTTGAAGTACGTTGGTCCATGTTCGTCGACCGCGCCTTGGCTGAACTTTAGGTGAAGTTTGTTGATCCATGTCCATAGACCGCGCCTTGGCTGGACTTCTTGGACCTTTGTGCGGGTCCCTTCTGCCGATCACTGGCAGGTAGGCTTCGTGGTGCTGAGCTTTTTGGACCTCGTGCTGGTCCCTTCTGCCGATGCCCGGCAGGTAGGCTTCGTGGTGCTGAGCTTCTTGGACCTCGTGCTGGTCCCTTCTGCCGATGCCCGGCAGGTAGGATTCGTGGTGCTGAGCTTCTTGGACCTCGTGCTGGTCCCTTCTGCCGATGTCCGGCAGGTAGGCTTTGTGGTGCGACCATCTGGCTGGTCAGATTCGTGCTTTGTGACCAGGCTGAGTGGTCAGGTTGCTCTTGTGTTGAGTCTTGCATGCTGCGGGTTGTCTGCGCAACCATTTTCTTTCTTCGCAGTTTGATTGCTTTGGTGCGCATCTGGGTGCGCTCTTCGGGTGTTCCCTTGTGGTTTGCTGCTTTGGGCTAGTGCTGTCTGCACTGCTGCACATTCGTGCCATGTGGCTTTGCGCTTCCTGTTGCGGGGTTCTAGAACCATTGTTGGTTCGTGAGAGGTGCTCCTACTTTTGCCATACTGCTGCAACGATGACCTGTGGCCACTAGGCCTCGCTGTGTTCTCTTCCGGCGTGGCGTAGGTGCTTCTGGAGTGTTACTTTTGGAGGGTTGCATCACCACTCCGTTGACGTCCTTCTGGTCTTGCTTCTTCTGTTTGTTGCTGGTTGCGATCCATGTGAACTTCTCTGGGCGCACTTGCTGTGTGCTTTTGAGTGTCTTCTGAGGAGTTGCTGCACTCCTGACGCACTTCTGGAGCGTTTCTGGGGTTCTGTTGCGTTCTTGCGCTTCTGGCACGCGCCTGCGCCATCGCCTTTTATCTTCTCGGGCTGAGTGGTGGCTTGGTGGCGTTCCGGTGTAACAGTGTTCTTGCGCTTGGTCAGTTTCTCCTGGCGTTGTTGCGCCGTCACCTGGTGCAGAGTTCCTTCACTCCTTGCACCGCCTTGCGCAGTGCTATGCTGTCATGGTGGTTCTGGCGTGTCGCTGTGCAGCGTCTTTGGTCGGGCTTCCTTGTCGCTGTGTGGCGTTCCTGCGCCAGTCTGGCGTTACTGTGTGTATCTTGTGGTGCTGGCGTGGCGCAGTGCCACTCTCTGTGCTCTGAAGTCCTGTGGTGGCGCGGTGCCACTGGCCTGTCTGGTAGCACTGGCTTGCACTTTGTTTTGTCCTTTGAACGCTTTCCAGCTTGTGTTCCTCTGCTGGGAGTCCGCTTTCCTTTGGCACGCTTGGGGATATGCTGCAGCGGTCAGTTTACCTTTTGGCTTTGCGGCTTTGGGCTGGTTGAAGTTCCGTTACACTGGCTGTAACTGTAGGGGTTAAACAGCTTGTGGTTCTTTCTGTGGGGACCATTAATCTCTCTCCTTTCGTCCAGGAGGGCTATTCCAACAGGGTCACTGCATCTCGTGCTTTCCTTTTCCCGTGCAGCTGGGGCTCTTATTAACTGTGATATTTTCTTTGGGGCTGACGTCTTAATCGCAGTTTCCTTTGCCCCTTGTTGTGCTTGTCTTGCCTGTCCTGCCAAATTATGCTTTGCGGGATGGGGTGGCGCTGTAGTCGTCGTGTTACACTGGTCAGGAGAGCTTCCTTAGATTGTTGACTTTCGCATTGGAAACTGTCTTGTCTCCCAAATGCATCAACTAGAGATGGCCCCTAGGTGGCAGGGCAACCCCCAGGCCAAAGTCCTCGGCAGTACTCCGGGAGCTGCAGGCCTCTGCTGCTTGAGATGCTGGTGCCGGGACGTGTGATTCTGTGGCGCGGAGGTCCAACCCAGTGAGTAGGTGGCGTCGCAGATATACTTATTTCTCTGGGGTCCCGGGAGTCAAAACAGGCACGATGTGGGGAAAGCGCCATGGATGCAGACCGAGGCGGACACACTACGCCACTGAGGTAGGGTGGCTCCTGTCGTGTTGTGTCGATCTATGCGCCCGGGCTGCGTTGTGGTGAGCGTCTCTTCTTTAGTATTGTGTGGACCCCCGGAGTTGGTTTATGCAGGTTATACCTCAGGTTGCGGTGAATACCGCTAAATGTGATCAGAGCCTGCAAACGGTGCTGCGGTTGGGCTCCGCTTGTTGTATAGATGCCCAACAGCTTGGCACACGCTGCAGGGCTTATAATTGGTTTTACCGGCTGCGGGCCGGGCGCTGTTTGCTCACTCCTTTCCACCCCGCCGCCGCAGCTCTACGCGCGGGGTGGGGGCAATAGCGCTGCTCAGTGCAATCGCGGGCGGCCTCAGCTTTATTCATTCGGCACCCGGCAGCTTTCCCCACGCTGCGGGCACCTCGAGGCACAGGATGGCCTCCCGCTGACTTCGGGGCAGAGCCCGGCAGTTTTCACACGCTCCCCGCCGCAGCAGCTTCAGTCACACGCTGCGCGGCGGGAATATGGGTCGCCGCAGACAGGCCGCGGGTGGGCTCCGCTGGTCTTGTCGTATTAATGGGGGAAGTAGATGACGCGCTCGCACTGTTGGGGTGCAATTAATGTTTGTAGCGGGTGGGCTCCGCTTTATACAAGTCTAGGGCGGCGCTAGCAGGCGGCCGCCATTATGCTTTTGTGACCGTTGCGGGTGGGCTCCGCTTTCGGTGCTGGTCACTGCAGGCTCACCTTCGGCTGACAGGCCATTCTTCGTACGTGGGTGGGCTCCGCGACGGCTCCAGTGCAGGTGGGCACAGTCACGGCCGACGCAGGTGGGCTCCGGTCAGTCCGCTTACACATGGGCTCAGTTGCGGACGGTACAGGTGGGCTCTGGCCGGTCCGCTTTTGCTTCGGAGCACCGCCACGGCAGGGCGGTTTATCGCAGGTCGGAGAGGTGCGGGGTGGGCTCCCGATCACTCTCTCATTCCCCTTCAGGCCCGGGGCTCGTCACACGCCCCGTGGGCCTCGTGGCGGACGGCTCCTTTCTTAGGGGGTGTGCCTTTGCTGCAGGCAGCTCTCTCTTCCCCTTTTTCCTGAAGTTTTCTTCTAGCTGTGGTACGCTGGGCACAGCTCTGCCCTCGTCGCCATTGTGGAGTCGGGCCCTAGGCCCTCAGGCTAATAGTAACTGGAGACACGGACACACTGGATGCATGGTGCAACTGGCCCAGAGCACGTGGGCTCGGCCTCTTTTATTGAAGCTGTGTCACCTGACCAGTGACATCAGTGGTGGGTAGGTGTTCGGTGTAATTACAAGGTTAGCACTAGAATGCTAACTGACTCTGGGCATTACAGGCTTGTCGTTTAAACACAGCACCATCTGTAGATCTCTACTCAATTTTCGCTCCATACGTCGTGCCAGAACAGTGTAACTGAAACCACCACTTTTAAATTGGGTTACGATTCTTTCTTCAGGTTAACTTATTTCATGGTGCTCAACATCCCAGGCAAACGGCATCAAATAACTATCATTGCTTCCACAAAGTCATCCAAGCTGTGAATCCTGGCAGCGCTCTGTGCTCAATCACGTCACACCAAGGCTCGAAGCCTGCCCCCGATCGCTACAAGTCACAGTCTCACAACTCCCCATATGCCTTTCCTTACCACACATCTTTGGGATGAAAAAACGCTCTTGACAGTCTCTTAGTTGCGCTTTTGATCCTGTGTAGGCAAACTCCCTTCAAGGGCCGCTCCTTTGCACTTCGATTTTTCCATGCTTCACAGCAACTCACCATTCACAAGGACTCGGCCAGCATAGCGTGAACAAGTAGATCTTCAATTAGCAATGGCCAGACAGGATCAAATGTCAAAAACGTTCAAATTAAGCAGGCAGGTTCCAAGCCACTCGAGCCACATAATGTCCAACACCCAACACATACCCCTGTGGACTATTTGTTGGAAAATACACCGGTGGGGCATCCCAGGCGTTTGTTAGCTTTTTCTCTTAATCTCAGTTGGCTTCACTTAGGCTTCTTCAGTTGCTAGCCTTTTACACATGGTTCTTATTTCCAGTCGTCGCCACTTTAGTAAAGGAAGATGTGCTGTCATGGTAGGTAGACCAGGAGTCAGAGATGTAGATACGTAGATTTATTAGTTCATGTAAGATGGTACAGGGTGCCTGTAGGAGAGTAGGGTCTGATATCCTATGGTCACCCCAATTTTTGCTTTTTGCTTCACTGGTTTTTGACTTAATGTGGCTGTGGGCCTGCTAATCAGACCCACAGCCTGCTGTTCTCTCTATAGATTCACAGATATGTACTATAGGTACATCACCAATTTGGTACTGGACACCTTGTCAGCCCCTATACAGTGCACCATAGGTGCCAAGGGCATAGGTGCATCCAAGGCCTACCAGGGGCTGCAGCATGGCTTTTGCCACCCCTGGCTGGTTCTTAAATTGACACAACTGGCTGATCACTCAGCTGGGGCAAGGTGGTGTAATCACCCCTTGCTTAGATATAGAATACCTATATCTAAACCTATATCTGGACACATATAAACCTATAAGTCACTCCTATGGCAGGCCTTATCAATCCTGGAGGCAGAGTGCTTGGTTTTTACGTGAGATGGTGCTCTAGCATGAGCTGAGCCTGTCTGCAGCTGTCGGGAACAACTCCCTTAGCTGTTCCGGGATAATGCCATACCATATACTCTTAAGTGCATTATAATCCATCGCGGTTATGTGCTAACTTTGGTTTGGCTTTATCAAAACATGTTGTGTAAGGTGTCATACGATTTGGAATACTATCACATCGACAGTCCTGTCGACGGGGATAGCATCTAACCCTTCTAGAGGGAGAAGACATGTTACTTTACTAAACCGCGGTTAATCTTAACCAGAGCCTCAGCATCACAAAATGGATGCTGCTGCCACCGACACAAGTCTGACCTCCTGCTGCTGACCGAAACTTGGCAGAGGAGGCCTGGACAAAGGGTTTCCTGTCGCTGGGAGGTGCTACACCCCCCAGACAGCAGATAGTGTATTGGGGCAGGGAGGGCTGAAAGAAACTAGACAGTGACTGGGGCGCACAAGGCTTCCCCTTGCATAATCCGGTCAAACCGGCTCTGGGGCACACCAGCCCCAGTCCCAGCGCGACCCTGGACAAAGGGAAAGGGGTGTAACCACCCCCTTTCTGGGTCCCACCCATAGGAGGGACCTAGCAGGTAATCCAGCCCCCTAGATTGGTATAAGAATGGGAGCAGTGCCAACGCACTCAGATTATCCTGACTGAAACTTATGAAACAAAACTCTGGACCCTTCGACATCCTACTCGACGTAGAAGACTGAAGAATCTCCCTTGTGGTCTAGGAGTGACCACCCTGTGCAAACAGGCACCATCCAGCACCTCGACGTTTGCTTTGTTGCAGTTCCCGCCGGAACTCGAGCAACAGAGATCAACAAGACCCAGCGTGCCTGCCTTCTAACAGCCCGATCCACAGTCCCTGCAGAGCTGAGACCCGTGGAGGTGACCTGAAGTGTGGGGCCGGCCATCTTGGAAAGACCACGAGGCGCTGACCGTGCAGATTCCGAGGCTTCCTCAAAGCTGTGCATTGGGGTTTGAGAAGCCCCAGCCCTGAGCCACTCTTGCATCGAAGCTCACCCCTCTACACTCACCGAGTGCTGCGTGGGGCCCTTCTGCATCTTTTGGCTCAACGCGTTGGTCCGGTCGCTTGCCCGTTGGCTAGCGGCCCCAGTACCGACGAACCTTTGAATCTAACTTGTGCGTCTGGTTGCTCCAGACTCGCCCTCGCTCCCCTGAAAAGGAGCACCCGCTCTGACCCTCCTGGTCCGAGTAAGAAGCGATCTTCGAATCCTGCATGGGTTGTTTTTTCCAATCCGGAAGCCGACACCGCCGACAGCGAGAGCTTGCGTGGGACAGCTCGTGATCCACTCCTGGACATCCTCGGTGCCCCAGAGTCCACGTGGCAGCGGAGACAAGCTTCTCGACAACCACCTGATTGCGCCCGACATTGCCTGGTTCCTTCCTGGTTCCACCCTGGTCACTGCTGAGTGACCCAGACTCTGTCCCCTCTGCTTTCAGGTACTATTCATCTTCGATCCACCCTTGGATCGCACCGGACACTTCTCTTCTGGCCGCCTGCAGCATCTTCATCTCCAGGCTTCATAGATCTACACGACGAAAGCTGATACTACTTTGCCCTGTGCACCCGCTTCCTGTGGGTGAGGTAACTCATGAACGCCGGTGCTCCTGCACTGGTATACACCTCTAGTGTCTATGTATAAAGTTTTGTCCTTCTAGGTTAGTCGGAAGACTCTTAAAACAGTAACGCGATAACTTTTACGCACCATTGACTTTGCATTGGTGCATGTGTGTGCTTTAAGCGCTGCACCCGAATCCCGCGGGCTTTTCCCGACTTAAGCATTGCTAGTCCTGATTGCTCCCAGCGATTCCCCAGGTCTTAGGCCTGACCACTGTTCGATTAGTGATACTTATACCACTTTTTTGATATATGGTTTGAGTGGCCCCTGGGCCTCATCCATAATTGTGCAACTTTTATATGTTTAAATGTGCTTTTGTTTAAACGCTTGTGCCTGTAGACTCATAAAGAGTATAGAGGATTATTCTAGTAATAAATACATATATTTTTATAATATATAACTTGTGTGGTGTCCTTTCATTTGATATTACAGGATTGTGATTGGTAAAACAGCTTGCTTAACATGACCTCTTGAGTTAAGCCTTTAAGGCTCTTTGTCCATGCTACCCTTAGGATAGCTTGTCTATAAGGTTGACTTACAACCAGACACCATAAGGGATTGTTTGGACTGATACAAGGTGCCCCCAGAATTGAAGACATCATATATCAGGCCAACTTCTCACAGTGCCCCAACGGGAGCAGCATCCTGCTGCTCAGCCCCACTCAATCTAACCAATCACTCATTCAAATCATACACACACACCCAACATTCTATGACATCACACTCATGCAGGCTGAGTAGCCAGGACTAGGAAAATAGGATATAACAGTGCCTGTTTCTATTTCATAAGCGTGATGCTGACATTCTAACACACGAGACCAAGACAAATGTCAGAATCATCCTTGGGCACATGAATTCCACTATAACAATAGCTAGAGAGCAGGGAAAATCAAAACACTGGCAGTCAGTAGCTGTTGCTATTTCCTGTCACTGCAGTATGTACTACTTTTAAAAGTAGAATGATGAGTGTTCTTGTGCACTTCAAAGTAAATCGAGGCTTCTCCAAAATAATTACAGAAAGGGTGTGCCACCTCAGTGTGTTCTCTGTGTCAGAGCACTCAAGTGAATGTGGTAAAGCAGTACTCAAAACCTGAGAGAAGTCCCAACGATCACAGCCTCCTTCATTAACCTTGCATCGTATTTATGTATATTTAAATACACTGGTCAATGCTTTATCAAAAGTTAGTCAATTTTAATGAAATAACTAATTGATAGAATAAAATGTTGAAAACCTCAACACTTTCCACAACAGGAAAATCATCTCGTTTATCGGACTCACATGGGCAGTACCTGCTTATGGGGATTTTGGGAAGGTGGGCATAAAGCCCTACTCTCCCCGAATTTTCTGGTGAGTGGTAGGGTCCGGGAGCAAGGGGGGCCTGATTGGTCTGAGGGTACGGGCAGGCTTAGAAGGGTCATTTAGGGATAGGTCACTTAGGTTTGGGTGCCATTTTAGCTTGTGTGGTAAAACCCCGGCTGGTAGGGACAGAATATCTCTTTTCCTATTTGCTAGTTAGTGGATTTGATTCACTGATTTAACAAATGTGGGGTTTTGTTATGGATTTACCTGAAAGCATGTGCAAGGCTCTGCAGGTGTTAAAAGAGAAAGGCAAGTTGGACCTGTTATCGGAGGAGGCCCTGCAGCAAGCGGGTGCCCGCCGTGTTGTGAGACCAAAGCAGAGATCCACAGGAGGTGTGGTGGCAGCTGTAATGGCCTGCTTGTTGCTGTCCCAATAGTGTAAGTGAGGAGGGGTAAGTGCTCTCAGAACTAGGAACATTGCTGTGGGCGAGCCTTTAAAGGCTGTGATGCCCCGCCGTGCTGTGACAGGTGAGAGGGGTCAGAATCCTTTTAGCAGCATGTCTGGTTCTTTTGGCGCCTCAGAGGTGCCGCTCGTGCCTAGGCTGGGAGTTCCAGAGGTGGAGGGGCAGGAGCAGCCAGCAGGTGTGCGTCATGTGGAGGTGCACACCCTGACTCCGTAAAAATACCTGCAAAACTTGCACCCCAACCGGTTGAGGAGTTCCAGACAGCTGTGGCTCTGCTGGCGCTGATATGTGTTGTGGAGACCTCGGTAGAGGGTGGCCAGAAGTGCGGCAACGCTTCTCGGCCGCATTATGGCTCCTGCTCACGGGATGACGGGGGAGGGGTTTGTACAGCCCAGGTCCTGCCTTGGACTTATTGGGTCCGCGCAAGCAGGCCCTCTCTAGCAATAGGGAGAGAGAGGGGATCATGGTATGGAAGAATGCCAGGTGCTCTTGAGGCAGTCTGGTGTCAGTGAAGGTGGGGGAGTGGAGCAGAGGCTCTGTTTAATGTTGGTGAGGTGCAAGGTGAGGTTTCTCTGCATGGGTTGCTGATAGGAGTCACTGGCAATTCTGGGAGGTGGGGAAGCCTGGCAACCCCTGTCCAAAGTCAATCGCGTGTCTGGGCGGCTGGCTCTGGGACAATGTTGGGCGAATTGGTGAAGAGGCAAGGATTGGGACATGAGTCAACCTTGCAGGACTTTGAGCCTTCACAGGACCTGTAAGGTGAGCAGTTTGATGATGGTGGTATTGGTGATGGGGAAGTATCAGGCACGAGTGTGGATTGTGGTGGTGTGTATGTGGAACCTGAGTTGGAGCTGGACTACAAGGACGAAGAGTTGGAAGAAGGAGAGACTGAGGAGGATGACGGGGGGAGCATGCATTGTGGGAAGCACCTCAAGATGTGCATCTGGGACATGGTGAAACTAATGGGAGGGGGATTGTTGGTGTCTTACAGCCAGCTACCGGATCATATGCAAGGGCAGGGTCCAGGCAGAAGGAGGCAAGACCAGTATCAGGACAGACAGCTTTAGTGCAGGCCCTCACCTTGAGGCCAGGTAAAGACTCTTGCCTGGTGGGATCTGCTGCTTAGGGAGTGGAAGTAGGGGTGCAGGCTGTGTTGGCAGGTATACAAGAGCAGGGGAGTGAGGCCTTAGTCTGCTAAGGGGCAGGTATGTGCAGGATCAAAGGGCGGGTACAGATAGAGAAGGATGAAGAGGTAAAACAAAGGGAGGAGTGAGGAAAAAGGTCCATGAGTCATTGAAGGTTTCATTGCCAATAAGTGAGGACAACAGCATGGGGAAAAGTAGGAGAGCAAAGAAGTGAAGTGCTAAAAACTGCCATACATGGGAATCCCAAAACCTTTAGGGGCTCGCTTAATGTTGGCTACAAAAGAACGCATTTGCAAGGAAGAGTATGTCAACATTTTTAAGCTTTTACATATGGAAGTGCAGGTGAAGGAAGGCTCCAAAGAGGAGGAGTATGAGCTGTCCCACAGACCCAGGGTGCTGATTAATATTGAGAACTGGACAGAGGCTTTTCTCACATATGCGCGTGTGTACTGTGAGAAATATCCAGAGAGGCGTATTGCATTGTTTAAGTACCTCGATATGGTGTGAAAAGCGCAGGTCACTTTTGGGGGGTGGGCCTGGGTGTGTTAAGATGAAGAGTTCTGGGCTCCCCTCACGGAAGAGGAGGATGGTGTTTGGGGACAGTTAGACAATGAGTTGTTTCTTCAAACTATGATGCCTGAGCTGCCAGCCCCATCGACTTATACAGCGAGTTGATGGACAGTCATCTACAAGCCCTTTTGAGGGCATTCCACTCAGGCAGGGGTGGGTGCGAAAGGAGGGGACAGGTGGGGTGCACGTGTTGGTCGTACAACTGGTGACAATGTTTGCAGGAGTATTGCATATATTGTCATGAATGCTCCAAGTGCGGCAGAAAACACATGCTTACTCTGTGTGGTCCAGAGGGGGAAGCATTCAGTCAGCAAGGTGGCACGGAAGGTCAGTGAGCAAATTCTACTCAATCAATCAATCACTCAGAGTACCTGTAAAGCGTGCTACTTACCCGCGAGGGTCTCAGACTCTCAAGGCGCTGAGGGGTGGGGGGGTTTCGGGGGGGGGGGATGTGCTGCTACTTGTCGAAGAGCTGGGTCTTGAGGAGCCTTCTGAAGGTGAGTAGGTTTTGAGTCTGTCGCAGATGGGTGGGAAGGGTGTTCCAGGTCTTGGCGGCGAGGTAGGAGAAGGATCTGCCACCACAGGTTATTTGTTGGATGTGCGGGACGGCGGCAAGGGCGAGGCTGGCAGATCAGAGCTGGCGGGCGGGGGTGTAGAGGTTGAGTTTGTCATTCAGGGAGGCCAGACCGGTGTTGTGGAGTGCTTTGTGTGCGTGGGTGAGGAGTTTGAAGGTGATCCTCTTGTCGAAGGGGAGCCAGTGTAGGTCTCGCAGGTGGGGGGTGATGTGGCTGCGTCGGGGGACATTGACGATCAGTCGGGCGGAGGTGTTTTGGATGCGTTGTAGTCGTCACAGGTGTTTGGCCGGAATTCCGGCGTAGAGTGCATAACTGTATTCCAGCCTGCTGTTGACGAGGGCTTGGGTCACTGCTCTTCTTGTTTCAGTCGGGAACCACTTGTAGATCCTGCGGAGCATGCAGAGGGTGTTGTAGCAGGAGAAGGAGATGGCGTTGACCTGCTTTGACATGGAGAGGGAGGAGTCGAGGATGAATCCTAGGTTGCGTGCGTGGACTGTGGGTGTTGGAGCCGCTCAAGTGTGGACGGCCACCAGGAGTCGTCCCACGCAGAGGGGGTGGGACCTAGGATGAGAACCTCCGTCTTGTCCGAGTTAAGTTTCAGGCGGCTGCTCCTCATCCACTCGGCGACGGCCATCATTCCCTCGTGGAGGTTGGTTTTGGCGGTGTGCGGGTCCTTGGTGAGGGAGAGGATGAGCTGGGTGTCGTCGGCGTAGGAGATGATGTTCAGGTCGGGCTGGCGGACCACTTGTGCGAGGGGGGCCATGTAGACGTTGAACAGGGTCGGGCTGAGGGATGAGACTGGGGTACGCCGCAGATGATGTCGGTGGCTTTGGATCGGAAGGGCAGGAGGAGGACTCTCTGGGTTCTGCCGGAGAGGAAGGAAGTGGTCCAGTCTAGGGCTTTCTTCTGGATTTCGGCTTCTTGGAGGCGTGTTCTTAGTGGGTGGTGGCAGACCATGTCGAAGGCCGCTGACAGGTCCAGGAGAATGAGAGCTGAGGTTTCTCCATTGTCTAGCTGGCGCCTGATGCCGTCTGTGGGGGCGAGAAGGGCAGTCTCGGTGCTGTGGTTTCGTCTGAATCCGGACTGGGATGGGTCTAGGATGTTGTTGTCCTCGAGGTGACGGGGCAGCTGTAGGTTGGCGATTTTCTCGATGACCTTCACCGGGAAGGGGAGCAGGGAGATTAGCGGAAGTTCTTGAGTTCTTTGGGGTCCCCTTGGGCTTCTTGAGGAGGGCTTTGATTTTGGCGTGCTTCCAGCTTTCCGGGAATGTTGCTGTGTCGAAGGAGATGTTGATGATCTTTTGCAGTTGGGGTGCGATGGCTGCGTCAGCTTTGTTGAAGACGTGGTGTGGGCAGGGGTCTGACGGAGATCCGGAGTGGATAGAGTTCATGATCTTGCGTGTCTCTTCGTCGTTTACGTGGGACCAGGAGGTCAGCTGGTTGCTGCTGGTAGCGTTCGTGGTGGTGTCTATTGTGGAGGATGCGGAGCTGAAGCTGTTGTGGATGTCGGCGATCTTGCGGTAGAAGAAGGTGACCAGCGCATCGTACAGATCTTGCGAGGGCGTGATGTTGTTGGTGTTGGCGCTGGGGTTGGAGAGTTCCTTCACTATGTTGAAAAGTTATTTGCTGTCGTGTGCGTTGTTATCCAGTCGGGTTTTAAAGGACGATCTCTTGGCTGTTCTGATAAGGTGGTGATGATTGTGGATGTCGTCCTTGTGGGCTGCGTGGCTGTCTGGTGCGCGGTCGTGCAGCCATTTCTTCTCCAGTTTCCGGCAAGTTCATTTGGAAATCTTGAGTTCTTCGGTGAACCAGGCGGTAGAGGCAGAGTAGCTCAGAAACCCGTGGGAAAAAGCACATACACCAGTTAAGTGCAGCATTGGATCAGTATTTTGGGGACAGACGACAGGGAAAAAGAGATGTTGTTGCCAGGTTTTCAGTTTGGTTTTCATTTGTGTTATGATGGTCCCAGGTTGTGGCAATGGGCCAACACTTTACAGTCGGTGAAAGGACAGGAGGAATTGGTTTGGGAGAAACTGTGTTGAAGGAGGTAAAGGAAAGGAGGATGGAAGGGTTGTTTCACGACTGGCCTCTGGAGAACTTGTGGGTTTCCCCGACTCGGGTGGTCCCCAAGCAGGAGCCTAGGGAGCTTTGTCTGTATCATCATCTTTTGTGGCCAGAGGGCCTATCGGTCAACAATTTCATTCCTGAGTTGTGTAGCAGGGTGCACTATGCATCTATGGATATGGCTATTCAGCTGGTGAATTCCAACTGTCTGGGTGCATTTATTGAGAAATGCGATATTAAGTCGGCATGTCGATTGCTGCTTGTTCACCCCGAGAACTATGAGTTGTTGGGCATGCAATTTGGAGGTACGTTTTTTCTGGAAAAGACATTGCCTATGGGGTAATCTATTTTCTGTTGGTGGTTTGAGACATTTAGTACCTTTCGAAAAGCTTTTTACATGAGTGGCTGGAAAGGAGATTATGATACACTTCTTGGATGACTTTTCATGGTCGGTGCTCTGCAATCTCAAGCTAGTCAAGAGAGTTTGTAATAGTTTCAGGATTTGATGCAGGATGTTGGTGTTCCTTTGGCGCCAGAAAAGACAGTGGGGCCAGTAAAGGCACTTAACTTTTTGGCCCTTGAGTTGGATTCTCTTAAGATGGAAATTAGATTGCCCGAATGATAAGAAGCAGCGTTGTCTGCAACTGTTGAACCGGATGTTGGGCAAGGCCAAAGTTCAGCTCAAGGACATACAGATTCTGCTCGGTCATTTAAATTTTGCGTGCAGGGCTGTAAGAGCAGGCAGGATGTTTTGCAGGAGGTTGAGTGGGACTCTGGCAGGCACGCCACTCCCATAGCACAGGGTGAGCTCAAGACATGAGTGAAGGAGGATTTGTGGTTATGGCAAATTTTCCTGGGTGAATGCAGTGGTATTTCCATGGCAGGTGTGGGACAGCAGATGGAATGGTCAGTTGAGCTGTTTTCAAATGCTGGAGACAGCCACAGTTTTGGGATTATTTGGCAGGTTCACTGGTGTGTGGAGTAGTGGCCAGAAGGATGGTAGCGGGGTGGAGCACTGCCTTTCTGGTGTTGTCTCCACTGGTGGTTGCAGTATGTCTGTGAGGGCACCAATTTGCTAACAGAACCGTCATGTTCAACGTGGACAATATGTCAGTTGTGAGCATTGTTAAACATCAGTCTTCATAGGACTCAAGGGTTTAGCAGCTGCAAAGGGTTTTTTTGTTCTGGAGTGCTTGTTCGCAAATGTTACTTACAAGCCGCAACATACTGCTGGAGTCAACAACAAAATTGAAAATGTTTATTCTCGTCTTCAGTGGACGAGGTTCCGTGGGATTGCACCATGGGCTGATAAGATATAGACCATGATACCTGCTCATTCTTGGTCTGCAGCAGAGAGCGCGTGATGCAACTTATCTTCAGTCGTCGTTGGAGTCTACCCGCTAGGCCAGTGTTCTTCAATCTGTGGGGCACCCCCCCTGGGGGGGGCGCGACACCCTCCCAGGGGGGGCGCGCACTCCACTTCGAGCTGACCTTTGTTCTCTGCATCTGTGCAAGTCTTCTTGGAGGAATCCGGTATGTGGAAGGGGGAGGGAGGGGAGATCGATGGGGCACGACGTGCGGTTCTTTTGTCTTGTTAACTCTCCCAGGAGGGGGTTAATTTACAGAGTTGACAGCTCCAGCTGCAGTGGAAGGCAATGAGTCTCCTCTGCTAAAACCGAAAGCAATCAAACAGACACGCTTTCGGTTTTAGCAGAGGAGACTCATTGCCTCCCACTGCAGCTGAAGCATTTCAGCTCTATGAATTAACCCCCTCCTGGGAGAGTTAGCTCTTCCCAGAATGGAGAAAAAGTTTCCAGAGAAGTTTAAGGCATGAGCAAAGTGGGCTCTGGCCCAGGGCCCCAGCTTTTCAAAGGGGGTGGGAGGGGGGGATTGAAAGAGCTAGCTTTATTCTACAGAGTCTTGCCCTCATCACCTGTAATCATTTTGAAACACAATGTTGTAAATAGCGTTTTTCAATCACTCATTTTTAATTTGTAAAAGTCTATTACAGATATTTTGCAGACAAAATGTGTTTATGCGTCATGCGACATCCATATAAAAAGTTTATTTTAGATCAATACATGACCTCACATATGAGAAATAGAAGGGTGTGACAGATTATTTGTAATAATATTAGTGAAATGCTGTTGTGTTACATACTGAAAACACACATCACTATCCCCGAATATCCGATGTACACACATTTAGTATTTGACCAAAGAAGGCATGAAAGAGCTGAGACTGGATCATAAAATCAAAGCTGATCCAAACAGGGGCCCCAAAAATACATTTGGCCCACAGGCCCCAAAATCCTTAAATCGTCCCTGAAAGTTTCTTTTAAAATTACAAAGGCAGGCACGCAAAATGCCATCCAGCCATGTGTTGTTTAAACAGCTCGCAATTTGCTAAATATGGTTATAAATAAGAGGTATTTATTCATTTGTAATGTTAACGAGCTCCCGGTCCCACCTTCTTATTGTTGATTCATTTGTAATGTGACTTTTCTATCTTTGTTCGCTTTTATTATCAGTCACGGATCATTCATGCAGCTCTAGAAAACAAAAGTTCTTTCTATTTATATTTGCTATTCAAAGTATGCACATACAAGTGCTGAAAATAAAGCTTTAGGTGACTGCTTATTTTTATACCATCTGTGACATCAAAATATTGAGATGGCAACCCTAATCATAAGACTGGAAGTCTGTTGAGGGATCAGCACATTATTTATTTGCTCCACCCTGATCCCTGGTTACTGCCATAATAGCAATAGTTTGACACATTTGAAACTCTACGCTGCCGTCAATACCATGCTGAGTTACTTTAAGTGTCTGGGAATGCACCCTGCATTCAGACCACTCACTCCTCATTCTCGCCCTTCACTTTCACTCTCACCCAGCACTCACACTGATCCCGATGCACTCACACCATTCACCCACTTACCCTTCACTCACAGTGATCACTCTGCACTCACAGAGATCACAATGCGCTCACACTGATCACCATGTTCCCACACCATTCACCCACTTACCCTCCACTCACAGTGATCACTCTGCACTCACAATGCACTTGCGCTGTTCACCCTGTACCTCACCCTGCAGTCACCCGAGCACACTACTCAACCTACACTTGTGACACTTGACTCACCTGTCCCCCTCAATGTTCAATCTGCAATCTCACTCGAATAAGCCCACCACTAACCATACATTCATTCGTCCCACTCTGCACTAACATGCGCACCCAAATTCATATGGTCGCTTCACTCACCCCTGCACACAAGTATGGGCATGTCGTGCCCCATTAAGGTTTTCGTCCTAAATTACAAAAGGAGACATCTAAATGCACTACAATCCAGTTTTCCAGGGGCCCCTTGATAGAGAAAGTTCTGTTTTTGCCCTGATGGACTGGAATAATTTCTAAACAGATTCTTACAAATACCGTTTTGTTTAATTTCTTTTTAATGTAATTGATGTGAGGGAGTCTATTACCATTTGTAGAAAATTGTGTTTGTTTCATGCAACAACCATAAAAAAGTTAACCATAAAAAAGTTAGATCCAAGAGGGTCCTCACATATAGGAAATTGGAGGATATCACAGATATTATTCACTCTAAAATTAGTTGGTGGCTGCTTTGTTGCAACAGTGAAAACACATCACTATCTCTGGATATTAGCTGTAAACGCTTTTAGAATTTCGACTACAGTGCCTGTGCACGGTTAGTAGCCAGGCTAAATAGGGTATGGCAGAGCTGAAAATAAATCATTTAAACTCAAACCTGTTCTGAACAGGGACCCGCAAAATAGTTTTGGGCCAGGGCACCCAAAATCCCTAACATGTCCCTGCCATCACAAAGTCTGTCAGACAACATTACTCTGAAGTAAACTAGACCACATCAATAATTTATTATTAGTTCTATTTTTTTTTAAACATAAGCCTGACATGTCCCAAACCCCCACTACTTCAGGAAAGCAACTTATCGTACCACTAAGGAATTCTCAATGAGGTGTTTGTTCAGCATCTTCTCTGTGGACTTTCAACTGTCTTCGGATCCATAACTGGTTGGTGGGCAATTATCCCATTATAATGCTGCCTAAAATGTTTGTTCATGATTTCTAGAGAAGATTTGTTTCTCGTGTACCAGCTCTGTGCTAGGGAGTGCTCGAAACATCTGACAACACTGTCTCCCTTACAGTCCCTGTCTTGGCTGAAAATGTCTGCAGAATATTCAGCTTTGGGAGAAACTGCTATCAAAACTCTCTTGCCTTTCAGCTCGTCCTATTTATGTGAGCTTGGGTTCTCAGCACTTGCTGTATTAAAGACTAACGGCCAGAGGGGGGCGTGGCTTGCGCGCCACTGCAGCATGGCGTGTTGCGCTTGAGCTCCGAGGCGAGAGTGTCCCGTCGGATTAATTCCTCCGCTTCCTGACTGCCCCTGTGTGCGGAAACGGCTTCCTTCTCCAGCGGAATATGCAGGGAGTTGTTTGACAACGTTTTTGGAGATTTCTGTCACCAGCTGAATGCCTTCTCTGTCAGGCTCCAGTGACGCTCGATTCCCTCACGGGCGGCCGCCATTTTCCCGCTTCTGACGCAGCTGGCATTTTCTCTTCAGAAGTGCCGCCTTGGATACATTATTGCCGGTTGTGGTGGCTGTCCAGGACATTTCTTCTACGATGCCTAAAGTTGGTAACATTTCTTTCTTTTTTCTGCTATTTTTTTGCTGCTTGGCTGGATATTAAGTTGCCCATGCGCTGTTTTTCTCAGTGCAGCTATTTCTTACTGGTGTAGATATTTTTCTTACGAAGTCATTGCTGTGCCCTCCTGCTCTATTTGTGGCTCTATCATTACTTTGATACCTGCCTGCCCTGCATATAAGTCTGCCGTTATTATTTATTTGGCGCCTATTGAGCTCAGTGTGCTGTATCTCTCTTTTTTGGTACAGACTACGCAGTTTTTGCTCTCCTCTTCTCCTCAAGTGGTTGTGTATTTTTTTCTTGAAGGCTGCTCCTTCATGGCTGCAAATATGGGTAGTTCCTCGAGCAACAAAGACTCTAAGGATGTTGGCACTTCGCTTAAGAGACTTAAGTCATTGTCCCCTACGCCTGTGTCTGCTCAGTCAGACACTAACTCCACTCTGGACACAATATTAACGCGCCTTAATGAAGTGCATGATATTGCGCAGTCAACAAAAACTAATACAGATTTACTGCAAGTGGAGGTGTCTGCTATTAGAAATGACTTTAAAGCCCTCTCTCTTCGTGTATCTGCTACGGAGTCACGAATCAGTTGTGCAGAGGATGGTATGCAGAAACACTCCAGATCCCTCAGCCACTTGGAGCGCTCAATGGCGGCATTGCGAAGAGATCTCACTGAGCAGGAGGACCGTAATCGTAGATCTAACCTACGCATTTTTGGTCTGCCGGAAGATGCAGAGAAATCATCTTCGTCTATGCTTGAGTTCTTATCTCATTGGCTTCCGGACACCTTACAAATCTCATTCCACAGAGAATTTGAGATAGAAAGAGCACATCGTGTTCCAACGTTTCGGTCTAAATCGGCAACCCAGCCAAGGGCAATAATTTTCAAGCCACTGCGACATCAACATACTGAACAGATTCTTTCTCATATGCGGAAAGCTAAACAGGTCGTCTGGGAAGGTCATCGAATCTCAATTTCTCAGGACTTTGCCAGAGATACGGTCATAAGGAGAAAGGGCTTCCTTAATCTTCGGAAACGTCTTTCTGAGATGAACATTCCCTTTTCGTTTTCTGGTCCGTCGAAGTTCCACATTACTTACAAAGGACGTTCCAGAATTTTCGATGAGCAGGCCGACTTAGCTACATTCCTGGACAACCAGTTGGAGATAGAGATGGAGATTCAAAGAGCGACATCGCAAGATCCTGGTGCCTCGGGCACTTGAAATGTCTCCTTCTTTCTTCTTGATGTGGTTTTCTGTATGCCTGGTTTTCTCCTCTCTCCTGTTGAGCTTATATTTCGGTCTTAACCTCCAATTCCGTTACTAGAGTTTCTCGGTTCTCCTTGTGTCCGCACTGTCTTCTGTGAGTATCCCTCTTCCTTGGTTTTATACTTTTTAGATTTCTCTCTGTTTCTCTTTCCATTATTGTTCCTATTTATTTTTCTATAGTTTTCTCGATCTTCTATCTTACTCCTCTCCTTACCATTTCTCCTTTCTATATTCCTTTTTTTTTTTTTTCTTTCAGAGTCATGTCGTTTACTCTATTTCTACATGTCATTTTCTCTTCTCTTTATCTTGTCTTCAGCCCTTGTAGTCTATATTTCATGTCATTGTTCATTTCAGGTCAGTTTTTCTTTTCTTGATTCTTATCTATTACTAATAGTTACCTTGCTTTTTCTGATATGTGTCATTTTCTATCTTTCTTCTTTCTTTCTATTCTCCTATTTTCTTCCTTTCTTTTCTTATATGTCTATATGTTCCTGCCTTTTCAATTTCAGTTACATACTGTTAACTCTATACAGTTATAGATTGTTCATTAACTACATATTTATTTCTAGGTTATACATATTTATCTTCATGCATTCCTCTATTGTTCATGCTTTACCACATTGTTTTGTTTCCTTATCAGATTGTCTGGTATTATTACTTAGTATAGATATAACTCTTGATATTGGAGTAATAACTCAATGTGATTGTACAAATTTCTTAGTTACATTATGATTATTTACAATATTAAGCTGATTTTCGTTGCTACTTTTGATTGTTCCCAGTTCTTATTTTAATGCCATCAGCTGGGTATATTTTTGGGGCTATTGATATCAATTACTTTTCCTCCTTGTACGGGTCCCTTGCTCGCCTTTCCACGTTCTCCCTAGTATGAATTTGGTCTTTTTTAGGCCTCCCCTCCTGCTTCTTCTTTCCCTTCTCTCTTTTCTCTTTTCTTCTTTTCTTTCTTTCTCTCTATTTCGGATTCCCCACATGGATTCTCCCTCTTCGTTTCTTATGTTTACTGGTTGGTTCCTTGTCTCTGTGAGGTTGGCTGTTTCTCTGTCATCCATGGCGTCTTTTTTCTTTTTTTATGTACTTCCATGCCGGGTTTAAATGTATTATCCCTTAATGTTAAGGGTTTGAATCATCCGGTGAAGAGGTCAAAAATCTTAGATTATTGTAAATCTCTGTCTTCTGACCTGGTCCTTTTTCAAGAGACCAAGGTCACTACCAGAGAGGCATTGTTTTTGAAGAAGGAATGGGTTTCGGATGTTTGCTGTTCTGAGGCCTCTGGCAAACGAAATGGGGTTGTTACATTAATTTCAAAGAATTCTGGTTTATCTATACTTTCTTCTGATCATGATTCTGAGGGTCGTTGGTTGTTATCTAAATTGTCGGATGGACATCATGATCTGTATGTGATGAATATCTATGCTCCTAACGTTGACGATCCGACCTTTTGGAAATCGGTTACCAAAAAATTAAATGACACCCCGCATTCTGGAAATCTTATTGTTGGCGGAGATTTTAATTTACCGATGGACCCTCTCTTAGATAGGAATTCTGCATTTCAGTTTCGCCCTCCTAAATCCCACAAACAAATGCTTAACATGTGTTCCTTTACTCAGCTTCAAGATATATGGCGTCTTCATAATCCCACTGGTAGTGACTTTTCTTTCTTTTCTTCGCCTCATTCTTCCTTTTCTCGTATTGATTATCTCCTTGTTCATTCTTCTCTTGTTTCATCTTCCTCTTCTCCGCTTATACATCCTATTTTGATTTCTGATCACGCTGCGGTTACTTTTACGCTATCATCCTTTGCCCCTAAATCACGTGCTCGTTCCTGGAGATTGAATACCGAAGTTTTGCATGATGCTTCTCAGGTTAATGAATTCTCTAATGCTATAGAAACTTTTTTCCATGAGAACGAAGGCTCTGTCTCTTCCCCAATAGCCCTATGGGATTCGTTTAAATGCACTTTCCGTGGTCAAGTCATTAAATGTATGTCCAAACGGAATTCTGATATTAAAAAGGAGCTTACAGATTTATCATCTGCAATTAAAACTCTGGAAGCCACCTTTAGGCAATCTAAGGATTCATCTTGTTTACAGCTAATAAAACAACTAAAATACAAATATAATACTATTGTTACTAAAAGAGCCCATATTGGAGTACAAGCGCAAAAATCCAAAAAATTACTGTTAAAAAATCGAGCTGGGAAGATTTTGGCTGCTACATTGAAATGCCAGGATTTCTCCTTTAAGTCCTCGCAAATTTCTTCTATTACTGACCACTCGGGTTCTAAAAAATTCCAAACTGGGGAAATACTTGAAGTTTTTCGTGACTTTTATAATAAATTATATACTCCTTCTAATCAATCCTCTTTTGACCAATGTCAGGATTTTTTAAAATCGGTTCCGGTTCAGTCGGTCTCTGAGGATGATCGTATTTTTTTAAATAGGCCAATCTCCCCTGAGGAAATTGTTACTGCAATTAAAGCTACTTCTTCTGGCAAGGCCCCAGGCCCTGATGGTTACCCTATTTTATTTTATAAAACTTTTCTCCCTGCGCTTGTTCCCAAATTGCAATCTGTCTTTGATTCTTTTGTTAAGGATGGGTCTGTTTCTGGTACTGCTGCTGAAGCTACTATAGTAGTGATCCCAAAAGAAGGGAAAGACCATTCGGATCCCAAAAACTTCCGTCCTATTTCTCTTCTTAACATGGAAGCTAAGATTTTTGCAAAAATCTTGGCCAAAAGATTGGAATCCTTTATCCCTCATCTTGTTCATCCCTCTCAAACCGGTTTTGTGAAAGGACGTCTTGCGCGAGACAATATACGCACTTTTTGTCATATTCTCGGTGCTGCTAAACGGTCTCAACTTCCTGCCGCGGCCTTGGCCCTTGACGCGGAAAAGGCCTTCGACAAGGCCTCTTGGCCGTTTCTTCGTGCTGTTTTAAGCACGCACAACCTTGGCGACTCTTTCATTAACATGGTAATGTCCTTATATTCTCAACCTAGAGCTAACATTAGAGTTAATGGTGCTACGTCGTCATTTTTTAATCTTCGTCAGGGCACTAGACAAGGGTGTCCTTTATCCCCACTTTTATTTTTATTATCTATTGATCCTCTTCTTCGATTAATTGAGTTACATCCAGATATTAAAGGTTTTTCTTTCGGGCCTCACTGTATTAAAACTGCTGCATACGCAGATGATGTTCCTATTTTTTCAGATGATATCGCCTTGGCAATACCTGCTATTTCAAATACCATTTCCCTCTTCTCATCGGTTTCAGGTTATACCCTAAATAAAGATAAGACGGAAATGTTCCCTTTGAATGCCTATTGTTTCCCTTCTCATATGGGCTCTGCGGGCTTCAAGTGGCAGTCTACACACCTGAAATACTTAGGGATTTATTTCTGTTCTACCCTTTATGCCACTACTGCCTATAATGAATCCCAGACTCTCCTTAAAGTGCGTCGTCTTTTGGATACATGGTCTCCGAAACCTATTTCCTGGTGGGGTCGCCTCCAGACTCTCAAAATGATGATCACACCGATTATTAATTTTGTTTCATCCATGCTTCCGGTTAAGTTATCAGATTCCTTTTTTCGCGAAATTGATGTTCTGACATCTAAATTTTTGTGGAATGACAAACGTGCTAGACTTGCATACAAATTTTTGCGCCGTCCTTGTGATATGGGAGGTTGCAATTTTCCTGATTGGGAAAAATACCAAACTGCCTTTTTGGCCTCTCAAGGTGCTTTGTGGTTCTCTCCTCCATCTCTTCATGTTCCTTCTTGGCTGCTCATAGAACAGGACTTAGCATCTCCTTTGCCTACTGCCTCTTTTTGCACCACATCTACTTTGCATATCTTGTTTTCTCGTTCTATAATTCTTGATACAATTGCTGCGGTCAGGAAAATAGATAAGAAAGTGGCAATCCCTTTACATAAAACTAGGTGGTCGTCTATTTGGCGGAATTCTAAAATTAAACTTAACATTACTCCCAGCCTCATGTCCTATTGGGCAGCTAAAGGGATCTCTCTTGTTAAACATCTTTATGGTGCTTCTGATGAGCCATTACCTTTTTCCACCTTGGCGCAAACACACTCTTTAACAAACTTTGATTTTTATACTTTTCTTAAAATTAAAGTGGCCCTTGCTAAGGTACGTCTTCATCCTACCTCTTCTACCATTTCACTTTTTCATATCTGGATTAAATCTGGTCACGTAGCCTCCAAGATTTAAAATTTTTTATCATCTGCCTCACTACCCGCACAGACGGTTGCTCAACAAAAATGGTTACACCATTTTGATCATGACATTACGGATCATATTTCCTCAGATACTTGGCAATTAATTGGTAAACTCTCTCTTCGCAATAAAATCGCCCCATCTTTAATGCAGTCTAAATTTTTCTCTATCAATCTCCTTCATTGGACGCCTGTGCGTCTACATTCGCTCAATCTTAAAGATGACAATCTATGTTGGAGCTGTGGATTGTTGGCAGGCGATTTTCATCATATGTTTTTTGGTTGTTCCCTGCTTCAGACTTTTTGGAACCTCATCCATAAACATCTCTCTCTTATCTTTGGTATTGAGTTCCAACTCTCTTTCCCTTTAATTTTATTGGGTCCACTGGCTGCCCCTACTCCTCTCCCCTTAGATCCAATGGAAATACAGTTGATGGATCTTCTTCTGACTGTTGCGGTGAAAATCATACTTATGGAGTGGAAATTAAGTATGGGCGTAAAATCCGCTCCGCTCGCGGATTTTGCGGATTTTCGGGAAATTCGCAATCCGCGAGATTCGCGGATTTCCCGCAAAATCCGCTAAATTCGCACGCAGCGGATTTTTTTTCTGGGTGATACAATTTTTGCGGCGCGCGGCGTTCACTTACCGTCATTCAGCATTTGCCGAGTTGTTTTTCTCGATATTTTGCGAGTGCTGCGCCATTTTGGATCTTGCTGCGGGATCCCGCGAGAATTTGGCGAGCGCGATTACGTAATCGCGGCTTGCCAACTTGCACAGCGAGAGTTTGTCAACGCGAGTACGGCGTGATCACGTATCGCGGGATTTCGCAATTGCGAGCTTGGAGATGCGGCGAGCAGCAACAATCTCGCACCCACGAAAATATAAAATTTGCAATTCTGCACAAGAAATCCACCAGCAAGCAGCATAAACCTTCTGGAAATGATGATTTTTATCTGAATAACTCCTCAGGTTGACATTTCCCTGCACTATTTTTGCGAGGAGTCCATTTTGGGGAGGGGGGGGGGGGGGGTGGGAGGAAGGAAGTGCCCCACAGTCTTCAACTTCCTGTTCCTGTCCAGCAGGCTCCTCCCAGTGCTTTGTCCATCTCCTGGTCACTTTTCATTTGGATCTGGAGCTGGAAGGATTACTTTTTGTGGATGCTGCTGGATATTTGGATTTGAGGCCTTTTTGACTTTCTTTGGATCACTTTTGGATTCGAAATTTCACAAGTAAGTTTGTTTGGGGCATTACAGTTGCTGCAACTACAATTTTGGAATTTTCGATTTTTGGGCTGTTTTGGGGCCTTTTGCCCAGGGGTACTCAGTGGTGGGTGGACTGAGTCTTTCTGTGGGGTGTCTTGAATTTAAACATCAAGGAGGGCATGGATGGAATGGGGTTGTGCTGATTTTTCAGTGATTTTCGTTTTTTGGGGCTGTACTTGTGGCCTTTTCACCAGGGGTATTGAGTCTTGCATGGGCCTAGTCTTTCTGTGGGGTGTCTTGAACTTAAACATCATGGAGGGCATGGATGGAATGGGATTGTGCTGATTTTTCTGTGTTTTTCGATTTTTGGGGGTGTTCATGGGGACAGGCCATGTGGGTGGGGGCCATTTTGAGTGCTGCTACAGGCCCTGGCCATGTGCTGGGAGGCAAGTGGCCATTTTGAATGCAGGCAGTGTTGTTAGGCCTGCAACCATTTTGCCTACTTTTCAACCTTTATGTCCAGGGGTAGTGAGTCTTGCATGGGCCTAGTCTTTCTGTGGGGTGTCTTGAATTTAAACATCATGGAGGGCATGGATGGAATGGGATTGTGCTGATTTTTCAGTGATTTTCGTTTTTTGGGGATGTACTTGTGGCCTTTTCACCAGGGGTATTGAGTCTTGCATGGGCCTAGTCTTTCTGTGGGGTGTCTTGAACTTAAACATCATGGAGGGCATGGATGGAATGGGATTGTGCTGATTTTTCAGTGATTTTCGTTTTTTGGGGCTGTACTTGTGGCCTTTTCACCAGGGGTATTGAGTCTTGCATGGGCCTAGTCTTTCTGTGGGGTGTCTTGAACTTAAACATCATGGAGGGCATGGATGGAATGGGATTGTGCTGATTTTTCAGTGATTTTCGTTTTTGGGGGCTGTACTTGTGGCCTTTTCACCAGGGGTATTGAGTCTTGCATGGGCCTAGTCTTTCTGTGGGGTGTCTTGAACTTAAACATCATGGAGGGCATGGATGGAATGGGATTGTGCTGATTTTTCGGTGTTTTTCGATTTTTGTGGGTGTTCATGGGGACAGGCCATGTGGGTGGGGGCCATTTTGAGTGCTGCTACAGGCCCTGGCCATGTGCTGGGAGGCAAGTGGCCATTTTGAATGCAGGCAGTGTTGTTAGGCCTGCAACCATTTTGCCTACTTTTCAACCTTTATGCCCAGGGGTAGTGAGTCTTGCATGGGCCTAGTCTTTCTGTGGGGTGTCTTGAATTTAAACATCATGGAGGGCATGGATGGAATGGGATTGTGCTGATTTTTCAGTGATTTTCGTTTTTTGGGGCTGTACTTGTGGCCTTTTCACCAGGGGTATTGAGTCTTGCATGGGCCTAGTCTTTCTGTGGGGTGTCTTGAACTTAAACATCATGGAGGGCATGGATGGAATGGAATTGTGCTGAATTTTCGGTGTTTTTCGATTTTTGGGGGTGTTCATGGGGAGGGACAGGCCATGTGGCTGGGGGCCATTTTGAGTGCTGCTACAGGCCCTGGCCATGTACTGGGAGGCAAGTGGCCATTTTGAATGCAGGCATTGTTGTTAGGCCTGCAACCATTGTGCCTACTTTTCAACCTTTATGCCCAGGGGTAGTGAGTCTTGCATGGGCCTAGTCTTTCTGTGGGGTGTCTTGAATTTAAACATCATGGAGGGCATGGATGGAATGGGATTGTGCTGATTTTTCAGTGATTTTCGTTTTTTGGGGCTGTACTTGTGGCCTTTTCACCAGGGGTATTGAGTCTTGCATGGGCCTGGTCTTTCTGTGGGGTGTCTTGAACTTAAACATCATGGAGGGCATGGATGGAATGGGATTGTGCTGATTTTTCGGTGTTTTTCGATTTTTGGGGGTGTTCATGGGGAGGGACAGGCCATGTGGCTGAGGGCCATTTTGAGTGCTGCTACAGGCCCTGGCCATGTGCTGGGAGGCAAGTGGCCATTTTGAATGCAGGCATTGTTGTTAGGCCTGCAACCATTTTGCCTACTTTTCAACCTTTATGCCCAGGGGTAGTGAGTCTTGCATGGGCCTAGTCTTTCTGTGGGGTGTCTTGAATTTAAACATCATGGAGGGCATGGATGGAATGGGATTGTGCTGATTTTTCAGTGATTTTCGTTTTTTGGGGCTGTACTTGTGGCCTTTTCACCAGGGGTATTGAGTCTTGCATGGGCCTAGTCTTTCTGTGGGGTGTCTTGAACTTAAACATCATGGAGGGCATGGATGGAATGGGATTGTGCTGATTTTTCGGTGTTTTTCGATTTTTGGGGGTGTTCATGGGGAGGGACAGGCCATGTGGCTAGGGGCCATTTTGAGTGCTGCTACAGGCCCTGGCCATGTGCTGGGAGGCAAGTGGCCATTTTGAATGCAGGCATTGTTGTTAGGCCTGCAACCATTTTGCCTACTTTTCAACCTTTATGCCCAGGGGTAGTGAGTCTTGCATGGGCCTAGTCTTTCTGTGGGGTGTCTTGAATTTAAACATCATGGAGGGCATGGATGGAATGGGATTGTGCTGATTTTTCAGTGATTTTCGTTTTTTGGGGCTGTACTTGAGGCCTTTTCACCAGGGGTATTGAGTCTTGCATGGGCCTAGTCTTTCTGTGGGGTGTCTTGAACTTAAACATCATGGAGGGCATGGATGGAATGGGATTGTGCTGATTTTTCGGTGTTTTTCGATTTTTGGGGGTGTTCATGGGGAGGGACAGGCCATGTGGCTGGGGGCCATTTTGAGTGCTGCTACAGGCCCTGGCCATGTGCCTGGAGGCAAGTGGCCATTTTGAATGCAGGCATTGTTGTTAGGCCTGCAACCATTTTGCCTACTTTTCAACCTTTATGCCCAGGGGTAGTGAGTCTTGCATGGGCCTAGTCTTTCTGTGGGGTGTCTTGAATTTAAACATCATGGAGGGCATGGATGGAATGGGATTGTGCTGATTTTTCAGTGATTTTCGTTTTTTGGGGCTGTACTTGTGGCCTTTTCACCAGGGGTATTGAGTCTTGCATGGGCCTAGTCTTTCTGTGGGGTGTCTTGAACTTAAACATCATGGAGGGCATGGATGGAATGGGATTGTGCTGATTTTTCGGTGTTTTTCGATTTTTGGGGGTGTTCATGGGGAGGGACAGGCCATGTGGCTGGGGGCCATTTTGAGTGCTGCTACAGGCCCTGGCCATGTGCTGGGAGGCAAGTGGCCATTTTGAATGCAGGCATTGTTGTTAGGCCTGCAACCATTTTGCCTACTTTTCAACCTTTATGCCCAGGGGTAGTGAGTCTTGCATGGGCCTAGTCTTTCTGTGGGGTGTCTTGAATTTAAACATCATGGAGGGCATGGATGGAATGGGATTGTGCTGATTTTTCTGGTTTTTTTCCGATTTTTTGGGGTGTATAACTGAACTGATGTTCCTCTGTCTTCCATTGCTTTTAGGTGCACAAGACTCAAGAGAACCACCAGTGCCAGGAAGAAGTCCTGCAGCGGTGTGTGTATGCAGCATAACGTCACGCGACGTCACGTCTGGCCTCAGACAACTCTACAATTCGTGCAACTGCGGCCTGCTGTCTGACCTGCTCTGAAGAAGATGGCCCCAAAAAAGGTCTCCGTAGCTCCTCTAGCAAGAAAGTTGCTAGTAAGGAGCAGAAGAAGCAAGTTGCCAAGGAGGCTGGTCTGCCGGCCGCCGCGTTTTTTGGGAGCAAAAAAAAAAGTACGCCTGCAGCAGCAGCAGGATCTGCTGGGGACCAAGCTGGGAGCAGCACCCCCGCTCCATTGGGTTCAGTGCCTCCACCACCACGCCAACTTAAGTCAAAGCCCTTGAGTGCTTCAGAGGCAGTCAGTGTACTTCTCCAATCACCATCGACCAGTGATGTTGGCTCATCGCAAGAAAGTAGCAGCAATGTCCCTGAATCAACACAGGTTGTTGTAACTCATCTGACAAGTGTTGAACAACCACAGCCGCAACAACAACACCATGTGCAAGTACAAGCCCAAGTACATGTGGAAGGAGAGGCAGCGCAAGGAGATGCGCAAGCAGAAGTGCATGGAGGGTCACAAGTGCCCACAATAGTTGTTCCTCCCGAAGTAGGGGCACATCAGGAAATCGACAATCAAGCCGAGGTATCATTGGAAGCCACTCCTCCTGATGATCATTCATTGTCTTCCACATCCCTAGCAAGGAAAAGATCAAGGTTGGTGTCTACATCTTCTTCAAGCCCACCTCCTTCTGATGAAACGGATCCCAATTGGGAACCAGCACCACTGCCGTCTGAGAGTGAGGCACACCATGATCTGACAAAGGTACCTAAGCGTAAAAGGAAGGTCGTCGAAAAACTCATAGCTATGGAGTGTGATGAGGCTCAACAAGAAGTGAGGGATACTGCTGCTGATGAAGCCTCTCACGATGACGACGAGCCAGTCATCATAAAGGTCACTGCAGCCCCAGCGGGCATGCAGCAAAGAGACATTTTGACCCTATCCCGAGAAGCTGCTGAGCGTGATGATGATGTCGACGAGGAGGCAATGGAAATGGAAACACAACAATCATTAGATTTGGAGTTAACTAGTACACCAACACCTACCGCTTCCATATTTCTTTCTCGCAAGAAGGGACCTCCATCCACCTCGACCTCAATTAGTGGTGGTGAAAGTGCAAAACGTACTGAAGTTCGGCAATCCAAATCCTCCACTTCATCTGGCATTAGCAGCAGGACCACCACCACCAGTATCGCCGCCTCCTCCGGCCCCCAAAGACATTTCAAGTCTGCAGTTTGGGACTTCTTTAGTGTTTGCCCAAAAAAGGAAAACGTAGCCATTTTTAGCATTTGTAAGCTTCGAGTTAGTCGTGGTAAGTTTGGTACCAACTATGGTACCGGAGGCCAGAGAGGTCATCTTGAGAGACAGCACGCTGTCCAATGGTTTGCGCACCTACAGGCGATCAAGGAAGCCCGAATTGCACGAAATGAAAACGTTGATGTTTCATGTGATGATGACAAGGAGGAAGAAGACGTGTCAAACACTTCACTTACACCCAGTACCCCTGTCAGCAGCACACCACATGTGAGCCACACTAAGAGTGTGGGAGAGAGTGAGACACCAATGCGAAAAAGTTCATCAGTGAGCGTAACCGGGTCGAAGATATCATCATCATCATCCCGTAAATCCTTGGTCCAGGGCAACATTAAAAAGATGTTGTTTACAGAAGCGCAATATGAACGCAACCACCCACTGACGCGTCTGTATAACACTAAGCTGGCTAAAATGCTAGCTCTGGACCTTCTCCCTATTTCTTTTGTAGAAGGGGTTGGTTTTCTAGAATTAGTGGCAGCGCTCTACCCTAAATGGAAGGTTCCTAGCCGGTTCTATTTTGCCCGAGTTGCGGTTCCAGCACTACATGAAGATGTTCTGAAGGTGATTGGGGCAGCTTTGCAGAAGAGTGATGTTCACACTATACATCCGACAACAGACATGTGGACCAGTGGCGCAGGCGCTGATTACATGTGCATCACTGCACACTGGGTCTCTTTTTCAGGGGCTAAAGCAAAGCTAAACGCAGGTGTTGACTCGGACATTGTTTTTAAAGCTGCTTGGAAACATGCAACACTAGCCATGTTTGGTTTGGAGAAACGTCACACAGCAGAAAACATTTTGGATGTCTTCAACACAAAGGTCCTTGACTAGCTGTCCCCCAAAAAACGCCAGCTTGGTTATGTTTCCATGGACAATGGCTCCAATATAGTTAAGGCCATGCAGCTGGGTGACTATTTCAGAGTGCCGTGTTTGGCGCACTGTATAAACCTGGTTGTCAAAATATTCTTGGGTGATAAAGACAGTGCAGCGTACAGAGTAGTGGAGACCTGCCGAAAAATGTGCAACCATTTCAGCCATTCTTTTAAGGCCCGGAAGCATCTGAGGAGCCTGCTATATAAACGTCAAATGCCAGTGAAAGCACTCATCCAGGAGGTGGTAACACGTTGGAACTCAACCTTCTACATGCTTGAGCGTCTGTATGAGCAGTATACGGTACTCGATCACTATTTCTTAACACAGGGTACAGCTCAGAAGGAGGACCTGAGGATGGGTGCGGCGCAATGGAACATAGTTAAAAGCCTGACACGCATGCTTCGTCCTTTTGAGTTCTTCACGCGTGCAGTCAGCAAGGAGGACTGTAATTTGGGAAAAGCTGTCCCATTGTTGTACATGCTGGAGCACCAACTGAAGGAGGTGTGTTCTGTGTTTGAAAAAGATGAAAAAAACCAAGACCCTTTTGTTCTGGCTGAGAAATTATTAGAGCACCTACAAGGTGATGAACGTCTTAAAATGATCCACTCAAACCAGCATTACATTTGTGCTACTATTCTGGATCCACGCTACAAAAAGGCGCTGGCAGGCCAAGCATTCTTTCCTTTTGCTGATGAAGATGTTACAAAGTACAAACAGTGGATAGCCTCCTCAGCTAAGAGGTTTGAAAGAGAACGGCAGCAAATTGAAGGAAAAGGCAGTACATCAGCATCAGCAGGCCATCCCCAGTCACAACAATCCTCTTCTGCACCTGTGGCTGCGGCACAAGTGACCTCTCAGCCGTTAAAGAGACCGGCAACCGGATCATCTGCACCACCAGACACAACAGTAACATTGGAGGCTGAAGAGGATTGGCTAGCTCGGCTTGGGTTTGGTTCTCAAAAGGTCACAGCAACAGCTAAGCAAAGTGGAGGAACCTTGGAGGAGAACCTTGATTCGATGGTCAAGGACTTTCTGAATGACTCAACAGAGGTCTATGTTAATGCTGACCCGTTGGCGTATTGGCATGGGAAAAAAGAATTGTGGCCACAGCTCACCAACCTGGCTTTAAACTACTTGTCTTGCCCACTCGCAAGCGTGTCTTCTGAACGTGTTTTCAGTGCTGCTGGTGGCATTGTAACTTCCAAACGGAGCCGCCTCTCGCCCAAAAATGTGGAGAGGTTAACAATGATCAAGATGAATCAGCACCTCATACCACCAGATTTCAGAGTACGAGAAAGCGCGCCGGATGAAGACGAGGTGGACAGCAACATAGATGAGGGAATTTCTACTCTGTCAGGTGACACTGACCTCATCCTGCCTGAATTCGCAGAGTATGATGACGAAGCCTTATTCTTATTCACGGACCGTGATACCGAGCCCTGAAAATGAGACAACAAATCAATAACTTTCTTTTTCGTCCTTATTCACTTTTATTCCTGTGTGTCTGTCTTTCTTAGTTGTGCACAGTTAATATAATTCAAACTTTAATCAGATAATCACAAAAACAAGCCCATCAGCAGAACTGTCTTCACTTGTTTGCTAATTGATTTGAAGGTGCCGCAGTCTGCATTCCTCAGGTTCACAAGTTCAGAAGAACATGCTCCTCTATCCTCCTCCTCCAGACTCCTATTTCCATCAAAGCAGAGGGCTGGTTTACGCCCAATGAAGAAAGACTCAGCAATTGTGGGGGTGTTGTTCTACCTCTTTGCAGGTGAGTTGACGGCTCTGGGGCCATTGCTGGGAAGCTCTAATACCGGATAAAAGTGGTTTGGACCAAATCCCAGGCGGAATTTTTTTTGTGTTTTTGATGACTTGCTTGCCTTTGAGGTGCTCTTAGGGAGGGTTCCGTCTGTTTGTGGGTGAGTTTCGGGGTCTGTGAGCACTGCTGGGACACTCTAATCTTGATTGCATTTGCTTTTCAGGAAATCCGTGGTGGCAAACCGGACTTATGGCCTAGCTACGCAGCGCGTTTGGACCGAAGGCCGAGAAATATTGTAAGTAGGAGATGTTGCTTTTGGCCTGTTTGGGGGTGTTATTCTTTTGGCGGGTGGGTTGGCGGGTCTTGGGCCATTCCTGGGAAGGTCTAATACCGGGTAGAAGTGGTTGGGACAAAATCCGCGCCGATTTTGTTGTTGTTGCTATTTCTGACATTTTGCTCAATGTAGCGTTTTCGGGGGCCTGTTTGGGGGGCTTCCTGGTGTTTGTGGGTGGGTTTCGGGTCTGGGAGCACTGCTGGCTATGGATACTTTACTTTGCAAGAGGTTTGAAGCAAATCCATGGTGGCAGAGGGGAGTTAGGGCCTAGCTCCAGAGCGCGCGCGGAGTGATTTGGGAAATTTGGAAAAAAATGACTAAGTCCCCATTTTTGTACTTTTGCTCTTTGGCTGTTTGGGGGTCTTCTACTCGTTTTCTCCTGGGTTGACGGCTCTGGGGCCATTGCTGGGAAGCTCTAATACCGGATAAAAGTGGTTTGTACCAAATCCCAGGCGGAATTTTTTTTGTGTTTTTGATGACTTGCTAGCCTTTGAGGTGCTCTTAGGGGGGGTTCCGTCTGTTTGTGGGTGAGTTTCGGGGTCTGTGAGCACTGCTGGGACACTCTAATCTTGATTGCATTTGCTTTTCAGGAAATCCGTGGTGGCAAACCAGACTTATGGCCTAGCTACGCAGCGCGTTTGGACCGAAGGCCAAGAAATATTGTAAGTAGGAGATGTTGCTTTTGGCCTGTTTGGGGGTGTTATGCTTTTTGGCGGGTGGGTTGGCGGGTCTTGGGCCATTCCTGGGAAGGTCTAATACCGGGTAGAAGTGGTTGGGACAAAATCCACGCCGATTTTTTTTTGTGCTATTTCTGACATTTTGCTCAATGTAGCATTTTCGGGGGCCTGTTTGGGGGGCTTCCTGGTGTTTGTGGGTGGGTTTCGGGGTCTGGGAGCACTGCTGGCTATGGATACTTTACTTTGCAAGAGGTTTGAAGCAAATCCATGGTGGCAGAGGGGAGTTAGGGCCTAGCTGCAGAGCGCGCGCGGAGTGATTTGGGAAATTTGGAAAAAAATGACTAAGTCCCCATTTTTGTACTTTTGCTCTTTGGCTGTTTGGGGGTCTTCTACTCGTTTTCTCCTGGGTTGATGGCTCTGGGGCCATTGCTGGGAAGCTCTAATACCGAATAAAAGTGGTTTGGACCAAATCCCAGGCGGAATTTTTTGTGTGTTTTTGATGACTTGCTTGCCTTTGAGGTGCTCTTAGGGGGGGTTCCGTCTGTTTGTGGGTGAGTTTCGGGGTCTGTGAGCACTGCTGGGACACTCTAATCTTGATTGCATTTGCTTTTCAGGATATCCGTGGTGGCAAACCGGACTTATGGCCTAGCTACGCGGCGCGTTTGGACCGAAGGCCGAGAAATATTGTAAGTAGGAGATGTTGCTTTTGGCCTGTTTGGGGGTGTTATGCTTTTTGGCGGGTGGGTTGGCGGGTCTTGGGCCATTCCTGGGAAGGTCTAATACCGGGTAGAAGTGGTTGGGACAAAATCCACGCCGAAAAGCCTTTTGGCACTTTTTGTAACTTAGGGTTCGTTAGGGTTAGCCCTAGCAGCAGGATTCCATGTGTTTCGGGGTGTTCTAGATTTTTGCAACTGAGTTCGGGGGTCTTAGAGCACTCGTGAGAATGTGTAATTTTTGTTGCAAGTCATTTGAAGAAAATCCATGGTGGGAAAGGGGGGATTTGGCATAGTTAAAGAAAGCCTTTGCCACTATTCTTAACTTAGGGTTCGTTAGGGTTAGCAGTATTTCTATTGCATGTGTTTGGGTGGGGGGGTTTTCGAGTCTTGGAGCGATGCTGGCTATGGATACTTTTGCTTGGTTGCTTGCAAGTGGTTTGAATGCAATCCACGGTGGGTAAGGGAGTATTTGGGCCTACTTTTACTTTCAAAGTACGTTTTGTCACCAGTTTTCTGCTAGGCCTCGTTTTTTGCGATTTGATTGGGGGTCTTCTACATTTTTGCGACTGGCTTTAGTAAGGGTCTGGGTGGGAGCACTGCTGGGAAGATCTAATTTTGTTCTAAAACACAGTTTACAGTACACCTAGCTTGAGGGGAAAGATCTGCTACATTAATTTGCCCATACTTTATTATCCTTCAAAAGGTGACTCAGACAGAGTACGCACTGTCAAAAATATTGTACTGTCTACTAGGAAAATCAAAGTGTGACTTTTTGCACTCAACAGCCTACATACCTTATATTTATTTATCAGTGGTGTTGTAATATTATATCACTTCCTGTTTTTCGTTGAATAATTACAGGCCGGGTTTCAGTCTGTGCAATGGCGAAAAAAGGATGGAGTCAGGCTTCACATTAGCGAGCCGCAATTCAGCATCCGCCAGGCAGGCAGTGGACAGGGTGTCTTCTGGTCACCAACATTGATGGACGAAGCGTCAGATGGAATGGAGGAGTGCCGCTAATAAGAGGAATTTTTTTCAGCATGCAACTTGCTTACCAAATTCAACAGGACAACTACAACAACATACAGATACAGTATCCATTGTGTTTTTCTATGACTGTGACTGCATTTCTTGGATCTCTCTCTGCTTCTAAATTGAACCCTTAACACATCACTTAGTCCACTCCACTATCACATCTGCACCACACATAGTCATTTGTAAGTGCTCCTACATAATTCGCAAGTCGCAGCACGCCCCAGCCCGTAGAGGACTGGGATGGCCCCAATGATGAAGCATGTCGCCAAGGGGCAACCCTGGTGAGTGGGGGGACACCTAGAAAAAGAGCAATTTCTCCTTTTCTATCTACTATACCTTCCAGACCAACCCCATTGAGTGTTGTGAATGGATTTACAGTGACCAGCAAGGCTCTCAGGTATCTGGCAACAGAGACCTTATCTTGAATATAGTTATCAATATTTACACACACGCCCTGTACTGTCGCATTCTTTCTTCCACAGTTGTCGAAAGTACTACTTACTTTTCACTGACATGCATGCAGTAGTGCATGCACTTTCAAAGATTGATGGATAGGTTTGTACCCAAAGAATTGTTTATGTTCAATTGTTTGTCTATGCTGTGCTTTTTTTCTTGTCTCACAAAACCTTTCCCAAAAACCCCCGTACCCATCCATTTTTCAAACCCTAACCCTCTTCCCCCGGGCTGTGTGGTTTTGATTGATGTGTGACTAAATTACAGCAATAAATCCACACACTTGCTGGGGAGGATAAGGTGATACCAACAGGCTGGTGAAGAAATCCGAGGATATATTCTTACTCTGCTTGACAAAGACCCATGGCTAATGTCAAAGAACTTCAACCGAATTAGTAGTTATACTTTACCATTTGTTAGGCTACAATGTGGCACTGTTCTAGTGTACTGTCACCTGCTATATTCTCTATTGTACCGTTGTATTGCTCAGGAGGACAAACCAGATTTCATTTTCTTTTTTTTCATAGGCATGCAACTGCCACTGTGTCACACCACTAGTACCACCGCTATGAGGAAATTTTATCCGCCCAGGATTGCCAACCTTATTCGCTGTTTCCCGTGGAGCCAGCCCTGGGCCTAGCCCTACTTGCAAACAGAAATTACAGGTAAGATAGGCGTTTGGTTGGAGGTAGTATAATGGAGTATTAGGAGAGACGAGAGATTGACGGTAGTACTACTAAAGTCCTAGGACTATTCAGGAAAACAAACTTACTGTTAAACCCCCACCCACCAGACTCAAAAGCAGTAAAAAACAGGTATTGGTCAGATAAAGTTTCAAAAAGTATATTTTTATAGCCCTAACAAAATAATCTCCCGCAAGACCCTCCCTAACCCCAACGATTGTCCTTCAAAAGTACCCAAAAAACCCAACTCCCAATTTCCACCCCCCAAAAGTCTCTAAAAAAGGGGCAAGGGACACTATGGCAGGGTGCTGTTGGCTTTAGCAGCCAGGGCATCATGATCCTTGCGGAGGGTGGCAAGTTCGAAGCGGAGGCCCTCCACCAAGTTCTTATAGTTCAGGACCTCCTGCTCCAGGTAGGACAGTCTGAGGGATAAGCGGCGCCGGTGTGCCTTGCAAATCCTGTGGGGGGCAGCTGCTGTCTTTGCTGCTCGGCGTTGGCGTTTGGCTTTGGTAGCCCGGCTCCGTACCGCTGGAGCACTGCGCTGGCTGGCAGCCCGCACGGAGGAGGATGCAGCTGTCCCCGTGCACGTTGTTGTTGTACCAGACTGCGTCTCCTCCTCCTCCAGGGCCACCAGCCGCCGATATTCAGCGACAGTGGCATCCAGCCTCCGTTGCCGGGCCATTCGAGCCAGCTCCTTCCTCCTTGATGGTGTCTTGGATTTGGAAGGAGCAACTACATGAAGAAAGAAAGACATAGTCTGTAACCAATGCTCCTTAAGATTAACACAAAACGATTGAGCAGAAAGTTGTCACAGTACAAGTAGCAAATTGAAAGCACAGTACATAACTATTGAGGACAGTATCTATGTAACCTCCGACTTCTTCATCCTTGCTCTAACATTAGTGGGAGTTTAAGGAACAAATTCTACAAGCACTATGGACTTCCATTGCAGTCGACTATGACAGTACACCAGTCTTATTCTTCTTCTTCTCTCTTTGTTTAGGAAAATTGGTACGTTATCTTATGCAAGCCGGCATAATGCCAGCGAAGAGAACTTGCACCCGAGAAAAACAGACACACACCATGGTGAGTGAGACAGACTTGCGTTACTGTACCGGTCCAGTACATGCAGGTGGTGAAGCTCTTACTTTTCTATTAAGGGTGGCACTGAGAATACTCTGTTAAAAGGGCTACTGCTTAATTAATTTAGCTTTCACCCTACAGTGCAAATGAGTATTAGAAAAGGAAAATAAAGAAGCTAAATAATCTGATTATCTATCACTTCACATGGGATGTATTTGATGACATATGGGATGACTTTAGGTGCTTTGCTTATTATTGAGTGAACAGTGATACCCCCACACATGAATGACGTACTACTACTAAACTAAAGTTATTAAGAGAGGTAGGGAGTGTCCACCGTAATAACCGGATATATGCTGTGCTTGCAGTTGCAATACAAACTACTGCTACTATTCATGGTAGTATTTGGACAAAATTACAACTTCTTTTCCTTGCCTTTCCTACACTGGAACGGACGTGCAGGTGCGGTGTTACATGCTCTTCAAAGTAACACTTAGTTCATCCAGTGACCGTCTACTCTCTCTAGATACACATATGCTATCTAAGAGTCAGATAGTACCATGAATGATCCAGGCATCCATCCATTCAAAGTATATGCACACATACAGTTTCTGTTTCACCCACCCAGGCTGTTCTCCTTACACCCATCCTTGCTTCATCATTCACCCAGCCATGCACCATACCATATTCTTTCCTTCCCAGCCACCTCGGGGACCAAGCAAACACATATCATTCTTCTTTGCCAGTCATCATTACATTTCTCGTCCTTCCACACTTACTTACACCCTTCTTTCGCTTTTCGTTCATCCCTTCCATCAAGTTCACCTCAGATCTGATTGGGATTCTTCTCGCCAAAAACTTCACAGCTAAGTCGAAGTACATTTAGAGGAGGCTACTACCTGGTTTATTTATAATACACCCGTGCAGAAAGCACACTCTGCAGTCTTCAATCTCAAATGAGTAAGGAATGTATAGCTTACCTCTGCCCGCCACCACCGTGTCATCCCCCACAGATTTGTCCGGCACTTCCACCGCCTCCTCCCCAGAGTTGTCCTCGTCCAATGCCACCACCACCTCGACGCTAGCCCCGCCTCCAGATGTTCCACCTACAAAGTACATTTAATAATGTTAGAATACACCACTCACTACTATATAATATTTGGTCTAGGAGGAAGAAAGAAATGTGAAAAAAAAGTATACAATTTAATAATTTGTGACTGTCTACTGTAAAGTAAAAATGTCCCTTTTTCCAGGGAAGGCTGTTGTCTTGCTGCACTTTTTGGCACAACTGATGAATGCTTGCTTTTTATTTTTAACACGCACCACTTTTTCTCCTAACAGACAGAAGCTTGACTTCTAAGAACACGAGCAGGATCAAGTTCAAACCAGGTGAGAGCTCGGCTCGACCACAAGAAATGTGTCCAATTAATCGTCAGCACTAAGCACTTTTCCATTTCCAGTTAAACGTTTACTTTTATGACAAACTTGATTTCAATAAATGTGTTTACTTTTAATAAAGCTTTTAAACTCAAATAGACTCTGTGGTTTTTGGTCCTCCAGACTAGAGTGGATGAGCTAAAGGTTTTGGAATTTTTGCAAGCATAAGTCCGTGCCTCTGCCATCGGTGACTTTGGGAGCTAAATGACTCTGCCACACTATCTAGTCAGTAAGGAGATTGGGGGTTCAACTACAAAGTCTGTTATCACTGAGGTATGTGGAAAGTCTAACAGCACCTATTATAATTGATAAGCTAAGCAATGCATTATTTAGTGTCCATAGTTCTGTTTGTGCAGATTTGTCCCTGCAACAGTAGTAGAATGGATTGTCCTCCTATCCAAACCAAAAGTAAAGTAGTATCTTATTCTTTCTTGGTGGTCATTCACCTTTTTATTGTTGGCAATTGTCAAAGCATAAACATTTAGAATACTTGAAAAGACATTATGGACAATCCCAGAGGACTGCACTCAGTGCATAGAGCTATTGCTGACTAGAATGGGAGTCCAATGGAAATGCCAAATGTGCAATCTTAGTTAGCTACACAGACAGACTAATAAGAATAATCTAGTAATACCACACGGAGTCATAGTCGAGGCGGGATAAGAATTTAGATCCTGTCTACAAGAAGATCAAAGACGATTTAGAAAAAATCGAATGAGGAACGCTAGGAAAAAATAAGTACTCTATATTAAAATTAAAACTTACTGGGGCCAGCAAAGGAGCCCTCGCCTGCCCTGTCCTGGCCTGCATCGTCAACAGCACCCTCCTCCTCCTCCTGTGTCCTCCTCTTGCCCCTGGGGGAAGCTGATGTACAACATGAAAGAAAGAAAAACAGAAAACATGGATGATATTCGTCAACCAAATCAAACATTTCAAAAGAAGTAACAAAATATTTTTGCGAAAAAGCAAATAGACAACTACTCCACGGGATATATTATTGACCAATCTCATGTGGTCGACTACGTTATTACTTTAGTATTGCTTGATTTGCGGACCGTCGAATTGGAAATTACCTTATGTAACTCACTAAACAAAGTACTAAAAAGGTTTGCCTAGGATTGGCAGGCAGCAGTCCGCAGCACGCGAAGTCTCAGCCAAAGTCCATCGTGATTGAAGATCAGCGACAACACTAAAGTTTCCTACTACATTAACCAGTCATTAAAATACTCAAACTATCAATCCACCACCACTATTTCTTCTTATCGCCATGTGTACAAAGGAAGGACTGGACTTGAGTCTGTAGGGGCTGATTTAGAAGCCCCTTGCGGCTCTTTTGCTCCATTGTTGCGTGACTTTTGTGACGCAGCGGCAGCACAAAAGAGGCGCAATGGTGCGGTGTATATTAACAACGTGACGCATATGGGAGATGCATCGCGTTGTAAAGCCCTGCGCCAATAGGGGGCGTTCCGGTGCAAGGGAGGGCGTTCCTGGGCAGGAACGCATCCTAAAAGTGGCTGAGGGAAATCTACAAGATTTCAATCAGTCACTTTGAGGACAATGATGCGTGACTCAAACCCTGCGCCTGCTTGAAGCAGACGTACGGCTTGACGCAGCATTGGGGAGATAGGGCACCCCAAAGCATTGATGGAGCTGCACCATCGTTGTGACGCAACTCCAGCAATGCGCCACCTTTACGGCACAGATGCGTAACGCTTTGGTGACGTTTTGGGCCCATGGTGCGCCGCATTGTAAATACGGCGCACCATGGGTGATGGTGGCGTGACGCACAATTACTGGCGCATCCCTGCTACTTTGCAGGGATGCGCCGGTAATTAAAAATCTGAACCTTAGTGTGTAGCATTACGCAGTTCTTTAAACTACACTCATACATAATTTCACAGGCCAATGAAATGAACACAAAATCTAAAACAAATAAGCATAGTAGCAACACTACTGAGAAGAAGGGGAGCAGTGTACCTGAAATGCACAGAAGATTTTGAAATATAATTTACCTACAATGTAATGAGCAGCATTATTGCTCTTGGTAAAAAACAAAAATTTGCAATATAATAACACAGCAGGAGAAAACATAGTAGTAAAGAAATAGCTACTACTACTCACCAAGCCCGGGGATCTCAAGGCCAAGGAGGTCGAGCAGATCTCGCTCACGGGTCAGGACATCCGTCCAGCGGTGGGTGGCCTGGTTGTAGGTGCGCCAGACCCGAGAGTGGTGGTAAATGGCCTGGCACACCTTCTCCCACCGCTTCCGGCGCTCCCGGACCCCGTACCCGGCACTGATCTTGCCGCCTCCCATGATGGTCCTGGGGAGGCGGCGCTGAACATAAAAAATGAGTTGGCCCACCTCCTCCGGGGTAAAGATCTCCCTGGGTACGACCTCCTCCCCCCTCAAACGCCCGCACGGGAGCCGGACACGGGGTGCGGGACCCTTCCCCTTCTCGGGATGCTTCCCGGCTCCCTTCACCATGGTCTGGGCGGAAAGGAATAAAGAAAATAGAATAGGGAAGAGAAGAAAAGAAAAGAGTTTAAAAAAGTAGTTTAAAATTAACCAAAAGTAGCAGTAAACACAAAAATATAGGGCTAGAAAAATAGAGGGATAGATAATAAGTAAAAAAGATCAAAAAAAACTTCAAACAAGCAAAGGATGGCAGAGATTTAGAGAGGATACAAAGACCATGCCCAGAACCATAGCAATGAATGAGAAACAAGATGGCCGCGCCCGTTCACGACCGCGCGGGTAAGTTCGCGCGAGATTTTCCTTGCGAACACTCGCGAAACTGTACTGGCGAGCCGCACACTTTGCGAGATTACACTTCATGCCCGGAAACGGAAATACGTCAGGCAAACAAGATGGCCGCGCCCTTGAACGACCGCGAGGGTAACTTTGCGCCTTGCGCTACGAGCGGCTCGCAAAAACGCACAAAACCTTGCGAACTAACACGCCGCAAAAAAACAAATTGCATATTCGCACGAATTTGCGGCTTCCGAATCCGATCTCGCGAGTGTTCGCGCCCCGCAAATCCCGCGAAATTGCAGTAAAACGAGTTTTGCAAAACTGAAAGCACTCAGCAGGTGCAAGAGTTCAAACTCATCATTAGTAACCATTCCCTGTAGTGCTTCCTGACTGGGGCCCCTCCAGAATTCAGTTGCTAGTTGCAACAATTGTATAACCCTGCTCTGACCCTCACAGCAGGCTCATAGAATAGCTACAAGTAGGCCACAAAGGTCCTGGAAAAAAAAATGCACTGCAACAGAAAGCAAATTACAGATAAGGAAGCAGGTGCCAGACTGGAATTTTAAAACAGTGACACATTAATAAACTAACCCCAAATTAATTCATGTCAGTTGAAGCAGGGCTGGTGTGCTTGCTTTTCCCCCCCATAATCTACAGTGATGATGAACCAGAGGGTGGCATTGATGTAACAGAGGGTGGCAGTGGTGAAATAGAGGGTGCTGGCAACCTGTGATGATGAACGAGACGTAGAAACAACATAATCGCGACCGTTGCGAGCCGAAATGTAAGTTCGCAATTGCGAACTGGTACGAAACCCTCGCGAACTGGCAGAAATCCTTGCGAACACAAAAAAAAAAATCCGCAAATTCGCGAGAATTCGCGGATTTTGCGGATTGCGAGTTCGCAAATCCGCAAAATTCGCGAACGCGAGATTCGCAAAATTCGCCCATACTTAGTGGAAATCCTTTTCTTCGGTTTCCTATCATACATGGTGGGCTTGGGTCTCCTTTTTGCGCAGTGCTCACACTTCGGTTGATCAAGCTCACCTGTCTCCATCTATCTCTAGTGGGGTTTGGAAAGCTTTGGATGATTATATGGATTTGTCATCAAAAGGGTTAGTTGCTCAGTTTCCTTTTGATTTGTCTGTCTAGCTGGTGTCTTATGATTTTTTTATGCTGGGTTAGTCCTGTGGGAATCCTTCTTCTTCCTTCTTTTTTCTTCTTCTTTTTTCTCTTTCCTGTCCTCTATCCCTTTTCATCTTTCCTATCGCTCTCTCTTTCTTTCCTCTTTCTTTTATTCTATTTCCTCCCCTGTCCCCACCTCAAAATTTGATAGTGATACTTTTGTTTATTGCTTTGATGGTAGCCTTTACCTAATCGGTTTCTGTATTTTATAACAGGCTACTTTTACTTTTATACGCATTTACTTTGCTTACACCTCAATTTTAGCCCCTGATTGTGTATTTATCTTGATTCAATTGTATCACTTTTATTGTATTTTGTTCCTTCTATTCTTTGTCACTTCTTTATAAATAAAATATTTTGAAATAAAAAAAAAAAGACTAACGGCCAGATTCATCAAGCGAAACTGCGCTCGCAAAGGGCCAGATTCTGAGAATCTGGCCCTTTGCGAGTGCAATTATTGCATTTGGGATTCATCATCCCAAATACAAAATTCGCTATTTAAGAACTCGCAAATTTGCAAGGAATAGCATTTAAGGAATCTCTACTCCTTAAATGCTATTCTTGAAACATTTAAAAATTGCGAACTCGCAATTTAGAACCGCTATTTACCACGAAGTCAAACCTCGTGGTAAATAGCGAAAACTTAGAAAAATGCATTTAAATGCATTTTTCTAAGTTGCATGTTACACACACACATGTCCTTTGGACATGTGTGTGTGTAACATCTGTGTAAATTTACATTTCAGGGGTGTTACAGGGTGTCCTTTGGACACCCTTGCACCCTTGAAATCGCAATCTCATTTGCGATTAGCTAATTGCTAATCGCAAATAAGGAATGACTCCCCATTCATTCCTATGGGCCTTTAGGCCCATAGGAATGAATGGGAAGTTATTCCTTATTTGCGATTAGCAATTAGCTAATCGCAAGTAAGGAACCTGTAGGAATCGCAAAAAATATTGCGATTCCTACATGAATCCCGTTTTGCGAGTCTGGAATAGCGATTCCTTATTAATCGCTATTTCAGACTCGCAAAACTTCACAATGATGAATCGGGCTGTAAGTACCGTTCAAGATTGGATGTGTAGCACAACCTGAGGATGGCAGTAGCAAAAATCCATCCACAGATTGACCGTCTCTGAAAAACAGGCACACCTGTCACATTTATGTTGGTGGTGTTATAATCAATCCATGTCATGTGTAAAACAAAGCATCCTAGTAAAAACAATTTGCACACATTTCATCTTGGAAAGTGGTGTTTTGAGCTGTGTAATAAGCCTCTGTCAGTTCAGCACACCCACCCACAAACCTGCAGTTTACTAAACACTCTTATTGTATTGAATGTTATTCGCTGAATATGCCTGGAATGTGCGTGTGGCGGTCGAGTCCAGAAATTTCTGTCAGGTGGTGGGGGGCCAAACATCTAGAAAAAATTCAGCTGGGGGGGTCAACCTCCAAAAGTTTGAAGACCTCTGCGCTAGGCCAATGGGCTGGCATGGGAAGAGTTTGTGCAGTCAGGGGGGGTAAGATGTAGCGGCGCAGACGGAGGTCAAGAACGGCAGACTGATGTGGTACATTTCATTATGTCTCTGATTGACAAAGGTTTATCAGCCTCCACATTAGCTGGCAAGTTGGTGTGCTATAGAAAGATGCTGTAGGGATATAAGCCGTCAGTGGCGGAAATGGGGAAGTGTATTCTAGAGGGCTGGCCAGGGAAAGGGGCATTGAGGTGAGAGTGTGGCATCTTATTACACAGATCAAATTGAAGCAAGTGATTGCTAGGTTGCAGCGCATTTGTAGGGATGAGGGGGGGGTAGTTTTGTTTCCAGTGATCATGGTTTGGCTGTTTTTCGATGCATTTTGGGTTACAGAGGTGGTCTGCTCTAAGGTACAGATGGGGATCCGTTGGTAGGATGTCAGGGCGCTTCCTGGTGCAGTTGATGTATGGATCCCGAAATCGAAAACGGATCAGTAGGGCGGGGGCAGCTGTGTGACCATGAGAGCGTATCGGATACAAGAGTTTGTCCTCAGGAATGGTGGATGGCATTGTGCAGGCAAGGGGGGAATCGGCGCAGTGTTTCGGCATGCACATGGGATGCGTTTTTTGCCATTGCAAGTTTTGGGGGTTTTACGGACAGCACTGGTTAGCTTGGGGTATGGAGCTCAGAATTTTAAGACTCAATCCGTTAGGATCAGAATGGTGATGGAGGCAGAGAGTAGGGGTTGGACAGCGGTGGAGATCAGGCATGTGGGACATTAGAGATCCAATAGTTATCAGTGCTATTTGCGACTGGGTTGAGTTTTTCATGGTTTGCATCAACATGTTTCTTTTTCTCCTAGGTTGAATTGGGGGCCTAGAGAAAGGGCCCATTGAGGTTTGCATATGTGGGCACTGGTTCATGAAGAGGCTAGCGAGGCATGCCAAAACCAGGAGAGGAGGACGTCAATTGCAACTGCCTGATATGGTGGTGCATATCAAGTGGTTTGGAAAAGGGAGCATGATGTGGCATGATCTGTTACCCAAGCTAAATTATTTGGTTAAAGGCAGCCCCTGCCCAGATGTCCTGCTTTTGCACATGGGACAAAATGATTTAGTGCCGTTAAAAGAGCTGGTGCTGTTGAAGAGCATAAAGGAATATTTGATGCAAATTAATGTGTCTTGTCTAGCACCACTGTTGTGACGGATTTAATGCACAGAAGAGTTTGGCGGAGGCAAAAAAAACCTGGGGCAATCAATAGGACGCGTAGAAAAGAGAACAGAGAGCTGCAGAAGTTTTGCAAAGTGGAGAGTTTTATACTTCTGTAACATTCTGATATCAAATATGAGTTGTTGAACTTTTTTCATGATGACAAGGTCCATCTGTCCATCTATGGGATGGAACTGTATTTGATGCAGGTACGGAGAGTTTTGGCAGTGATGTTGCATTGGCTGGTGGGGAAGTAAAAAATGTTTCTTTTGGGTGGAGTGGGGGGCGGGGGTTTCGCAGAATAGTTTGGGGGGTTTCTGTTGATTGTTTGGTACACAAGTTTAAAAGTTATTGCAAGAAACGTTAGTCATGTTGAGACACAGGGAGGCCAGACTAAGCTTAGTATGTAAATCGTAGAGCCAACATTGGTTTAAAGCTTGAGCACCTGTTTCATTAAAGAGGCCTTTTGAGCACTATTGCGTAATCAGTCATTCTTACATACGCCATCCCAGCCGATAGGCGCTTTGGGAGGGTTGGCAGAATGCCCTACCCTCCCAGAATCTTTGGGGGGATGATAGGGTCCAGGAGTGATGGGAGCCAGGTCAGTCTAGGGGTGCAAGATGGGTTAGAAGGGTCATTTAAGTATAGGTGACTTAGAGTTAGGTGTCATTTTAACTTATGTGGTATACCTCGGCTGGTAGGGACAGTTTAACGCTTTGCCATACCCACCCTCCCTGATTATAGTTTTAATGAAGCGGGTGGGCAGGAGTCGGGGTTTGTTTTTCATGGTTGTCGCTTAGATGAGCAGCTACTTTTGGCGGTTTGGTACATACGTTTAAAAGTTATTGCAATAAACGTTGATCATGTTGAGACCCCGTTGTAATTTAGGGGGGAGGGAAGGGGGAGTTTATCTCTGGAATGATATGGCAACAGTGCTGTATGCACAAGGTTTGGATGCTGGGAGTTTGTGGAAGTAGAGCTCTGATTGGATATTATTTGGTTTGGTTGGAAGGGTTGCTTAGGAGAGAGGAGAGGAGGATTTGGATAGGTATTAAAATGTATAGTGAGGCCAGATTGAGTTTAGTATGTAAGGCGTAGAGCCAAGTTTGGTATAAAGCTTGTGCACCTGTTTCATTAAAGCGGTCTTTTGCACACTATCACATAGCCAGTGGTTCTTGGATACATCATCCCACTCGATTTTATAGCAACTCAATGATGCTGTTTATATTCGGCACATATAATAAACCGTATTGGGTCACATGGGTGGGAAATTCACTAATTTTCAATCTTTAACACCAGATTGGTTTGGAAGTTTACTTGTCTGCATGAGTCTTCACAAGAGGTCAGCAAAGATAATATCAGCATTAGTTTTCACTCAGTATGTTTGTTACATCTAAGATATCACACTTTAGAATTATAGGTGGATGTACATTCCTTAGTACTTCACTAACTGTGCCTTGTTGGCCCTGTTTATGTTTCTGATTGATTTGTGTTAATTATCTGCTTATTCATTTACAGTATATTGCCCTGCTGAAAGATCAGCAAGGCATGAATTGCATGGGTGACATGTTTTGTACTTGGATGAGAGACACGGTTGGACAAAGTTTTGAGTGAAAGACATTCAGAAATATTAAGAAACTTAGAGATGTTTTTTCCTGTTGTAAAAGTTGAGGTTTTCTACATTTGATTAATTTCAATGAAACTGACTAACTTTGGATAAAACATTGATCAGTGCATTTACTTTGGAAAAATAAGCTGTGTATATACTCAAGGAGGCTGTGTGCTTTGGGACTATACTCAGGTTTTGAGTACTTCTGAAAGTACTCACATCAGCCCTGAGAGTCTGAGCACAGCCCAACTCCTCTCTCAATTTAAGATCTAGCCCCCTTGAGAGGCCTTCAGTTTTTTCATGTGACCCTTCGGTTAAGGGGCATGACATAAAAATCATTGGTATGCTCGACTGTACACTGTTTGTTTGCCACTTTAAATTTCATGTGTGCGAGAGCCAAGGCAAAGTGTTCATATACCCTTTCTAAGTCCCGAAGTCCTTCAGGTAACAGATAGAAGGAGATGCTTTGGATTCCAGTGCTTGGGGTGGGCCCTGTCATAATATTTGCTTGTCGCCACAGTAATACTTAGGTTTCTCAGTCAGAATATTTACTATCCTGCTTTCCTCTACAAAGCATAATCTGCTCAAAGTCCCCTTGAAATGAATTCCAAGTGAAATATTTTGCCGTGTATGTAATGTGTGATCAACATAGGGCGTGGTGCAAAATACTTAAGCAGCTGGTGTTATATCACACCCCAAACAACTTGTCAATATGCTTCAAACAGTGAAGCATTCCAAGGAAAAATTATGAACTCGAGTGCATCGAAAGTGGGCATGTCCGTTCTACATTGCTCCCTTGAAGATTTGAGGTAGGAGAAGGAAATGGTGTTGGCAGATGTGGAAGCTCACAAAATATATTGGCCAATGATGCCACCTTATGTGTTGGAGACTGGATAAAGGTGTGCAGAGACTTCCAATTGCTATCTGTGTCTGCCCTGATGCAGGAGCAACAAGAGCTAGACAGGCCGAAAATGACTAGAATGCCTTGCGATCCAAATGCCCACGCTTGTCTTAGTTTAAAAAGAGGGAAAAAAACATAGTCATCAACCAGCTATGCCAGTAGATGGACTCATTGACATAGAAAGCAACGAAAGCAGGGCATACTCACGGTAGGCTGAGGCCATGGTGCACACGCAGGTGCTGTGGGTGGAGGCTGCCAAAGGCATTGGCATGTGACGAGGATACAATCTTTTAGAAGTAGGCATATTTATGAAGAAATATAGTACAGAGCTGCCACAGAGACCGCAGGAAAGTCTCTCCTTCTCTGCCTCTCCACCAACTGTATCATTTCGAAGTCAACATTGTAACCAGTGACATCATGAACATTCTACAAATAGGGAAGAGCTAACCATTACTATAACCAGAGACTATTATAGAATGCTTGGAACAATCGAAACCAGGTTGAAAGCACAACATGGAAGAAAGTTCGAGTATAAAACACCAGGTCAGGAACCAGATCTGATCTTAATGAATACATCCACAGTTATTGTTGAGCTAAGTGAGGCAAAAGACATTTCAGTTTGTGGTGTACACTACAAAATCTATCACTGGTGTGCACTAAAAAAGTAATCACAATCATTATTATTGTCAGATAGGCGCCAGCTTTATAGTCCACTGAACCATAGATAAGTAAGGCTTGCATTTGTAGCTCACGTTCGATCAATTTAACTTTTATTGCAACCAATTCTTAGTCAGTTATGGAAAGTAAGGAACAATGAGTTAAAGTTCTGATGCAAGATCAGACACTTTCCTCATGTGAGGAAAGTTCGAATTTCAGCATATATTACCCCTACATGTAGACCTCGTGTAATAGCAATTACTTGTGAAGCTGTCCAGCCTCCCAGTAGAGAAAAGTACCCAAGCTTTATTTTATTTCTGTCCTTAAAAACAAAGGTAACGCACGTGCACTAAGACCCCACCCCTTCACACTTTTGTTTTTTAGGTCTCGCCTGAGCCAGCGCATGCGCTTCTCTGTGAGACATTTAGTGAGTGGGTTTTGAAAGTGCTACCACACACTTTTGCTGGCCTCAAGCTTGCGGTTACGCACGTGTGAACCTGCACAGCCGTCATCTGGCTTTCTGTAATAGCTCATTAAGCCTTGCACCGCGTGAATCATGCTCCTCTACCCCCTTGCTGTCTGCTCTCCCTACCCCCTCCCTTCTCCCCCTCCCTCCTCGTCAGCTTCATGGCAGGGCGTGAATCATGCTCCCCCACCCCTTGCTGTCTGCTCTCACTACCCCCCTCCCTTCTCAGCAGAGAGGATGTTTGCTCAGTGCTGTGGAATTCGTTAAAACAAATTAGCGCACATCTGAATAAACCTACCTAGCCTGAACATGCAGTTCTGCCTGTGTCAAGGCAACACGGAGCAGAAATATATGATTTAACTCTTGTCCGCCCTTCCGGTGTCAGGGTCCCTCCAGCTCCTCTGAGTGGACTCTTCAAACCTTTCCTTTTCCGACCATTGGGTGAGGGGACGCAACCGCGCTTCTGACTCTGCAGCTCTATCAATCCATAGTGGTACGTCCAGCGCCTGGAGTCTGGGAGTCGTCGCGCCTTGGGAAGCAGAAACTGCACCATACCATAGAACGCCTGCAATGCATGCCCTTAATTGTTATAACAAACATACAAACAGCAGCTTGCTAGGGATGGATTTGACAGTGAGGCTAATACTTGCCCCAGGTGAGACTTGTGGGTTGTTGGCGTAATCTTGCGTCATTTCTGGGGTTTCGCGTTCTGTTTGTCAAGTAAAATTCCCGGAATTACGCCACATTTTACCTCAAGAGCAGTCAAACAATGTGAACAACCAGAACACTGGCAGCTCTTGCTTGCAACATGTGTTATTTTTGTGGTTTTATTTTGGTTGAGTGTGAAATGTGTTCTTCAATCCGAAATGGACACAAGGATACATTTCACAGAAAAATATAATACTAAATGTCCATTTTGCATATTGTACAATTGCCTGTAATGTTTGCCAAATTTTGCACAACCCTATGTGATACTCCATTTCCTGGACCCGTACACAAGTGCTTCCTCCACCCTCTCTCTCTCTTCCTCCACTCTCTCTCTCTCTACCTCTCTCTATCTCTTCCTCCACCCTCTCTCTCTACCTCTCACTCTCTACCTCTCTTCCTCCACCCTCACTCTCTCTACCTCTCTCTCTCTACCCCTTTCTACCTCTCTCTACCTCTCTCTCTACCTCTCTACCACTCTAGCACTCTAGCCCACTACCCCTCTCTCTACATCTCTCTCTACCCCTCCACCTCTCTACCACTCTAGCTCTCTACCCCTCTCTCTACCTCTCTCTCTACCTCTCCACCTCTCTACACCTCTCTCTCAACACCTCTCTCCCTACCCATCTCTCTCTACCCCTCTCTCTCTACCCACCTCTCTCTACCCCTCTCTCTCTACCCACCTGTCTCTACCCACCTCTCTCTATCCACCTCTCTCTACACTCCTCTCTCTACCCACATCTCTCTACCCCCCTCACCTCTCCCTACCCACCTCTCTCTACCCACCCCTCTCTACACACCTCTCTCAACACACCTCTTTCTACACACCTCTCTCTCTCTCTCTCTCTCTCTCTCTCTCTCTCTCTCTCTCTCTCTCTACACACCTCTCTCTCTCTACACACCTCTCTCTCTCTCCTCTCTACCTCTAAGTGGCAGCCGAAGCCTGATAGCACTGCTTGTCCTTTAAAAAAAAGGGTGGGGGGAAGCATTGCCAGAGCCAATAGGTCTCGCCTTTGGGGCCTTATAAGTGTTTAACCATGCAACAGTTAATGTTGTTGCACCAAGGATATTGTGCTGCATAACTAAATACTTCTAAGGTCCCAAAAGCGAGACCTATTGGCTATGCCAATGCTTGTTACCTCTGTCCTCCAGACAGGCACTAACTGAGGACTTCATTGCAACTTGAGGTAAGGCTTACTGTGATGGTGGTTGGGAGGGTTGGTGCATACAGTTCATAACATAAATGCTGTAGTTGACAATATGGCTGAGGAGGCATTTGTCACAGTTTCCAGAGCTGACTTACAGGGAATGACAACAGGGGTAGCGCTGCACTGTCGCGGACCCTAGCAAGCGGATATAAATCTCTTCCAAATGAGAAAGATGATTCTGAGTTCAGTTCTAGGGGAAGGGATGTGCAGGGTGCACAACTACAATAAATGTTGAAGCACATAAGGGAGATGCTAGGTTTTCAACCCTAAGGAGCAGCATTAGAATGATTTTTTCTCCCAATATAAAACCCCTATAGCAGATGACCTCCCAGTTCATGACGTCACAGAGGGCATGCAAGTTAAAGGGTGGAAAGAGATAGATAAAACAAATTCTGCGCTTTGAGAAAAAACATCCACACATACTAAAGGTTACCACAATCTTAGCCACCATGATGTCAGCATCATCCCTGGTATCGGAGGAAGGTTCCTTATCAGGAGCAAATTATAAGAAAGTAGCGACTTCTCTAAAAAGAGCATATGCAGTTTCAAATGATGTCCTATCAGCAGCAACATATGCGGCATTCTCTCAAATCTTGCAGCAACTTTTTCAACACCTTTTCGATGGTCTTCAAAAACATAAAAATCCCAATGAAATCTTTGCAAACATGGAAGTTTTGTCACAATTCCTCTCAAATTTGTTATTTGATTTCCTCTGGACTCTGGTGGTTGGTTTTCTGCTAAATTGCCTAGGGTCCTTCTCTGACCTGGGAGTTTCCATGTTCACATTTCTGGCCACACCTGCCTCAAGTAGAGTTGTTCCTATGAGTGTGGTGCTGGATTTGAAGTAGCCTCAGACCTGCATAAAGCAGAAAAGACTGCGTTCCAGAAGAAGAATTCTGTTGCTATCTTTCTCTCAGTCTGGGGACAGGCCTGGGCGCAAGTGGAAGCAGTTAGGCCATGCTATACCTTTTTATAGTGGAAGGCACCTGTATGCTATTATAGCATTTGTAGTCTTATCTCTGCCTTGGAAGGAGCTTAAGAGCCTTGGGGCCATTAATATGGGGGGTTTGTGATTTCCTAACTGCAATTGTTACTGAATAGCAATTCCTAATGTACAAAAACGTACGAGATATCAATAGCGATTCCCCGTGTGTCGCAAATCAACCTACCTCATGAATATTAATGAGGTAGGTTGCAGTTTGCGACCCATTAGCAATTGAAGCCATCACAGGAATGGTGGGCTGCTGGGGTCAGCAGACCACCATGCCTGTGATTGCTTTTTAATAAAGCAATGTTATTTTTTTTAATGCAGCCTGTTTTCCTTATAGGAAAATGGGATGCATTTCTACATACAATGAAACGGTTAAGTTGAATTTTTTCTTGGACCACTGCCTGCTGCTCTTAGAAAAAGATTTTTTTCAGCATTCACAATGGAAGGGATCCCGTGGGGACCCCTTCCCATTTGCGAATGGTTACCACCACCCTTGAGGTGTCAGTAAAAAATTATATGTTTTGTGACCGTAATTCTGTTGCCTAACATTCATACATAACACTGCATTTTGGGAATTGGAAGGTACGCCCCAAAAACACGCCATTTCTAAATACAAATTGTAATTCAATCACATAATACCAAACTGCAATTTTTGTTTTGTACATATGAAAAAGCATTTTTGCGGTCGGAAACAGCTTGATTCTGCGAATCCGGACGTTTGCAACCGCAAAAATGCTTTTGCATATATGGCCCTTGGTTTTCTTTGACGACCATAATTTTCTTTAAAGTATCTTTTGCCCATGTGTGCTAAAGTGATATGTCTGTGTTTACTGTAATATAAGCATCTAAATGTATTTCTCTTTGAGTAAGCCCTAAACTGTGCTTTACTGTTATCTGGGAAAGTCAGGTGCTGAAAAATAATACTTGGGTATCCAGCAGGGTGGCTAATACTACTGTGGTCTGATGGCACAAGTGGCAAGTGAATATTTTTAGGTCTCACCTGAGCCAGCGCGCATGAGGTGATCTGCGAGGCATTAAGTAAGGGCTTTTGAGCTCTGACCACACGCTTGTGGGTGTGCTTTTTTTTTATTAGCCCGCAATTGGCCTGTCCATGTGTCTTTTTTAAAACAGAGCACGCAATTGGTGCAAGGTAGCTGATTGTCCCGCCTTGTTTGTTCCCTGGCCTAGGGTCCACGGGAGCAAGCTTTAATCCCATCTGTTTCCAATTATCGCATTGGTGGTAATTGGAAACAGATGGTGCTCGCTTTTTTTTTTGTTTTCCTTAAGAAAGAACGTCGTGGTAGCTATAAACACTGCCTCGGACTAAGTTTCTGGCTTTTTTTAAATTTCCTTTTAGTGTGCTCGCGCACAACTCCCCGGCTTGTTCTTTCTATGTAAAGAGGCGTGTCTCTCTAAAATACGTGTATATGGAGTTTTTATAGACCACTTTACTCGAACAATGTCTGTTTGTAAACTCCAGCTTTGAGAAATAAAGGAATCAAGTATGCGGAGGTAACGTGAGTTAACCAAGATCACGCAGTGAGACTCAGGGTCCAGTTCTCCGGCCGAGACTTTAATCACTAATTAAACAACAAGGAGTGGTGATGGACAGAGTTTCTGAATTAAGCAGAATGCTCTCACTCAGTCAAGAGATCAGGGCTAGATCCAACACCGTTTTTTAGCTCACTGCACCATCCCAGCTCAGAACCTGGCTATATGCAAATTAGTCTGTTCCTGTCCCAGTGCATAATGGGAACAGGGCAAACCAAACTACAAAGCCAATTCTTTCACTGGGAAGGAAACAAGCTTCCGGGGACTGGTTTCTGGCATTCCAGCCGTCTTCGGCCCGGCTTGCTTGAATCCTGATGGTGCAATGAGCAAGGGACTCACATCTGAGTATACCCTTCCACGCTTATGGTGGACAAAATAATTAAACAACAAGGGGTGGTGATGGACAGAGTTTCTGAATTAAGCAGAATACTCTCACCCAGTCAAGAGATCAGGGCTAGATCCAACACCATTTTTTAGCTCACTGCACCATCCCAGCTCAGAACCTGGCTATATGCAAATTAGTCTGTTCCTGTCCCAGTGCATGATGGGAACAGGGCAAACCAAACTACAAAGCCAATTCTTTCACTGGGAAGGAAACAAGCTTCCGGGGACCGGTTTCTGGCATTACAGCCGTCTTCGGCCCTGCTTGCTTGAATCCTGATGGTGCAATGAGCAAGGGACTCACATCTGGGTATACCCTTCCACGCTTATGGTGGACAAAATAATTAAACAACAAGGGGTGGGGATGGACAGAGTTTCTGAATTAAGCAGAATACTCTCACCCAGTCAAGAGATCAGGGCTAGATCCAACACCGTTTTTTAGCTCACTGCACCATCCCAGCTCAGAACCTGGCTATATGCAAATTAGTCTGTTCCTGTCCCAGTGCATGATGGGAACAGGGCAAACCAAACTACAAAGCCAATTCTTTCACTGGGAAGGAAACAAGCTTCCGGGGACCGGTTTCTGGCATTACAGCCGTCTTCGGCCCGGCTTGCTTGAATCCTGATGGTGCAATGAGCAAGGGACTCACATCTGAGTATACCCTTCCACGCTTATGGTGGACAAAATAATTAAACAACAAGGGGTGGTGATGGACAGAGTTTCTGAATTAAGCAGAATACTCTCACCCAGTCAAGAGATCAGGGCTAGATCCAACACCGTTTTTTAGCTCACTGCACCATCCCAGCTCAGAACCTGGCTACATGCAAATTAGTCTGTTCCTGTCCCAGTGCATGATGGGAACAGGGCAAACCAAACTACAAAGCCAATTCTTTCACTGGGAAGGAAACAAGCTTCCGGGGCAGGGTATACTCAGACATGAGTCCCTTTCTCACTGCTCCATCAGGATTCAAGCAAGCCGGGCCGAAGACGGCTGAAATGCCAGAAACCGGTCCCCGGTAGCTTGTCTCCTTTCTGGTGAAGAATTGGCTTGGTAGTTTAGTCTGCCCTGTTCCCATGATGCACTGGGCCAGGGACAGACTGATTTGCATATAGCCAGGTTCTGAGCTGGGATGGGGCAGTGAGATAAATAACGGTGATGGATCAAGCCCTGATCTTTGGACTGGGTAAGAGTGGTCTGCTCAATTCAGACACTCTGTTCATCACCACCCCCTTTTCTGAATCGTTTTTGGCCACTATAGGTGTGGCAGGGTATACTCAGACATGAGTCCCTTTCTCACTGCTCCATCAGGATTCAAGCAAGCCGGGCCGAAGACGGCTGAAATGCCAGAAACCGGTCCCCGGTAGCTTGTCTCCTTTCTGGTGAAGAATTGGCTTGGTAGTTTAGTCTGCCCTGTTCCCATGATGCACTGGGCCAGGGACAGACTGATTTGCATATAGCCAGGTTCTGAGCTGGGATGGGGCAGTGAGATAAATAACGTTGATGGATCAAGCCCTGATCTTTGGACTGGGTAAGAGTGGTCTGCACAATTCAGACACTCTGTTCATCACCACCCCCTTTTCTGATTCGTTTTTGGCCACTATAGGTGTGGCAGGGTATACTCAGACATGAGTCCCTTTCTCACTGCTCCATCAGGATTCAAGCAAGCCGGGCCGAAGACGGCTGAAATGCCAGAAACCGGTCCCCGGTAGCTTGTCTCCTTTCTGGTGAAGAATTGGCTTGGTAGTTTAGTCTGCCCTGTTCCCATGATGCACTGGGCCAGGGACAGACTGATTTGCATATAGCCAGGTTCTGAGCTGGGATGGGGCAGTGAGATAAATAACGTTGATGGATCAAGCCCTGATCTTTGGACTGGGTAAGAGTGGTCTGCACAATTCAGACACTCTGTTCATCACCACCCCCTTTTCTGAATCGTTTTTGGCCACTATAGGTGTGGCAGGGTATACTCAGACATGAGTCCCTTTCTCACTGCTCCATCAGGATTCAAGCAAGCCGGGCCGAAGACGGCTGAAATGCCAGCAACCGGTCCCCGGTAGCTTGTCTTCTTTCTGGTGAAGAATTGGCTTGGTAGTTTAGTCTGCCCTTTTCCCATGATGCACTGGGCCAGGGACAGACTGATTTGCATATAGCCAGGTTCTGAGCTGGGATGGGGCAGTGAGATAAATAACGGTGATGGATCAAGCCCTGATCTTTGGACTGGGTAAGAGTGGTCTGCTCAATTCAGACACTCTGTTCATCACCACCCCCTTTTCTGAATCGAGACTTTAGTCACTGGCCCACGTGCTCTCCTCCCCCTGCTTTTGTGGAGAGGTAAACTGTATGCCAAATGGCCAGGCTTATGACAGCGCCCAGCCCTGCCACCTTGGGCGACCTTTACCGGCAGGGCAAACGCTAGCCCATGGCACAACGTGACAGACGGGCAGTAGGCAGGTAGTACAGAAAGCACCCAAACACCCCAGGGTGACAAATGTAGTGTGTGAGACAAAAAAGCAATAAAACAAATTGGGCGATCTTCAGTCGTATTGCAATCCAATGAGCGAGTAGCTCGCCTTGTATAGCGCCAAAAGTCAGAGCGGTCCGTGTCAAGCGCTTTTGCAGCTCTCCTTCCGGTCCTTCATTCTTTGCTTGAGGGTGGTGATGGGAGCCCGAGTGCTAGCCTTGGAGAGCAGAGCAGCTTTCATTACCATGACATGGGGTCATGGGTTGTAACCCCCTGCGTACCTGCGCTGGCCATCTCATAAACACTAAAGTTGATGACGAGGATGACAATCATATTATACATAGCGCATGCCACAGACTTACATCTGTGGGCGCTAGTATCACCCTACTCGATGAACACAAGATGTCGACCTCAAAATCATGAAATGCTGTGTCAGCCCTTTCGGGGTGATTGTAGGCCTTTCACACTGAGAGGGCTCCTATTGCACACAAGCTGAGGTTTCTATTTTCTGACCCAATTGTTCTCACTTTTTCGAGGTTGCAGTGATGAGAACACTAACCCACCTTCTATTGACATAAACTTGCAGCCTGCCGCTCTTTTAGAAAGTCCTGCCACATGGAGTTATCACTTGCATTCGAGTCTTCTCAGGTAACAGTCTGCCATGTCAATTCAAGCCCCGCCCATCAGAAAACATAACACAGTGTCTTCGATAATTTGGGGGGTCCTTACCCTCTACCTGTTTTGAAGTATAACTTCTGTTTGTTTTTCAGCATTTTCCGATTTTGAAACCTGAAGAAACAGAAGCCCATGGCGACTACACGATTTGCCGAAGATCAAACGGTTGATCAAGAGGAAATCAGGGGTCAGGATTAGCAGCCAAGCCTGCTGCCACCCAGCTCTAGACCTCAGAACCTGACACTGTCTCATTTGTATCTTATTCATGCGGCTGGGAGGGGTGGGGTGGGGGGGGCTTGGGAGGAGGTGTGTGTGTGTGTGTGGGGGGTGACACGAGTAACACCAGGCTGACCCACAGAACCAGTTTTCTTTGAATTCATAACATTTCTAAAGTCTCTACGAAGTAAATTAAATTGGTTTGTTTGGGGCGGGGCTCGAGCGGATATGCGGACAGGGCGCAAAGACGATTTTTAGTGAACGTGCAGCAATAATGCATTAAATAGTCAAAACAAAAGCAGTGGCGGACACAAAACTCAAAATACCAACCACAGCTAGATATGAATTAAATGCCAGTAGAATCAGAGGAAGTAATTATGGATGTATGACGTTACAACGCATACTTTTACATCGCATACCATTACAACGCGATTTTTACAACGCAGGATCCTTTACAACGCATGCCTTTACAACGCATGTCATTACATAGCAGATGCTATTACAACGCATGTCATTACAACGTAAGTATAGGTAAGTATATCTTTTTTTTAAAAATTGTAATTAATTTAATTTAATTAATTTCATTTAATTAATTAATTTAATTTATTTAAAGTCGTTTTTTTAAAAACTGAACCCTTAAAATACCCCTGTACCCCATAACCCAAACCTAGCCCTGAACCCTAAAAATACCCCTGTACCCCATAACCCAAACCTAGCCCTGAACCCTCAAAAAAACCCTGTACCCCATAACCCAAACCTAGCCCTGAACCCTAAAAATACCCCTGTACCCCAAAACCCAAACCTAGCCCTGAACCCTAAAAATACCCCTGTACCCCATTACCCAAACCTAGCCCTGAACTCTAAAAATACCCCTGTACCCCATAACCCAAACCTAGCCCTGAACCCTAAAAATACCCCTGTACCCCATAACCCAAACCTAGCCCTGAACCCTAAAAATACCCCTGTACCCCATAACCCAAACCTAGCCCTGAACCCTAAAAAAACCCTGTACCCCATAACCCAAACCTAGCCCTGAACCCTAAAAATACCCCTGTACCCCAAAACCCAAACCTAGCCCTGAACTCTAAAAATACCCCTGTACCCCATAACCCAAACCTAGCCCTGAACCCTAAAAATACCCCTGTACCCCATAACCCAAACCTAGCCCTGAACCATAAAAATACCCCTGTACCCCATAACCCAAACCTAGCCCTGAACCCTAAAAATACCCCTGTACCCCATAACCCAAACCTATCCCTGAACCCTAAAAATACCCCTGTCCCCCATAACCCAAACCTATCCCTGAACCCTAAAAATACCCCTGAACCCCATAACCCAAACCTAGCATATACTCCTATACTCACTTATTTTTTAAAATTACTTAAATTAATATATTTAATTTATTTTATAAAAATACATAAATTAATATATTTATTTATTTTTAATATTAATTAAATTAATTAAATAATGTTAAATAAAATAAAATTATATACTTACCTATACTTACGTTGTAATGGCATGCGTTGTAATAGAATCTGCTATGTAATGTCATGCGTTGTAAAGGCATGCGTTGTAATGGATCCTGCGTTGTAAAAGTAGCGTTGTAATGGCAGTGCGTTGTAAATGTTGCGTTGTAACGGCTGTTTCCCAGTAATTTCAGCTTCCAGTCACAGTGCATGAAAACCTTGACCACCTACAAAACGATTTACACAAACTTAACCACAATTTAGCACTTCAAAGAGCATCTGCTGTTATTATTACCAATCCAAAAGAATTTAATTGACGTTGGAAGGCTGAATGCCTCAATTGGCCCTGAAAAAACCCACACCAGTGACTTGCAAGTTACACTAGGATATCTATAGCAGGTGCTCAACCCACTGAGCTATCTCAGGCTTTGCAGACGCTGGTCTGTGCTTATGGGAGGAAGTGATGGGGCTATTTCCTACCACACAAGAACATCTCACCAAGATCACGGGTGACCTTAGGATTAATTGCTGTTTGCTTTTATTTTGGAAAATGGTACAGGGACTCAGTGAACTGCGGCCCTGTGTGTGCACACCTCTCACACCCAGCATAGGTACTCCTGTCCTCCCAAGCCCACCTCCCGCCTATCTCTGGCCATCAATATCTATCCCTGTCCCAATCTACCACTTTCACCCTACCAGTGTCTGGTACCCTCACCCTCCAATAGTCTCTCTCCCTGCTCCTCCCTGCACATCAGTATCTATCCCTGTCCCAATCTACCCCCCTCATCCTACCAGCGACTGACACTCACAGCCTCCCATGATCACTGTCTCTGGCTTTCTATATCATACACTCCACACAATACCACTCAGTGCCACATAATGATATGCTACAAAATTACACTGCACTCAATGCAACATACACTTCAAATACCACTCAGTGTCACATAATTACACACCACATAATTACACTCTACTAAACGTAACATACACTTCACACAATACCACTCAGTGCCACATAATTACATGCCACATACTTACACTCTACCCAATGCAACATAAATACACTCCACATAATACCACACAGTGCCACATAAGTATATGCTACATAATTACACTGCACTCAATGCAACATACACTCCAAATACCACTTAGTGCCACATAATTACACACCACATAATTACACTCTACTGAATCAACATACACTCCACACAATACCACTCAGTGCCACATAAGTATATGCTACATAATTACACTGCACTCAATACAACATACACTCCAAATAATACCACTCAGTGCCATATAATTACATGCCACACAATTACACTCAACTGAATACAACATACACTCCCCATAATACCGCCCAGGGCCACATAATTACACACCACATAATTACACTCTACTCAATGCAACAGAAACACACTCAACAAAATACCACTCAGTGCCATATAATTACATGCCTCATACTTACACTCTACTCAATGCAACATAAATACACTCCAAGTGTGGCTCAATGATTAGATTGGCAGACCCTGATGCAGAGGTCTAGCCCGGGACCAGGGTTGAATTCCCTGCCTCGGAGGGTCTTGGGCTCAAAATTCCACGGAACTGATAATTCTCGCCTCGGTGCCTATTCCAATCATGGAGTCCCACTCTGCACCTCTGGGCAATAGCTTGTTTAATCTACTTAACGGCCCCCACACCGCTAAGGATGCCTGGCCTCCACCTTGGGGTGCCCAGGAGTGGACGCCTCACAGGGAACGCCAGGTGGGTTCCACAGCGGTATTCGTACAAGCGCCTTGAGACCCTTGCGGGTGAGTAGTGCGCTATACAAGTATCAATTTACATTTACATTTACTCCACATAATACCACACAGTGCCACATACTTAAATGCTACATAATTACACTACACTCAATGCAACATACACTCCAAGTACCACTCAGTGCCACATATAATTACACGCCACATAATTACACTCTACTGAATGCAACATACACTCCACACAATACCACTCAGTGCCACATAATTATATGTTACATAATTACACTGCACTCAATGCAACATACACTCCAAATGCCACTCAGTGCCACATAATTACATACCACATAATTACACTCTACTGAATGCAACATACACTGCACACAATACCACTCAGAGCCACATAATGATATGCTACCTAATTACACTGCACTCAAGGCAACATACACTCCAAATACCACTTAGTGCCCCTTAATTACACTCTACTGAATGCAACATACAGTCCACACAATACCACTCAGTGTCACCTACTTATATGCTACATAATTACAATGCACTTAATGCAAAATGCACTCCACACCATGACACAATTTTACTAAGCATAATTTCACTCAACACCACAGTTCCAGGCCACACAAGTCAGCTCCACCCATTTCCAATACACACCGCATAATTACACGCCAAAGAATATATTTCAACTCCACAACTCCACAATCCACAATGTACCTCTAATCCACACCATATAGTGTCACCACCTGAGCAACAAACATCATTCACCACCACCATTTTGCATCAGCGCACCACCTAAGCCTCACGTCAGTCTGCCCTTGGAATCTGGCATCTGTTGATTCTACTTAAATTACTGTTTTCCAACATCCACTACTCCGTTGTTTGTGTCCCGCTCTCCCATAACAAAAAAATAATAACAAACAAGCATGAGAACAGGCAGGAAGAAGTTGCCAGCAGTGCAAGCACAAAAAAAGTAGAAGACATTTTTTATGTAAAAATCTTTTTTAATCAGGTTTTTCAGTTGTATATAATGCCGGTCTCGTTTGTATAAAGGTAACAAAAAAGCTTAACACTTTTAATTATAAGTTTTCAACGTAATGCACAGCAGCCACAATGCTCTACAACATAGCCAAAAGCCTCCTCACTTCACTCCGTAAGAATCTGAAGACCTGTCTTTTTTGAGTATTCCCACTAAGCCCTAGGTGGTCACAGACTCACCACACATGCTCAGCGCTAGGATACCTTTCCGGGTGATAATGCGCTCTACAAATCTGCTGAACATAATAAAGGACCCCCAAGGAGCCAAGCTCCCACATTAGTTCTATTGTCAGAAGACAAATGAGTGAAAGTTAAACTGTACATACAATACCTCCAGTGGTATGTTCTTCGTATACTTATTTATACTGATGAGCAAATAGACTTTCAAGGCAGCAAACAATAGAGAAAGATGTTGCTGTAGCCGAGCCCAAGTCCAGTGCCAGGGCACTGATGGCACCCAGCAAAGGGCACCGTGGGCGACGACCTGCCTTTCCCATCAGAAACAATACATAGAAACAGGATGCTGTTTGCTCCTACAATGCCCGGTTGAAATCAATTAACCGTTGTGCGCTTTGTGTATTGTGCAATTAATATGCTCCGCCCCACAGAATGCACATCAAGTCATAGTAACTCAAGCTCGAGGAAAATGCATAGAGCGCCGCGTAATGTGAAACCGGCTTAATGTAAATACTAGTTCACGATCCTACCGTGAAAATCCAACCTGAATACAATTGCGTTCTATCACTGGCCCTAGCCTGCCTTTCTGGGAAATCCATATAAATCATTCCATTCCATTTGATTGTTTGTCTTTTCTATCTTTCAATAAAGGAATCACAATGCAGTAGTTTTGCTATCGCGGGGTCTTACAAGCTCAAGTAACAAAAACCGACATCATCACCTTCACCCCAGTAAACACATGAAGACAATCAAAAAATCGTGCTTCCCAGTTACTGAGAAGTCTATTCAGCACCTGGTGTTCACATGATTGCTGGGAGTGGGAACCCCCTTCTACCCTGACTTTTACTGCAGAAAGAGTGAACCTGTTGACTCGTTGCACCTTTACAAATACCATTGCAATCCACCTGGAAAATATTTTCTATTCTGATAGTTTCTAAGTCAATAACAATAAATAATGCGATCCACACGCTAACACCCAGCAATAATATTATTCCAGTCAATACACCACCAACTCGCATTGTTTAAGGGTTGGTCTGGTAACACGATTGTTTGAAAAAGGGCATGCACTACAGTCCGTTAAAAAAAATTAAACACGTGATGTAGCTTACAAACTGCTCACTCTTTACGCGACACATAAACCAATAATGAGAGTAATAACTGACATAAAATTAAGGTGCACCCTGCACAAGTCTTAAGAAAATGGCAATGATCAGGAAAAAATATATACCAAATGCACCGTAAAGTAATACTTAGGTTGTAGAATTAGTGAAGAATCATATTCGTATAATTCTAAACCATCCTTTGCAACTAAGTAATTAATACGAATGTATATGTGAATTGTACAGCTGTCATGCATTACTAAGTTTTATTTGCAAACTAAAATTATTCTTCTGTAGAATCTTAGGGGCAGATGTATCAAGATACCCATTTGCGATTCTCAAAAGGCGATTTTTTGAGAATCGCTATTTGATAATTGCAAAATGGTATGTATCTAGAAATTCGCTATTTTTTTGCAATTTCTTAAAATTCCTTAATTGCGATTTGCTAATTGCTAATTGAGAATAATTTCAAAGGTGCAAGGGTGTCTTAAGGACACCCTGCTGCACCCCTGAAATTGACATGTGCGAGCATATGGCGTACATACATGCCCTAAGGGCATGTATGAGCATCACATGCCACCTTTACAAATTGCAAAAAGTGAATTTATAAAAAAAATCGCAAATTACCACCACTCCCCTCCGCACTAGCTCCAACTACAGAGCATCTTAAGTTATAAACACATGGCGCATGTATGAATAAAGCCGACTGCAATAAAGTTTCACTACAAAGAAGGTGGTTTCGCTTTACATAACCTCCAAGGGATAACAAGAGGTTTCCCATAAACATTAAGAACCTTGTCCTGATGAAGGTGCTATCGTTTTAACCGAAACGCTGCGTCGACAACTTTTTGCACTCTGTATAATTGTTTTAAATTGTGTAATATGTGGACTGACACATTTTTTTAATTACATGCTTGGCACTGCATTGCTGCTATTATATTTTTAATCGAATTGTATTAACTGTAATACACTGTGTATTTTTTTAATACTGTTTTCTCTCAATTTTATGTTGAATATTGGTAAACAATTTGATAATTGTGGTTGTTATTTGTGGAAGGTCTTTGAGTGATGAGGGGTGTACACAAGAGATTTTTACATTCACTGTAGACAGCCACTGGTGGGATTGAGGTGTGCCTTGCCCTTCCTGGGTGACTCAGACCCAGGTTGAATAGACCCTGGCTGAACTTAGAGTAGCGGGAGGAGATTTCCTTGCACCTTAATAGGGCCTGTCTCCCTTGCACAATGCAGTCTCCACCCCCTGTGGTCATACTACACCAGTGAGGACAGAACTGGTTTGGACTGGGCTCAGAGACCCTTGCACAAAGAAAACAAAGACATTTTGGGGTATAAGTATTATACCTGAAACCCCAGAACTTTGTACTACTTCTGGAATCAAGAGGAAATTTTGCCAAGGAGAAGAGCTGGAGAAACTGAATGAGAAGTACTGTCCCTTTGTTTTATGCTGTATGGGTTTGGCCTGCAGTAGCTGTTTCTGCCAAGGAAAGGAGAGGACTTTTCTGTGTGCTGTGTCCCCCTGCTTGAAGAAGCTCTTCAAGGGCTTGAGTAGAGCTTGCCTCCTGTTTTGAAATCTCAGGGACACAAGGCTCCACCCCCAGCTCCCCTGAACTTCCTTGCTGGGAGTTCTAACCTGTCAAGAGGTGCCTGTGACTGTGTGGGGTTGTTCCTGCGTTCGGGAGCTTCAAAAGTAACGCAACTACAAGAAAATCGTCGCATCGCTCTTCTTGCGGCAGTTTTCCTGATGCAGCAATGCGGTGCGAGGAGAATCTCCTGGCATCGCCGCACCGCTGCCAAAGCCGAAGCAGCGCCTGTCGCTGCTGCAAGAACCGACGTCTCGAGGGGTAGCAGCTGAAGAAACCGATGCAGTGCTGCTTGACGCCGCCACATTGATCGGCAACACATCGATCGCCAACTCATCCTGGATTTCCACGCATCGTACCTGTCCGGCAAGTTTTTCCTGGCGCATCACCTGCAGATCGGAGTCGCCTCAGAATCGAGGGATCGCTTTTCCCTTACAGACGGACCCGACACACCACTCTCCTGCGTGCAGTAGAACTGTCGCTTTGCACTCCCAAGGTCTCTGGAAATAACGCATCCCTTTGTTTTTTTACGCCTCCCATCGCTGTGACTGTTAGGCCTTGTGAATTTTGTCAAAACTACATGTACTTTGCGAGAAATCGCGCATCTGTAGTATTCTATGGACCCAGTTGCCTAAAACCTTTTCAAAGTAATTTTATTAATACCTTTATGTTTGATTTTTGCCATTCTGGTCTTGTTGAGGTTAGATAAAGATACTTAATTTTTCTAAACTGGTGTGGTGTCCATTTGTGGTGTTATCACTGAATTACTGTGTGCTTTGAGTACAAATACTTTACACATTGCCTTTGGGTTTGGGACTGTCTGCTCGTGCCAAGAGCAGGGGTTATCTAAAGTGTGTATTCCCCTTACCCTGACTAGAAGCAAAGGTCCCTATTTAGACAAAGGTACCTACCTCTGCCAACTAGAGACCCCCATTTCTAACACTAAGAACTTGTATGTGTAGGAGTGTTATGATAGGAATAAGGGGGTGCACAGAGCAATGTAAACGGCCAAGTTTTCAAACTTTTCCTGAAGATGGCCTCCACTGGTTCTGAACTCAAATGCAAAGGAAGAGTGTTCCAGAGCTGAGATACGAGAGCTGAAATAACAGCCATCTAACCAGGCTTTCCTAACCCTCAGGATCACTGCAAGAGCAGTGCCCGATGATCTGAGATGACAACCCATGACTAAGGTTTCACCAGGAGGAGCAGATATCGAAGTCCTCTATTGTTGAAGATTTTATGAAACATGCACATAGCCTTAAAAAAGATACACTTTTTCAAAGGGAGACAGTGAAGTTATGATCGAGCTGGGGCACATCTGCTCATCTTGGAGGCTTTATAAGAAGATGAGCAGCTGCATTTGTACTCTGTGCAGCTTCTGGATTATCTTCTTAGTGACATTGATATAAAGGCTGTTACAATAATCCAGCATTGAATTTACCAGAGCCTGCACAACCACCTTCCTGGCAGTTGTACCTACATTAGAAGATCCTAAGCCTACACATCACCCTAAAGCTTTCTCAACTACTTGTAAAAATCTTAGTGCACTAGATGCTAAAAATATACACTTAGATGCTCCAGAGGGAGATATTCGCTGAATCTATATACTAAGCTGTTGTATGAGTATGTTGACACTATGGATGTTAGGGATTACTATGTGTGTATGCTATTACCTGCATCAGTTGCAGGAGGAATTACGTACCATTATATTCCTCTGACGTACAGAATTTCTTGTAGTTTATTGACAAGTTCATTTTATGGAACAGATCACCTTCAATATTATTATTCAAAATATGATCTGGTCTTTTAAGAGATTCCTGTTTTGAAGCATTTAAATTGTCATCCTGAAGTCAAAACAGTTGATGTAATGGGACATTTCTTTACACCAACACTGTCACTAGACATGGCTTATGCACACTGACGTAGTCTAACCTGTACTTTGCAGAGAATAAATTCTTGGATTCAGTATAAGATAGGCCTAGAGATATCATAGCTAAAGCTGCAAATCATTCAAAAGTGCCACCTTAGGCACAACAACCAGAAGAACATAGAATAGTGGGAAACATGGCTGCCCCAGCTTTAGACGGGCAACATAAAAGGAAACTATGCATATCCGTGAGAAGATCTAATATTGACACAAATTTTGTTGATACCAGTGAATGTGGCTATACTTTCGAAGTTCAAAGACATTGGAAACGGTATTTAGGAGGAGTGAATCCTGTCTTTCCTGGAGTATATTACATTTGTGGGGAAAATGCCTTTTGTAGATTACCGAAACAACGGTATGGAACTTGTTACATGAGAATAGTTTTCCCAAAACAAATTGATTAATCAACAAAAGAGCTGTGCCATTGCACGAGAATATGTAGGAGACATTTTTGGTGCTTAAATACCATCTATAGGAGTGCTACCAAACTCTCACAAGCGTAGAAAGTTCCTACTGTAGTTGACAAACCAGTTACTAGTACAGCTGGAGGATTTTTAGCCAGGGATACTGAAATCGTTGTGATTCGTTACATGGTTTTGCAGAATAGACTTGCTCTAGATGTCCTTCTCGTGAAAGAGGACGGAATCTGTCGGATCTTAAAGGTTCAACAATGTTGCACCTATATACCAGCACAAGAGTAAGGACTTAAAGGATTTCATTAAGAATATTACTGATCTAGACAAAGACCTGAAAGGTTTAAAAGCTGATGGTAATCTAGGGAGTGGAATTATGGAGAAAATCATGAGAGTCCTAGTGGTAATTGCTTTGCGAATATTGCTGGTGTTTGTAACCATCACAATGTGCAGATGAGCACAAAGGTAAATGGGAGAGCAAAGAAAGAGAGCAAATGTAGAATTGGAGGATAGACAGAGTCAAAATTATGATGAAATGAATCTCTGGATAATTCCAGAAGTAAAATGATGAAGACAACTAAACTGTGATCAGTGATATCTGATAAGAAATTGATGTGATGGTTTGATTTGCAATCAAAGGGCAGACTGACACAACTTAGAAAGTGCTCACTCTTTACATGACACATTAACCAATAATTAGAGTTATAACACATGAAATGAATGTTCACCTTGCACACGTATTAAGATCATGAGAAAATATATACTCCATGCACCCGAAAAGAGAGCTTAGGTTGTCGAAATAGTGAATAATCTTATATTGTGTTCTAATTGTCTAAAATAGCATCTTCTTTTAGTTCTAAAGCATCCTGTACAATTAAGTAATCAATAAGATTTTATATGTGAAAGTTAATACTGTGATGCATTACTAAGCTTTATTTGCAAACTACAATTATTCATCTGCGCAATATAAATGTGTTATGGTCTCAAAACCAATTCTCATTTACTCTCTGTGTAATGCATAACTAAGTAATGAAAACTTGATGCAAAACTATCAAATTAATAGCAAGAGAGCTGAAACTTTCCTGACATGATCTTTATATGTGAAGAGTATCAAATATCCTAAAATGACACATTTATTTCAATGCATGCACATATGGTACACATTTATGTTTTCCAATGCACTAATAAACTATACTTGCTACTGAAAATTCTTATGAGACAAATTATGACACTGACTGCTTTAACAAATGTATAAATAAAATTATACATACTTATGGTTAAATTTATACATGTTTATTAATTATGCTATATTACTTTAAAATGCATTTTACTTAATGTTATATTCTAGGTCCGAGTTTTCTCATGATTTCTGCTAAAAAGTATTTAATTGCACAGCAGGTGTTGGATTAATGTATGGTAATTAAATATAACTTTATATTTTTTTTAAACTAAAAATTCAATGAAAAAAGAAAAGGTTAAAGTAACGTTATAGTTAGGTGAAATGTTCAGTGATAACGTAAAGTTATTGTTATCTCAGGTAACTATAACTCATACCCTACGGTAACTATAACTCTTGCCCTCATCAAGCACTGCTAATTACTCAACATATTGCTTCACTCATGACATCTTCTTTGACATCATTGATAATATCACTGTGCATGGAGGGGGCATGTGTTATAGGGCAGCATGTATCAACATTAGGAATAGCGATTACCTAATTGAGATTTTCTGGGAATCGCAATTTAATAATAGCTATTCGTAATATAGTTAGCGATTCCTAAGGGGTCACAAATTGACCTACCTCATTAATAATAACGAGGTAGGCCGAAATTTGCAACCCCCTAAGAGTCGCTAAAATCACGGGGATGGTGGCCTGCTAGGGTCAGCAGACCACCATGTCTGTGATTATAAAACAATCTTTTTTTTTAAAAGCAGCCCGTTTTCCTTAAAGGAAAATAGGTTGCAATTAAAAACGGGTTGCGATTAAAAGAAAAAAAAGTTAAAGTTTCATGGGACCACTGCCTGCTCTTAAAAAACGTTTTCTCCACCTTCCCTTAGAGAACCCTTCCCATTTGTGAATGGGTTACCCTCAACTTGAAGTTGGTGGTAAAATGTGAATGTTTTGCTACCCCATTCAAGGTTACAAAACATTCATACATATCGCTGCAATTCAGTATTTGGAAGGGACGCCCTAAACACACCCCTTCTAAATACCGAATCGCACAACCATTTTGCGATTCGGTAACAGGTTACTGATTCGCAAAATAACGTTTGATACATAGGAAAAGCCTATATTGCGTTAGCAAACGGGCCAATTCTGCAAAATGGCCTTTTAGCGAACGCAAAATAGGTTCATACATGTGGCCCATACTTACCTTAGGGCACAAGTTATACAGCCAGATTCATCAACGGAAATTCGGCTCGCAAAGGGCCAGATTCTGAGAATCGAGCACAATTTTTGCATTTGGGATTCATCATCCCAAATGCAAAAATCGCTATTATAGAATTCGCAAATTTGCGAGGAATTGCATTTAAGGAATCTCTATTAGAGATTCCTTAAATGCAATTCATGAAACATTTAAAAATTGCGAATTCACTATTTTGGGCCGCTATTTACCGCGAAGTCAAACCTCGTGGTAAATAGCGGAAACTTAGAAAAATGCACTTGAGTGCATTTTTCTAAGTTGTATGTTACACACACACGTGTCCTTGGGACATGTGTGTGCGTAACACCAGCATCCAATATCATTTCAGGGGTGCAACAGGGTGTCCTTTGGACACCCCTGCACCCTTGAAATCGCAAACTCAACATGTGAATCGCTAATAGCGATTCGCACATTGATATGTCTTCCCATTCATTCCTATGGGCCTTTAGGTCCATAGGAATGAATGGGGAGTTATTCCTTATTTGCGGTAGCAATTAGCTAATCGCAAATAAGGAAGCTGTAGAAATCGCAATAAATATTGCGATTTCTACATGAATCCCGTTTTGCGAGTCTGTAATAGCGATTCCTTAATAATCGCTATTACAGACTCGCAAAACATGCCGATGATGAATCTATCAGATAGTTACTTAGATAACTATAACTGGTGAATTTCTGTGGTTTTCTGAGTTTAAAACGTTACACTGTTACTGAACATGTCACCTAAATATGCATTACTTTAACCTTTGATTTTGTGCAGTGTATATATATATATATATATATATATATATATATATATATATATATTACCTACTGCCGGTCGCCAGTAGGTATATATATTTAGGACCTAGTTACCATAGGAAATTCCGAACATTCTATTGGGAATAACTTTGGCACCGATTGAGGGATCTGCCTGTAAATTTTGCTTAAATTTGCCTCGCTGTGCTCCGCTCCTTCCCTGAAAGTTTCGGGGGGATTCGTCAAGCGGGGGCCGAGAAATAAGGGGATGTCCCAAAACGTGTTTCCCCCATGTTAATTTCCATAGGGACATTCTGACAAGGCTACAGCTCGAACGGCTGAACGGAATTATACCAGATTTGGCAAAATGGTAGGGACTGGTATGCAGCAGTGCCTTTTGTATGTTTGGTGTAAATCCCTCCAGTAGTTCTTGAGAAAATTGAATTTGAAATTTTTCAAATGGCATTTTCTATGGGACCTTTAGACACGGCTACAGCCCAAACGGCTGAACGGAATTACACCAAACTTGGCAAAATGGTAGGGACAGGTATGCAGTAGTGCCTTTTCTATATTTGGTGAAAATCCCTCCAGTAGTTGTTGAGAAAATGAATTTGAGCAAATTATATATCTATATTCGCTCAACATTCTATTGGAAATTAATTTTGGCGCCGATTGAGGAATCTGTGTGTAATTTTCCAGAATTTTGGCCAGCTTCGCTCCTTCTCTGATAGTTTCGGGGGGGATTCGTCAAGCCGGGGCCCAAAGGGGGGTCCCAAAACGTGTTTTCCCCATGTTAATTTCCATAGGGACCTTTAGACACGGCTACAGCCCGAACGGCTGAATGGAATTACACCAAACTTGTCAAAATGGTAGGTCCTGGTTTGCAGATGTGCCTTTGCTATGTTTGGTGAATATCCCTCCAGTAGTTCTTGAGAAAATTGAATTTGAAATTTTTCAAATGGCATTTTCTATGGGACCTTTAGACACGGCTACAGCCCGAACGGCTGAACGGAATTACACCAAACTTGGCAAAATGGTAGGGACAGGTATGTAGTAGTGCCTTTTCTATATTTGGTGAAAATCCCTCCAGTAGTTGTTGAGAAAATTGAATTTGATCAAATTATATATCTATATGTGCTCACTGTACGCGCACCGTACGCGTACCGTACGGGTACCGTACGCGTACGTGCGCGTACCCTTACGTGCGCGAGCGAGTTTCTGATTGGCTGGCAGTCGACTGTCAACATTCCAAACTATCCGAACCAGGAAGTGTTGGCCACCATCTTGTTTTTCAGGAGAACTGAAGCACAAGAGAGCCCAAAACAAGAGTGGAAAACACGAAAAGGGGGAAAGGGTAGAGATCCCCCAACCCTCTAGCCCTTCTAAGGGGGTCCCAAAAGGACCCCCAAGGGCAAAAAAATTGTTTAATTTTTTTTTAAATCGCGGGGTACGCGCACCGTACGCGTAGGGTACGCGTACTGTGCGCGGAACCCGCGATTTAAAAGAAAATATTTTTTTTTTTGCACTTGGTGGTCTCAACCCTGCCCCCTTTTCGCGTTTTCCACTCTTGTTTTGTGCTCTCTTGTGCCTCACTTCTCCTGAGAAACAAGATGGCTGCTCAGGTGGTCTCAGAAGGATAATAACATATATAAACGTTATCCGCTAATAGAATTAGCATTTACAACACCTTTGAAATTTATTGAAAAAAAAAATAGGCTTCACGCCTGATATAGTTAGGAATTAGCATTTAAAAAACCTTGCAAATTCACTGAAAAAACCATAGGTTTCAAGCCTTATATAGTTAGGAATTAGCATTTAAAAAACCTTGCAAATTCACTTAAAAAAACATAGGTTTCAGGACTTATATAGTTAGGAATTAGCATTTAAAAAACCTTGCAAATTCACTTAAAAACCATAGGTTTCAGGCCTTATATAGTTAGGAATTAGCATTTTAAAAACCTTGCAAATTCACTTAAAAACCATAGGTTTCAGGCCTTATATAGTTAGGAATTAGCATTTAAAAAATATCTGCTACCCTCATACCCACATGCAAAAAATGGCAGGAACAAAAGATCTCCGATAAAGAGCCCCTTCGTGGGTGCCCGTCAGACATTGCAGCGCCAGACATTGCAGCGCCAGTCCGACGAGGAGCAAAACCCATATGATGAAGCATGACACCTAGCTTGCTGGGTGTGTGAGGGTTTTAGTTCCGAAAAGGAGAATCCCCTTTCCCCTTTCTTCTTCCCCTCACGCTAGGTATTCCTTACCCTTCCTATCTCACTGGGGAACTTATGTGCTGCAACCCCATCTCCCAACATCACCTGGCCGTCTCATCCCAATTTATTGTTCAATCCCACATATAGTAGGCATGTTTTTCCTTGAAATTCAATGCGCATGTGGCCCACAACAAGCACGCCAGCCACACCCTCTTAGTGATAGTATTTTCTCTTACCCGTCAGGTAGCTCCCACTGGAAAGCACCATCCTTCTCCGCGCTGCTGTCAACAGCTCCCCCTCTCGGCTCCATGTCATACCGACTGACGTCGATGCAGACAGGGTGGTCTTGAACACAAGTGGGCACCGTTCATACCGGCGTCTCCTTGGTGCGCAGTGGCACCCTGTGTAAACAAAATCACAGCCCCTCACTCCCCCGGGTCTCGCGCCTCGGGTCGTTACCTCCTCTATCTGCAGTACCAGCTCTGGATAAAATACGGAAGCCGGCTGAGGCGCGGGCGTGCTTTGACGTTGTGGTGTTGTGGCAGGAATAGCGTAGTCGCTCTTCGAAAACGAAAGCGGCGATACAGGAGGGAGCTTGCAAGGTAGCTCGGGTGGCGCTGGAGATGAGTTTAGCTCTCGGCCCCAGGGACCTAGCGGTGCAGCCCAGTTCAGTGAGAAGAGTGTGTCCAGGACAGCAGACTCGCATGTCGGCGTTGCTCAGTGCCATCAAACAACAATCAGCTTGCACAATTACTAGCGTTTCATTGGGTTTGTCGCGTTACGTTTACATATTTTACGCCATTTTCCGATGCTGTTGAAGTTCCTATTCATCTCTTCCTCAAAATGACGTCCCATTAATTCATTTTATTGTGGAGTTTTAAGCAGCACGTGCAACATCGGTTTGGTGTCGACAACAGCAGTATAGGGTTGCAGGCAAAAATATAAAAGCAGATTGGGGCAACGTAAGCGTAGCATCAAATAAAAATTAAAGTTTGGATGCAAATTATGGAGCCAAATAAATAAATAAATCACGGAATCTTATATTTGAGTGTCAGTGTGAGCTCCTTAACACTGTAAAATAAAGATCAGCTTTTCAAATGTTACCTTGGTTCTCCTTCCCACTTGCCTTCTGAATCTTGCCCTGTTGTCAGAGATATTAAAGTGACAGAAAGAGGATGCACACTTTTTTTTAATTTCAATTCCCCTTTATTGCGATTTTGAACTAAGAAGCCACCCTTAGGATAGTACAACAATATAAGAAAATATATGCAGCTAATCATAAAAGCAATAAAGAGCCCTGTTCGGACACTAGTTCCCTGCCAACAAAAGTAAGAGGAAATTGAACCGTATGTAACCGCATGCAATAAAGCAACACCAAGTAACTCGATGTAGGGTATGTAGCAATTTGCAGATGTAAGAATAGACATTTGGCAATTGCAGTCAGCAATCAACCACAAGTTGGCACAGTTGAAATAGAATCATCTTTGTATACTAATATAAAGTAGTCTCATAAAAAAGAACACGCTGGGAAAAAGAAAACATAAACAAAAGAACGAAAGAGAAAACAATAGAAAGAAATGGAAGACATGAAAGAGGAAACTGTCTAGCTAGAGAACCTTATGGAGGCAGGGAAATTATAGGTTAGGAGTGTGTGCAATAAATCTGTCTCGTGGGCCCCAAATATTTCTAGCTGAACCAATAGAGACCAACTTAGGACCATGCAAGCAATGTGCGCTACGGATGTAAGTGACCCATGACCACCATGTGTGTAATGTAATATGATTGGCAGATTTCCAATCCATAAGGATCTGCTTAATTGTAATGGTTAACAGAAGATCAAGAAGTGCACATTCACCGTGAATAATGGAGGCCAGTTGTCCAAGTAGTACTGAGGGAAAGTCCAGAATGACAGATTGCTTAAAAATAGATGAGGAACTGTCTGCAATTCTATTTCAGGACAGGAGGCTCCGATTATGCTATCTCATTTCTTTAATGAAATGCCCAGCAGTCATAGAAACAAGCAGGCCCGGCTCCAGGAATTTTTGCATTTGGGTGGGCCACTGCGGGCTCAATGTGTCGCTTCTGGAGGTAGCCTACAAATAGAAAAAACTGTACTCCTGCCTGTGATAGAAGGGGATAACAGGAGATTCAGGGCCCTCCATTATTTTCCAAATCTCTTTCTAATCGTTAACACTCTCAAAAAGTGTTTTGATCCCCATGCAAGGTCCCTTTGATGGGCAGAGGAGGTTTCTGAGGTGGGAGTATCAGGCAAGTAACACTACTCGTTGCCAGCCTTCAGAGAGAATCTCTCTTCATTAATACCTCCATCTGACCCCAGACTCTGCAGTACACTCCCTTCCAGGCCTGATCATCAATTTTCTACAATCTCTCTACCGTGCACCTTAACTCACAGCTAACCTTGGTCCCCAGCCCCATATCAGGCACCACCTGGTTTCATTCTCCATAATCCCACTAAAAAGCTTTGTAAAATCACCTTCAAACTGAAAACCCTGAATATAAGAGTAAATATAATTAGCACACACTTTAAAATATGTTACACAGTGGCCCTAATGACCCAACTGCTAATTAAATAAGCAAAAACATTACAGGGTCTATTATAGCGCAGGTGCAAAAGTATTTATTGGTGTCCCACCACTGACCTCTTACTCGATAGACACCTTTACTACCACCCTCCAACAGTGCACTTCATCTCTCCTTAGCCCCTTTCAGTCATGAACTCATCAGACTCCCTCCCTACCTGCCACCCACCAGTGTCCCTCATCACTCCAAAGCCCCTCCCCATGACCACCTCCTCAGACTCCCACACAAATACCCTCCACCAGTGCCCCTCATCGCTCCATAACCCCTCCCCCATTGACCTCCTCCTGAGTCCTTCACTGCCACCCTCCACCAGTGTCCCTCATCGCTCCAAAGCACCTCCCCCATGACCTCATCGGATTCCCTCATTGCCACCATCCTCCCAGACTCCCCCACTACCACCCTCCGCCAGTGCCCCTCATCTCTCCGTAGCTCCTCCCCATGACCTCCCCCTCCTCGGATTTCCTCATTGCCATCCTCCAACACTGGCCTTCATCTCTCCGTAGCCTCTTCCCCTCATGACCACCTCCTCAGACTCCCTCCCTACCACCCTCCACCAGTGCCCCTCAGCGCTCCATAGCCCCTCCCCATTACCTCCTCCTCAGACTCCCTCCCTACCACCCTTCACCAGTGCCCCTCATCACTCCAAAGCCCCTCTGCCTCATGACCTCCTCCTCAGACTCCCTACCTACCACCCTCCACCAGTGCCCATCACTCCAAAGCAACGCCCTCATGGCCGCCTCCTCAGACTCCCTACCTACCACCCTCCACCAGTGCCCCTCATGCCCTCCTCCTCAGACTCCCTCCCTACCACCCTCCACCAGTGCCCCTCATGCCCTCCTCCTCAGACTCCCTCCCTACCACCCTCCACCAGTGCCCATCACTCCAAAGCAACCCCCTCATGACCGCCTCCTCAGAGTCCCTCCCTACCACACTCCACCAGTGCCCATCATCACTCCAAGCAACTCCCCCTCATGATCTCCTCCTCAGACTCCCTTCCTACCCCTCCACCAGTGCCCCTCATCACTCCAAAGCAACTCCCCCTTATGACCTCCTCCTCAGAATCCCTTCCTACCACCCTCCACCAGTGCCTCTCATCACTCCAAAGCCCCTCCCCCATGACCTCCTCTTCAGACTCCCTCACAAACAACCTCCACCAGTGCCTTCCATCTCTCCGTATCTCCACCCCTCATGATGCCCCCCTCGGATTCCCTCATTGCCACCCTCCAACAGAGCCCATCATCACTCCATAGCCCCTCTCTTATATGCATTTTATTTCTTGTATAGCGCTACTCGTAGTGTAGGGTATCACAGTACTGTACATCACACACACATTATGCAGACACAATGATTCATAAAAGTATCCAAATCAGCCTATAGGGAATGTCACATAAGCTAATGAAGATTACCAGGTGTAGGAATCACATCTCATCCATGCTGCTGGGCAATATGTATTAAGAGGGTTGGGTCTGGAGAACCACAAACACAGGATTTAAAGCATACCCCAGTGGTTGGCTGTTCTGATTAGAAATTATATCTGCCCAAACTCTGTATTGCAACATTAGAATAATGAAATACTGGGAACATTCGAACTAACTAGCAATACAAAAAAAAAAAATCTAATTATACCATTCTGGTTTGTATACACGTCTTTGATCACACTGTCCTATGTATCAAAGGACCTCTGTGACAAAGGCAGTAACCCACTGAGCTATCCACGTTAACTACAGTTCCATTGCATTTAAATACTACAAACCAAAAAAAGAACGCTCTCCAGCAAGATCAACAATCCCCAAGGTTATCTGGACATTTAGTTGTCGTGCATCCTTGCAGAACCACTCATGAATGATACCAACGATTTAAACACACGATGTAAATGAAATAAACACGGCGTTCTAAGTGCGTCTTTCTCACAGATTTAAAAAACACAATAGCCACGCACCTTACGAACTCTGTCACAGCCGGATCGGTTAAACAAACAGCTCAGGGGGTCAGGAAGGTCAGGAAAACGAAACGGCAAAACAAACTCCTCTTTACCAGCAGAAAAGAATTAATTATCCACAAATCCAGTTCCAACGAAAGGCTTTGTCCCCTTCGCAGTGCCCCTAATGTACCTGCACGAGTGGGCGGGGCCTGCCTAATAGGAGATGCGTGATTGGGGGTGCGAGCCCAGGCCCAATCACGCAACTCCTAAAGAAAGATAACGTTCGAAGAACGTTTTAACTTGCAGTGGCCATATTCTGCTGGCCTTGCTGACGTCACTGCCAGGGCCAAGGGTTATGTTTGGGTGGGCCAGGCCAAAGTTTGGGTGGGCCCGGCCCACCCGGCCCACCCGCTAGAACCGGGCCTGGAAACAAGTAAACTACAATACCCAGAAACACATGGGTAACAACCATAGAGTCAGGGGTATATAATGGCATATAGAAAGTCACTCTTCCTCTTTCTTTGCTGCTCCGCAGCCAGTTAAGTGCTTTCATACTTTTACTTACACTTTTGATGCTTGATATTGTGTTTGTATTTCGCGCTGTGCTCGCGCTTTGTGCCGCGTTGCCTTTCGCGCTTTGTTGCGCTTGTTGACCGTTGGTTCTCGCGCTTTAGCGCTTCGGTTTTCCTTCGTTTTATTTACCGGCGGCGCATTCGGGAGCGTGTGCTCACCTCCCTCTGACAGTCGGGCGCTCTGCGCCTGCATTGTTTCTCTTTATGGAGTGGTTATTGTGGTTTGCAGAGACTCGCGCTGCCTGCGCGAGCTCTGCATTTCTTCAGGGAAGCAGCCGGTGCCCCGCGCATGCGCATTGAGGCATTACCGGCGCTCCGTGCTGTTGGCAGAACCGAGGTCTATGAAAAGACGCCCTTCGTGACTGACTCGCCCACAGCCTCCCTGTTAAACCCTTGTGACGCCGGTTGCTGTGTTAAGCTTCAGGCAAGGAAAATTAGCATAGGCTCTGCCTAGAGTGTGTGTTTTTCTACACGGCAAGCCCTCCCTCCACGTTTTATTGTCTGGTGAAGCATTATTTTGCTGCTTCTTGGCTTGCTGTGGGGTTTTTGCACTCCCCCTGATTTTTGCCTTAGGCAAATTCTTTCTTTTGTCATCTTGTGAGCTATAAATCGTTTCTGCTTCACAATGGCAGACTCTTATTATGCAGATGACAATGATTTTGAGGAGGAAGCCTCTGATTCGCTTGAACAAGGCTTGGTTGAAGCTTTGGATAGGGGTGTCCAACACTCTATGAATAAGGCTTTGGTTCAGGCCATTACTCCTCTCACGAGACATTTGACTAAATATGCGCAGCAACAGGGTTGGGTCCCTGCGTCACAAAAATATACAACTTCCCCTGGGAACACAGATGCCTCAGATTTTCAACGCTTAGCGAAATCTTTTTCCACTTCTGCACCGCAAAAGCGGGCCGTGGAGGCCGACAGTTATGATCATCTCTCTTCTTTCTCCTCAGAACATCTTTCCCCTCCTCCTAAGTAGAGAAAATGCAAGGAACACTTTGTGGATGCCCCTACTCATCCCCAAGTTCTCTCCTTTGACCCCACTGACATCATCCACCCTAATTCTACGGCTTGGCTTCCGTCCCCAGCGGTGGCAGAATATGTGCAACAGCATATTAGGCAATCCTTTGACAAGGAGGTCCGTGCATGACTCCGTTCGGAGTGCCCAAGGCCGGATCTGGCTGACAATTTGGCAGACACGCCAGAGGTGGATCCCACTATGGTCACCTATTTGCGTAAATTCGCAAAGAATCCCAAAAAAGGCCTGGATTGTTCCTGGAGATCCTGTCAAGATAAAGTCTTAGATATGCTAGGCCCACTAACTAAGATTTTAGATCTTGGGTTTATGGCGAAGGAGTCTTCGACGATGGTTGACCCGGAAGAACTCATTGAGTGGGCTCAGCGTGCAATTTGCCAACTAGGCAATGCAAACTGCGCACTCTCGAGTGAGAGACGTCGTTCCATTTTATTGAAACTCGACCCGAAGTTGGCGGAGCTCTCATCCTCCGAATCAGGTCCTGCTGCACAAGGTTTGCTTTTTGGACAACCGTTTCTGAAGGAACTGACTCAATTTGTAAATACCTTCAGCGGTTTGGACAAGGCGCAAGCGACACTCCGGCGAGCGTTCCGTCGGGTTTTTGCCAAGGCCGGACGTGGTAGGGGGCGCTCGTTCGGCCACGGTCAGCAGCAACAGTGCTCTCAGAGAGGCTACCAATCCAAAAGAGGGGGTCATCAAGATTCCAATTACAACCAGAGGTCAAACTTCTACCCCTCCAGAAAGGGTCGAGGCCAATATAAGAAAGGACGCTCCGGCAGTCAAGCCGGTGGATACCAAGATTCCGGAACTTCAGGTGAGCTTAATTCCTGCATGCAGTGTTGTTCTGGGGGGCAGGATACAGTTTTTTCTACACAATTGGCAATTGATCTCCAGCGATGCTTGGGTGCTGGAGACGGTTCAGGGATACAAGATAGAGTTTTATCAACCCCAAAGTCAAACTCATCTTCCTTCTCCACTTTCCTTTTCCCAAAGAGATCAAGAGTTCATCACAGAGGAACTCAGGTCGCTTCTCCTGAAAGGGGCAATTATTCGGACCGTGCGTCATCCGCGGGGGTACGTCAGCACGATCTTCCTAGTGGAGAAGAAAGGAGGGGGATCGAGGTTAGTCCTCAACCTGAAAGACTTCAACGGGGGAGTGGTCTACCGCCACTTCAAAATGGAGGGAATCCATCTGTTGAGGGCTCTCTTGAGGGACAAGGATTGGATGGTTCGTCTGGACCTCAAGGACGCTTATTTGTCGGTCCCGATCTTCCGCCCACATCATCGTTTTCTCCAGTTCCACTGGTTGGGGACTTGGTATCAATACCAGGTTCTTCCCTTCGGTCTATCGTCAGCACCTTGGTGCTTCACGAAGCTGTTGCGGCCATTCGTGGAGTCTCTCCGCAGTCGGGGTGTTCGGTTGATCATTTATTTGGACGACATCCTCCTTCTGGCGGATTGTCCGGTCAAATTGATGTCTCATCTGGAATGGACCATCGAGCTTCTGCAGTCCCTCGGCTTTCTGGTGAATGCTCAGAAGTCTGTGTTGCGTCCGACTCAGGTGATCGACTTCTTGGGTTTCAAAGTCAATTCTCTCACCTGTCAACTTCTTTTGCCCAATCAAAAGATTCGTTATATCAAGAGGGAATTGACTTCCGTTATCTCGAAACAGACTGTGTCATTGAGATCGTTAGCACGAGTTGTCGGTCTCTTAGCCTCTTCTCTACAGGCGATCTTCCCGGCCCCACTGCATTACAGGGCGTTGCAGCGCCTGAAGATTTGTCATCTTCAAAACGGCCTCCGGTATTCCGACCAAATTCCCCTCTCGGAGGAGGCGAAAACAGAGATGCAATGGTGGCTGGATCATATGGAGGCATGGAATGGTCGAGCCCTGTTCGGTTCCACGCCAGAGGTGGTGATAGAATCGGATGCCAGCCGCTGGGGCTGGGGAGCCCGGTGCGGCCCAGTCTCGACGGGGGGTCGGTGGTCTCTAATTCAACTAAAGACCCAATCCACTGACGTGAAGATATATCAGTGACTCAGAAAGGGGGGCGGTCAAAACATCCTGCTCCCAGATACTCTCTTATACACGTTATAAGGAGGTAATGCACTGTACTCCGCCCACGTTAAAAAACACCTGTTCTCCCGGACAGCACCACAGAACAATACAAGTAGTAACCCAAAACAAAAGTTGGTCGCAAAAGTCCACACCTAATGTTGGACTACGCTCTTAATAGAGGAAAAAATGTGCGAGAAGCAAGTGACGCCTCACGGAAACACCACCAACGGGGTAACTGGTATGCAATTTCCAGACAGGCCCCTGTCTCATCATCGGTAGTCACTTGCTTCTCAAAAGAAATAAGAAGAAAGAAAAGAGGTGTCCAAAACAAACAAAATATATTGTGAAAAACAGTGGAGAGCAGAAAAATCTGCTGGTGACAAACACACACATATAACTGAGTGCCTAAAAACACACAGCACAACCGTCCCTTAACCAACTTTATTCATAGGGAGGTGATAGTGTGCTGTTTAATTTAAAAAGGCAGGTAGCTATTCATGCATACCATTACCTAATGCCAGTGCCGACATGTTTCACTGCTATAATGCGTTAAGCAGTTTCATCAGGGCTGCACTCAAATGCTGCCACTCCACTTTTGGACACTAGTTCTGTAATGCACTGCCAAGAGAGAACAGGTGGGAGAACATAGTTAAAAACATGAGGACCCTTGGTTAGCAAAAAGCATGGGAACGAAATGTGGTGATGTGTGGGGAATATTACCAGGAGTCAGCCAAGTTAGTCATACCCGCCGCTCCAATTTCAACAAGGTAACAGGGTACTCCAATCGTAAGTATTTCCCTTTTCCTTAGTCTTAAGTTTTCTGTTTGAAAAAAGAGAGTATACAACAGCTTGTATCATGTAGCTTCATAGAAACCACACAGACTACGATATTGCCATGTAACACATCGCCTTTACTCCCATAGTCACCTTTCCGGAGTAGGATCAACAAACCCACTACTCAATTCGTTTTTGCATAGAGATTCTACATGCCTAAGAACACTGCATCAACTGTAGGTAAATGCCACCTATATATTTATAGTAAAAGAGCGCTGCATATAGCTATTGCTCCCGATGTAAAGATCGGCGGACCACACCTCCTTTGTATGCTTTCTCGGAGCCCGCTAGTTGCCCCATGAGACAATTAACCCAGTAAGCCCAGTCGTACTCGAGCCCCACACCCTCACAAGCTAGTTTGGAGGCACGAGTGTTGTACAGTTAGTAACATCAGAAACCACACACACTCTCTTGTCACGCGGTACCGGAGTTACACCCAGGACTCCCCTTGGTACTTCCCTGGAAGCTGCCTCCCGGACCACCAACTCTCCTCACCGTGACAACAAAAGGAAGACGCCTTTCCTCCGCCGTGCCGATGTCGGTGCGGCTTGCCTTGAAATGCGGAAATGCGGCGGGACCCCGCCCATAGGATTACATCACGTGACCCCTGTGCCGGACGCGGCGGCCATCTTAGCCTAGTCAAAGGACGTGACTCGGTGCCTATATGGGGAACTGCAGGGAATGTATAGTGAGACATCGGCTATGTCCCCCCTAAGCTTGTCACTTTAATCACAAGCCCAATAGTTTTTCTATACGAACCAGGAGTGTTTCAAGAGTGTGTGGTGAAAAACTCACTGCAGTCTATATAAGCTATGCAATGGACAACACAGAGCTGCCAGGTTTACAAAGAGCCCCTTATGGTGTATTATTATAATGTTGAAAAAACACACGTATACCCACAGAGATAGTATCACCCACTCCATATGGATAGGATAGGGATGTGCACTCCATAAAGCTTATATGTATGCAACAGCTGCCCAACCTGTCATCTGGATATTGCAGCAAATCAAACAACAGACACAGGACGCTGATTGGGACCCATACCAATGTCGACACGCTGCAGTGAGCTTCACCTCGTTCAGAAACTCTTAAGCACCCACTAGGGACATCAAAGTGTATAGCCCTCCCCACCCCAGACTGGGAGGGGCAGGATGTGCCTGCTACGTTAATCTCGGGCCCAGGAACAGTGAGTGGATAAGTGTACCAGTCATAGTTTGACCTTGTTCCATTCTATAATCTCATTAAGCCCAATCAGATCAGTTTTCTCATTGTAAATCCAACGGGCTTCTTTAGCCAGCAGGATCCCATCGATGTTCTGAGGGGAACCCTTAACCTTTTCCAGTACTGTCCACTGGAAGGTGTGTTTCTCAGTGAAACAGTGTTGGAGTAGCTTAGTTGTCAGTTTGCCAGCTCTTATGGTACTCAGATGTTCTTGCACTCGCACTTTGATTTTCCGAGATGTAAGTCCTATGTAGTGTAAACCACACTGGAAAGTTAACCTGTACACAACTTGTGTCGAATTACAGTTACTAAACTGAATGAGGAACCATTCCTTTCCCGATGCGAGTGTCACAATTGTGCTCTTCTTAGTCAGTGGACACACTGAGCATGTCCCGCATGGGTAATGGCCGTTGGGTACCGTGGAAGTGGTATTAGTTTGTGCAGTGGAGGCCCTTGAGTGTACCAGTTTGTCCTTCAAGTTGGTAGCCCTCTTGAAAGCAAATCTCGGGGTGGCATGTGGAAGTCACTGTTGGACAAAATTGACCAATGCTTTCGAATGGACTGTCGAATTTTGGTGGCCATAGGGTCATACGTCATGATGACAGGTACACATTTGTCTCTCTGTTTGACTACCTTCTCCAAGAGGGCGCTCCTAGGTGTGTTGAGCGCTCTCTTTTTGGCTTGTTTTACAATTTTGGTGGGGTAGTTCTTGTTGGTCAGCTTAGATGCCAACTCTTCGGATTGTGCTAGGAAGGTGTTGGTCGAGGAGCAGTTGCGTCTATATCTCAAAAATTGCCCCACAGGCAGATTATCCCTCAACGCCCTGGGATGGAAGGAATTATAAGAGAGTAAGGAATTCCTATCCGTAGGCTTCTGATGTACACAGGTATTGATTGTGCCGCTGCTGTGTTCAATATCCAAATCAATATACACTGCTTTGTGCCTGTCATAAGTCCAGGTAAACTTAAGGTTCACATCTTGTACGTTCAACCAGTTAAGAAATTCAAGGAGATGTTCCTCTGTACCTGACCAGATGCACAGCACGTCATCTATATATCTCTTCCAGAGCCGAAGATGACTCTGGAAGGGGTTGTTATTATGATAGATGACGTGCTCCTCGAACTGCCCAACATAGATACAGGCTATACTGGGGGCCATAGTGGCCCCCATAGAAGTCCCAGATATCTGTAGATAGAGCTGGACTTTATAGCCAAAGTAATTCCTTGTGAGGGCTAACTCAATGCAGTACAAATGTCTGAGTGGTGTCATAAAACCATTCCTGGCTACCCAGGGCGCGGGCTGCTGCCACCAGCGCCGCGTCCTGGGGTATGCAGGTGTACAAAGATTCGATGTCGATTGTGACAAAGAATTCGCTCGCTGGGTCATATTGGATGTCCTCAAGGGTATTCAAGATGTCGGTCGTATCCTTGACAAACGATCTTTGGTTGACCACAGATTCTCTTAGAAAGAAGTCCGCATATTGGGATAGCGGTTCTAATACTGATTGGATACCCGCAACAATCGGGCGTCCAGGGGGTGGACGCGTCGGTTTATGGATTTTTGGGAGTATGTAAAAAGACGGAGTTCTGGGGTTGGTATTCACCAGAAACTCCGCCTCTTTAACTGAAATCCATTTATTCTCCTTTGCTACTCCAACCATGTCGCGGATGATTTTAGATAGTTCTTCCACAGGGTCTTTGTTGAGAGGTAGATAGTTAGCTCTGACACTAAGAAGGCGTAGTACTTCAGCCTCATAGTCGGTCGTGTTGAGTAGGACGATTGCCCCGCCCTTGTCTGCCGACTTTATAGTCAGCATATGGTTGTTTTGAAATCTTTTGACTGCTTCCCAGTCTTCCTTTGTCATGTTCTTGTGGTTAAACTGTTTCTGGGTCTGTTCTATTCTCTATATATCCTGCAGGACAAGAGATTAAAAAACCACTACTTCTGGACCAACCGCTGAGGATGGTGGACAAAAGGAGGAAGGTTTTCTCAAGTTGGAATTGTAGGTGGTATTTTCTGACGGTTTGTTGTCCTTAAAAAAAAATTTCAACATAATTTTCCGCATTGTTTCATGGAACTCAATCCTACATTTAAAGGCATCGTGGGTTGGAGTGGGAATGAACCCCAAACCTTTATTGAGTACTCTTTTTTCGTTCTCTGTAAGGGCATGATCAGAAAGATTAACTACAATATTTCCCCTCACTTCTGAGTCCTGCCTCTGCTGCGAGTCAGCCTGGGTGAGAACGTTTGCCATTGTTGGCGCTGCTGGTTTGACTGGTTGGATTGATTTCCTCTGCCTCTTCCACCGCCTTGACCTCCCCCGAGGTTGGTGGTTCGTTGGCCTTGGGATAAAAAAGACCTAAGAAGGGCGCCTAGATCCTCGCTGTTCTGATTCTGTTGCTGGAATCTCACCCGGTTGCCTTGTGGTATGTCTTCTTCTTCCTCACTGGAAGTGTTGTCAAAGGTCCATTGGTTTGGGGTCCGTCTTGTTTGTTGTCTGCCCCCGCGTCCTCTTTGTCTTCCTCCGAAGGACTGTGGTTCCTGTGGCGTCGAATAATACTCGTCCTTCACATAGGGAAATGCCCATTCATGCGAGAATTTCTCTAAATTGCAAGTGAGGCCCTTCGGTTTCTGGGTGACCATATAGTTTCTGTATTCGGACAGATCGTCCTGGATCCTTTGTAATTGCTCCTTAGTGTCAAGCAGGGTGGTGTCCCTCTGTATGGTTTCTTCCAACTCGAGGATCTCCTTCAAAAGCTCCTCACTTAGCCGCTTGGCCGTGCTGATAATTAAAATCAACCAATCCCTGGTACACTTATTAGCAATGAAACTCCAGTCACGCCTGAACCTACTGTCATCAAGGAAAATGCTGGGTTGTATTCTCACCAGAAGACTGGCTGGGGATGCTCCTGCAGTATAATATTCAGTTATAAGCGCCCCATGAAGCGCAATCGTAACCTGTCTCTTTTTAAGAGTACTCAGTTTCTCCCATTCTTCCCTAACTGTGGTGGTACCCAACAGGGGATTATCAGGTAACAGTGAGGGTCCTGCTAAGATAGCAGCTATCTGTTCCTCCGTGAAGGCTAGACAGTTTTTATCCATTGATATGAGGAACACAAAACAGAAAGCCCTTCTGCTTGAGTGGCTAATGATCTAAAACCACCACTCAAACACCAAAAACTACCATGAAAATGTAGCAGGTTGCCAACATACGGGGTTCACATGTAAGATCAAATTAAAACCGATCCACCAGGTCGGGGGATACTAAGCTCTCACGGCTGAGCCGCCGTACATAACATTCAAACATTAACTCGGAGCTCAGAGGGAATAAGGAAAGGGTCGCCCTCCACTCAAAATCTATAATTCAACTAAAGACCCAATCCACTGGCGTGAAGATATATCAGTGGCTCAGAAAGGGGGGCGGTCAAAACATCCTGCTCCCAGATACTCTCTTATACACGTTATAAGGAGGTAATGCACTGTATTCCGCCCACGTTGAAAAACACCTGTTCTCCCGGACAGCACCACAGAACAATACAAGTAGTGACCCACAGGTGTCTCACGAAGCCACGCTGGAACCAGGGGATGCTGTGACAAAATTTCTTTAAGAGTTTCTTGTTAATAGAACTACCACATATTCCGTCAACAATAAGAAGATATTAGTAGACGATAAACGGAGGTCCCCCTTACCCTTCTACTCTGGTTCCATTGCTATTGGAATACTATCCATCTTGGATGTGGCTTGAACATACAATGTGGAAACACCTTATATTATGGGTGTAAATCGATTGTAGTTGAATCTTGAATAGACATCTATCAACAATATGTGATCTGTTGAGACAGAACCCTAAACGTACAGGTGTTTGAAAGACGTGATGCCACGTGTCCCATAATATAACTAGATGGTTATATTTACGCATTCCCTTTACAACGGGAGAAGATCCAGGGACATCATCGCTAGTGACCAACTTGCCCTGAAGAAGTCCCTTGAGGACGAAACGCGTCAGCTGTAGATCCTGTGTATAGTTTTTACCTACTGAATTGAATAAAGAACTTTCAAGAACTAAAGAAAAATTTGATGTGATCATTACTGTTTGTCTTATTAGAGATAACAGTTTTTCAAAAACGTTTAAGTGGTGCACCTTGACCTTTTTTTCTGACCCAAAACAAAAGTTGGTCGCAAAAGTCCACACCTAATGTTGGACTACGCTCTTAATAGAGGAAAAAAATGTGCGAGAAGCAAGTGACGCCTCACGGAAACGCCACCAACGGGGTAACTGGTATGCAATTTCCAGACAGGCCCCTGTCTCATCATCGGTAGTCACTTGCTTCTCAAAGGAAATAAGAAGAAAGAAAAGAGGTGTCCAAAACAAACAACATAAAATGTGACAAACAGTGGAGAGCAGAAAAATCTGCTGGTGACAAACACACACATATAACTGAGTGCCTAAAAACACACAGCACAACAGTCCCTTAACCAACTTTATTCATAGGGAGGTGATAGTGTGCTGTTTAAATTAAAAAGGCTGGTAGCTATTCATGCATACCATTACCTAATGCCAGTGCCGACATGTTTCACTGCTATAATGCGTTAAGCAGTTTCATCAGGGCTGCACTCAAATGCTGCCACTCCACTTTTGGACACTAGTTCTGTAATGCACTGCCAAGAGAGAACAGGTGGGAGAACATAGTTAAAAACATGAGGACCCTTGGTTAGCAAAAAGCATGGGAACGAAATGTGGTGATGTATGGGGAATATTACCAGGAGTCAGCCAAGTTAGTCATACCCGCCGCTCCAATTTCAACAAGGTAACAGGGTACTCCAATCGTAAGTATTTCCCTTTTCCTTAGTCTTAAGTTTTCTGTTTGAAAAAAGAGAGTATACAACAGCTTGTATCATGTAGCTTCATAGAAACCACACAGACTACGATATTGCCATGCAACACATCGCCTTTACTCCCATAGTCACCTTTCCGGAGTAGGATCAACAAACCCACTACTCAATTCGTTTTTGCATAGAGATTCTACATGCCTAAGAACACTGCATCAACTGTAGGTAAATGCCACCTATATATTTATAGTAAAAAAGCGCTGCATATAGCTATTGCTCCCGATGTAAAGATCGGCGGACCACACCTCCTTTGTATGCTTTCTCGGAGCCCGCTAGTTGCCCCATGAGACAATTAACCCAGTAAGCCCAGTCGTACTCGAGCCCCACACCCTCACAAGCTAGTTTGGAGGCACGAGTGTTGTACAGTTAGTAACATCAGAAACCACACACACTCTCTCGCCACGCGGTACCGGAGTTACACCCAGGACTCCCCTTGGTACTTCCCTGGAAGCTGCCTCCCGGACCACCAACTCTCCTCACCGTGACAACAAAAGGAAGACGCCTTTCCTCCGCCATGCCGATGTCGGTGTGGCTTGCCTTGAAATGCGGAAATGCGGCGGGACCCCGCCCATAGGATTACATCACGTGACCCCTGTGCCGGACGCGGCGGCTATCTTAGCCTAGTCAAAGGACGTGACTCGGTGCCTATATGGGGAACTGCAGGGAATGTATAGTGAGACATCGGCTATGTCCCCCCTAAGCTTGTCACTTTAATCACAAGCCCACTAGTTTTTCTATACGAACCCGGAGTGTTTCAAGAGTGTGTGGTGAAAAACTCACTGCAGTCTATATAAGCTATACAATGGACAACACAGAGCTGCCAGGTTTACAAAGAGCCCCTTATGGTGTATTATTATAATGTTGAAAAAACACACGTATACCCACAGAGATAGTATCACCCACTCCATACGGATAGGATAGGGATGTGCACTCCATAAAGCTTATATGTATGCAACAGCTACCCAACCTGTCATCTGGATATTGCAGCAAATCAAACAACAGACACAGGACACTGATTGGGACCCATACCAATGTCGACACCCTGCAGTGAGCTTCACCTCGTTCAGAAACTCGTAAGCACCCACTAGGGACATCAAAGTGTAAAGCCCTCCCCACCCAAGACTGGGAGGGGCAGGATGTGCCTGCTACGTTAATCTCGGGCCCAGGAACAATGAGTGGATAAGTGTACCAGTCATAGTTTGACCTTGTTCCATTCTATAATCTCATTAAGCCCAATCCGATCAGTTTTCTCATTGTAAATCCAACGGGCTTCTTTAGCCAGCAGGATCCCATCGATGTTCTGAGGGGAACCTTAACCTTTTCCAGTACTGTCCACTGGAAGGTGTGTTTCTCAGTGAAACAGTGTTGGACTAGCTTAGTTGTCAGTTTGCCAGCTCTTATGGTGCTCAGATGTTCTTGCACTCGCACTTTGATTTTCCGAGATGTAAGACCTATGTAGTGTAAACCACACTGGCAAGTTAACCTGTACACAACTTGTGTCGAATTACAGTTACTAAACTGGTTGAGGAACCATTCCTTTCCCAATGCGAGTGCCACACTTGTGCTCTTCTTAGTCAGTGGACACACTGAGCATGTCCCGCATGGGTAATGGCCGTTGGGTACCGTGGAAGTGGTATTAGTTTGTGCAGTGGGGGCCCTTGAGTGTACCAGTTTGTCCTTCAAGTTGGTAGCCCTCTTGAAAGCAAATCTCGGGGGTGGCATGTGGAAGTCACTGTTGGACAAAATTGACCAATGCTTTCGAATGGACTGTCGAATTTTTGTGGCCATAGGGTCATACGTCATGATGACAGGTACACATTCGTCTCTCTGTTTGACTACCTTCTCCAAGAGGGCGCTCCTAGGTGTGTTGAGCGCTCTCTTTTTGGCTTGTTTTACAATTTTGGTGGGGTAGTTCCTGTTGGTCAGCTTAGATGCCAACTCTTCGGATTGTGCTAGGAAGGTGTTGGTCGAGGAGCAGTTGCGTCTATATCTCAAAAATTGACCCATGGGCAGATTATCCCTCAACGCCCTGGGATGGAAGGAATTATAAGAGAGTAAGGAATTCCTATCCGTAGGCTTCTGATGTACACAGGTATTGATTGTGCCGCTGCTGTGTTCAATATCCAAATCAAGATACACTGCTTGGTGCCTGTCATAAGTCCAGGTAAACTTAAGGTTCACATCTTGTACGTTCAACCAGTTAAGAAATTCAAGGAGATGTTCCTCTGTACCTGACCAGATGCACAGCACGTCATCTATATATCTCTTCCAGAGCCGAAGATGACTCTGGAAGGGGTTGTTATTATGATAGATGACGTGCTCCTCGAACTGCCCAACATAGATACAGGCTATACTGGGGGCCATAGTGGCCCCCATAGAAGTCCCAGATATCTGATGATAGAGCTGGTCTTTATAGCCAAAGTAATTCCTTGTGAGGGCTAACTCAATGCATTGGAGTACAAATGTCTGAGTGGTGTCATAAAACCATTCCTGGCTACCCAGGGCGCGGGCTGCTGCCACCAGCGCCGCGTCCTGGGGTATGCAGGTGTACAAAGATTCGATGTCGATTGTGACAAAGAATTCGCTCGCTGGGTCATATTGGATGTCCTCAAGGGTATTCAAGATGTCGGTCGTATCCTTGACAAACGATCTTTGGTTGACCACAGATTCTCTTAGAAAGAAGTCCGCATATTGGGATAGCGGTTCTAATACTGATTGGATACCCGCAACAATCGGGCGTCCAGGGGGTGGACGCGTCGGTTTATGGATTTTTGGGAGTATGTAAAAAGACGGAGTTCTGGGGTTGGTATTCACCAGAAACTCCACCTCTTTAACTGAAATCCATTTCTTCTCCTTTGCTACTCCAACCATGTCGCGGATGATTTTAGATAGTTCTTCCACAGGGTCTTTGTTGAGAGGTAGATAGTTAGTTCTGACACTAAGAAGGCGTAGTACTTCAGCCTCATAGTCGGTCGTGTTGAGTAGGACGATTGCCCCGCCCTTGTCTGCCGACTTTATAGTCAGCATATGGTTGTTTTGAAATCTTTTGACTGCTTCCCAGTCTTCCTTTGTCATGTTCTTGTGGTTAAAATGTTTCTGGGTCTGTTCTATTCTCTCTATATCCTGCAGGACAAGAGATTCAAAAAACACTACTTCCGGACCAACCGCTGAGGATGGTGGACAAAAGGAGGAAGGTTTTCTCAAGTTGGAATTGTAGGTGGTATTTTCTGACGGTTTGTTGTCCTTAAAAAAAATGTTCAACTTGATTTTCCGCATTGTTTCATGGAACTCAATCCTACATTTAAAGGCATCGTGAGTTGGAGTGGGAATGAACCCCAAACCTTTATTGAGTACTCTTTTTTCGTTCTCTGTAAGGGCATGATCAGAAAGATTAACTACAATATTTCCCCTTACTTCTGAGTCCTGCCTCTGCTGCGAGTCAGCCTGGGTGAGAACGTTTGCCATTGTTGGCGCTGCTGGTTTGACTGGTTGGATTGATTTCCTCTGCCTCTTCCACCGCCTTGACCTCCCCCGCGGTTGGTGGTTCGTTGGCCTTGGGATAAAAAAGACCTAAGAAGGGCGCCTAGATCCTCGCTGTTCTGATTCCGTTGCTGGAATCTCACCTGGTTGCCTTGTGGTATGTCTTCTTCTTCCTCACTGGAAGTGTTGTCAAAGGTCCATTGGTTTGGGGTCCGTCTTGTTTGTTGTCTGCCCCCGCGTCCTCTTTGTCTTCCTCCGAAGGACTGTGGTTCCTGTGGCGTCGAATAATACTCGTCCTTCACATAGGGAAATGCCCATTCATGCGAGAATCTCTCTAAATTGCGAGTGAGGCCCTTCAGTTTCTGGGTGACCATATAGTTTCTGTATTCGGACAGATCGTCCTGGATCCTTTGTAATTGCTCCTTAGTGTCAAGCAGGGTGGTGTCCCTCTGTATGGTTTCTTCCAACTCGAGAATCTCCTTCAAAAGCTCCTCACTTAGCCGCTTGGCCGTGCTGATAATTAAAATCAACCAATCCCTGGTACACTTATTAGCAATGAAACTCCAGTCACGCCTGAACCTACTGTCATCAAGGAAAATGCTGGGTTCTATTCTCACCAGAAGACTGGCTGGGGCTGCTCCTGCAGTATAATATTCAGTCATAATCGCCCCATGAAGCGCATCCTAACCTGTCTCTTTTTAAGAGTACTCAGTTTCTCCCATTCTTCCCTAACTGTGGTGGTACCCAACAGGGGATTATCAGGTAACAGTGAGGGTCCTGCTAAGATAGCAGCTATCTGTTCCTCCGTGAAGGCTAGACAGTTTTTATCCATTGATATGAGGAACACAAAACAGAAAGCCCTTCTGCTTGAGTGGCTAATGATCTAAAACCACCACACAAACACCAAAAACTACCATGAAAATGTAGCAGGTTGCCAACATACGGGGTTCACATGTAAAATCAAATTAAAACCGATCCACCAGGTCGGGGGATACTAAGCTCTCCCGGCTGAGCCGCCGTACATAACATTCAAACATTAACTCGGAGCTCAGAGGGAATAAGGAAAGGGTCGCCCTCCACTCAAAATCTATAATTCAACTAAAGACCCAATCCACTGGCGTGAAGATATATCAGTGACTCAGAAAGGGGGGCGGTCAAAACATCCTGCTCCCAGATACTCTCTTATACACGTTATAAGGAGGCAATGCACTGTATTCCGCCCACGTTGAAAAACACCTGTTCTCCCGGACAGCACCACAGAACAATACAAGTAGTGACCCACAGGTGTCTCACGAAGCCACGCTGGAACCAGGGGATGCTGTGACAAAATTTCTTTAAGAGTTTCTTGTTAATAGAACTACCACATATTCCGTCAACAATAAGAAGATATTAGTAGACGATAAACGGAGGTCCCCCTTACCCTTCTACTCTGGTTCCATTGCTATTGGAATACTATCCAGCTTGGATGTGGCTTGAACATACAATGTGGAAACACCTTATATTATGGGTGTAAATCGATTGTAGTTGAATCTTGAATAGACATCTATCAACAATATTTGATCTGTTGAGACAGAACCCTAAACTTACAGGTGTTTGAAAGACGTGATGCCACGTGTCCCATAATATAACTAGATGGTTATATTTACGCATTCCCTTTACAACGGGAGAAGATCCAGGGACATCATCGCTAGTGACCAACTTGCCCTGAAGAAGTCCCTTGAGGACGAAACGCGTCGGCTGTAGATCCTGTGTATAGTTTTTACCTACTGAATTGAATAAAGAACTTTCAAGAACTAAAGAAAAATTTGATGTGATCATTACTGTTTGTCTTATTAGAGATAACAGTTTTTCAAAAACGTTTAAGTGGTGCACCTTGACCTTTTTTTCTGACCCAAAACAAAAGTTGGTCGCAAAAGTCCACATCTAATGTTGGACTACGCTCTTAATAGAGGAAAAAAATGTGCGAGAAGCAAGTGACGCCTCACGGAAACGCCACCAACGGGGTAACTGGTATGCAATTTCCAGACAGGCCCCTGTCTCATCATCGGTAGTCACTTGCTTCTCAAAGGAAATAAGAAGAAAGAAAAGAGGTGTCCAAAACAAACAACATAAAATGTGACAAACAGTGGAGAGCAGAAAAATCTGCTGGTGACAAACACACACATATAACTGAGTGCCTAAAAACACACAGCACAACAGTCCCTTAACCAACTTTATTCATAGGGAGGTGATAGTGTGCTGTTTAAATTTAAAAGGCTGGTAGCTATTCGTGCATACCATTACCTAATGCCAGTGCCGACATGTTTCACTGCTATAATGCGTTAAGCAGTTTCATCAGGGCTGCACTCAAATGCTGCCACTCCACTTTTGGACACTAGTTCTGTAATGCACTGCCAAGAGAGAACAGGTGGGAGAACATAGTTAAAAACATGAGGACCCTTGGTTAGCAAAAAGCATGGGAACGAAATGTGGTGATGTATGGGGAATATTACCAGGAGTCAGCCAAGTTAGTCATACCCGCCGCTCCAATTTCAACAAGGTAACAGGGTACTCCAATCGTAAGTATTTCCCTTTTCCTTAGTCTTAAGTTTTCTGTTTGAAAAAAGAGAGTATACAACAGCTTGTATCATGTAGCTTCATAGAAACCACACAGACTACGATATTGCCATGCAACACATCGCCTTTACTCCCATAGTCACCTTTCCGGAGTAGGATCAACAAACCCACTACTCAATTCGTTTTTGCATAGAGATTCTACATGCCTAAGAACACTGCATCAACTGTAGGTAAATGCCACCTATATATTTATAGTAAAAGAGCGCTGCATATAGCTATTGCTCCCGATGTAAAGATCGGCGGACCACACCTCCTTTGTATGCTTTCTCGGAGCCCGCTAGTTGCCCCATGAGACAATTAACCCAGTAAGCCCAGTCGTACTCGAGCCCCACACCCTCACAAGCTAGTTTGGAGGCACGAGTGTTGTACAGTTAGTAACATCAGAAACCACACACACTCTCTCGTCACGCGGTATCGGAGTTACACCCAGGACTCCCCTTGGTACTTCCCTGGAAGCTGCCTCCCGGACCACCAACTCTCCTCACCGTGACAACAAAAGGAAGACGCCTTTCCTCCGCCATGCTGATGTCGGTGCGGCTTGCCTTGAAATGCGGAAATGCGGCGGGACCCCGCCCATAGGATTACATCACGTGACCCCTGTGCCGGACGCGGCGGCCATCTTAGCCTAGTCAAAGGACGTGACTCGGTGCCTATATGGGGAACTGCAGGGAATGTATAGTGAGACATCGGCTATGTCCCCCCTAAGCTTGTCACTTTAATCACAAGCCCACTAGTTTTTCTATACGAACCAGGAGTGTTTGAAGAGTGTGTGGTGAAAAACTCACTGCAGTCTATATAAGCTATACAATGGACATCACCCACTCCATATGGATAGGATAGGGATGTGCACTCCATAAAGCTTATATGTATGCAACAGCTACCCAACCTGTCATCTGGATATTGCAGCATATCAAACAACAGACACAGGACGCTGATTGGGACCCATACCAATGTCGACACCCTGCAGTGAGCTTCACCTCGTTCAGAAACTCGCAAGCACCCACTAGGGACATCAAAGTGTATAGCCCTCCCCACCCAAGACTGGGAGGGGCAGGATGTGCCTGCTACGTTAATCTCGGGCCCAGGAACAATGAGTGGATAAGTGTACCAATCATAGTTTGACCTTGTTCCATTCTATAATCTCATTAAGCCCAATCCGATCAGTTTTCTCATTGTAAATCCAACGGGCTTCTTTAGCCAGCAGGATCCCATCGATGTTCTGAGGGGAACCCTTAACCTTTTCCAGTACTGTCCACTGGAAGGTGTGTTTCTCAGTGAAACAGTGTTGGACTAGCTTAGTTGTCAGAACAGGTGTTTTTTAACGTGGGCGGAATACAGTGCATTACCTCCTTATAACGTGTATAAGAGAGTATCTGGGAGCAGGATGTTTTGACCGCCCCCCTTTCTGAGTCACTGATATATCTTCATGCCAGTGGATTGGGTCTTTAGTTGAATTATAGATTTTGAGTGGAGAGGGGACCCTTTCCTTATTCCCTCTGAGCTCCGAGTTAATGTTTGAATGTTATGTACGGTGGCTCAGCCGTGAGAGCTTAGTATCCCCCGACCTGGTGGATCGGTTTTAATTTGATCTTACATGTGAACCCCGGATGTTGGCAACCTGCTACATTTTCATGGTAGTTTTTGGTGTTTGTGTGGTGGTTTTAGATCATTAGCCACTCAAGCAGAAGGGCTTTCTGTTTTGTGTTCCTCATATCAATGGATAAAAACTGTCTAGCCTTCACGGAGGAACAGATAGCTGCTATCTTAGCAGGACCCTCACTGTTACCTGATAATCCCCTGTTGGGTACCACCACAGTTAGGGAAGAATGGGAGAAACTGAGTACTCTTAAAAAGAGACAGGTTAGGATTGCGCTTCATGGGGCGCTTATGACTGAATATTATACTGCAGGAGCAGCCCCAGCCAGTCTTCTGGTGAGAATAGAACCCCGCATTTTCCTTGATGACAGTAGGTTCAGGCGTGACTGGAGTTTCATTGCTAATAAGTGTACCAGGGATTGGTTGATTTTAATTATCAGCACGGCCAAGCGGCTAAGTGAGGAGCATTTGAAGGAGATCCTCGAGTTGGAAGAAACCATACAGAGGGACACCACCCTGCTTGACACTAAGGAGCAATTACAAAGGATCCAGGACGATCTGTCCGAATACAGAAACTATATGGTCATCCAGAAACTGAAGGGCCTCACTCGCAATTTAGAGAGATTCTCGCATGAATGGGCATTTCCCTATGTGAAGGACGAGTATTATTCGACGCCACAGGAACCACAGTCCTTCGGAGGAAGACAAAGAGGACGCGGGGCAGACAACAAACAAGACGGACCCCAAACCAATGGACCTTTGACAACACTTCCAGTGAGGAAGAAGAAGACATACCACAAGGCAACCGGGTGAGATTCCAGCAACAGAATCAGAACAGCGAGGATCTAGGCGCCCTTCTTAGGTCTTTTTTATCCCAAGGCCAACGAACCACCAACCGCGGGGGAGGTCAAGGCGGTGGAAGAGGCAGAGGAAATCAATCCAACCAGTCAAACCAGCAGCGCCAACAATGGCAAACGTTCTCACCCAGGCTGACTTGCAGCAGAGGCAGGACTCAGAAGTGAGGGGAAATATTGTAGTTAATCTTTCTGATCATGCCCTTACAGAGAACGAAAAAAGAGTACTCAATAAAAGGTTTGGGGTTCATTCCCTCTCCAACCCACGATGCCTTTAAATGTAGGATTGAGTTCCATGAAACAATGCGGAAAATCAAGTTGAACATTTTTTTTAAGGACAACAAACCGTCAGAAAATACCACCTACAATTCCAACTTGAGAAAACCTTCCTCCTTTTGTCCACCATCCTCAGCGGTTGGTCCGGAAGTAGTGGTTTTTGAATCTCTTGTCCTGCAGGATATAGAGACAATAGAACAGACCCAGAAACAGTTTAACCACAAGAACATGACAAAGGAAGACTGGGAAGCAGTCAAAAGCCTTCAAAACAACCATATGCTGACTATAAAGTCGGCCGACAAGGGCGGGGCAATCATCCTACTCAACACGACCGACTATGAGGCTGAAGTACTACGCCTTCTTAGTGTCAGAACTAACTATCTACCTCTCAACAAAGACCCTGTGGAAGAACTATCTAAAATCATCCGCGACATGGTTGGAGTAGCAAAGGAGAAGAAATGGATTTCAGTTAAAGAGGCGGAGTTTCTGGTGAATACCAACCCCAGAACTCCGTCTTTCTACATACTTTCAAAAATCCATAAACCGAGGCGTCCACCCCCTGGACGCCCGATTGTTGCGGGTATCCAATCAGTATTAGAACCGCTATCCCAATATGCAGACTTCTTTCTAAGAGAATCTGTGGTCAACCAAAGATCGTTTGTCAAGGATACGACCGACATCTTCAATACCCTTGAGGACATCCAATATGGCCCAGCGAGCGAATTCTTTGTCACAATCGACATCGAATCTTTGTACACCTGCATACCCTAGGACGCGGCGCTGGTGGCAGCAGCCCGCGCCCTGGGTAGCCAGGAATGGTTTTATGACACCACTCAGACATTTGTACTCCAATGCATTGAGTTAGCCCTCAAAGGAATTACTTTGGCTATAAAGACCAGCTCTATCTTCAGATATGTGGGACTTCTATGGGGGCCACTATGGCCCCCAGTATAGCCTGTATCTATGTTGGGCAGTTCGAGGAGCACGTCATCTATCATAATAACAACCCCTTCCAGAGTCATCTTCAGCTCTGGAAGAGATATATAGATGACGTGCTGTGCATCTGGTCAGGTACAGAGGAACATCTCCTTGAATTTCTTAACTGGTTGAACGTACAAGATGTGAACCTTAAGTTTACCTGGACTTATGACAGGCACAAAGCAGTGTATCTTGATTTGGATATTGAACACAGCAGCGGCACAATCAATACCTGTGTACATCAGAAGCCTACGGATAGGAATTCCTTACTCTCTTATAATTCCTTCCATCCCAGGGCGTTGAGGGATAATCTGTCCGTGGGGCAATTTTTGAGATATAGACGCAACTGCTCCTCGACCAACACCTTCCTAGCACAATCCGAAGAGTTGGCATCTAAGCTGACCAACAGGAACTACCCCACCAAAATTGTAAAACAAGCCAAAAAGAGAGCGCTCAACACACCTAGGAGCGCCCTCTTGGAGAAGGTAGTCAAACAGAGAGACGAATGTGTACCTGTCGTCCTGACGTATGACCCTATAGCCACCAAAATTCAACAGTCCATTCGAAAGCATTGGTCAATTTTGTCCAACAGTGACTTCCACATGCCACCCCCGAGATTTTCTTTCAAGAGGGCTACCAACTTGAAGGACAAACTGGTACACTCAAGGGCCCCCACTGCACAAACTAATACCACTTCCATGGTACCCAACGGCCATTACCCATGCGGGACATGCTCAGTGTGTCCACTGACTAAGAAGAGCACAAGTGTGACACTCGCATCGGGAAAGGAATGGTTCCTCAACCAGTTTAGTAACTGTAATTCGACACAAGTTGTGTACAGGTTAACTTGCCAGTGTGGTTTACACTACATAGGACTTACATCTCGGAAAATCAAAGTGCGAGTGCAAGAACATCTGAGCACCATAAGAGCTGGCAAACTGACAACTAAGCTAGTCCAACACTGTTTCACTGAGAAACACACCTTCCAGTGGACAGTACTGGAAAAGGTTAAGGGTTCCCCTCAGAACATCGATGGGATCCTGCTGGCTAAAGAAGCCCGTTGGATTTACAATGAGAAAACTGATCGGATTGGGCTTAATGAGATTATAGAATGGAACAAGGTCAAGCTATGACTGGTACACTTATCCACTCATTGTTCCTGGGCCCGAGATTAACGTAGCAGGCACATCCTGCCCCTCCCAGTCTGAGGTGGGGAGGGCTATACACTTTGATGTCCCTAGTGGGTGCTTACGAGTTTCTGAACGAGGTGAAGCTCACTGCAGGGTGTCGACATTGGTATGGGTCCCAATCAGCGTCCTGTGTCTGTTGTTTGATTTGCTGCAATATCCAGATGACAGTTTGGGCAGCTGTTGCATACATATAAGCTTTATGGAGTGCACATCCCTATCCTATCCATATGGAGTGGGTGATACTATCTCTGTGGGTATACGTGTGTATTTTCAACATTATAATAATACACCATAAGGGGCTCTTTGTAAACCTGGCAGCTCTGTGTTGTCCATTGTATAGCTTATATAGACTGCAGTGAGTTTTTCACCACACACTCTTGAAACACTCCTGGTTCGCATAGAAAAACTAGTGGGTTTGTGATTAAAGTGACAAGCTTAGGGGGGACATAGCCGATGTCTCACTATACATTCCCTGCAGTTCCCCATATAGGCACCGAGTCACGTCCTTTGACTAGTCTAAGATGGCCGCCACGTCCGGCACAGGGGTCACGTGATGTAATCCTATGGGCGGGGTCCCGCCGCATTTCCGCATTTCAAGGCAAGCCGCACCGACATCGGCACGGCGGAGGAAAGGCGTCTTCCTTTTGTTGTCACGGTGAGGAGAGTTGGTGGTCCGAGAGGCAGCTTCCAGGGAAGTACCAAGGGGAGTCCTGGGTGTAACTCCGGTACCGCGTGACGAGAGAGTGTGTGTGGTTTCTGATGTTACTAACTGTACAACACTCGTGCCTCCAAACTAGCTTGTGAGGGTGTGGGGCTCGAGTACGACTGGGCTTACTGGGTTAATTGTCTCATGGGACAACTAGCGGGCTCCGAGAAAGCATACAAAGGAGGTGTGGTCCGCCGATCTTTACATCGGGAGCAATAGCTAGATGCAGCGCTCTTTTACTATAAATATATAGGTGGCATTTACCTACAGTTGATGCAGTGTTCTTAGGCATGTAGAATCTCTATGCAAAAACGAATTGAGTAGTGGGTTTGTTGATCCTACTCCGGAAAGGTGACTATGGAAGTAAAGGCGATGTGTTACATGGCAATATCGTAGTCTGTGTGGTTTCTATGAAGCTACATGATACAAGCTGTTGTATACTCTCTTTTTTCAAACAGAAAACTTAAGACTAAGGAAAAGGGAAATACTTACGATTGGAGTACCCTGTTACCTTGTTGAAATTGGAGCGGCGGGTATGGCTAACTTGGCTGACTCCTGGTAATATTCCCCACACATCACCACATTTCGTTCCCATGCTTTTTGCTAACCAAGGGTCCTCATGTTTTTAACTATGTTCTCCCACCTGTTCTCTCTTGGCAGTGCATTACAGAACTAGTGTCCAAAAGTGGAGTGGCAGCATTTGAGTGCAGCCCTGATGAAACTGCTTAACGCATTATAGCAGTGAAACATGTCGGCACTGGCATTAGGTAATGGTATGCATGAATAGCTACCAGCCTTTTTAATTTAAACAGCACACTATCACCTCCCTATGAATAAAGTTGGTTAAGGGACTGTTGTGCTGTGTGTTTTTAGGCACTCAGTTATATGTGTGTGTTTGTCACCAGCAGATTTTTCTGCTCTCCACTGTTTTTCACATTTTATGTTGTTTGTTTTGGACACCTCTTTTCTTTCTTCTTATTTCTTTTGAGAAGCAAGTGACTACCGATGATGAGACAGGGGCCTGTCTGGAAATTGCATACCAGTTACCCCGTTGGTGGTGTTTCCGTGAGGCGTCACTTGCTTCTCGCACATTTTTTCCTCTATTAAGAGCGTAGTCCAACATTAGGTGTGGACTTTTGCGACCAACTTTTGTTTTGGGTCACTACTTGTATTGTTCTGTGGTGCTGTCCGGGAGAACAGGTGTTTTTTTAACGTGGGCGGAATACAGTGCATTACCTCCTTATAACGTGTATAAGAGAGTATCTGGGAGCAGGATGTTTTGACCGCCCCCCTTTCTGAGTCACTGATATATCTTCACGCCAGTGGATTGGGTCTTTAGTTGAATTATAGATTTTGAGTGGAGGGCGACCCTTTCCTTATTCCCTCTGAGCTCCGAGTTAATGTTTGAGGGTCGGTGGTCTCCCCAAGAGCTTTCGCTCCACATCAATTGTCTGGCGGTATTGGCGGGATCCTTCGCGATTCGTTGCCTCTCTCCCCTTCAGTCCAACTGCTGCATACTTCTCCGCATGGACAACGTGTCAGCAGTCTGGTACAACAACAAACTGGGGGGAACCAGGTCCCGGTTGTTGGCGGAAATTGCCAAGGAATTTTGGCATTATTGTCTGCAACACAGGATCACGGTTATTGCAGAGTACCTTCCGGGGTGCAACAATCTTGTGGCGGATTGGAACTCGAGGTATCTGAGGGATTTCAGTGATTGGAGGCTGCATCCTCGTGTGTTCCGTCTTCTTCTACGGTCATGGGGCCTTTGTCAGATCGATCTTTTTGCATCCCGTCTCAACGCCCAACTCACGCGTTTCTTCAGTTGGAGGCCGGATCCGGCGGCCTTAGCCACGGATGCCTTTCTCTAACCGTGGCCGACTGCTCTGTGTTATGCCTTTCCCCCATTCATGATGATTCCCAGGGTGCTGGCTTACACGACACGGTATTAGTCGGAATTGATTTTGATCGCTCCTCTGTGGAGGGCTCAGGCATGGTTCCCAGTTCTCCTGGAAATGGCTTGTGCAGTGCCGTTCCTTCTTCCCCAGAAGTGGAATCTCCTGCTCAATCCGCTTCAGAATCCGCATCCCCTGATTCAGTCAGGCTCTCTCCTTCTTCTAGCGTGGCGAATTTCGGGGAACGCTGGTCGGTCCCAGGCCTTTCTGCGGACGCTTCCAAATTCATCAGTGATGCCTGGTCTCCTGGTACCCACAAACGATACAGGGGCTCCTGGAAGCGTTGGAATGACTGGTGTGTTCAACGGCAAGTTGATCCAACATTGGCTGATGTCTCTGTGATGGTCAATTTTTTGGCCTCGCTGGCTTCCTCGGGCTTGGCGTATCGTACGGTGAACAACTTCCGTTCAGCTATTTCTGCGGGTCATCCCCATTTGGACGGTAAACCGGCAGGTGAACATCCTCTGGTTGTCAAATTACTCAAGGGTATCCGCCTTGCAAATCCCCCTCGTCCAATGTATGTTTCTTTATGGGACGTTTCTATTGTTTTACGTTTTCTGGAGGCCTGGCCGATTAATTCTTTACTGTCTCGTAAGCAGTTCTCAGCTAAACTTACTATGTTGCTGTGTCTAGTCTCCTGCAAACCGGTTTCTGATGTTCGGGCTTTGGATCTAGCCGGACGCAGTTTTACTCCTGAGGGGGTCTCGTTTCGTCTCTCCAGACGTACCAAGACCAATACTGCGGTTATTTCCTATCCTTCTTTCCCTGCTCGTCCTAAACTGTGTGCCGTTCAATGTCTCAAGGATTATGAAGTAAGTACTTCTTCTTTTCATTCTGATATGCAAGATCAGTTGTTAATTGCGTTGAAGAAGCCCTTTCACCCCGTTACCCCGGCTACGTTAGCTAGGTGGGTACGATGGCTCATGGCAGAGGCTGGCATTGATGTATCTGTGTTTGGGGCTCATTCTGCACCTGGTGCTATGGCTTCTAAAGCCTTCTCCTTGGGAGTGACTTTGTTTGATATTATGAAGACTGCTGACTGGTCCTCTGATTCTGTATTCAAGACCTTTTACTTTAAGCCTATTGATCATATTGCTTCGGTTGTGGTGGATCAGCTTTAAACAAGCATAATCGGAGCCTCCTGTCCTGAAATAGAATTCAAAATTTGCAAACATTCGTGACAAGAATTTTCAATTTTATTAAGGACAAGGAGGCGAGGATTATCCCACCCATTGTTGTCTGCATTTTGTTCATATACATATGTTGCAGTTCTGCTTATGATGGATTGTTTACATGCATTTTGTGATTTCCCCCCCCCTTGCTTTATGCTCATTTTTTGCATAGCTTGGATATTACGGCTTTGTGTTCCTTTTCAGGATCTGATCCCAAATGAAGATGTTTCCAGCCTGCCTAGTTTCTGCTTTCCTGCTTCTGCGGAGGATTCTGGCTTCAGTCTTCGTCATTCTGTGCCATTTTGGATGTTTCTTGGACTTCCTAGTTTGGTGATGCTACTTTCCTTGTTTGACTTTCCGGATTGGGTATGTTCTGTTTTACTGGATTTGTTTTCACAGAAGAAAGAGGAAGAGTGACTTTCTATATGCCATTATATACCCCTGACTCAATGGTTGTTACCCATGTTTTTCTGGGTATTGTAGTTTACTTGTTTCTATGGCTGCTGGGCATTTCATTAAAGAAATGAGATAGCATAATCCTCGCCTCCTTGTCCTTAATAGAATTGAAAATTCTTGTCACGAATGTTTGCAAATTTTGAATTATCATCCAAAAGGATTGTAGTATTTTGGAGCGAAAAAATATATGTTCAAATTCTTCAAGTTCTTCCTTACATTTCCAGCATATACCAGTCAACTTAATTGACCTTAGCCAGTCTGCTAGGGGACCAGTTTAGGAACTTGGAGGAAGCAAGACCAACAGCTAACCATTGTGAAAGAAAAGTGCATACTTCTTTAGATATACATGCTTTTAGTTTTAAAAAGGAATACAAGTCCAGATTAGGTGCGTTTTTGGTATGTTGGAGTTGCGCAATGAAAAGAGACCGAACAAGGAATGTAAATCTTTAAGCATTGAAATTCCTTTTTCAGCCCAAGTATGTCCCATGGATTTTATAACTTTATTATTGTTTTCTTACAGTACCAAAAAGACAGAGGGTTAGAATGTGAAATATGTGCAGACAATGTTTTATCTACTAGGAAGATAGCTCTCACTGTGCGTGAGAATCGAAATAATATATGAAAAGACCAAATATTATTCTGTTTGGTACCAATGCAGATGGGAAGATGAATATTCAGCAAACCATTGTGTACCTTGGGTAGAAACATATGCTGTTTGATAATGTGGCCAATTAGGGAGCTTACAATCACAATCACAGTAATTTAGTCTCAAAGCCTTATAAGAAATTCTTGCTGTTTTAACACTTTATAGAAATGTTGATGTTTTATTAAATGAGGTGAAGAAGTGGCTAGAGAGACCTAGGGAAGCGTGGATGAGATAAACTTGATCAGTGGTAAGATCACCATTTACAAGGTTTCAAGTCTGCTCTACCATGAAATGTGTTTAGGGGACCAAGATTCTAAAAGTGCTTTCATTTTGTCCACGATTTTTGCTTCATTGTATTAACTGCTCTTGCTGAATTTTTTAAAATATATTTCAATTGTTTGAGCCTATTTAGGTACAGAGATTTTTTTATTTTTTTTATTTTTTCCCCTAATAATTAAATGTAATAATTTAAGGTATGTTAGGACCTTTTGATCTTTTTTTTCTCCTGGCCATAATACTGATGATCAGGCTTTTTGTTATACACAAAAGATCCTTGAGCCAGGAGTATAAATAGGTTAGCTTTATTCAAGTTGAGTTGCAGGTCAAGTTCTTAAGATGTAAATATGAAACCCCACCAGGAGTGACCTCCCTGTCGCTCAGCCTGCCTGCCACCAACTGCCAGTTAACACACAGGCCAGGCCCCCAACATTCCACGATGACACCAAGCATTCTAGCAGTGACACAATGTGAGCTACAGGGAAAACCCCAGCCAGGGAAAAGAGACATAGATCAAATATAACACATCTCCTTTCTTTAGGGAAATAACAAAAGTGAAATTAGAGTAAGCAACATCAACATCAGTGTACACATCAACATCAATGTACACCATACTTTCTGAAAATAAAGCATTTACATTGCAAAAGAAAATATTGACATTACATTTTCAGATAATTAGTCCCATCCCCCTCCCTTGGGAAACACAACACAACATAACCACCTTGAGGACTAATATTGGGACAAAGAATACCCCACAAGTTATATGTAACAGGTCACACCACCCCGTGAACTAAGTTTGAGTACTTTTTTCTCCGTCACCACACATGTAACAGGGTACACACCACCCTGTGAACTAAAACCGGAGTACATTCTGCTCCATAAGCACACATGTAACATCCAAGGGCTGAGCCACCACTTATGTCTGTTAATGGTGATAATGTGCGTGATGTACTAAACGATTTAGAAAATATTTTGAGCAAGCATGCAAAAGTGTTCAGTACAAAATTGGGAGAGGCTATTGGATATCAACATGTCATTAAAACCAGAAAGTGTATTGTACCAGTTAAACATGTTGCATGCAAGATACCTTTGTCTGCTAGGGATGAAGTGAAGAAGATCATTAAACAATTGCTTGATGATGATATAATTGAACCTGTAGAAGCCACACAATGGTTGAGTCCAGTTGTGATCACACAGAAACAGGATAAATCTTTGCGTTTCTGTGTGGACATGAGGAGCTTAAACAAAGCAGTAATTATGGATAATTTCCCGCTTCCAAATATTAATGAGATTGTTTTGAGCTTGGGGGGTGGAAGAGTGTTTTCAAAGCTCGATAATGAAGCGCGTACCATCAAATCAAGCGTCATCCAAACTCGAAGGAATACACTTCGTTCATTACTGCGTCACCAAAATGTTATACACAAAAGATCCTTGAGCCAGGAGTATAAATAGGTTAGCTTTATTCAAGTTGAGTTGCAGGTCAAGTTCTTAAGGTGTAAATATAAAACCCCACTAGGAGTGACCTCCCTGTCGCTCAGCCTGCCTGCCACCAACTGGCAGTTAACACACAGGCCAAGCCTCTAACATTCCACAATGTCACCAAGCATTCTAGCAGTGACACCATGTGAGCTACAGGGAAAACCCCAGCCGGGGAAAAGAGACATAGTTAAAATATAACACTTTTTATAGCATTTAAGGTGTCGCATAGGGTAACTGGCGAAGAGAGTTAACCTGTATTTTCCTTAAGGAATAGGTCAAATTCTTTGGTTATAGCCTTAATCTCAGATTCATTTTTAAATATTACAGGGTTTAAATGCCCACAAGTAATTTTTCAAAGTAGCTAAGATGAGGAAGAGAAAAGAAGATAACAACTTGTTGTTAGAAATGGAATTTCTGGTTGGCTAGGGTATGCACCTAAGCCAAGCAGAACCTACCACTCAAGTCAGGGTAAGGGAGTTAAACACACCCAAGATAACCACTGCTTACACCCTTGGTAGCTTGGCAGAGCAGTCAGGCTTATCCCAGAGGCAATGTGTAAAGCGTTTATTCAACACACACACAACAGTGACACACTACACATACCATAAAAGAGACTCCACACTAGGTTATATAAAATATTGCTTATATTGAACATAAACACATAGAGCACAATCACATAAATCACAATCACTTTGCCGACTAGGCAAGGGTCATGACCATTAGAGCATGATAGGAAATATTTTTAGGTTGCATATGTCACAAAACCCCTCCACTTCACTTAGTAGGTAGATTCAGAAAAATTACTCTTGTTTCTCTGTTTTCAGAAAGGGAGTAAAGCAATCGTTATCACAATCATCAAGAAATATGATGCGTTTGAGGAAAATACAGAGATGTCAAATTCATATGCTCCTTCCCCAGTGGACCTTGGGCACAGCGTTTCTGTGCTTCGATTGCCCTGTAGTTTATCGGGCTGCCAGCCCCTCTATGACACTGAGTGCAGCCGTTAAGGGAGGAAAAGGACCGAGCATGACCTCCTTCGAGGATTCCCTCCCAACTGGCTAAATGCAGCTAACAGAACAAGTACCCCCCAATGAGACCGTAATGCAGGGGGAAAAACAGAACTCATGAGCCCCTTGTTTGATTTGCTCAAGCACTCCGTCCATCATCCCCTTTGGTATCGCTTTGTTCACCCTAAATTGGCAGGGTATGCCCAGACGTGGGTCCTTTGCTCACTCTGCCACTGGATTCAAGATAGCCTGGCTGATTAGGGTTATGAACCCGAAACCAGTTCCAGGATGCTTGTTTCCAGTCCAGGGAAGACATGGCTTGGCAGTTCGGGCTGGACTGTTCCCATGAGGCACAGGGTCAGCCTGATTTGCATATGGCCATGTCAGAACTGGGGTGGTGGAGTGAGCTAAAGAATGATGATGGATTAAACCCAGATCAGTTGACTGGGGGTGAGTGTTTGATTTGCTCAAGCGCTCTGTCCATCATCCCCTTTGGTATCGCTTTGTTCGCCCTAAGTTGGCAGGGTATGCCAAGACGTGGGTCCCTTGCTCACTCTGCCACTGGATTCAAGATAGCCTGGCTGATGAGGGTTATGAACCCGAAACCTGTCCCAGGATGCTTGTTTCCGGTCCAGGGAAGACATGGCTTGGCAGTTTGGTCTGAACTGTTCCCATGAGGCACAGGGTCAGACTGATTTGCATATGGCCATGTCAGAACTGGGGTGGTGGAGTGAACTAAAGAATGATGATGGATTAAACCCAGATCAGTTGACTGGGGGTGAGTGGTTGATTTGCTCAAGCGCTCCGTCCATCATCCCCTTTGGTATCGCTTTGTTCGCCCTAAGTTGGCAGGGTATGCCCAGACGTGGGTCCCTTGCTCACTCTGCCACTGGATTCATGATAGCCTGGCTGATGAGGGTTATGAACCCGAAACCGGTCCCAGGATGCTTGTTTCCGTTTCAGGGAAGACATGGCTTGGCAGTTCGGGCTGGATTGTTCCCATGAGGCACAGGGTCAGACTGAGTTTCATATGGCCATGTCAAAACTGGGGTGGTGGAGTGAGCTAAAGAATGATGATGGATTAAACCCAGATCAGTTGACTGGGGGTGAGTGTTTTATTTTCTCAAGCGCTCCGTCCATCATCCCCTTTGGTATCGCTTTGTTCGTCCTAAGTTGGCAGGGTATGCCCAGACGTGGTTCTCTTGCTCACTCTGCCACTGGATTCAAGATAGCCTGGCTTATGAGGGTTATGAACCCGAAACCGGTCCCAGGATGCTTCTTTCCGGTCCAGGAAAGACATGGCTTGGCACATCGGGCTGGACTTTTCCCATGAGGCACAGAACTGGGTGGTGGAGTGAGCTAAAGAATGATGATGGATTAAACCCAGATCAGTTGACTGGGGGTGAGTGTTTGATTTGCTCAAGTGCTCCGTCAATCATCCCCTTTGGCATTGCTTTGTTCGCCCTAAGTTGGCAGGGTATGCCCAGATGTGGGTCCCTTGCTCACTCTGCCACTGGATTCAAGATAGCCTGGCTTATGAGGGTTATGAACCCGAAACCGGTCCCAGGATGCTTGTTTCCGGTCCAGGGAAGACATGGCTTGGCAGTTCGGGCTGGACTGTTCCCATGAGGCACAGGGTCAGTCTGATATGCATATGGCTATGTCAGAACTGGGGTGGTGGAGTGAGCTAAAGAATGATGATGGATTAAACCCAGATCAGTTGACTGGGGGTGAGTGTTTTATTTTCTCAAGCGCTCCGTCCATCATCCCCTTTGGTATCGCTTTGTTCGTCCTAAGTTGGCAGGGTATGCCCAGACGTGGTTCTCTTGCTCACTCTGCCACTGGATTCAAGATAGCCTGGCTTATGAGGGTTATGAACCCGAAACCGGTCCCAGGATGCTTCTTTCCGGTCCAGGAAAGACATGGCTTGGCACATCGGGCTGGACTTTTCCCATGAGGCACAGGGTCAGACTGATTTGCATATGGCCATGTCAGAACTGGGGTGGTGGAGTGAGCTAAAGAATGATGATGTATTAAACCCAGATCAGTTGACTGGGAGTGATTGTTTGATTTGCTCACGCGGTCCGTCCATCATCCCCTTTGGTATCACCTTGTCTGGTCAGGGTGGACCAACAACTGCCTCACAGCACGCTTTTTCTTGTTTCCAGAGGCGCGAGGCGCTGCTCTTTTGTTGATGCGTGGAGGCACGTTGAACTGGTGCGGCTGGCACAGCAAAGGCGAGGTTCTGGCTCCTGGCACACGGGAAGTCCCCGCTGAGCCCCGCACCCGGGTCTCTTCTTGGCAGTGCTGGTTTACATGCTGGGTGGGGGCGCTGCAGATGCCCTGTCTCCTTCCCGGGTGCAGAAGGACTTCTGCGGCTTCCGGGGGAGTTTCAAGCCGATGCCGGGAACTCTGAGCTGCTGCGTTGGTTGCCTGGTAATGCCAGAGTCTCCTTCTTGCTGGCTCTGCTGACGAGCGGCTGCACCTAAAATGAGAGACCTTTATAGACCTCAGCCTTACGACACAGCACAGGATGGTGGTGCCTCAAGCTCTGCACTCAACGGATGGGGAAGATCTACCCAGCAATTTTGTTGCAAAGGTTTTTAGCAAGTAAAGCTCACGGAAGCTTCCAAGAAGTAAAGCACAAGGAAGTTTCAATGAAGTGAAGCACCAGCAAATTTCAAGTAAGTAAAGCACCAGGCAATTTCAAATAAGTAAAGTACCAGGAAATTTCCAATCAGTAAAGCATCAGGAAATTTCTAGTAAGTAAAGCACCAGGAAATTTCCAATAGGAAGAGCACCAGGAAGACTTTGATGTCCCTGAGTCTTTGAAAAACAGGAGACAAGCAGACACAAGCCCTTGGAGATTCTTTACAAGCAGGATACCACAGCAGGGCAAAAAAAGTATGTCTTTTCCTCTGCCAGAAGCAGCAACTGCAGGCCCACCCACCTTCACACAGAAAAGGTAACACTCCTCACACAGCTCTTTATCTCTTCTTCCTGGCAGGTCCTCTTTTTTCTACAAGTGATCTAAAGTCTTGGGGTTTTAGTTTCAATACTTCTGCCCCATTTTATTTTTTATTTATTTTATTTTTGGTTTTTGTAGAGCGCGTAGTCACCCGTGAGTATCCCAGCGCTGGACCTCATTGTTTTCTTTGTGGTAAGGGTCTCTGAGCCCAGTACAAACCAGTCCGGCCTCCTTGGTCCAGCTTGACCGCAGGAGGTGGGGACAGCATTGTGAAAAGTAGACACAGCCTATCCAGATGCGAGTGAAACTCCTCCCACCATTCTAAATGCATACCAGTTCTATTCATCCTAGCGATGAGTCACCTAGGCAAGGCAGGACACACCTCAACCCCCTTGTGACTGTCTAGAATGAATGCACATCCCCAGCTTCTGTCACTCCAAAACCAGACGGTGAATACATAAACAGGCAGAGGCACACAGGATGGTTAGACAAGAAAATGCTCACTTTCTAAAAGTGGCATTTTAAAACACACAATTTTAAAACCACCTTTTTTTTTTTTTTAAATACTTTATTGTCAGGAGGGCAGAAAAGTTATTCACATTAACATTTGCGATCAGCAGTTTCATATCAGTACATGGTCGTATCAAAGCTACGGATAAAATATACCACATTCTAACGTTTGTGTTTATCTCCATATTATGGATATGTAAGAAATAAGAGCAGCTAATTTGCACAAAGTCTCACTCATCAATACATCATATCCTATTTCTATTCGCAATCTGCCCATTTACGATACAGCAATCTGTTCTTATCAAGTTCAATTAATAGAAAGAAGAAAAATTCTACATTTATAAAACTCAACTAATGTCATCGCTTCAGTAGAGTGTTGCACCCTTTCACAGTTAGTTATTTTTCATTGCACAATGTCAGTACATTTTCAAAGGCATTATTAATTTCTCGCTCCACCCCAACATCTAACCCGGGTTCAATATACAAGTTCGCCCCTTCTAGTCATCATCCTCCTCCGACTCTAAGTCGTCGTCCTCCGGCAAGGGTGCACATGGTTCCCCCCTGTATTTATTCTACGGCATCCATACTTTATTCCATTTTCGGGGGCAGGCCCGCAGTACGTACACCGCCCTCTCCTTCACCATTAGAAGATCCATATTCCTAATCCATCCAGTCACCGTAGGTAATTCTGGAGCACCTCATTTCTGTGCGATGTCTCTCTTGGCCACTGTTACAGCCAATGTGACCCATATTTGTTCATATCTGTTCAGGTCAGTAGGGTCCCAAATGTTCAACAGACATTTACGGGGCTCAGGCAGGAGTGATACCTCAAGGGCCTGGGAGACTGTGCGCATAATTTGTCTCCAAACGTTTTGGATTAGTGGGCAATCCCATAGTGTGTGGAGTAGAGTTCCCTCCTCCCCGCATCCTCTCAGACAGAAGGGGTGTGGAGCCCGCTGTATCTTGTGTAGGAGTGTCCTGGTGTAATACGTGCGGTGTAGAATCTTGAGCTGCACCAACCTGAACCTAGCCAAGATACCCACTTCTCTTGGTGACGCAAGCGCCTCGTTCCATTCTGTGTCGTCCATGTCACCCAGTTCCCCAACCCACCTCTCCCTAAGTTTCTGTGTGGGGTCTGTCAGGTTGTTGACCAGCTTTTTGTATGTGAGAGAGGTTGCCTTTTGTTCCATAAAGTCCGTCAGTAACCTGTCTTCTAGTGGGGACGATTCCGGGAGTGTGGTGTCAGGTGGAATTGCGCGTAGTAGTGCGTGCCGGATTTACACATACCTGAACGTCTCAGTGGGCCCCAGACCATACTGCTGTTGTAGTTGTGGGAATGCCACCACCGATCCCTTGTCCCAAAGGTCTCCTACCACAGAAATCCCAATTTGGTCCCATCGTGCGAAACCTCTACTGGACCTCAAGTTCCCTAGTGATTTCGCGTCCCATAACGGCGTCATCATTGTGATCTTTCCCTTCCAACCCAGTCGAGACTGTGCCGTGTGCCAGAGGGTCGCTGTATGTAATGTCGGTCCAATCAATTTCCGAACCTGGGAATGATTGTACAACACTGAGAGCATGCCGTCCGTCCCCAACTGTGACCAGTCCGCCTTGTAAGCGGGGTCCTCCCGCGGGACGTGGATCCAGTGATTGATTATTTTAAGTTGGGACGCCCAGTAGTACAATTGAAGATTGGGTAGCGCAATTCCCCCTTCATACCAGCTTTTTACTAATTTGTCATGTGCTATACGGGCTGGGCCATTATTCCATAGCAGAGCAGACACCAATGCAGCGACCTGTTGGAAGTAGCGTGGAGCCACCACAAAAGGGGTATTTTCCAGCACGTAAAGAAATCTAGGGAGCGCCATCATTTCATATAACGCTGCTCGTCCCAGGAGGGTGAGCGGTAGGGTAGCCCAGTACTTAACGTCAGCACGTAGACGCGCCAGAGGCGGCACCAAGTTTTTTAAAACCACCTTTACTAAAAGGTGTGTTATTACATTCTGAGTTCAGAGAGCCTAAACTCCATTTCTCTATCTTGTCCCAATGGCAAGTTACGCTTGGAAGATGTTACATGGAAGCTCCAGCGTTACCGCACTGGACGCTGCAAGGGCACCATCTCTCCCACTCCATGTTCAAGGATACAACCCGACTCCCTTTTGATCGGCCATGGCAATGGAGGACATCGCCCATCTCTTAGGACCGACTAAACCATGTTCAACTGCTGTTCACCTGGCACCCTTCTCCACAAGTTCTCGTTTGATTATTTACAACTACCCCCTTTTTTGATTTTATTTACTACTATCACCAAGATCTGCACCTGCGGCGGCTCTACCCGGGGCCACGCCCAGTCCTCCGTGCGCATTGTTTCCTGAGTGTGTCTACTCAAGGCAAGTATTGCCATACACTTATCCCTACCATTTGGTTAAGTAAACTAAGAGAGATTAGGACTTCAATAAGGGATCCTGATCCTGAAGAAGGCCAGTGACCCATAAGGGTGTTTGCTATAGGCTATAACATATCGGTACATGCAGGTAATGGAGATGTAGCTTCTCCCATATACCTGCTCATTACACTCTTAACTCTGCCAAGGGGTGCCCATTATAAATAAGGATACGGCACCCTATTAGGCAGTTTAAAATATTTTTCTCTCTGCAATAGGAATCCCCCTCATGAAAAAAATATTTTCTATAAAAAATATGCATTCCACCCTAAGCGTGGTCTGCACCAGGGTGTGTTAGCGGCCCTATGATGAAGCATACCACTAACAAGTGGGTGAGGGCAATTTTAACAACCCTATGGGTTTTCCAGTAAGTTGTTCCTCCTTTACTGTCTTTTTTTTCTAAATTTCCAGTTCTCTATTAGACTTTCTCATTTTTTAATCTTTTTTTGTCCTTCTCGTTTGGTAAGTTTTATGGTCTTTTTCGGAGAGCGAGGGAAGGCTTACTCTCTCCCCTGATACCGGTATCAGGATGCTTATTTCCGGTCCAAGAAGACCAGGCAAGGAAGTTCGCGCTGTACTGCTCCCATGAGGAACAGGGTCAAGACTGGCTGGTATATGGCTGGGTCTGTACTGGGGTGGCGAAGTGAGCTAAAGAACGCTTATGGATTCAACCCAGATTTGTGACTGGGGGTGAGTGTATGAAAAGTTTCAATTCTCCGTTCATCATCTCCTTGTTTTTGCTTTGTTCGCCCTAAGGTGGCAGGGTATGCCCAGATGTGTGTCCTTTGTTCACTTTACCACTGGATTCAAACTAGTCTGGCTGATGAGGGCTGTTACCCAGAAACTGGTCTTTTTTGGAGAGGGAAGGAAGGCTTACTCTCTACCCCGAAACTGGTCCCAGGATGCTTGTGTCCGATTCCTTAGGAAGAGCATTTGCTGTTTTGGAAATAACTTTTGAGCCATTTGACAAATCTTCACAAAAGTTTCAAAACCAGTTTGCTGCTCACTTGAGCTGCTGTCTGGAAAGTTTCGGGGTGATTTGTCAAGTGGGGGCTGTGAAAACGTGTTGTCCCAAAACTTATTTTCCCCATGCACTTTACCATATGGATTTTGAACCCGTCTACAACCCGAACCGCTGAACAGAATTACACCAAATTTGGCAGAAATCTAGATCTTTGTCCAGAAAGAGTGCTTTTTTGTAATTTGATGTGAATCTGTTCAGTAGTTTTGGAGTTATTAAAGAAAAAATATTTAAGCATATTTTAATAGAGCCTCCGCGGATCCAACACGCCTCAAAATAAGATCTGATTGGCTGCCACCACTTCAACCAGGAAGTGGTGGTAGCCATTTGGGGCTCAGACTCACAGAGTCTCAAGAAAAACATTAAAGAAAATACAAGGGGAAGGGTAGGAATACTCTAACCCCTCAGGCCTGATGGTGGGATCCTACAGGGATCCCGCTGGGGGCCAAACGAGTATTTAAAAAAAAAAAAAAATTCCCACAAATCCGCAGAGGATCCGCAGATCTGTGGGAACATTTAAAAAACAAACAATTGCTGTTTCCTGTGCTTGTTTTTACTTGTCCCTCAGAAGGGACAGGTCACGGGGGAATTTATTATGAAATAATGGGAAGGCACACGCGACCCCCCTCTCAAGCTGATTTTGGCCCCCGAGACCAAATCGCTTAGGGCCTGGCTGATGTATAAAATGGGGAGGGGGTCCTCCACGGGCCAATTACGGCCCCAGGGACCCCATCCCCGGGGCATGGTAACTTAATAATGAGGGGGCCAAGCAGCACCCTCCCGGGAAGATTTTGGCCTTGGGTAACCCATCCTCTGGAGGAGCTGGCCTTAGAAAAAAAGGGAACGGGGCTGTGTGCCCCCCTCCCTGGGCAGTGTTCGGCCCGGGAATCCCACACCCCTGGGTACAGCCTTGCTTTAAATAGTGAGGGGGCCATGCGGCCCTCCTTCTGGATCCATTAATGGCCTCGGGGACCCCTTCCCACGAAGGACGTCTCCTGTTGTGTCTCGGGGGCCACTGTGGGACATAGCGGTTTCCCTGCCCGTGCTGGCACTGGCATGGAGACCTGTGTTTGCTCTCGCTTGACAAGAGAAATTTCAATACTCCCGACAAGTGAGATCAAACATTAAGTTAACTCCTAGAGGGCAGGAGCATGAAAAATGCTCCAGGCCGCTGGCAGCGGACTTTTCATCTGTTTCCCTGCCGGCACTGAAGAGGGCAAGGAAAAAGATGAAAATATTGCTCCTTCCTGCAGGGAGAAGCATTTCTAACTGCTCCCTGCAGGCAGGAGCAATGCCAGCTCCCGTTGTGTGCAGAGAGCCAGCTAGGGCCATGGAGGCCTTGTGTTACCCCTGCAGCACCCTACAAGGATGCACAGGGTGCCTTGGGTGGGCTCCAGGGCACACACCCTTCCTTAGCCGAGCCTCAGGGCATGGGCTCCCAGGGGCTGAAATAGGCTCGGGTGGGGTGGCTGCGTGCCCCTCTCCCTCTTTATATTATGTCCAGGCCACCGAAAATGGTGTCCCCGGGGCTGAGATTGACTCTGGTGAAGAGAGCTGCATGACCCCCTCCATAAATCCAGCCATGGGCCATGGGCTCCCCGGGGCCAAAAGTGGCCCAGGGAGGAGGGCCCATACCCCATCCCCACAAAAAATGTGTTGGGTCCAGAGAGGGGGGCTACGTCCCACTCTCCCGAGTTGGCTGCCTTTGGGGAGTTAGCCACAGGGCCTGGCTACAGGTTAGGCCCTGCGACCAACCCCCCACGCGCAAGGCCAAAGGTCATGAGTCACTTGGAGTAGGCTGCATGCAGTGGTTGACTGCAGGGCTTGGCTGAAGCCCAACCCTCCAATGTGCACGGACAAAGGCTGTGACCAGCGGCGGTTGGATTAACGTATGTTGAATAAATATTACTATACGAAAGCATAAACCTAGAAATTCACTGGTTACTTGGACGTTATACTTAGTTGCCATGCACTGTTAATTATCCCACATAAGTCATGACATCTTCTGTGACATCATTGATAATATCACTGTAACATGTCCAATAAAATTATCGATGAGAAAACTGTGCATTGCGGGGAGCGTGTTATAGTTACTTTAGGGCACGAGTTTTGGTTTTTTTCAGATACGCATAACTATAACAGCTGAATTTCTATGGTCTTGTGTGTCTAAAATCTTAACTTCACTATAATGTCCCTGTAACCTTTGTTTTTTTTAGTAAATTTCTAAGGTTGATTTAATTCTATTTCCTAACTATAGCATCCCTGTAACCTTTATTTTTCCAGTGAATATATATAAATATCAAATCACCATAGGTTAGTTTGAAAAATTAAACTTCAAATATGTACCACACTCTTAACGTTAATGGGAAGGATGATGCTATTTCAATCAATGAGTTATAACCAGCAAAATGCAAAGTTGTGGTCTGTGTGGAGACGTTTCAGTAAGACAGCAAATAATAACACAACTAAATTTAAACCAACAAAAAAAAAATGTATAAAATGCTATCTAAAAAAAAATATATATAAAAACAATAATAAAAAAATATATATACTAACTTAAAAGAAAGAAGTGCCCAAACATCCTTTTTCAGATAATAGTAAATGTTTATTTTGCGTCCATACTGGTCGGCAATAGTAACTAATTACCTCAAGACATTGTAGCAGCGGGGGGTCGAAGGGTAAGGCTGTAGGTGGGCGTAAATCTGGCTAGACACCAAGCCAGAGTAAGTAAGGGTGGGTTTCCCAGGGGGTGGGGAACGGGGGGGGGGAGAAAGGTTAATATAGCAAAATATCCTCATCTGTCTGCCCTTTTTAGTTTTTCAGCTTGTCTTTTTTTCCAAAATCAAACTTTCAACATGCTAAAATTAAGATGTCATCAACCGGGGTATAAAATAGTGAAGGAGTTAGGGACTGTATCTATAGCATGACATTTATCCATTATATGTCCTGGAACGTTAATGGTCTGCGTGTGAGAGGTAGACGAGATCGTATTTTACAATACTTAAGAGACTCACAGGCGCAGATCATGGCTCTCCAGGAAACACATCTCCTTAAAACAGAGGCCACTACCCTACTTAAAAAACAGAGGTGGATCGATAAAGTCTGTTCCACAGACCATAATGCTAACATCAGGGGGGTAATATTCATTTTTAAAAATTCTGCAAAAGCGCAAATTTTTCACCGTGTGAAATTAATTATTCAACCACCATGAATTCATAGTGTACCCTTGGTTTCACGTTTCTTGTCCTGATGAAGACCCCGATGTAAGGTCTTAACTACGCCTACATTTGTAGCGTGGGGTCGAAACGCCAACGGCTACTCCCTTTCACCTCAGTTGACGCCCCCCTATTTTTGGATATAGAATACCAGTGTCAAATACATGATCCTTGATGAATGTTTGGAAATCTGTGATTCCATGTTATGGCTCAGGGATCTGAAGCCAACTTAGTTTCAAATTAATGATTTTGAAATAATCTTTTTGTCACAACTACTAAAAAAATTTCACTCATCTCTTCTTTTCTCACAGCATCACGTTAATTCCCTCTTTCCCTTCTTTTCTTGGGGCACTGCTAATGTATCCGTATTTTATGTATTGTAAACCTTGCCCATTGTGATTAATTTACAATGTGTCTTGCTTAATGTCTTTTTACTTTCACTGCAAATAAATGTGATGAATGTTTAAACGGTTCACTGGGACCCCTTTCGTATATATCATATAGCACCCAGGTCCTCAGTGACTTATTTGGGTAAACCCCCTCTTTATTTATCTTATAAACATCATGCATCGCCAGGAAAGCCGGCGCGGGGGGCACAGAGAGCCTAAGATACCGGATACGAGTCACAAATGCCCCTTCATACCTGCACCTTACTGTCACTACGCACAACCACCACTGTCCTTTGTGTATTAATTCAATTCCGCGCTCATGTGGATTGGATTTGTCACCTTCAGCTTTGCGCTGTGGTATCCAAATAAAAGCATTGTCCTGGTTGCGGTGGGGGAGCAGAGGGTGCACTGCTAATTACAGGGCGGTCAAGCTCAGCCTTGTATAGAAGAAACCAGAGGGCACATTTATCAAACTTTCAAGCAGCGCCATGCAGCAAGCCACATTGCTGCGCTACGTGAGAGGAAAATGGTAGGAATGTGCCGTATTTAACACTATACAACGCATTCTTGTACTTTCCTTGGACTGGTGCACAATGTGCTGCCTAGCTCTAACACAGACACCCTTGCCCTTTGTTGCAAGGGTGCCTGCATTGTGAGTAGGTTTGTTTTTGTGCAGGAAGGGACCTTGCAAATAGAGCCTCAATAGTTCAATATACAAAGAGATGCTGACTAAAAAGCCAGAACTGGCCACAATATAGAGTCACTTAGCAGCTATTGTTAATTGGAGTAGCCAAGTCACCTTTTAAATAGCTATGCAAAAGTCAGGCACACATCTGCCATATTCTTCAAAAAGGCTTTGAATTTATATGCACCACAGAATCCCTTCCTTGATCTTGCACTACTTCACACTGTTGAGAGTCCCCTCAGGGGCTGCAAGCTAGTAAAGACATCACATCAAATGTCTGGGCAATCAGGAAGGGTAAAATAACCTATTATAAAGTGAGGGATATTCCAGAACCATGATATTACTGATGACTGATTACCCGCTGTACGTCCTGACACTCTGTTTCCACTATAGAAATATCGCTGATTTTGTTATGTGCTTGTTTTAGATGTGCTCATAATTTTTAACATACAGGAATTGTGTTTTTAAAATTACCTGAGAAAGTCACTTCTGCACTTTAGCTACTTTAGCATTACTAGCCCACACCTGCACTTTAGTTCTCCTAGCGCTACCAAGGTGTGCTGGTGTACTCCGCCCGTAAGAGCGGGTCACAAGAAGTTACGCCATCTTGGTTAGTGCTCTAGTTGTCAGCTGTACTCCTCCCTACTTAAGGAGATGGTTTGCAAGCGCGTGGTGAATGACTGATTACCAGCTGGGCATACTGAAACTTTGTTCTCACTATAGAAATATCTCTGATTTTATCATGTGCTTGTTTTAGATTTGCTCATAATTTTCTCAAATTTAGGAATTGTGTTTTTAAAATTACCTGTGAAAGTCGCTTCTGCACTTTAGCTACTTAAGCGTTACTAGCCCACGCCTGCACTTTAGTTTTCGTAGCGCTACCAAGGTGTGCTGGTGTAGTCCGCCTGTAAGAGCGTGTCACCGGAAGTTACGTTATCTTGGTTAGCGCTCTAGTTGTCAGCCGCAGTCCTCCCTACTTCAGGAGATGGTTTGCAAGCGCGCGGTGAATGAAAGATTACCCGCTGTGCGTCCTCAAACTCTGTTCTCACTATAGAGTGAGAACAGAGTTTATGCAAGTGTACAGCGAGCCCGCCAAAGGCAAGCCCGTCTGCGCCCGTCCGCGCACAGATCGCGCTCAGCGCCAGCCATGCTGCATCTTCTACCTCCTGTCTCTCCGGGGTAGCTGGCCTCACCTGTTCTAGGGATGAACTTACTGCTATAGGTGAACAGAAGCACACAGCCCTTGACAGCAGGGGACAGACTTGCGGTGAGGACATACTTAAGGACGCTATGTCAAAAGTTTTTAACTGTGGTATGGTTAATGTGAGATCCCTTGTAAAGCACCATTGGGAAATCTATTTACTGCTAGAAGACCAGAATATGGATGTTCTGTTTCTTACAGAAACTTGGACACAACCAGATAGGGAAGTTGAGCTAGGCATGGCTTGCTCTCCGGGCTTTAAAATATTCCACAAATCAAAGGCGGGTGGGAGAGGTGGAGGGGTATGAATTATACATAAAGAACTTGGAATCTTGCCCCAATGAATGTAGAGGAAGTACAGGGTTTTGAGTTACTTGGGTTTTCACTCAAGGGTAACAGTGGCCATTTGTGTTCCTGAATACTCTGCTATAGACCACGTGGAGGAGTTGCTCCTCATTATCAAGAATTGATTGATATGATATATCATCTTTCACACACTCACTCCAAATGAATGATCCTCGGAGATTTAATCTCTGGGATAATGGAAACCATGGGGCTTCTTTTAAAGAACCACGCCAAGCTTGTGAAAATACCAACCTGAAGCAGCTGGTGCTGCGTCCCACTCACCAGGGAAGTCATGTGCTGTACCTAATCTTTGCCAACGAAATGGACGTAGCTTTGGGGGAGATACTTACACTGTGTTGGACAGACCACTTTCTGGTCCTTTTTTTACTAAGGTCAGCCATTACAAATAAACAAATCCCCATCCTGGTCAACACTTGTCTCGGAAGGGAATGGTCTAAACTATCAAAACCTAAAGAGCTCCCACGACTTACTAATGGTAGTAGCTTTGATAATAACAAATGGGTGAATGAGAACTATATGAATCTGTGTGACCAGATTATTAACACATTAGATCGGGTGGCCCTGCTGAAACAAGTTAAAAGCAGAAAAAAACTGTCAGCTCCATGGTATTATGGGGAGCTGAGGTTGCTGAAGACAAAATGTAAACAGGCAGAGAGAAAATGGAGGAGGAAATATGAGGAGACAGATAAAGCAGCTCTGAAAAATGTACCACATACTTATAACGAGATGATGGGTAAGGCAAAAGCTAAATTTTATGAGGAAACTATCCTGCAAGCGCCCAATAAATCCAAAACCTTATTCAGCATAGTAAGAGACATGTCTAATCCTGACTGTGCAAAGAAAAGATCCCAGTCTCACAAGAGCTTTGCGATGGTTTGGCAGTGTATTTTGAGGAAAAAATCAATACAATTATAAATGGTTTAAATACTCCCAGAGGAGTAGAGATGGACAGTGAAGATGATATGTATGTATCACTAAGTAGCAGAACTCTACATGAAGAATCTGCCAGAGAAATTATGACGCCTCTGGAGTCCTTCCAGGTCCCTTCACAAGAAAAGTTCAGTATAATTGCAGCTGGCATCTCCTCAGGTTCTCCCTTGGACCCGCTTCCACATAAGATGTGGGAAGTGTTTGGAATGGAGGTCTTCCTGTATCTCTACCAAATCTGCTGCCAGTCTCTAACTAATGGCACAATCCCAAACTGCTGGAAAAAGGCAGTTGTGTCTCCTTTATTAAAGAAAGCTACGCTAGATCCTCAATGTCCCTCTAATTATAGACCTATTTCCCTGCTACCTTACCCGATAAAGATCCTAGAAAGAGTAGCGAGAAATTCCACCTCAAAATATGCGGAAGAAAACTATCTTCTAGATGAAGTTCAATTAGGGTTCCCCCCGGGACATGGCACCAAAACTGCCTTGGTGACAGTCCTTGATGACCTTAGAATGCGGGCTGACAGTGGCCAAACAGTCATTCTAGTGTTACTAGATTTGTCAGCCGCATTCAACATGGTCAACCATAGGATCTTGATCAAGAGACTCAAGGAGAATGGTATTGTGGGCAAGGCATTGGACTGGCTGCAGTCCTATCTACTAAACCGGCAGCAGGCAGTGGCCATGATGCCATTTCTCTCTAAGAATAGCCCTGTAAAGCATTGGGTTCGGCAGGGTTCGGCTCTAAGTCCAGTCCTTTTTAATTTTGATCTGCGCCTACTTATCTCCCTTATAAAATTCTTTGGCATTGAAGTTATAAATTATGCAGATGACACCCAACTTGTCTTCTCATTTGAGGGCAACAATGTAGTCTTCTTGGAAAAATGTCATAGTTGTATACGGGAAACAGCAGGCTGGCTCAGAGATAATTATTCGCAATTCAATGGCGATAAGACAGAAGTATTATGTTGTGCATCAAGTAAAGCTTCCCTTCCACTGCCAGCGGATTTCTGACCTGTCCCTGAAAATAATTCACCGCTGCCTGTTAAGACAGCCAGTAATCTAGGAGTACTACTAGATCGTAACCTACAACTGGACTCCCAAGTGAATAAAACAGTGAGCACTTGCTTATCTCTGCTCCGAGCTCTTTGACAAATACTCCAATTTTTACCTACCTATCTATATAGACCCCAAGTGGTAAGGAGTATTATTATGAGCAGATTATATTACTGTAATGCCCCACTCCTGGGAGCCCCAGTCTCTTTGCTAAAAAAGTTGCACAGCATACAAGTAATTCCAGCTAAGCTTGCATTAAACAGACAATGCAGACCCTCTGCCTCGATTGCTCTAAAAGATCTTCACTGATTGCCTATCGCGCAGAGAGTTCAGTTCAAGGCACTCTGTTTTGTTTATAGAGCAGTACATAAAATGGTGCCTATTCTTTTACAGAGGAAATTCATCTGGTATTCCCCAGCTACTAAAAATCTTCGTTCTTCTTCAGCCAACTTGATATGTAAACCACATTTTAACAAAGCTCGATTGGGCAGCAAATCATTCAGTCTTGTAGCTTCCAAACTTTCGAATGCACTGCCAATCGAGCTCAGACAAATTAACACTCTGCTGCGTTTTAGGAAGGCATTGAAAACCAGACTTTTTCCCAGAGAATAATATCTCAGTCTCCTCAGCCTTTCTCTCATGAATTTCAGTTACGCATAGTGTCCTTTATCAGGTAATCTCAGCGCCAGGATACCCTTTGGGTGGCAGCCGCGCTATAGAAATGCTACTTACATTACATTACATGACATCACTTACGCTGCCGTCACTTCATGTGGCGCTCATTGCTTATGCTGAAAAGTCCCCCTACTATTTGTCTTGGGACTTGTGCCTTGCTGACTACTGACGTCTCATGTACAGGTAGAGACATTCTGCATGCATTCTGTGTAGATTGGGCTTGGCATATGGCATAGGGAAAGAGCAGCTTGAGAAACCTAAGGAATGGTGGTGAGCACTGAATGGTAGAAGACAATTGTATTGTGGAAGCTAAGCTCTGAAAGCTAGATTTGATATTCCCATGGAGAGAGCTACTGAAGGTTTAGTCTGCGGTCCGTTGTCAGAGCTCAGTAACTTTGGCGCAATGGGATGTTTGAGTATCTCACAGAGCACACATCATACAAACACATAACAGAGGAGTAAAGTGTTCAGCCTTGAAAGCTTGTGAACGCTACAAAACACCAATCTGTGGCCATTTTGAAACTTCTCCTGACCTTTCCTTGAAATTGTTAGAGATTTGCTACAGGCAAGTGGAACCCTTTTCAGGGTGGCAAAGGGAATGGAACACTTCCAAACTTTGCAGAGGTTTATGGAAAGGTTTTCTTTCCACAAGCAAATAATTTCCTTGTGGAGAAAACACATAGGAGATTACTTTTATCTCCACAACTACTTTTTTTATTTGCATGTAATTAAATAGCATGCTCGGAAAATTAGCAATACCCACAAAGGTGGTACACTTGACAAATGTAAATGTTTTTATTTTGGAAATACTGTCAGCAATGCGAGCTGAGTTTGCACCTTAGTGTATTATTTATAGCATGCACCCTAACAGTAAAAACATTGCATTATTTCAGGATATCATCCCTCATCAGCCAGCCTAGTTTGAATCCAGTGGCACAGTGAGCCCGGGACCCACGACTGGGCATACCTGGCACACTTAAGGCGAGAAAGCAAAAGATGGACCGAATGCTGAACAAATCAAAGATTCACCCCAGTAGAGAGATCTGGGTAAATATCCATCGTTCTTTTTCTCACCATCCCAGTTTAGACCCAGCCATATGCAAATCAGTCTTGACCCTGCTCCTCACTGGAACAGTTCAGCCCGAATTGCCAACCCAATCCTTCCTGGACCAGAAACATGCATCCTGGGACGGTTTCAGAGTATTACGCCTCATCAGCCAGGCTAGCTTGAATCCAGAGGCACAGTGAGCCCGGGACCCACATCTGGGCATACCCGGCACACTTACCGCAGAAAACCAAAAGATACACAAATGATGGACGTAATGACTTATGAAACATCAGCAGTGATATATGTATTGCAAGGGAAAATGCCTGCCTCCGGTCCACTAACCGTTGAGACTGCTATACAGATGGGTCTCATATTTATCAACTACATTCTAGAAAGCACACGGGGTGCAGCCTTGGTCATCACAGAGAAGTTTGCAAGACTGTTTAGTGGTCTAGCCAAACTAAGGGGCTACATATAAGTAAGGCTATTCAGTCTGTGCTACAGGCACACTCGGGCATCACCTTTCACCTGCAGGAAGCTTTTGAAGAACCAAAGTGCTGATAGCTCAAATTATTAAAGTCTTAAATGGCTCCACGCCATTGATGTCACACATAGTGGTAAAACCCAAAAAAGAGAAAGGAAAAGTCAGAATTTGCATAGACTCATGGCAACCCTTACTTCTGTCCACCAGTACTGCACTGAGATGTGCTATCCAAATCTCCTGCACATGCCCATCTTCAGGAGAAAAACATAATGGTGAGGTACTCAGAGTGCAGGCTCTGACTGCACAGACGCCACGTGCTTCAGGTGGACGTGCTACTCTAAACACCTTGGTGAAGACAAGAAGGATTATGGGTACCGTGGAGTAAAGGGCTCTCATTAGTTTTGCAAATGGCAGTGACATCTTGAATACTTAAGAGTATAAGTTCCATGTCAACCATAGCATCCTAGCTAGGCAGACATGACACGTAATTGCTGCAGCAAGACATGCTACTTAGAAGCTTGTAATCTTCACAATCTAGTTCTATTGGAAGTTGATAAAAGATATCTTTGGACTCAGACAAAAAACCTAGGGGCAGATTTACAAGCCCCTTGTGCCACTTTTGCGTCATTGTTAACAGGGGAAAAGTGACGCAAAAGTGGCGCAAGGGCCTTGTAAATCTGCCCCCTAGTGTATAAGGATATAGACTTGCACTTTTTCTCAAGAAGTCGTCCATTATTCTGCACTTTGTTAGTTTATACAAGTAATCACCTATTAGAACTGGAAGCTCTTATTGTGGCACTTTTTTTTGTATACCCATTGAGTCATCTTTTAGGATTAGGATTTGAATGTTGCACTTGTACTCTTTCTGCACAAAGAGTCGGTTGAACACTTTAAGTGTTTATTTGAAAATATTTGGTATCAGGGTATTAATTTGAAGGAATATACGATTGATGGTAATGTAGGAGAATCCTATGATATTAAAAAATGCTTATCATATTACAGTTATCAACCAGTTAAATTGAATATAATCAAAGCCACATAATGTTATCATATAATATTGAAGGCAGCGCTCTTAAACAAACTATATGTAATAACTCAGAGTGTATATCAGTCCTAATTATATTTCAACTCAGGAAAAATATTGAGTGAAATTTCAGAATACAGAATTGGAAATACGTAGATTGTCAGAATGTACATTATATTTAAAAAGGGACGGACTGCATTGTCTGGGTGGCTGGCAATCGGGCATTCGGACCTTAATTAGTTATGAGGTTATTGAGAGACACTTCACTAAATATACATACATATATAGATTACTTGTGAACACAGGAAACACAGTTTAGTCATGGCCTAGAGTATAATCAGTATGTACAGTACATTATGCCTTGGTTAAAAAATTGTAAGGCATTTAAGGTTGCCCTTCACAGAATAAATGTTTTCACACATGTAGATCAGTGCTGATTAACAGAGACAAACAGAAAACAAAATGATTGAGAAGTATCTATGTATATGGAGCTAATTCTTTCACTATTGGTTTCGAGACCAGACAAAGAGTAATTTTCTGAATTCAGGTCGCCCTTGCACTTCATGTAAATATTCTTGCTCAGTCTAAGTTGAGGGTCAAACCAAGGCCAGAAAAAATTCAAAGTTCAAACAACCAAGCGATTCTGAATTGGGTGCATTTAATGTAAATATGGGTATTAGGTTCTCCTTTATGTAATCGTTGATGTGTTTTGATCCTACAGGACAGAGTTCAAGAGTGTTCCTAACATGCTCCGGTAGAGTGGGGCAGGTTCGTTGGTTGAAGGTCAGGCAGCACTCGTGGAACAATCAGCCGAGGGTGCTGATTGGAAAATGAGGTGTGACGCATCACAAATTGGAGAGTACAGACCGCGTGCGGCTCACGGGAAATGAGGCTGTAAACCAGGCCCGGCTCCAGGAATTTTTATTTGGGTGGGTCAAGGGTGCATTTGGTTGGCCACTGCGGCTTGATTTGTCGCATATATGACTAAGCAGGCCTGCTTCAGTGCCCACCTTTATCACTTTTTAGTCTTACAAGGCCCAGTAAAACTCATTCTTTTCCAAATCTCTGTTTAATGTTATCACTCTCAAAAAGTGTTTTTTCCATGTAATGTTACTTTGATGGGAAGAGGAGGTTTCTGAGGTGGGAGTATCAGGCAAGTGACACTGCTCGGGCTCCCTCTGTGCGAGCCTTCATGGAGAATTCCTCTTCATTACTACCTCCACCTGACCACGGACTCTGGACCACACTCCCTTACAGGCTGGATTAGCCACTATTCCTCTCCAGCGCACCTTATCTCACAGATGACCCTGGGCCTCAGCCCCATATCAGGAACCATCAGGCTCCACTTTCATTTTTCCCGGTAAAAACATTAGTAAAATCACCTTCATACTTAAAAATTGCATATAGCAGAAATAATAATTAGCACGCACTTTAAAGTATGTTCCACAGTAGCCCTTATGGTCCGACTGCTAATTAAATAAACAAAAACAGAAAGGGCATGACAGGGCCGGCTTCAGCACTGATGCAAAAGTCTTTTTTGGCGCCGCACCAATAACCTCTTTCTCCGTAAATACTTTTACAACCACCTTCCAACAGTGCCCTTCATCTCTCCATAGCCTCCCCCTATTGACCTTCCCATCGGATTCCCTCACTGCCACCCTCCACCAGTGCCCCTCGTCTCTCTGTAGCCCCACCCCTCATGACCTCCTCCTCAGACTCCCTCAATACCACCGTCCAACAATGCCCCTCATCTCTCCCTAGCTCCTCCCTCCACCCCATGACCTCTTCCTTGGATTTCCCTCACTACCACCCTCCATTAGTGTCCCTCATCTCTCCCTAACACCTCCCTCCACCCCATGACCTCTTCCTTAGATTTCCCTCACTACCACCCTCCATCAGTGCCCCTCATCTCTCCCTAGCTCCTCCCTCCACCCCATGACCTCTTCCTTGGATTTTTCTCACTACCACCCTACATCAGTGTCCATCATCTCTCCCTAGCACCTCCCTCCACCCCATGACCTCTTCCTTGGATTTCCCTCACTACCACCCTCCATCAGTGCTCCTCATCTCTCCCTAGCACCTCCCTCCACCCCATGACCTCTTCCTTGAATTTCCCTCACTAACACCCTCCATCAGTGCCCCTCATCTCTCCCTTGCACCTCCCTCCACCCCATGACCTCTTCCTTGGATTTCCCTCACTACCACCCTCCATCAGTGCCTCTCATCTCTCCCTAGCTCCTCCCTCCACCCCATGACCACTTCCTCGGATTCCCTCACTGCCACCCTCCAACAGTGCCCCTCATCACTCCATAGCCGCTTCCACTACCTCCTCCTCGGATTCCCTCACTGCCACCCTACACCAGCGCCCCTCATCTTTACGTAGCACCTCTCTCATATGCATTTTATTTGTTGTATAGCGCTACTCATATCAGTGTAGTGTGTGTCAGTACTTTACACCCCGCACACAGTAGACAGAGACAATGAATCATACAAGTATGTAAATCAGTCTACAGGGAATGTCACATAAGCCAACGAGGATTACAACGTGTAGGAATCACATGTCATTGATACTGGTGGGCAGTATATTTGAAGAGGGTTTGGTCTTGTGAAACACAACCTTAGGATTTAAAGAGTATTCCATGGGGGTCAGCTTTACTGATAACAATGTATATCTGCCCAAACATACTCATTTTAGCAACTTTAGAATAATGAAAGACTGGAGAAGTTCTAACTATATCACAAAACAAAAAAAAGCGAAGTTCTAACTATACCATTCATGTTTGTATGCAGCTCTTTGGTGACTGTTCATTGGTCCCTGTCCTATGTTAGGATTGTAACTCGTGAACTGCAAGTAACACAAGGATCTCTGTGACAAACGCAGTCACCCACTGAGCTATCCACATAAAATACAGTTCATCTGCATTTAAAAACTACTAACAGACAAATGATTGCTCTCCAGCAGGATCAATAATCACCAGTGTTATCTGGGCATTTTGTATTGTCCTATTGTTGTCCTGCATCGGCCATGATAATGATAAAAACTGTTTAAGTGAAGCATAAACAAAGTATTTGTCCTGCTGGACCTGTGCAGATTTAAAAAAACTAATAAATTTTGTAACACATTCTCTTACCTACTCCATTAGTCAAGCTTTGTGTCACAGGCTGATGTGATAAGCCGTTGCAGGGGTCAGGTCCTGTGCTGCATAGAAAAAGAAATATCAACGCAGCAGGACAGTAGGCAAAGGTTACCAAAGGTTACCATTGTCAAAGAAGGGATTTGTAGCCTTTCGCCATGCAGAGATGAAGAGTTGAAAAAATAAACAAAGCCTTGTTAACATTTAAATGGTCTTTAAAGATCTGTGAAGTACTCGGGTGCAGCTGCGATAATCTCTAAAACTGTCTGTGTGTGTGTGAGCCTGGAAGCTGTCTCGGCCTGGCTGACACACACGACCTGTGCGTTGCACGCCTGCCTTCAAGCCCTCACTGTGAGGCCCAGAGCTCCTGTTTGAGTGGGCCAGTCTCATGTTTCGGTGGGCCTGGCCCACCCGGCCCACTCGCTAGAACCTGGCCTGCTGTAAATGATCCGAAACTATAGCCATACTAAGGGGCTCATATACAAGGAGCTTGCGATGCCAATGCGTCAACATGTTTGATGCATTGGCGTCGTTATCAGTACTTCATATTTACAAATATGACATATCTTAGAGGATGTGTCACTTTTTGGGGTCATGCTAAAAAAAAACTTGTGTCGTAACCGCATTTGTCACGTATCATTTTAAAATATGCAAGGTAAGCGACGTTCCATCGTAAAACTGATGCATGGATATTTGCAACATTTTACCAAAGTGACACAGCACCTGCTTGAGTGGTGCAGAGGTCTGATAACGTCCAAAATCCTGCACCTGAGAAAACCACATGTAGGTAATGATGAATTGCCACATAAAGAGAAGCTGGACAGGACAGTGTTGCAACCACAACTACACCATGGAATTGCTCATTTTGCAGCTGGGAGTCGCAAAGAGATGACCACCCCCCATACCCCTCCTCACACCACAAAGGCAATACAAAAGAAGGAAGCGGGTTTATCACCAGCGCACTACTCTAGTGGGACTCAGGGAGAATGAGGTAATCACCTATTACTGGCTGAGGATGGAGTCCATCGTAGAGCTGCTACACCTGATTGTGCCTAGGCTCCTGCCAACATTCTGAAGGTCTACCAACATGATCCACACAAGAAAAACTTGGGAATTTTGTCACTATTGTTGAATTGAAGTTCGGACTTAAGAAGATAGGGTCATCAACAGATATTTGAGAAGTTGGCTCCCCCTTAACGTATCAAGGCATGCTTCATCATTAGCGACCTCTAACAGTGGGGTAGGAACAATGCCTCTCCAGCGGTCTCAGTTGAGGAAAAAAACCCTGGGAAGTTTTATAGATTTTGTTTCAGGACAAATGCTCAGGTCTTAGTCGAAGCAAATATAGTTAAAAATACCTAGGGGTATACCCCATAATTTCCTTTTTCAGTGAGTACCCCTGGTATTATTTAATAACACAAAAAATGGTCATTTGATGAAATACAATGATTGAGCTGGCCATCTTGAATCTAAAAGTTACTGGCATGTTTTTGCCCTATAATAAAAAGCTTAAAAGGTCTAAGGTCTACTTCAGAGTATAAGGACTCCCTATTTACAGTATCCACTCAAACCATGCAAAAGAAAGGGAATTTATTAAACCCTACCAGTCCCTCACTTGGATTGGCTTGAACCCGAGTCATGTTAAGCTAAAGGCAGTGTGGGGGCTATCTCCTTCATAGTCTCACATTCATCAGAAGGCAGATATTGCCACTGCACCTAGCGGGGCCCTTCTCCACTGCTGTCATGTTGGTGAAGTGTAGGTCTACTAAAATCTCTCCACTGGTGAAGCTTAAGGTGGTACTACACATTATGGCATTGGGGTTCTTCCAGATAACAGCCACAAGAGTAGCCAGAATCTCCCAGCCATCCACTTCTCATTCCTTCCATTTGTCCTGGATGCCATCATCTGTCTGACACCCTGCCACCTCCTCTTCCCCAACACCCACGAACTGCAGCTGGAGACAAAACAATTATTTTATGTAATCGCTGGGTTCCCACATATGCTGGGTGCCATGGACTGCCGACATGTGCAACTAGTTCCCCAGGCTGCAACATCCCATTTCTGCCAGAACAGGAAACATGCCCACTCCATCAATGTGCAGGCCATTGTGGCCCATTAGGCCTGTTCACTAATGTGCTGGCAAAATACCCTGGGAGTGTGCATAATGCATACATATTCAGGCACTGCATCATAAATGAGAACTTCCAGAATGAACAATATGGGAATGGCCTACCTGTAGGGAAGCACAACTCAAATTCCTAACACACCCATTAACAATTAGAAACGGATGACAAAGTACCCATCACTGTGTCTGTTGAAGCAGATAGGAACATAAGTATAATGGGTGTGGTTCATAGATGCACCATGCATCATGGTACATGTGTCATGCAAACCGACAAGTCACCTATATCAGGACACACAAAGCCGCTATGAATATGAATGCCGTTTAAGGTTGAAGGGTACAGAGCAATGCATTGCTGGGCCAAATGCTGTGTAACATCACTGTGTGCAAGGAAATTGGTTCCATGAGGGTTATGGGGGTGCCTACATGCCACTTCTATGGCATGTCATGTATTCCAACACCGCCATCTGTGGTTTATCATGGACCTATGCATATGTAAGTGTAAGGCATCTCTTCTATGTCATTACCTTCCTAAGGAGGACCAGCTACCCAAATATTTGATCCACAATTGGCCAATTCACACATGTAGTGGGAGCACATATCATAGGCTGATCAGGAGCATCTTCAAATATACATCACATAAAACTACAGGATAAACATGCTAGTCAGGATGTAGAAGTGTACAGTGCATCAGCCCATGCGCAACATTTGCTATAACATAAGAGTAATTGGAGAGAAATTTGTCAACCTATGAACAACTGTATGACTAACACATATTGTTAAAGCAATGTTAGAAATCTGTATGACAATGTAACTTCACATAACACACATGGCCTGCCATGAATCTGTAATAGTTAGCCAAAGTATTGACATTTGCCATTTCTTTTCACTTTCAGCAGACCAGAGATATGGGATTCAGTCATGGGTCATGACCCCATATGCACACCTTCTTACTGAGCCGGAGAAAGCTTTCAACCAAGCACTCAGCAGGGCACAAAATATTGTTGAGCAAACCTTCTGCCTGCTCAAGGCCAAGTTCCGCTGTCTAGACATTTCAGGGGGTAGATTGCTGTACGCCCCCAATTGTGTGCAAAATAATATAGGTGTGTACAATATTGCACAATATTACTGTGTGGACTAATGTCCCCTGGGACATGAACCGACAATAGCAGGACCCGATGGAGGAGCAGGAGGATGTCGATGGTGGAGACATACAGAACACTGCTGCTGGTAATCACAGATGCACACACAATGTGCACCATTTCTTTAGTTGATCACATGTTCGGGAATGGAACAGTAACCAATGGGTCATAAAGGTTCATCATGACAATAAATGTTTGAAACCATTTCTTGTCTTTGCGTTTGTCACAGTCCCAGAAAACATCTACTTACAAACATCTCATCAAATAGAAGTAGCCCTCAGAAGTTTACAATCAATTCGGAAGCCAGGCATCCTCATCACAGCGTCAGAAACCATGCACTGTGCATTGTAATGTGTTGTGAGTCACTTACTCCTTGTCCATTTCCATAGGAATGTGTCAGTAAAAAACACATGCCTGACCAGGAAAGGTGACACTCTAGTAGAAAAGTAGACACTTTTCTAGGAAAGGTGACTTTTTAGTAGTAAGCATGATGCTTTTGTAGAAAAAATGATTCTTAACCACTAAACATGATGCTTGAGTAGGAAAGGTGAGAATCTAGTAGGAAAGGTGACTTTTTATTGGTAAATGTGAATTTTTTGTAGGAAAATTGACGCTTTACCACTAAACATGACTCTTGAGTAGGAAAGGTGAGACTTAAGTAGGGTAGGTGACACTTTTCTTGGAAAGGTTATTTTTTAGTAGTAAACATGATGCTTTTGAAGGAAAAGAGACCCTTTACCACTAAATGTGATGCTTCAGTGGAAAGAAGATACGGTGGAAGCAACGTATCAATGCCAAACCGTCAAAAACAATACATTGGGCATAGTGTAACTTGCGACTTGGCTATTTCTCTAGCAGAGCATCAGAAAAAACAACACTTTAGTAGGAAACATGAGCCATTCAGCGGAAACGTGACACATTCAAACAGGAAATTATGCAATGGCTGAACCATGCTGCAAACCAGGAAGTGTGAAGTTTCTTTGACTTTCACTTACTGTCTTTTTGTCTGTGCTGGCTGGGGGAAGTGTTTCTTCTTTGCAGGAGAGTTTGGTGCTGTTTCTTGGTCTTGTTGGTGTATGTTCTGTCCCTGTCATGTCCCAAACTGTCACATTTGTCCTGTAATTGTATTCTGTGTTGTTCTGTGTAGTGTATTGTGGAGTGTTTGTCTCACAAATGGTTAATAGTTATAGGGGTAGTGGGGAAGAACAGTGTTGTTCTTGCTGGGTTTAGGGTGGATAGTGGGGGTAGGAAGATGTTAGGCAGGGGCAGGGCCAAGAACCTGACGGAGGAGGAGTTTGGGGGCCTGCTGTGGCTGTTGGTCAAGTACTTGCCATACATGATCGGAAGTGGAGGCAGGGTTATCCAAGGCTACCCAGTCTGTGAAAGGCGACACCGGTGGGAGAAGGTATGGCATCAGATGAGCCGAGTCTTTCGTGTTGAGCGGACCATCTGTAGAAATCAAAAAAGGTTCCTAAGGGTCCCTCTGATACTTGGTCCTTTTAAACCAACAAAGATGAAATTGGCACAGAAGCTGAAATTTAAAAGTTACATCTTTAATAACCTCAAATGAGTGAGACTACGTCACACAGAAGCCTTAACAACTGAATGAGGCAGTCTGGGGAGTGCAGAAAACAGAGGCCTTATATATGCTTAGGGTAACATAGTAAGCATATGACAAGGGGCAGTCCTGGCTCATGTAAGCATGCAAAATGAGTAATATGGGTATACAAGATCTACTTGCTCAACAAAGTGAGAGGAGAGTTACTTCTCCATACAGCAGCAAGAATAGCCTGACAGTTATACTAGAGAAGCAGGTGCATTCTACTAGTTTTTCGTGCATAATAAGTATAACTAATGCAAATATTAAAGCGACTAAACAAATTATTACAAAAACAATCCTGGCTCCCAGGGACTAGGAGGACCACACAGGGCCATAGGAATTAGAACGAAGAGCTGCAAAGGGCTGCTCCTCCTCAAAAATGGGACGGCTAAAGGGATACATTATTGATAAGAAAAAGAGAAATTCTTGGGGAAATTGAAGCTGCTGTACAACCAAGCCAGAGGGGAGTCTTCTCCCTGTGTCAGTTTGAGCCTCACAGGCAGGCTCTTGTTGTTTCACAGTCCAGTTTCAAGGAAAAAGTCTCTTCTTTTAGGATAGGGCAGTCACCCACCATTCAAATGCTCTTAGAGATCCTGTCCAGTGTCTCAGGCAGTGCACCAGTTTTCTTCACTTCAATCTAACAGGCACCAGAGACACAGCACCTGTACTCTAATCTCAAGTCCTTCCCTAACTCCTGTATTGCTCTGCTGGCAAACTGCTCATTTTTTGGGGCAAAACATTGCATCCAGTGTGCTCAGGCACCTCTTGACCAACAAACAAAGGTGTAAACTTGTATTCACTTTGGGACCAGAATTCAAAGGCCTGATGCTAGGATCTCAGAAGCAACCCTTGTTTCAAAAGGGGTCACCTCAAGCAAAGCTTCCTCGCCATTCTGGTCGGTCCGTGACTCTCAGCTGGGCATCCAATACAATTTCTCCTTTCTGATTTGTGACTCTGTCTTTCGCCTAAGACAGTGGCAGGGGTACACAATTAATTCCAGGGCTTCCGCCTTCACTGAGGTCCTAGTTGCCAGGAATGCCTGTGCTGGTTACCTTCACTTTGGCTTCAAGCTGGACTGGTGCTGACGCTGACTCCCAGGCTGAATCTGATGTCCGGGCCCCTCTGGCAATGGTTGTAAAGCAGCAAATATCTATTGGTGGACAGAACAAAAGGTCTTTAGACAAGGCAGAGAAACAGTCTTTCAACAGAGAGGATAGTTAGAAAATACTTCCTAGTCTTGGGACGCCCCATATATTAGCAAGGCACCAAAGAACCACTTTCATCTAATATTATTATTATTATTATTGCATTTATTGAGCGCACAGCTACCCGGAGGTTTCCCGGCGCTTGCTTTGGGAACCCGTCCTGGCTTTTCCCTGTGAGATAGCCCCTACAGGGCATCCCCAAGGTGAAAGCCAGGCATCCCGCCGCAGGGGGGCCGTTGTGGAGATTAAGCAAGCTTAATGCCCAGAGTTGCAGAGTGAGAACCCATGATTAGAGCAGGCACCGAAGCGAGAATTATCAAGTCCGTGGACATTTGAGCTCAAGACCCTGCCGCGTCAGGAATTGAACCCTGGTCCCGGGTCTGACCTCAGCTTCCGGGTCTGCCTGCTCTACACCGTGAGCCACACTTCTCCACTATCTATGAGAGAGTACAAAAAAACAGCCTAGACTTATTGGCAAGTATAAAAGGAACTCTTTGGTGAACTAACAAGATTAATGCATCACCCAATCCCAAGCAGCCAAGGAAGTGTGTATTAATTTACTAAACTCAGAGGAAAAGAGAAAAACAACACAGACATACTCTAAATCCTCACATTGGTGTATTCCTGTGTACTAATCTGAAAACCCTAAAAAAGGAAATGTTCTACACTTTTGCTCATAAACTTTACATTACTTGTACAGGACTGCAGACACTTCTAAAATGATTCTTCTTAATAAAAGCACTTACATACCTACATTGTACGCTTAGGACCATGCTGTCATGTTATAGGAGCAGCAAGAACATCTAAAACTGCTACTTTAACAGGAGTTCTTATCTATAAAACAATATTTCCTTCAACACATTTTTTGCTAAGGATCACATGGGCATCTTCCCTGCGTTCTACTGTTCATGATCCAGACTATGCAACATCAGCTCTAATAAGCACTGTCAGGTTATTTACACAGACTAGCTAATAAAAAACTAGCAATGCCCTTGCAAAACTACAATAATGGTGTTATCACCTAAGACTTGTAGAACAAAACTACCCACATCTAATTCCCCTTAAAGGTCAAAATAAGGGAACAGCTATCTAGACTACTGATCCTGTCATAATTTCATCAAACAGGATTGGCAGTAATAAAATATATATTTATTCATTTTATTAATGCTAACAATGTTTAAAACAGTATTACTAAATAGCCAATTAAATGTCTCATTGCTATTTCACAGACAACTTAGACAGGTTAAAAAAAATTGAGAAAAGGAGAGAGCAACATACATATTACCTAGCCTTAATTCGTAGAGGAGGTAGCCTCTTTCCCTCATTTTGACAGTAGGAAACCTGAAACAGGTTTCAATTCTGTCAACACCATCAACCCCTATTTGTAGCAACTGGGCATAAACAAAGTTATAGGAGGTACATAGCACTTTTGAGAGGGCTAAAAAAAACATGAATTACCAAATCCCAATCCTTTTAACAAATGTAATATGAGGGCGAAATGAATTCAAACTAAATACCATTAGCTCAACCCTAGTAAGCACCAAACTTAAAGCATTAGTGCTGTATATATGGCCAAGCTCACATATTCAATTGTATTGTGGTATATTCATAGGAGTGCATAAAACTTGGGGGGGTTTTCGCCAAAAAAAAAGTAAAACTTCTCTTTTTTTTCTTGTCCTCTTTCAAAAAATGTCAGAGGTCAAAATGGCAACGCAGACCTTGCTCTGGGAGCCATGCTATGCTTCTAAATATAGAGCTGATATTCAGCTCTTCCCAGCTGTCCTATTCTGTGTGCAAATTTTCCATGCAGTTTTCCCTATTCAAAGTCACTCTAGAGACAGAAAGCTGGAAAGCATTTATCCCCCTGTTTGTCAGCTTAGGGTTAAGAAAATAACTTCTGCTGCTTTTAAATATATTTTCAATTATAAGCAGTGTGCAGTATACTTTTGCATCAATATAAAGGTCAGCTATTTGTTTTATACCTAAATGTATGCAATTACTAAAGCCTAAGGCACTTTAAAAGCTACTGTAAATGGAAAAAATGCTGTTTAAATAGTGCATTTTATCCAATTTCGACTTTGATATTTGGGGCACTTAAAAATGAATATCCTATAATTTCTTTGCATAATATTCATTATCAAAATGTTCATTACATAGCCCAGGAGTTAGAAATTGAAAATAATCATATATACCTTTATAAAAATTAGTTTTTTACGCCTGTGCAGAGTGAAATCCCATATGCAAATATCCTCATTATGCGGTACAATACAACTTAAATTTAATTTTAATGCTAGGAGGTCACAGTAAGCTTTATAAATATTAAAAAACAAACTTGAAAGCACTTATTTTTTTTAAATAATTTTTTCATAATTAATTAAAATAAATGTTAAATAAAACCAATCATTTTGATAATTCCTCATAGGAAAAGCAAGCTGCATCTCTTGCCTATCATATTTAGACGCTTTCATAGCCTAACTTGAAACTTGACAAATTTTTGCGCCACTTTTTAAAAGGACAATTATTTTAACATCAGAACCACGAATATGCTTATAAAAAAGCTTTAAGAAAAGGAAATCCTTAATTGAAATGTCTTCCTGGTATCTAAAATAATGAACCTTTTTTTGTAACTTTTTAAAACAGCATTCTGAAATGCAGGTTTTTACCCCGTGTTTAACTGACAAAGTCCTGGCTGAGGCAACATTCCTGTTTCTCTGTGGCCTACAATCAAAACAACAGCTCCTGCTAACCGGCAGTTAAAACACAGCTGAGTAAAGCTTTTTTTTTTTAGTGTTGAAATGTAAGCACAGTGAGAGTCTATTTAAAACTGAGACATTTCTAGTTCTAAAATGTGTGTGCAGTTCAGCAACATCCAATTTAGTCAGATGATGTGTTTGCCTGTTAATATCTAATACAATGTATCTAAGAAAAATGCTGTAAGTTCATTTATTGCAAAACACACAATTTCGTTTTTGAGGCCCATTTTATTCCTATTGAATGTGAATTCTAATTTTATCTTTTAAGCATTGGCAGCTTGCACATGTGCATACTTGCTTACTCTATAAATTAAATAGTAACATATTTAGCATATCATATGGTACATTTCTGGATGTTTATTTAATTTATATTTAATATTAATTAAATGACATTTTGCATAACAGACTGATGACAACAACAAAAAACACAAACACACATTGAGCTAATTTCAGACATATACAGAAAGGGTCATACACTCAGGACACATCATACAGTGTGCTTAAGGCTAGCAATCCTTACACAAAGAGCGCAATCGCTATTTACTTACAGAAGTTGCAATGTAAAACCACGAACCACATAGACATTTAAACACATATTTAATTCACAGATCAACACTTAAGACAGAAACAAAGGACAGCCCACAGACTGTACCGAAACCAAACCATTTGTAAATACTAGTTGTAAGTCATATTTGCAAGAAGTGCTTCTCAATAGTGTTCCAAAAGACTGCAAAAACAGCCCAACAAACTATTTTATTTCCAAGAAGCCAAAATACATTCAATTCACTAGCTTTGGCTGGCAGAACACCAAAAAATCGCTCTGCATATCTCCATTCATAAAATTGCGCAGAAAAAGGACCCTTTTTTGTATTCTGTCCATATTTGAATTCCATGGGGAAACAGAATCACCAAGGAAGAAATATGTTTTTATACCTAAACCTATCTAGCTATTCCCTCAAGAGAGCCGACTTATTTAATTCACATCACACTATGGTACCTCCAAAAAGCAACACAGTCTTCGATGTGTGCTTGAAACAGGCATGCCAAAAATATTGCTAAATATGCAAATATTATATAATCAAAGTAGCGCTTAAGGTACTCTTCGTACGTTGCGCCGTTCAAACAAAATCAAACAGAGAAAAATCTCCTCATTACCTGCCTACATAAATTGCAATTTACATATTACATACATATCAATCAAAAGTTGGCCAAGGCAAATCTAAGCCACAGTAAGTGTTACTAAACTACCTTACAAAACAAAGGCATCAAAACCAACAGCAAGTGCCGCAGAACGACTCTTACCAAAGAAATGGTTGTCCAAATTCTAACTGCCAAGTTCTGAATAACCTAACGGTCTTTTTTAGAATACTCACGCCAAAAAGGTGCTCAGTCAGGGGTGACATCATGTGGAGGATCAAAATCAGGAAGATCAGAAATATACTGGGCTGCAGAGACAGAGAATCCCCAGAATCTCCGTGCACACAGTGCCTCCTTAGTAGAATCCTGTCCTGTCCTCCTCGGTAGATTTCTGTCTCCTGACAAGATCACTCCCTCAGATAGGCACTTCTCTGATGAGGTCCACGTTGGAGCGCCATTTGTAGAAATCAAAAAAGGTTCCTAAGGGTCCCACTGATACTTGGTCCTTTTAAACCAACAAAGAAGAAATTGGCACAGAAGCTGAAATATAAAAGTTACATCTTTATTAACCTCAAATGAGTGAGACTACGTCACACAGAAGCCTTAGCAAATGAATGAGGCAGTCTGAGCAGTGCAGAAAACAGAGGCCTTATATATGCTTAGGGTTACATAGTAATCATATGACCAAGGGGCAGTCCTGGCTTGTGTAAGCATGCAAAATGACTAATATGGGTATACAAGATCTACTTGCTCAACAAAGTGGGAGGAGAGTTACTTCTCCATACAGCAGCAGGAATAGCCTGACAGTTATACTAGAGAAGCAGGTGCATTCTACTAGCTAGGCCCTTCTGAGCATGTGCGAAGGTGGAAGATGCTGAATATAGTTTGTCTCTAGGCAGATTTCAAACGCAGTTAACAGAAAGGGAGGACAGAGAACATGGCGAGCACATGGCAAACAAAATGGCTTCCAGAAATACAAAATGGCTTTCACAAAGCGGATAAGATAACTTCTAAATACAGGATGGCTTCTGCTAATGCTAACCCATTGCTGCCAACTTACAACACGTCCACTAATACAAGCACCGGTGGTCAGATAGCGTCAGCCGGGAGCAGGATCTCTTGGATCACCTTGGGATAGAAGTTGGTAGAGTTATCAGTTAGTTCTTATATACAATGAGCTTTTAGTTGCGTGGCTGTAGCAAAATACTCTTAACAGAGTTGTTTCTGGAAGGGCCAGTTATGAATATAGGTTACTATGGCTTGATATGGGCTAACTCCCTGACATACATTGATCATGCCACAGGGACCTGTCCACAGGGGTATTACAATAGCCAAAATAGAACATGCAATGCAGGGGAGGCCCATAGGTGGGGTCCATCCAACACTGTGCAAGGAGTATTGTCACCCGGTCTGCTAGGTCAATACTGACTCAGAACTGTGTGGGTCACCCCCCATGTATGTTGCAGGGGAGCACACTCATATGTCATCAGGCCAAAAGGTTGAACAGGGTGTTTGTTTACCCTTCAAATGGTCACACATTCATCTTTGTTGCATACTTAAATCATGGTGCCTTTATGAGCCTGTATGGGCTTTGTTTGGTCATTGTTCATTTACTGTGCACTGGTCAAAAGTAAGGAGCTAAGTGAAGGAGACAAACAAACATGGGTACTGTCTGATGTGTGCAGCATGGTAAAGTACATGTATGAATTTATTTGAGAAGGCCCCTGCATTGTCATATGAAGCAGAGTGTGGTCATTCAAACCAGACTGTTCACATAGGTATCAAAGCCTTGCACCATGTTGCAAGTTAGTCTGGTCTTATAACTTGCCTGCACTCTGTGTACTTCATATGTAATGTGCCTGCTATCATCTGAACACACTGCAACATGGCATACATATGTCCATCATGAGGGCATTCCAACTGTACCTTATGCTACAAGTCCAATGTACAGACAATACCAGGCATTTGTGAAGTCAATGTACTGTGCTTCATATGTACACAGTGTATATGTTCAGCATTTGCAGAGCTCTGTACCATGTGTTTTGTCTTGTAGGTGGACCAAGCCCATGCACCATTCGTGAGGTGGCGACATTCCGAGATCCCACTGCTACCGGTGAGTGCCACCTCATTGTTTCTGTGATCTGTAAGAATTGTGTATGTTTGCTGAAATGGGTTGCAGTGAGATGTGCCAGGGGTATCATCATTCTGTGGAAACAAGCAGCACCTAACATGTGGATTTACTACAGAAGTAGGACAAAGTTGCATGTGCAAATGACAGGGCCAAATTGCCATGTGGAATCATTAGCAATGTATGCAAGCCCAAGTGATTGATGCCTCTTAATATGCTGCGCTAAGGTTGTAACAGCTATGGTGTGGATACTTGTGGCACATGTACCATCACCTTCCCCGAAACTTACTGTTGGTAATTAGTTCTACTGTCTTTCACCCATACTATGGATCAAAATTGTCAACATCTCACCTAAAATATGTGACACAAATGTTGTATGGTATAGGCTGTGAATTCCCCGCCACAGTATGTTTGCCCAAGTCCAAATTCCAGCAGTACACAGGTATGGTTGGGGTGTAACTTCTATTTCAGACCAAGCTTACAATAGACAACAACACATTGAATGTTGCCATGTGCACAATGGACATTTTACTAATATATGATTCCTCATATTGTGTGTTCACATCATAACAAAGACACAGCTTACAGATTACTATCCTTTACCCTACCAACTTTGGTACAGTCTAAATGACTGAAGGCATGTCAGACATTCATGCCACTCAAACAGCATATTGTTTGGTGTTCCATAGATGTACCCATAGTACAGCGTCTAGCCAAAGTTTGGACTCCAATGGACTTGGGTGACCATGTGAGCAGGATCCTCATTTTAAAACATGATTACATCCTAGTATAGATGGACCATATGTATTTGTGAGGTGGCATAGTATTATTCAAGATAACATAACCAGTTGGAAAGTCACATATCCCCATTTATCGCAGTGAGTGCATCAGTCCATTGTCCATGCCATTGACTTCCTTGGGTTCATCCCTTAGCCCACATCGACCATCATATGTGGCAACTGTCATCCCGCATCATGGTTACCAGTGCATCCCTCAGAGTACTGCATATTGGTTACATGTGAGATTGGGTGCCAGAGGAGAGATTGGCAAAATGTCACGGTGGCACAAGTTGCGCCCGGTGCAGGTAAGAGCGGTGGGGCGGGCGGAGGCGGTGCTGGGGATAGAGGGGTGAAGTCGACAGACAATGACGAGGGGAAATAAAAGATTTTAAAAAAGAAAAACACTTACGTTGCGCTCGACGAATCGTCAACTCAGCAATGAGGTGACCTCAAGGTAAGTGTTTTTCTTTTTTTTCATTTCTACTTGTCCTCATCTGTTGACTACAGCTCCATACCCCGCCCTGCCCCCATCCCACTGCTTTTATCAGCACCAGCCGCGACTGGGTGGTACAAAGGCAGTTGTGATTAAACTCGATGTGAACATGGAATCGAGGGATGAACTATCAGCTTGTCTGCTGCACATTGATACTGTATGCGTACACATGGTAATTTATGGAACTCTTTTGTGTGACAGGTCCACACATGCTGTGATGAATCCTACACCACTGCAACTAGGTATGGGAGAATTATGGGACATGTCACCATTCCACACAAGGCAATGCTGCTACATGCCTGACTCCTGTCCCATATATCCAATGGACTGTAATAGACACATTTTCATAAGTTTGTAGTGTTTTGTGAGACATAAAGGCAATGTATAAAGTACCACAGGCATGCATGCACTGTGTTGGCACTGTGTTGTCAGCCTACAGGCCATTCCACATTCCACCAAATGCTGTTGTTACCCATACTTTATCCCTAGGATTTTCCTTCCATTGAACAATTTCTGACCAATTACCTGAAAGATACGACTCCATATACTAAACAAATCTGCACTCTACAAGATGCAAGTACACATTTGTCACATAGGATACATTTTTGTTGATGAGCTTCTAGGTAACAATCCATACAGGAAGATTGGGACAGACTTTTGGATATGTCAAGTAGCCCATGCTCTTGTCTGATTTTCATTAGGTGCTCTATATTATAGTGTCCCAGATATATCATTTGTAAGTCTTGGAAAAGTATCGAACACGTCTGTTGAATGGGAGGTAGCGAAACACTCTGTCTATGTTTCAACTACCTGGCACTGAGTCAATCTATGCTGCTATGTGTGTGGCCTTGTGTATTTGCTATAACAGTGAAGCATTGCTGAGGCACAATACATGTACTTGCTACACATCACTCATTTCACATATGTGAGTGATCATAGATTTTACCCTCTTGCATGTTGCGTGACTTTTCCCCGGGAGCACCTACATGGACCATGTGTACCATTCAATGTGTACACAACATCATAGATCCAAATCTGTCTTCATATGCACATGGGTATGTGGTAAAGAGCCCAGATGCCTCCATTCTCTGTACCTACTAAGTTAAAACCTGGGATAGTTACCATTGTTTTCTTTGGGGAAGTACATGCTTCTTGTGATGGTTGGCCAAGATATGTTACCTAGATATAATTGTTGTTGGCAGGCAATGCCACTTGTGCTGATAATAGTAATTAATGCATGTAAATATTGACATTTGTGACAAATAAGTTTGGTCAGATTCATGTGTCCTTCCTCTCCAACTAGACAGCATGAGCCCAGAGCAGGAAAAGGCAGCTTGGATCTGCCTTGAGAGATACAGCCACAATACGCCACATTGCCAAGGCTTTATGGAACATAGGGCACAGGTTTGACAGACCAAGGGCAGCAGGTGCCACCTCAGGGACAGGAAGCTACCAACAGGGCAAGCAGCAGCTGTCAATGGAGTATTCCCATGGAGGGGATACAGGCCCAGTTCCAGTACCCTCAAAAGCCCCACCAGCAGTGACAATACAACTGATCGCCTGTACCTCCCAACAACCAACAGAGATTGAGCAGCAGTTGCTGAAGGGCCAGCAGGACAATAATTTGAAGTTGGCAGGACTTCAATTGCAAGTGCCAACCCTCATGCAAATGGTCAAGACTTTGCAGCAGACTATGGACCGTATTGAACATAAAATGTTGGCCTGTTCTCTAACTTTTAGGCCCTCTGCAGTTCTTATTAATTGTTTTTATGGTGTAAACTTTTACCATAGGTTAGGATAGTTGTTAGCATAGTGGTAGGCTAGGGTTGTTTTAGTGTTTCTATATATGTTACTATGTATCTATTTTTAGGTGAGGATATGGGTAGGTATGTTGTTAAGTGGGTGGGAGGTTAATGTTCAGTGTGTGTAGTAGAAAAAACAAATATTGGAAAAATACAAAAAAAATATATATTTGTTTAGGTTTTAATATTTAGGTAGTTTGTGTATAGCAGTAGTTTACGTCTCGTGCAAATGTGTTGTAAATCGGTTGGGGGGTTGATGTTTAACCTGTCTGCTGTGGTATATGTGTAGAGTAGTATAAGTTAAGGTAAGGTAGGTTAAGTTGGTTTTAAGTTAGGATAATGTAGGTAAGATAGATTAGGTAAATTTAGGCATAGTTTGTATAGGTATAATTAGTATAGGTTGTAATTTTTAGATGTTAAGATTTGTAGTGTGTTCAATAAATTCTGTTTTACACTTTCACTACTGCTTACTTAGTTACTGCTTGCCAGTTGTGACATCAGCTTAGGTTGGGTTAAGCATATGCTATAGGAGTTCCTTCCAATGTTTGTATACGTGTGCTTAGGTGGAGCACCTAAGGAGTCAATCATTTCAAGTTAGCAATGAAGTCACTGAAGGAATCTTCTAATTTATTTGGTCACTCCCAGTGGCACTCTTGCTGTGACTGGACACACAGCCCAAAACTGGTATTACCCTAACGTAGCACTGTCTGTGTACGTGATGAAACATATTTTGTATTGATGATAGAGTCAAACCATTGTGAGTGATCTAGGATGTGTTTTGTGCCACACTGATGGATGTCACTTACACACTCACCCTAGTACCATCTTGTAGTTACATCACTGCTGTTTGCTGGCTAGTAGGCATGAAGTATCACCCACCTGGGCAGAAACAACATTCAGTCTTACCATTGACTAACTGACACTTGTTGTACCTTGTGCATGTTACCTTGAGTAACGACTTGCTAGTTTAGTAGCAGATAAGGATCACAGAAACGATTTAGCATGTACTGTGCATATTTACCCCGTAGTCGCAGAAACACATTTTCCTTTAGATATTAGGTGGAGTCTTAAGAGTTAGCACATCTACCATCGTCTACTTACTCCAGTCATGACCAGAAAGACAACATGCTGAATCTGAAAAGTAGTTTTATTCACATGAGAACCAAGAGACAAGGAGCAAGTGGCAGACCTTGGGGCAACAACCACAACATAGTTTGTGAGCCATTGGATGTTCAGACAGAGTCCATTAGGGAAACATGTCATGGGACATGTTGAGCAGAAGTGTGTTACAGTGAGGAGGAAGATCAGTTTGCAATTTGGAAAGAAAGCCCACATAGACAGTGCACACATGGATAAGATGAATAGATGGGAAAGCAAATGGAGGACAGTACCTGTTGAGAGGTACACTGGCATAGACATATGCGCAGGTCATTGGAGAAACTGGCTATGTGGTACAGAGATATCGTACAAAGCAGATTTTTGTTGCAAACAGCTGCAGTCCACATCTTTGTCCTCTGATGTGTGTGATACCACCCATGAGGGGTTGGGTTGAGGATCCTAGACCCAACGGAGGCACATATACATTAGAGGCTAAAGATGTTGCTCCCTTGTTCCCAGCAGCATTTCCCTGCGCCAACATGTAAGACAACTAAGCACTAAGAAGGACCTGCTGGTTTTCCAGCTCAACAGCAGCATTGTGGTGGTAGGCACCCATTGTTGTTATGTAGGATTCCTGTTTATGCTCCAAAGACTCCCAGAGGTTGTGTATTGCCTCTGGCTGGTTGGCAAATTTGATGGTGCCACTTTGGCAGGGCATTTGCTCATGCCTCTGCCTCATGACCCCAGAAATGTTAGCCAGGGACTGTTCCAAGCCATGAAGCGGAGGGTAGGTGCCTCTTACAGCCTCTGAGGTGTCCTTATTGAGACTGATGCACCTGCGGACTCCCTCTAGTGTGCCCAACACAGTCTCCATCCCCACCCGCACCCATCATTTACCAACTCCCTCTGGACTATTTGAGGGTCCTCGGAGTCCAGGGCTGAGGGAAGGCTGGCAGGCGGTGTTTGTTGGGTGATATGCAGATCATCTGAAGACGCCGCAATGCTGCCAGCCCATCCCTCGACCAGTGATGGTGTTTGAATAGAGTCCAGGATTTGATGGAGGGTGTCTTGGTCGAGGGTTGGCAGTCTGTCATCCTCAGTAGGATCCACATCCAGGACATGCAGCTCGTCATGAGTTGGTGCTACATTCTCTGGAACTGAAAATATTTATGTTGATGGTGATTTATGTCAGTTGTTCACATAAGTGAAATGTTAAAACTCAGGGCCAAATCTGCAATTTGGTGGCGTAGGGCAGTGCTGCAAGCCTTCCTCTGCGCTTGCCTATGTCAAAAGAAAAGAGCATGAATACCTGTCCTTTTCCACAGTGCTGGGGCACAGATGTCTGCCATGCACTAGCGCAGGTACCCTTGCACCATAGTACAAGTGTGTTGGCATTGTAGGCATGATTGCTTTTTGCAGGAGGGGCTTCCTGCACAAAAAAAATGTATGGAGGCAATATACACTTTCTGTGTGTGCTGCTGAATGCAACACATATAGAAAGAGGAAAAACAAGGAGAAATAATGTTGTTTCACTTTGTTGCACCTCCCTTACACCTCCCCGGGGGAGGCGTCAGCTTTTGACGCATTCCCAGGTTTCCAGATTGTTGTAAATCTGGAAATGTGTCAAATGTCATGGGTGTTACATGGGAACACCAGCAGTAACAGCCATGGCATGCCTCTCCTTCGTAGTGTGAGGCAATGCAGCAACTTGCACTGCGTTGCCTCACTACATACCTACAAGGCCATAAAAAGCCACGCAGGGTGGCTTTACATGTCCTTGTGGATATGGGTAAGACCAGTGTGTGGCCTCAACATCATAAAAAGTGAAGTTCCAGCGGTGCACTGGGCTTGTAAATATGCACCCATGCATTTGGATGTATTGACAGGACTGTTATGCACATTGCACCTAATCCCCGGGGAGGCTGCATTCCCTATGATTAGTACTCAGACCTTCGCTCCTGTGAAAGTGATGTGGCTTGGGTCTAATTTGCTATGGACCTTCAGTCTGCCTTTTGCACAGTACACCACACAACTCTGCATTGTGGTGCTGTCTTGCATGCATATTGTGGATTCATGTGGCCAGGGAATCTGTATTTCACACATATCCTCCACACCTCTACAAAGCTTCCAACCTTGATACACTGCAGGAATTTATGAGTGCATGTTCCTATTATGGTTTTCCAAGTGGTGTATACCCATATGAGTTCATTACACACACAGTTGATTCCATATTAGTAGGCAGTGGGCACAGTGTAGGAACTCTGAGGGGATGGGCCCAGTCAAACAATGTAGATTACTAGCACTGATGCTCACCCCATTTCATCATTGCAAGAGTTTATCTTCAGAGTATCACACATTGTTTAACTCAGGCCCCCTCACATGTATATGTACATGTCTCCTCTAGCAAATCTTATGTTTTACCAGGGAAACTACTCACTACCACATACTGATGGAACGCAGAACCTACACTAACTCTCATGTGCCTAAAACACTAACAATATTTGTGACCATGTCCAATAGACTGAAATGTCAGCCTGTGTTTGAGGGATCTGGGTCAACCTGAACCCCACATGATAGTAAAGCTGGAATTGGTGACATGTACCTACCCAGGTTAGCTAGACAACTGGGCCCATCCACCTCAGCTTGCTACCATCCCTGACTCATGGGCTTTGTGCTGGCAAATTATTTCTTCCTATTCCTTTACTGTTCCCTGTTTCACATTCGCTGACTTTGACGTAAGTGGGTTGGTGAGACAATTTCATCCAGGGCCACATCACATGAAGGATGTAGTGCCCCAATGGACTCCTCTATGTCATCCCTTCTCAGCTACAACTCAAGTGTGACACTGTCAGAATCAGCAGTCCATGTGTATTTGTCAGGCTAACTTTCTGTACACCTATGCCTTCTCATCGTTTCCCTATGCAATGTATACTCATCCACACACAGTGGCGGTTGAATGTGCTCAGTCAGTTCCTCCAATGCGTTGCACTGCCAGAGGCCCACCAGGGCCACATTCCATCTTTTGTTTCAACACACATGGTCCTCTGGTGTGCATCACTTGCATTCATCCCCACACCCAGGTGCTTATTTAAAAGCCCAGCGCGCCCCTGAACGTCACTTTTCTTGACGTTAGGGAGGCTTGCAGTGCAGACCTATGTCTGAAAAGCAATGCCCACCACATTGACTTAGAGTAAGACAAGGCAATGTTTTGCATTGCTTTGCCTTAATCCATACCTATGAGGCCATTCAAAGTAATGCAGAGTGGCTTTGTGTCGGCCTCATAGATATGATTGGTATGCCTGCACCACCGGAGTGTCATTATCAGTGAGGGTCCGGCAGCACAGGCCTCTTGTAACTGAGGCCCCATGTTTTGTGATTGGCATTGTGGGACTTGTAGTTCTGGGGACTCATGTTGTACATTCGACTACAAGTGCCACTTTACAGAGGTGACCGTGGACTGGTGCTGCACTTCACAAGTGGAAGAGAGAAACATGACGGAGCTACAGTGAGTGTGTAACATGTAACTGTGCAGTGGGACTTACATTTATGTGATGCTTAACGGCACTTGATGCACATACCTGCCCTTTGACCTGAACAAAGCGCAGTTGAGCATTGGTACTTAGCTATCTGTACAGCACAACATTACCTTTTTACCCACATTGCCCCTTGTTGAGGCTTACCCTGCAGGCCATGTTGTTCCTCATGGGCTGAACTGTCTTGTCCCAGAACTCCTGCCACCTATTCCTCTGGGTTTACAGCTGCCACCATCTCCTAAAAGGCATCCAGCTCCTCCTGTTGCCCCAGGCTTCCTCCTCCGGTCTGCTTTGGTGCCTTCAGGCTGTTGGCCAGTTTCTCCTTCATCCAGCGCTTTATGTTGTGCCATAATTTTTTTTATTTTGTGGTACGTCGCCTCAGTGATCAAGATCTCATTCTTCTCACTGAACTTGCACTTTCTCTTCCCCTGGGAGTCTGTCTGGACATCCTGGCTGGTGCTGGGGTTATTGTTCTGACTGCTGCTGTCTTCTCCCCGCTCCACGGCTGCCTTTTGTGAAGTGTGCCATTTGTTTAAAATTTTGTGTCAATATTTTTACTTTTTTCACATTTCAAGCACTGACTAGTGACACTAAGGTGGTTTGGGTCATGTGATGTGACGCAAATCTACCTCACAACACTTTTCCAGCCAATACTCCAGGTTTCAATGTGCCATAATGTCTGCTGCAGCGTAAATGTTTTACATGCAGCCTAAATCTTTTGCCATGGTGTGCCATACAGTAAACATGGCGCATCCATGGCGTTTTAAAATGACGTAGCGATTAGTAACCCATTTTGACACATCACTGATGCAACGCAGCGATGTGTCATGTCATGTAAATGAGACCCATTGGGGCATATTACCAACAACTAGCGAAAATTATCGCTATGTTGGTTTAGCGGCGATATTTTTATCGCCGAGCTGCGGCGATTTTTATCGCTTAGGATCCTTGCTATTATCAAGGTTTATCTCCTAAGCGATAAAAATCGGCCAAAATGCATGAATATCGCTGAAAAGTCCGCGATATTCATGCATTACCGAGCTAATGCTCTTAGCCATGTTATCCACCTACCATTGGATAACATGGCTAAGAACTGCTCAGGGGCAGGTGTTAGCTTTTGGAGATATTCGCGCTTAGCGCGAATATCTCCAAAAGTTGGTAATAGGAGATAGCGATGTTAGCGACTGTTTCCAGTCGCTAACATCTTGGCACGCCCACTTTGCATGTCATTAGTGATAAATATCACTGACATGAAAAGCGGGGCCCAAGATGGTCGCTATCTCCTACTAGCTGTCGCTAACTGGTGTTAGCGACAGCTAGGTAATAGAGAGATAATTTTATCTCTGCTTTCTTGGCTTTTAAAGCCAAAAAAGCGGAGATAAACCCCCTTGATAATATGCCCCTAAGTCTTCTCTTTTCTTTAGCAGTCAACGCGGATACGGTGCAGACCAAGCCCAACTATTCAAACAAACACGGGGGCATATTACCAAGGGCATTATCGCCGCATTAGCGGGACTTTTTCCTGCTAATGTGGCGATAATTTTATCGCCCTATTACCAAGCTGTCGCTAACACCAGTTAGCGACAGCTTGTAGGCGATAGCGGGCATTTAGGGGCCCACTTTGCATGTCAGCGATAATTATCGCTAATGACATACAAAGTGGGCGTGCCAAGATGTTAGCGACTGAAAACAGTCGCTAACATCTCTAACTCCTATTAACAACTTTTGGAAATATTCGCGCTAAGCGCGAATATCTCCAAAAGCTAACACCTGCTAAAAGCAGTTCTTAGCCATGTTATCCAATGGAAGGTGGATAACATGGCTAAGAGCATCGTCACGATAATGCATGAATATCGCTGATTTTCCAGCGATATTCATGCATTTCGCAGGATTTTCACCGCTTTTGAGATAAACCTTGATAATATCAAGGTATCTCAGCGGTAGCAATCCTCGATGCTCGGCGATATTTTTTTCCCGCTAACCAAGCAATAGCGATAATTATCGCTATTGCTTGGTAATATGCCCCACTGTGACTATATGCAGTTTATCTCGCTTTTTCCATCCTCACTCCCCGGTTCTCCTTCCAGCCTACATGTTGTTATAGTGAGGTTTTCAGTGGTTCTAGAGACGTGTGGAAGTTCATATCCCTAGGTCTAGATCTGGATTGCGAGGTTAGTGCATATTGGTCAAATGGCACCCCAGGCCAAACACTGATGATATGATAATTTATATAAATAGAGAAAATGTCTTATTGAATCAGAATCTGTACCCAGGCTATCATCTGCTAGAGCTGGGTGAAGCATCAAGGTATATCACCACCTTCACCCCCCATGTAGGTGCCTTCTATCTTAAACAACTCAGCACTGATATCTCTTCTGAAACTGGAAATTTCCTAGCGACTGACCGCGAGTTCATTTGGTCAATAGTAAACTCGTTTAACTATAGTCATAGCATTCTGGTGCTTGTGGCCACCTGTGGTGTTGATACATTCCATGTTTGGAATGTATCTTGCATCACCAGGTAGAAAATAGAATGAATGTGGGGAGGGAATTCGAAGTGGGACAGTTGTAGAGGTATTTTTATGAAGATGAGCTGGAGAAGTTAGATGCAGAGTTGCCAATAAAGGTTTACCTTTATACTCAAACTGGTGGAGTATGCTTTACACCACCAAAGGAGAGCCTCCTCTCTCACTTCACAGAGTATGTGCTGCACTGCAATAAACAAGTCTCATTCTAATTGCTGAAGATTGACTAGACAATGTCAGTGTTTTACAGCCACCATATCTTAGACTAAAAGCATGCAGACTGGCTTAACTAAAGTTGCAGCACTGGTAAAGATGCTGCCCACAAAGAGCATGAGCTCACTCCAATTTCACTTGCCATGGCCAGCTACTTGCTAGGTAGCTCCAAGAGCATGCCAAAGTGAGCACACCAGGTGGCATATTTATAACAAAATGTCGGAGCGCGGAGCTGTTCCAAATTTGGCAGCACTGCGCTCTGACATTTCTAAAACGCAAGTATGCACCGTATTTACAATACGGCGCACCCCTGTTTTTTCCCTAGTGCTGAAACTAGAATTAGCTCCCTAGCACCAATAAAGGCACCCTTTCACCATTGTGCCAGGGAATGAAAAATCCATAATGGTGATTTGTATATAATTAGCAATTTGTTATTATTTAATGAGTATTTATGTGCAGGAAGGGAATCCTCCCTGCACATAAACAATCGTTAATGGTGTTTTGCTCTTTTTATGTGTGGTGCAGAATACAGCACACATAGAAAAAGCAAAAACGAGGAGAAATAAAAGTATTTTTCCTCGTTTCACCATTCTAATGCCTGCTCTTGCATGGCGTTAATTTTTGGCCCTGCCTCAGGTTTACACATTATTGTAAATTTGAGGCAGCGCCAAAAAGCACCAACAGCAACACCCATTGCTCACCCTTTTCACGCTAAGTGATACGTGTAAAGGGACCATATTTAGAAGGTGGTGTTAAGCCACAAAAAGTGACTTAACCCTTAAATATGGAGAAGGCAATAGCACCACCAGAACGTCCTAAAAGTGACGTTCTGGTAGTGCTATCCCCTTGTAAATATACCCCAAAGTGTACTAGCCAAACAAGGACATGATCATGTGTTGTTGTCAGACTGCATGATATCTTTCAAAGCAATAAAACAAGAGGTCTCCAGTGCAGAGAATATGCTGTATTTTGACCCCACTTGTGACACTGAGCTCACCTTCGATGACAGCCTAGTGGGCCTAGGAGCAATACTAGCAGACATATCATTTCATATTCCAACAGGAGTCCATCAGATGTTCAGAGGCCACATTTCAGACAGAGTACAAAAGCCTGGTTGTGAGCAATCATTTCTAATTAAACCACAAATACTTTACAATTGTCAGAAATCATCAAGCACTCTTATGATCTTTTTAAACTCCAAAGCAAAAATGACTGTGATAATCTAGAGATGGGTAATTCGCCTTCAAGTATTGTTTACTCATTCATAAACCAGCAAAAAACATTAGCCTCGCAGATTACATCTCTTGCCACACACATGAGATAGTGGACCAATGTTAGTCCCTATATGATGAGTGCACACCGAGCTATGTTGTTGGGCTGCATCCTAGTAGAAATTGAAACTGATGACACAATATAGTTTGTCAAGCATCTGTTTAAGACACAGGGATGGAGGTATATGACAGATGTCAAAAACCTGGACTCATGAACAATTAACTATAGCTTTGCTTGGGGGCATTTCCTTAAGTGAGAGGACTCTAGGTCCCAGGAATCCACGGGGCCACGCCAGCTGTCCTCCATCAGCCCCTCCCGCCACCAGCCGCTACATCACTCATCGCGCCACCCGCTCCGCGGGTGACGTTTCCCATCAGGAGTTTTGCTTGGGGGCATTTCCTTACGTGAGTGGACTCTAGGCCCCAGGAATCCACGGGGCCACACCAGTTGTCCTCCATCAGCCCCTCCCACCACCAGCAGCTACATCACTCCTCACGCCACCCGCTCCGCGGGTGACGCTTCGCATCAGGAGTTTGGCTTGGGGGCATTTCCTTACATGAAAGGACTCTAGGTCCCAGGAATCCACGGGGCCACACCAGCTGTCCTCCATCAGCCCCTCCCACCACCAGCAGCTACATCACTCCTCGCACCACCCGCTCTGCGGGACGCGTGCAGGCGCGCGCGGGGCAAAGTCCGGGCCAAGGGCGAGCCTGTCCTAGCCCCTCAGTGGCCGGAAGAGGCCGGGCTGGGTCACCCCCCCCTAGCGAAAGACCTTTCTGGAACTCACGAAGGTACCTGGACATAAGGGTAGGGCCGTCTAATTACCAAGTACTGGTTACCAAGAACTTTGTCATTTGCAGGTTATTTAAGATCCTGAGCCATAAACCCTTTGCTGGGTAAACCGTGTGTGTTCCTACTTGGTGCATATTGCATATTGAATAATTAGTCAGCCAAATCGATCTATTTTATTTTTTTGTTTCGCAGCAAGCAATTGTGTATTTTAATATGGGGAAACATAGTATAAAAGCTCAGTGCCATGCACCTCCACAACCAGTACCTCCCCCTCGTCCCCAAACAACTATTGATAAAATGCTCCAAAGAGCAATAGGGGTGGTCGCAACAGAAATAGAAAGCACGGAGCGTAGGCTATCTCTGACCCCTGACCTTCAACCACTGTGTACACCTCCTAACCCTCCATTTGCCTCTGATTCCCCTAACCCTACCCCAGAAGGGAGTGGGCACTACCCCAAATATTTTAGCAAAGAAAATGGGCCCGGCTACAGGAGCTAAGAAACCCATTGTTTGTAAGTCTAATAGTAGAAACACTAGTGCTGGGACTAAGAGGAAAGCCACCCCTGGTGATTCCATAGAACTCGTAGAGAGTGGCCTAGACCCCAACAAGCAAAGTGAGGCAAAGCATAAAAAGGTTGATTTAGAACCTACTTGGTTTCCTTCCCTGCTGAGTTTCCTAAAAGTACAAATTAGAGATATAGTAAGGGAAGAATTAGCACAAATTCATGGGCACATTGAGAAAATAATTAGCCTCCAAGGGCAGAGAATTGAGAGTCCACCAGTTATCGCAGTCAGAAACAGCCCACCAGTCCAAGAAGAGGTGGTGGGCTCAGGGCCATTAGAGACAGGGGCGAGTATCCCTAGCCAGGATGGGGAAACAATCATTACCTGTAGAGAGAAGGAACCTAATCGCCCAATGGAAAAAAGAGCAAACTGAGGGAATATGGAGGTTGATGGACGAAGAGTTGCTATAAATACTGCCACCAGTTTGGTCTTGGCTGACAAGCCATCTAGTCCAGAGTAGCCCATCCCAATTCTTCCCCCAGCTTCAATTCCTTATGTAGTAGTTCTTTCTGGAGTTCCATCTCTCAGTCCAGGGGCAAAGGAATCACACTCCGAGTTAAAGAACAAATGCCTATATTTTTTCTCTAGTAGGGGCCAATTTGTCAGTGTAAATGATATTCTGCTGACAAGTAGAGTAGGTTGGGTGGGGAACAGACCAAAATATATAATAGTTAATCTAAGGAATCCTCACATTAAACAACATCTCCTACACCCTACCTCTGACCATCAAGCAAGAGGGGGACGTATTAGATCTCTTCCTCTTACCCATTTGTATGTGCCCAATAATGTTAGCGCAAGGTGTGAGGATCAGGGCACTGGTTCACATGTCTGGCGCCGAATGCGCCCACAGGGGAGACAGAATTGCTTTTACCAAAATCCCATCCAGTTTACTCTCCCTTTACAAAATAGATTTAGGCATTTAGATGCAGTAGACTGACTGTTGGAGACCGAAAAGGGTAGGGAAATAGCTGGGATAGTTAGTGAACAGCAAAAACCTGATAGTTCACACCCAGAGAAAGAGAAATCTGACTCCAGTCATACTGATGTTTATCTCTGTCCTGTACCAGCTCCACCTCCTGTTCTTCCAATCCAAAAATTGGCTTTGGTCAAGTTGAAGCCTGAACGTGGGCATTTGCCCATTAGAGAAAATGGGTCCTCTAACAAGGCTGACCTACTCTCCGTCAATTCTGCTTGTTCTCTCCTCTTGGCTTACCCGCCGGTCTTAAATGAGGATGCCACGGAAGGGATCCACAATACCCCCCCTATCCTCACTAAAGCCCAGTCTAAATTTGAAGCTTCTTTCATGGAACATTGGGGGCATCAAAAACAAACTGAATTGCCCGGACTGGGAAACACTGGTAGATTCCTGTGACATTTGTATGTTCCAAGAAACCTGGGCTGTCGAGGAACACCCTCGTTCAGGATTTGCATCCTATTACAAATTAGCTGTTTCTAAAGGGCAGGGAAGACCGTCGGGAGGGTTAATTATATGGATTGGGGTCCATCTAGGTTTTACTGTATCACAAATAGAAGAAACTGCGACAGACATCTTGAGCCTTATCCTGTCTTTTAACAAGGATTACAAAATCAAATTGATTAACGTGTATTCCAGGCCCGTGAAAAATGGAAAGGAGTCACCAACAATAGACCATCTAGATATAGTAATGTGGGGTGGAATAAAAGATGGTCTGATTCTTTTGGGTGGTGACCTAAATTGCCAATATGAACCCCTAAAAGACTTTGATGACTCTTGTGGCAGAGAAGAAGATGAGGTGTGGGCTATCCCTGAGATAAATTCAACCCCGATTAGGGCCTGGTCTTCTCTGGCGCTACAAAGCAAGGCTTTTACATTGAAATATTCACTATGTGCCTGAAATTGTCGATTCAGATCCGACTCGTCTGGTAAACACACCTTTAACAGGGTGGGCCACGAATCAATACTAGATTTTGTTCTAATAGAATCCAGAGGGTGGTCTTTCGTGACTGGATTTACTATTTTATCCAGGCATGATAGTGATCATAATGCCTCATTAGCAACCTTTGAGTTCCCTTTAAAAACGAAATCAAGAGACATAGATCAGTGTCCCAGGGATGGGCTAATCCTCTCTAACAACAACAAAAAGGTCAAGTGGGCACAGATGGAAAACTGTCAAGCAAAACTGGCACTACTCTATGAAAGTATCATTCCTGACCTAATGACCCTATCAGACCTGGCGGACAATGGGGCTTCACCTGAAAACTACAGTAGAATAGGGGTCATCAATCACTCCATCTACTGTAAACTAAAAGAAGCATTTTATAGACCTTGCCCACGGGGCAGAAGGAGTCAATAACAGGTTACGTGGTTCAACAGCACCTGTAAACAGGCAAAGGATACTCTTATAGAGGCTATTAAACATAAATCTCAGAGTGCCATCAAAACAGCTAGGGCCCAGTATAAGAACAGTATTGCTTCTGCCAAGGTTGCCTGGGGAATAGATAAATGGGACAGGTTAAAAACAGCCCTGGAATCCAAGGATCCAAGATCATTCTGGAACATTGTTGCGACCAGTAGTAGTGAGGGTCGGACTCCCTTCAATGCAAACATAGCGTCAGAGAGCTGGGTTACCCACTACCAAGCTCTGTACTCTTTATCACCAGACAATGGTTCCATGGCAGTAACATCTCCCTTCAAACTGCCTACCTTAGATATAGATTCCCCTCAAATCTCCCTGGCTGAAGTAGAAACCTTAATTAAAAAAATTCCTATCGGAAAAGCCGCAGGGCTTGACAATGTTACCGGAGAGCTATATAGAAAAGAGCCTAAAGTTTGGGCCCCCTACCTGTGGTTGATTTTTAATGCCATCTTTAAAGGGATGAACCTACCTGAATCGTGGCTGAGGGCTGAGGTAATCCCGTTTTTTAAGAAGGGCTGTCCTTTTCAACCCTCTAACTATAGACCTATCAGTCTAATAGATATATCTCAAAAGGCCTTCGCAAGGATCATTCTTGATTGAGTCCAGACCTGGCTGCAGGAAAACAAAAAAATGTCCCATCTACAGGCTGGGTTAAGATCCAAAACTTCGACTATGGACCAGATATTTAGGCTCCAACTCCTCGATTGGAAAACAATAGTTTCGGAGGGGGGGGGCCTTTATCTGGTCTTTGTGGACCTGTGGAATGCCTTTGACTTGGTTCCCAGGGAGACCTTGTGGAGAGTGTTGTGGGAACTGGGGATACCACCATATCTTTTAGAGATTATTATTCGGCTCCACGCAGGGAACTATGCCAAAATCAGGTATGGGAAAGGGGGGGATCTCACCACTACTATTTCGGTTAATAGGGGAGTTAGACAGGGGTGCATCCTGGCCCCCACCTTATTTTGTATTTACATCAACGGGCTGGTGCGCGCCCTGAGCCAATGCAAGAACATCGATGCCCCGAAGTTGGCTCGGGGTTGTGTGCCGGCGTTGATGTTTGATGATGACATGCTACTCCTGTTTAAGTCCGCTATGGTGCTACAAAGAATAATGGATGGATTTTCACTTTTTTGTAAAGATAGGGAGTTGGAGATAAACATACAAAAAAACAAATATATGGTTTTCAACCCCGGGAAATCGCTTCATTCTGACCCATGTCTGAATGGCTCACCCCTAGAGAGGGTTAGCGAATTTGAGTACCAGGGGGTCACCCTAAATGAAAAAATGACTTGGGGGCACCAGGTCACAAAGGCTAATCTTAGACTAACCCAAATCTCAGGGGGTTTGGCCAAAGTTTTTAGGGACACCCATCACAAACCTATGAGCCCCGTCTTAGAGATTTACAAAACTCAGGTGAGAAGTGTGTCACTGTATGGTGCTAAGATATGGGGAAACTCAAATATTAACCCAATGCAGATCACCGAAAATACATTTCTAAGACAAACAGTTGGTCTTCCGTTGAGCACCCCTCTATTCCCTCTTCGCATGGACCTAGGAGTAAGACCAGTCACCCAGGTTGTAGGATGTAGGCCACTTCTTTTTTGGTGAAAGATATGGGCTGCCCCGGAACTTGCTGTGTATAGAACTGAGCTAAAGGAGATTCTTAGTACTTCGGGAACTGGAAGTTTCCATGGCTTATGTATGTTAAAAACTGTTTGATCGCTCTAGGATTCTGTGATTTGTGGGAGAACCCCAGACTGGCCCGTGTAAGCATTACCAGGAAGGTCCTGATAAGAAGATATTGGGATGTTCAAATGGGTAAATTGTATCTCAGCCCTAGGGCTTTCTATATTCCTAGATGTGAAATGTACATACATGTTGGAGACTGTACTTGATGTTATTTATCCAACCCTGGGTAGGAAACTCTATTTACAGTTTCGATATGGTTGTCTTCCGCTCAATGCATACACAAAGCAATGGGTACCCGGGCGGGACCTGGGATGCCCTGATTGTCCAGCCAAGGAGGAGACTGACCTGCACGTGCTCTTTTTTTGCAGAGGATACGGCAAAATAAGTTGGAAGGAGCTTATAAACTTGTGCAAGAACTTGGGCTCTGGGCATTGCAAGGAAGTCTATAGACTTTTAAATACAAATACGGACTTGCACATTGTATTTGCAGTTTCCAGGTTTTTGTGTCATATGTGGTGGGCAAGGACAGAAATTTTAAAATCGGTATGATTTTTAAATTATTTATTATTGTCACTTTTGTAAAAATGACATTTCCATGGATTTTAACGTTTTTAAATATTGCTAAATGTTTTATTCTTGCTGCTTCTATTATGGCTTATGCCGAAATAAAGAATTTTTGACTGACTGGCTATAGCTTTGGCCACTGGAATTATGCAATTCTGTGGCTGCTGTGTTTTGGGCAAAGTTATGAACTTGCCCCATTCGCCACAAAATTCATCATCTGTCACAAAAATGGACTGGTCATTTTTCAGTTGCTTATTTCTGTATTTGGTTTTAAACTGGTGCTAATGAGGTGACATTTTTGCCCAGACAGTGTTATCATGTTTAAGAATTTCAAAATAATGAACTAGGGGCCAGATGTATCAAGCTCCCCTTTTGCGATTCTCAATTTGCAAGTTTTTGCGAATCGCAAGTTGAGAATCGCAAAACGGTATGTAAGTAAAAAATCGCAATAAAATAGCGATTCCGTAAAAATTGCTATTTTCATTGCGACACCCCAAATAGCGATTCCTTATTTCAAAAATTGCAATTTTGCAAAATTCGCAAATCTGAGAATCCGAAACTCAGATGCAGCTTGATGACATCACAACCAGGAAGTGTGACTTCCCATGCTGCACGTGAGTTTCTGAAGCACAGTGAGAGAGAAGGAGTGGAGGTGAGGGAACTCTGCAGTGCTACAAACAATGGAAGACACTGGAGACATGGCCTGCCAGGACAAACAGCAGCAGGGGGAAACACATAGGAAAAGAAAACAAAAGTTTTCAGAAGCTGAGCTGGAGGTCCTGATCCAGGAAATGGAGATAAGCCATGAGCACCTCTTCGGTAAAAAGTCCCTCCGGGTGCCTGAAACACACAAGCGGCGGATTTGGGTAGATATCCAGCACAAAGTGAATGCAGTCGGCGTCACCCACAGAAACGTGGAAGATTTAAGGAAGCGCTGGTACGATATGCTCCAGCGCTCCAAGGAGAAGGTGGCTGCTAGGTTGGAGAAGGCCAAGACGACTGGTGGAGGGACCTCCACTGCCACTGACTCCACACCACTAGAGGAACTGGTTGAGGGGACCCTGCTGCCAGAGAGTGTAATGGGTGTGGCCGACCTGGACAGCTCCCACCACCCCTGTACCAGTAAGAAGCATGCCATCACACCCCTGATACCCCCCACTACCCCCACACACCCAGGAGCGACCCAGGGGCAGAACAAAACTAAAAGTCCAGTGCAGGTACACAAGCACACACATCAATGCATTATGGGAGATGTAGTCACATGCACATTACAGTGGTGCATTTACACCCAGCCAGTCCCTAAAAGCATGTGCACATCAGGAAAGGCAAATACAGGACCCATGTATTCCCAAACAGTGAAATTTAATACATGACAAGTGCAAGTCAGAACAGATAATTAATGTGTGCTTTTTTTTTTAAAAACAATTTTTATTAAGATAATCAATGCATTTCCAGGACAACATAATTGGCATGACGTGTAAATAGATCACAGTATTAGATATACAATTTTCCAAACAGTTCTCATAGTCCCACATTCGGACGTCACCCTTTCGCACCCTTTCCTTGTATATACAATCATTCTCTAACAGTCTGCTTCGCTTAGTGTATTTAAGTACTCACATCCGAATCAGAGTCCTCAGGAGGCGGTGGTTCACATACATCTCCCCGATAGGAGTTCCAGCCCCCCCAGACCTTATCCCACTTTTTCGGACAGCCACAGTGAATAAAAACTGACCTTTCTGCTACCATTGCCAGGTCCATATCTTTGCACCACTGGGCAAGAGTAGGGTCAATCCTAGACCCCCAACGTTGGGCAATATTCCTCTTCGCAACTGTTATGCCAAGGGTCACCCATCCCTGAGCCGTCGTGTTTAGGTCCGTTGGCTCCCATATATTGAGCAGGCAGCACTGCGGCTCCGGCAATAAAGTGACTCCTGTGACCTGAGTGAGCGTCCTCATCACTGCCATCCAGTATCCCACTATCCTGGGGCAGCTCCAGATGGTATGGAAGAATGTCCCTAGCTCTCCGCACTCCCTGAGACAGTTCTGCGTGTCCGTCCATTCAATTCTATGGAGGAGCACACTCGTATAGTATGGATGTATGACGTTACAATGCATACTTTTACCACACATGCCTTTACAATGCGGTTTTTACATCGCAAACCTTTACAACGCATATCGCTTTGGGGTGCTGGATAGTGAAAAGTTTAATTTACTATTCCAACTCCAGTCCCCGTGGACACTAGGGAAGGTGTTGGATAGTAAATTAAACGTATTCCCTATCCTAGAGCGCCCCCCAGCGCAATGCGTTGTAATGGGTTGCGTTGTAATGGTTGCGTTGTAATGGTAGTGCGTTGTAAAAGTTTTGTTGTAAAGGTTGTTCACCGTATAGTATGTATGGTGGAGAATTTTAAGTTGAACAAGCCATAGCCTTGACGGAATAGCCGCCTCTCTAGGAGAAGTTAGCGCCTCCCTCCAGTCTGCCTCGTCAATGTCTCCCTCTACCATGTGGCCTTAACAGTCGCTGTGGGGTCAGGTCTATTATTACTTATTTTTTTATACGTCATCGTGATCGCCTTTTTTTAAAGATGGTCCGTTAGGAGTCTGTCCTCTAATGGCGAGGATTCCTCCGGGGTCGTGTCTGGTGGTAAAACTGACTGCAGTGCGTGTCTAATCTGCATATAGGGGAACCTTTCAGACTCAGCAAGACCATAAGTGGCTTGCAAATGCGCGAATGTAACCACCTCACCCTTCTGCCACAAGTCCCCCACTGTTGATATTCCTATGGTGTCCCAGTTGCGGAACCCCTTGGTGTTACCCAGCATTCCTAGCATCTTTGTGTCCCATAGTGGCATTGCCTGCGTGATCCCTCCTTCCCATCCCAACGCGCGCTGAGCCACAAACCAAATGTGTATTGTGTGCAGTGTTGGTCCGGTGATAGTGCACTTTCTTTTTTTATTATATAGGGCGTTCATGATCCCGGCTGGCGCCAGAAGATGTCTGTCCAGCCGGAACGCTGGTTCCTCTTGGGGAACATGCAGCCATTGGTTGATCGGGACGAGCTGAGAGGCCCAATAATATGCTCTAATGTCCGGAAGAGTGATCCCACCTGTGAACGGCTCGGTTGAGCTGATAGTCGAGGCCTCTCCTTTGGTCTTGGTACTAGCTAACGTCCCTAAATTGGCCCCAGGCCAGGATGAAACTACTTCATCTTTGTTGTCTAAAGCCCTACATTGGCTGACAAACAATATGGTAATAACTCCCTGGGGTAAGCAACAGTTGGCAGAAGAACTAGTCAAGGCCAGGAGGGTCGAGTGGATAGGAAATAGTGTAAAAAGATTCCGGGGTGATTGTGTTGTTTTACATTTCTCAGAACCAGAGGTATTATCCAACATACTGCCCAATCTCCTACCCCCACAGCGAAGATCCACTGAGATCGTCCCACTCACCTTAGATTTCTTTTACCATCGCAGTGGGAGGTTTTCTAATAAGAGCATGTTGAGGACGAAGTGGAATGTTGTTTCAACGAAAGGGAAGAGGGTAGCGCAGCCCACAGATTGGGGACTAAATTTGGAAAATAGGTTCTCAGCTCTCTCTAACCTAAACGACTGTGACTGACTTCTTGAAGGCAAAAGTGTTGCACCTCTAGCTATTGTTGATCAGAGCTTATTTAGCTTGCCTGCCCAGAATGCCAACTGCCATAGTAATGGGATGATGGGTAACCCAGTAGCGATAGTAGCAGGCGAGTCTAGTATGCAGAACCTTACACCTGAAGCACCAGTTGGTTGCATGACTGGGGTAGCTAACCTAATCTCCTGGAATTTGGCTGAGCTGCCCTCTAAACTAGACTGTGGGGACTGGCTTGGTTTTGTTTCCCAATTCGACGTATGCATTTTCCAGGAGACCTGGGCTTGTGAACCTGTCTTTGTGTTAGGATACCTGAACTTCTCTGTGCCAGCTGTAAAGGGCCCGAAAGGTAGACCAATGGGGGGGCTCACCATTTGGATTCGACAGTCCCTAAAATTTTCAACCAAAAGCATAGATACTAGTCATAATGACATTCAGTTGATCAGGATATCTACTGATACTCTTGGGTCACTTGATATCTATAACATATATGCTAGGAGTGCTAAGGGTGGCCGATCCGATGTATTAACAGCCTTGGATAACTTTCTGGATGTACATTCCCACGTGAACAACATTGTTATAGCAGGTGATCTTAATCGGATGTTTGAGCCTTTGGTTTCGGGAGAGGCCTCCACCGGAGCTGAAGAGGACTCTCTCTGGGGTATTCCTGAGTTACAACTGAAGCCAGTTATTCGCTGGACAGAGGACATAATAGCCCTCAATGCAATGTGTCTCGAAAAAGGTCTGAGAGCTATGAATGGAAGAACATTGCGGGATAAAAATGGCTCTATGACTTTTGATAACGGGAGACACAAAAGTAGAATTGACTATGTAATCTGTAGTTTGTCGTTATGGTCAACTCTCTGTGATATGGAGGTTGTCGCGAGACCAGAGAGTGACCACAACCCCTTATGCGTGACACACAAATGGTGGCCTGCTGAGACAAATTCTAATTGTACGAATACTCTTGTTCCACCACTGATTGTCCCAGAGAACAATATGCGTAGGCTCAGATGGGATACTGTAGTCAACAATCAACAGGCCATTGATACTATTAATTACGAAACTGACCAAGCTATTTCAGCTTTGGAATTGATTAGCGACTCTTCTTCTGGCTCAGGGGACGTGGTCAATATTCATGACACCCTCTTTGCCAAGATCAAGGGGCATTTCTTAAAACTTGTTAAGCGAAATGGGGCAATGGTTCGTAAAAGTGCGAGATGGTATAACACCAATTGCAGGGAGGCACGACTTGCCCTTGGCCTTGCCATTAAGAGGAGGGAGCCCGTGTCTATCTGCCTTGCCAGGAAGGCTTACAAAGCATGCATAGTAAAAGCCAAGAGAGAATGGGACGAGCAACATTGGTGCAAATTGAAAAAGGCTAGCGATAGGAGGGACTCCCGAGTGTTCTGGAATATAGTCAAATGGGGCAGCGAGAGAGTTGAAGCATCTCCAAATAACAATGAACCACAAGAGGCCTGGGTAGAATTTTTTAGCTCACAATATACTCTTAATACCCAGGCTACAGTTGAGGATAGTTTTATTATGACCTTTCCTCAAGGTAACCTCTTTACCTATAAAGAGATTATGTCTGCTATCACTGCAGTAAAAAGAGGGCGTGCTCCTGGCTTAGATGGTGTACCGGCTGATATTTTTTTAAACGATAAAGATCGTTGGTGCAAATATATCTATTTGCTTATTAATTTTATTGCTAAGGGAGCTGAGGTCCCTGCTTCATGGAGAGGTGCAGTGATCATCACTGTGTTCAAAAAGGGAGACCGTGCTCAGCCATGTAATTACAGGCCAATCAGCCTCATTGATACTGTGCAAAAAATAGCCGGTCGTGTGGTTGTAAATAGGCTCCTCGAATGGGCAGAAGATAGCAACATCCTATCACCTTTCCAAGCAGGTTTTCGAAGGGCAACAAGTACGGTGGACCAAGTGTTTCGCTTCCAATTGCTGCAGTGGAAGACCGTGGTGCTGGGGGGAGGCAGCCTGTATGCGGCTTTTGTCGATTTGCGGGCTGCCTTCGACCAGCTCCTAGAGAGTTTTTTTTGTGCTATGCGGTGCGCTTTCCCGTCCCAGAGTAGTGTAGTCACCTCCGCTTCGATTGCACCGAAGTACGTTGATGGGACCGGAAACGTAGTATTTTACAGCGCAGCATGGCCCAGGAGCGTCAATGGTAATGTGCGCCAATGCTTAACATCTTTTTTAAAGCACGCCAGGGGTTGGACCAAATTAACTTCAATAAATTGTGCCCGATCATGTGTGACAAATATTCCTAAATATTTAAACCCGTTTGTAACTATTTGCAGGGTACACCCTCTCGGCAGTCGCGGCGGCGGGCCCTGTAGGACTTACAGCAGCGATTTGTCCCAATTTATTGTGTACCCGGATGCCCGTCCGTATGCCGCACATATGTCTAGTAGGCAATTAATGGACTGCGCTGGGGACGCTAAATATAGCAAAATGTCGTCCGCATACAGCGAACTACGATCTTCCAAGCCAACTGCCCACCGTATTCCACGGATTGTAAGGCCCTGTCTAACCCAGGCCGCACAATTCTTTTGAGAGATAGCCATTATGTATGAAAGTATGGCCGCGTCCTCTGCGAAGGTCCTCTGCCAAGGTCGATTTGCGCTCTATTACACCAAACAGCCATCTGAGATTAAGCGCAGTGTTGCGGTGTGGCATGAAGCCTGACTGATCCGGGTGAATAATTTCTGACAAATGCGGTTGTAGCCTAGTGGCCAAAGTTTTGGCGAGTATCTTTGCCTCCGTGTTGAGAAGATATATCGGTCTGTATGAAGTGCATTCCTGCGCCGGCTTTCCGGGCTTATGTATAGCAACTATGGTAGCAAGGCATTGGTCTCTAGGCAGAGTACCAATCTCCAAGCTCTCCGTGTACATTTCTAACAGATGTGGTACTAATTGTGCAGCGCCAAGTTTATAGAACTCCACTGGAATCCCATTGGTCCCTAGTGCCTTCCCAGTGTGCAGTGCCTTGATCGCCTGCGAGATCTCTTCCTTTGTGATGTTTTCTTCTAAAGCAATGACAGCATCCTCCCTGAGGGTGGGGTCTGTATGTCATGCAGAAAGGCATGGTTATCCTCTACTGTTGCAGTGGCTACTGGTGTAAATACCAATTCGTAATGCTGCGCTAGCGCTTCGGAAATCTGTTGCGGGGCAGTTACCTTGTCACCATCTTTGGTACGTATCTGCGTTATCCAATTGCTTGCCCTTTCTTTTTTCCCCAACCAGGCCAGAAGTCTGCCCGCCTTATCCCCCTGGCCATATATTGTGTGTTGAGTATTGGTTAGCCTGCTGGTGACCTCCTCTCGCGTGTACGCCCGGTATGCCTGCTGTGCCAGGTGTAATCAGTGTGTCGTCTCCTCCGAGTTACTAATCGCAAACGCCCTCTCTGCCTTCGCCACCTCTGCCTCCAGATCGTCAATGTGTTTCTGGTGTTCCCGCTTTTTACGGGTGATCAGTGATGTCGCGTGGCCACGGAGTACAGTCTTATAAGCCTCCCATAAAACCGTTGATGAGGGGACTGAGTGTTGATTTTCCTCAAAGTAACACTTAGTGACCTGAAGCAGGGACTTCCATAGCCTATGATCCTGGAGTTATCCCGGTCTGATGGGGAAGAGCCTCCGATTCTTTGGGGTAAATGATGTATATGTAATAATGACTGGGGAGTGATCTGATATGCCTCTAGGTACATGTCTGATGTCAGTCATACCCAGCATCGCAGTGGCCAACGTGAAGATGTAGTCTAGTCTAGAGAGGCTATTACGAGCCCTGGAGTGAAATGTATATTGTCTATCAGTCGAGTGTCTAGTGCGCCATACATCTAGCAGCCCAATCGCCTCCACGAAGTCCTGTAGTCTGTGGGTCGTCCCCCCGGCATCTCTCGGGGGCTGTCGATCTAGCACCGGTTCCATTACTGCATTAAAGTCCCCCCATATAATCAATTCCCCACAAGGGAGTGTAAGTAGGAAGTTCCCCAGGTCTGTGAAAGCAGTCTGGTGCAGCGCCGGTGGGATATATACCGACACAACATTGTACGATCTACCGTCCCATTGGCCAGAGACTGCCGCAAAGCGTCCCTGGTCGTCGTGGTATGTCTTCGACACTATCATAGGGAAGCGTTTATTTATAAGGACCCCAATCCCTCTAGACCCAGAGGTGAATTCAGAGTGTACTGCCATGTGGAACCCCCACCTATTTAGGGCCTTAACAGTCGTTCCCTGCAAATGTGACTCCTGAATTAGGGCCACCGCCGGATTCTTACTCTTCAGGTACTGCAACACCAGCCCACGCTTAATTTTGTCCCCCAGTCCGTTTACATTCCAGGAGAACACCGTCAGCTGTGATGACTGTCTCTGAGTGTCCTGTGTACTTGAGATCACGTCTCTATCTTCCTGGCTTGTGGCTAGCATGGCAATCAAATGCGGCCGAGCTTTCAAGGACTATCTCAATATGATCTATCACGTCATGCTTCATATTTACTTACAACAAAATACAATAAAGGGGGGTACGTCCCCAACAAACCAACCCCCCACAAACTGACCCCATCCCCCCACCCCCCTCCCTGCTCCCCTGCCCAGCGGATTTAAAACTACTCGCCACCCCAACTCAGCAGAGTGCTTTAGCCCCATAACTGTGTACTTGCGTAACAGGGTGGGGGAAAGGGGGGGGGGGGGGGTAGAGCTTGTCCATGCCCCACCACTGGCCCCATGTACAGTGTCCATTCTCAGCCTGCGAAGGTGTCGTGCGTGGTCCATATCCAGTCTCTCCTCGCCGCAGCAGCCCTCTACCTTATGTCCCATCCATCACTATCATCACCTGAGTAGTCGGCTCACGCACCGCTCTGTCAGTTCTCTAGTTTCACAGCCAAGGGGGTCCTCCAAGGCCCACTGCAACAGAGGGGCAGGTCTATATGGGTCGGCATTCCTACAGTTTTAATCCAAAATCTTCCCATAGTCCAATATGGCGGCGTCCTTCCACTTCACTTTCATTTCTTGACTCTCAGTTCAGATCTTGAATCGTTCCTTCTTTTCCATCTGCGTCCGTTTGCAAGGATTGTCTCCTTCGTCGCCTTCCCTGCCTGTGGTTCTTGTTTGCCGGCCTCCAGCCCTCCAGCCAATCTTGCGCCTTGCTAGGTGATTCGAAGAACCAGGTTTTCCCTTCTGCCTCCACTCTCAGCTTGGCTGGATATAGCATTGCGTATTTCAGTTCTCTACTGCAGAGCTCACGCTTGACCTCTGTAAAATTGCGTTGTTGGGCCGTAACTGCCGCTGTGTAATCCGGGTAAAGGGTCACTGTGCTATTCTCTATTCGGAGGGGAGGGCCCCTCCGAGCCGCCTACAGGATCGCATCCCTATCGCGGAAGTTGAAGATTCTTGCCAGGATAGGCCGCGGGAGAGCTCCCGGTCTGGGTCGCCCGCCCGGGACCCTGTGCGCTCTTTCAACCGAGAAGAATTTGGAGAGTCCACAAGGGCACAACTGTGTTTGTACCAACTCTTCCACAAATAAGTCCAATGCTGGCCCTTTGATGCTTTTCGGAACACCAACTAAGCGCACATTCTTGCGCAGAGAGCGCCCTTCTTGGTCATCCAGCTTTGCAGCCAATTGTTTGTTCGCCAGTTCCAGCTGACTCACCTTTCGCTGCAGGGTTGCGGTATCGGCTGAGAGTGCTATTGTAGTGGTCTCCACCTCCATCACCCTGGAGCCCATCTTTGAGAAGTCCGCCCTCAGCAGCGTCACTTCACTAGAAATGGAACCTATGGAGGTCTGCATCTGCAGCAGGGTGGCCATTACATCCTGGAGCGTGACTTCTTTTGGGAGTTCTGGCCTCTGTCCATTCGCAGCAACATCTGCAGCATGTAGTCCAGCTTGTTGGTCTTTTGTTAAGGTATACTTGTCAATGTGGTTGCTTTGAACCGGTTTGGAGCCCCTGGTGCTCATGTCGTCGCCGAGAGGTGCGCCCGGTGCCAAAGCCGTCACGATTGGCCGTTATGAGCAAGTCCTGGCCAGGAAGTTCGGGGCAAGACTTTTGCAGTTGTTTCTCGTCTCATGTCCGCCAGGTGTCTGAAGCCTTGGTCTGCGCTCTGCGGTTGTGCTGCTCTGCGCTGTGCCTCCTCGCCACCCAGATGCACCTTACTTTCAATCTCCAGCAACAGCTACTCAGTTCATCTAGCCTATAGCTCCTGTTCAAGGCCCTCCTTCCGAGTCGCACCCCCGGCCCATGTACACTTTCTGCGCACGGTGTCTACTCCTCACATCAGCTCCTGTGGTCATCCGCCCCGGCGTTGCTCTTCATGCCCCCTCCGTCTGTATACCCGCGTCCTCCTCTGCTTTACTGCGGTAATCATGTGGTCTCACTGGTGCTCATGCTGCTAAGAGCACCGGGGACCATGGGGCCTGGCACTGTCTCTCAGCGTCCCCCTGTATCAAGGATCAGATCTGCCCCCTGAAATGTGCGTCGCTTACTGCAGGGAAGCGTCCCATGCAGCGGCGTCCTCAGTATTAAGCCGGCCGGGGATCGGAAGACCAGCCGTATCTGCCATGGAAGGCCACACTGCGTGATCTTGCATGCAGCCCCGATGTCTACGGTGGCTCCCGGCTTTGCTTTTGGGTGTTAGGCCGCGACTCCGCCCCCCAGCGCAGCCCGTCTTCGGCGGCATGCCGCTTCTCACCGGGCAGATCCTCAGGCACCGGAGGCAACGCCGTGGCTACATCCGCGCGCTAGTTAGCGCAGGCTGCAGGATAACTAGCAGGATTTGTGGAGCAGTGTGGTCAGGCTCTGGGGCTCCTCTAGGCTGCGGCCATTTTCTTTGGTCGCTAGCCACGCCACCTCAAATGTATGCTTTTACGTCCACAGCACAATCTGTAACACAGGAAACATTCAGTGGAAGACAGGACGATTCCCCTAACACACAGGCAACAGGGCAAGAGGAGGACACAGAGGAGGAGGACAGCCTAGTAATCCCTCCAAAACGCCGCAGGCGGAATGTAGTGCTACCACTGCCCCCATTGGAGGACGAAGGCCAGGACACTGATGGCGATGTCCAACCAGTCCCAGCACAGCCAGAGCCACAACACCGTGCTCAAGCACGTGCTGATCCGATCCTGCCGGTTCCATCCAGGTGCAGGGCACGTGCATCCACCAGTGCATGAGACCCAGGAGACGACACAGTATTCGGCGGACTGGAGGGGCACATGTTGCAAGTAAAGCGCCTGCAGGCGAAAAACATACAATCACTACAGTGGCAAATCAGGGTTGGCTTCATGGGCATGACGGGTGCCCTGGAGGCACTCTGTGCGGAACTAAAAGCAGATCGTGATGCTAGGCACAGGGAGATGAAGCGCCTAGATCTCTACACCCGGGCGGTGAACCGCCTGTCCTCAGCAACAAATGTGCTGTCAAGGCGCAGCATCTGTATGCAGCGTGAGGTGGCACACAATAGACAGGACATGGCAAGGGCCCTGGTACAGGTCACATCTGCTGTGGATGAGTTGCGGGCAGCTCACACTACTGGGCCAGGAGTCCTAACTCCAACAGATGAGGGCGCACAATCAGGTGGGATCAGCATCACCCCCCGCCCCCCATGGATAGGCGCCGTAGTGGGCATAACAGTAGGCCTACTGGGACAAGTGAGGAGGGCACTGTGCAACCCCAAAAAGGGGCTCCGACCCGACAGGCCACATTTGAGGAGCATTAACTTGGACCAGTAGATGGGTGCAGCAACCCACTTGCTCCTGATTATACAATCGCACTGTGAGACTAACATGTGCTGGACATTGGGAGAAACATTGTGTGGTACTCAGGCTGTGTGCCGTCATTCATCCTCAAGTTAAGGAAATAAAACACAGTCTCACAACTGAAATTTAGCATTGTGTCATATTTTCTTACCTAGAAATAGTTGCGTGTAACCTCATCTCACCTCTGGTGCCCAGCAGCTGCACCAATTACACCGGCTGGCATGCATCCAGGAGCTGGCCCCTCCTCATCTGATTAATTCTATTCACTGAGCTCCACCGGTGTGCCTTTCCTGGTGGCGCTGTTGTGCAGCATTGCACATGCTACCACTATCTTGCAACAGGTCTGGGGGCATCTGAATCTGCTCTTGAGTATCCTGAAGGTCCGCTCAATGATGCATCTGGTTGCTATGTGGGCACTGTTGTACCTCCGCTCCCCAGCGTTGGCAGGATTCAGGTAGGGAGTCAGTATGAGCTCACGGACTGCATACGCACTGTCACCTGTGGGGTGGAAGCAATATGGTTAAACACTGTCCTGCACATGCTATCCTTAACTAGTGTGTCCTCTGTACAAATACATTTACCTAGTAGGTATCCCTCACCAAACTCCCCACTTGTGAGTCGACGGTGTATCCCACTGTGGCGGAAGATGAAAGCGTTGTGCGTGCTGCTTGGGTATTTAGAACAATGTCGGTGATGATGTGTTTGGCATTACACACCACCTGTATGTTCAGGGAATTGTAGGATTTGTGATTCCTGAACACATACTCATTCAGGGTGGGGGGGATATGGCGACATGTGTCCCATCTATGCATCCAATGACGTGGGGAAATTGTGCTATTTGATAGAACTCCTGATTGGTCTGGTCTAGTGCCTGTGGGGTGCTGGGGAAGTGGATGTGGTGATGCAGCCTCTGTACAATGGCATCAAGGAATGTGTGGAAAAAGCGCGACAATGCACTCTGTGATACCCCTCCTGCTGAGGCTATCACCCCCTGGAAACTACCTGATGCCAAGAGGTGCAGTGAGCACAGGACCTGGATGTAGGTGGGGATGGTGTGTGTCCTGCGTGTGGGGTGTTCAAGTATAGGTTTAAGTTCCTCAATTAAATTAAGGATGCTCTCTTCATCCAGCCTGTAGTTTGTATGGATGTCCTCCTCAGTCCGCTGGAACAGGATTATGCGCTCACGGAAGTTCCTTTCCTGGCGTCTCCTCCTCTGTGCAGCAGCTCTGAGTCTCAGCCTCCTGGCTATCACATACAGCCTAGCCATTGTGGAAAAATATGTTGCATTTTGGGACTCCTTAAATAGTTTGCACCTGGTTACCACCTGCTCACACTTGGTGGTAATTGCGATTCTAAAAATTGTGAATTTCGTGAAATTGCTAATTGCGATTTTTTTCATACATTTCATTGTGATTTCTTAAAATGTGATTTTTCAATTTTCGACTTTCGCAAACTGAAAATCGCAGTTTTGGAATTCGCATGTATATTCGCAGAATTATTAATTCGCAGCATTAGGAATCGCTATTTTTGCGATTCCTTATTTTAGTGTTGCGAGAATGTCTCATACATCGCGTTTTGCGAAATTTTACTTCCAAATGCTGTTTTTGCGATTCGCAGCGTTTGAGAGTAACATTTTGTTTCTTACATATGGCCCTAAGAGTTTCACAAAATGTTCCGCATGTTACTGCATAATTTGCTTTTTCTTTCTGCAAAATTTGGTCCGTCTGCTGTATAATGTGGTCCTTTCCTGCTAACTAATTCAGTGGCTTTGACTATAGCTGTGAATGGAGACATAATGAGGGACACTCACCTTGTCTCTGAAAATACAAAGTTAAAAGTGTGAATCTTGAAGTTCTGAGTTGTCAATTATGGCAGCAACTGTTTGACGTCAACCACGAAAGCAGCGGAGGAGCAGTGGCCATGAAAAAGCTCTACAAGAGAGAGTGTGTTTTCCTCAGCTGGACACAGTGAAACAAACGCTTCCATGATGTCATAGCAAGCCCCACTATAAATGTCAGAACTGCCAAGAGGAATATGGTAAGTAGCTGCCCTGGAAGTCTTTGGCCTGCTACTATCTGGAAAGTTTCTTCTGGTGATGGATGATTACTCAAGATTTCCAACTCAGTGAGAAATCACATCGGCAAGTGCAGAGAAATTGATTCCAGCCTTGGAAGACTTTAAAACATCTTTTCCACCCTAGACATCCCAGCCACCGTCAAAAACAAAATTCTTCAAGTTTGGAAAATACACAGCTTTCAAATACAGGAGGATCACCACCCTTTCGACCTTGAAGGAGTCTGGGCCCACCTTTTCAATTCAATTCAATGTCGGATCCTCGATGGTTCATTTTAGCAGCATGAAAACATAGAGGGAAGATACGCTCATAAATCACCGGATGTACAATGTAATACAAAGGGTTACATATGAACTCAATTCGACAACCAATCGAAGGTTAGTCAGTTTTATTACAAATTCAAGAATAGTTGGGCACATGAGAGTGTAGAAATACAAGGGAAATAAAAGTACGCCAAACCTTCTGTAAAGGTTCACTCGATGGAGCATGAAAAGAACAAGAAGCTCAATTACAATTATGCATGAGATGAGGACACAAAAGTTCAAGTCTCCTTGCATCAGCACTTCTTCTATGTGCAACTCTAGCTCTAAAGTGGCATCCCTACATTAAGGCACAAGCGAAGAACATTAGAGACGAACAGTGTCAGTGGGCAAAGAAGTCACTTTGCCATTAGATAGATCTGGGGCATGAAGCCACAAGCAAAGGAAAGAAAATACATCTGCGTGCAGATGCTCTCGGTCAGGAGATCGGGCGGGAATGGGGTAACTGTCCCTCTCTACAAGGCATCATATACGTAAAATTGTATTCATCAAATGCCCCATGTACTTATCCATGATGTCTACTCCTTTCACGGCCTGCTCCACGCACACGCCCTACTGTAACAGCTCGTCCTTGGTCGTGTCTCCGTCTCACATGTGAAAACACCTCCCTCCACCTTATCTCCTGCGACCAAGCTAACTGTAACTCCTTCATTCTGCAACCTTACCTAATGAAACAATACCCCTACTTTCCTCTTGTACTTTGTCCACCTGCAAGGCAAATGTGAAACAGAAATATTCTGAAAATTTCACATATGATTTTTAACATTACTGTCAGAAATGAAGACACTTCAAGTGAGGTACAAATCGAGGCCTATGAATCAAGTGGAGTTAACCCTTTGCATGCGTTTGTTGGCCAAAGGCCGTCGCGAGCTCTACCTCCGTAGTGCTGTGAACGTCCGTTGGCCGATGCCGCCCCGCCCACTCTGCTAAACCGCTGCACCGCGGCGAAATTGCTGCCGCGGTTAAGCGGTTAATAAATTCACCATACAATGTAGGCTAGCAACTACATCAGCCAACTACTTAATACACATTTATGTATATATAAACCATTAACCTAAGAAAACAGTTGTTGTTCTTAACACATAATTGAAACGCATTTACTAATGGGACCTAAAACAAGTTACATTGATTACAATGGTAAGTACACATTGTACGCGATAAGTACTAAGCCCTACAGGGGAATACATTTACTTTCCCAATAATATGTTAGTCGATTCACATTTTCTTCTACATCTAATTCTCTTGCAACATTGAATCTTATGTGAGTGTGTTCTACAGACGAATACATTGCATTCCTAACAGGTCCCTATTTAGGATACAAATTCTCCACTCCTACACCAGTGGAATGGCAGACAAATTTAGGGGGACTCTAAAAAGAGCGGTACAGCATGTAAAGGCATATGGATCTTTCTTTTACTCCAAACTCTGCTAAGTTCTGTGTACACACCATGCAGCAAAATAGCAAAGTGCCCAGACAAGAATATCATTGTGGAAATTGTGCGAAATTAATCAGAAAAGATGAGGTGAAGATATGAATGGGTACTAGTGTGAAGAATAGATGAGACTTCGTATAGGGAGTGCAGAGTTGAAAAACTCTACCTGCAGTTTTTGAATACCTAAAAGTAGTAAACATACTCATAAGTGTAAGTTGACCTTTGGGAATCAGGCCCAGAGATTGTGTTTTGCACTTTTGTCTGTTGAGGGCCAGAGACTGTGTGGGAAGGTCACAAATCTGAAACAATCGAGAAACCTCCATTGAATCACAGTGGCAATACATGTTACAGGAAAGTTTTGGGTTGATTGGGTTGGTGCTATAATAATGTTAGAACTCTGATGTCTGGCTAAAGAGGAACTAGAATGTCCTGGTCTTATTTGTGAATCCATATGTTATGTGTGTTAGTAAATTTATGTGTTATAATGTATTTCACTTTTTATAAGTAAAAGTAATGCACTGACTGGCTGTTAACGTATTAATCGATATTGCTTTGTTCTGAGTGTCTAGCACACACCACCTGCTTGAGTATGCCCTGGACAGCCATCCTCATTATCGCTGGCTGAAATGGGGACCGTGCGGCGCAGGTGAGTGTGACCTATCCTTAGGACACCCCCGCGCCGCACGGCCACCAGCTGCTGCGTGTGCGGTCCTCCCCCGCTGCTGTCTCAGCCTCGCTGAGCCCGCCCCACCGACCCCGCCCCCGCCGCTGCTTTCGTGATCGTGTTTGACTTGTGTGTTTTATTGCGTATTCTACTCCCCATTGCACTGTTCCCCATATTGTAGTGTTATTTTTCCTGTTTCCCTTGTTTTGCTCAAATGCCGCTTCCCTTTCTGGCTCTGTGCCCCGCTCCCCGATTCCCGCCGCCTGCATGCGGCCACGCCCCCTTTTCCTTTGTGTACCCTCCCCGCTCCCGCCTCCCAGCTGCTCCTCCCTCCCTCGCACTTGGCCTTAAATGGGGACCGTGCAGCGCAGGTGAGTGTGACCTATCCTTAGGACACCCCCGCGCCGCACGGCCACCAGCTGCTGCGTGTGCAGTCCTCCCCCGCTGCTGTCTCAGCCTCGCTGAGCCCGCCCCGACGACCTCACCCCCCGCCGCTGCTTTCGTGATCGTGTTTGACTTGTGTGTTTTATGGCGTATTCTACTCCCCATTGCTCTGTTCCCCATATTGTAGTGTTATTTTTCCTGTTTCCCTTGTTTTGCTCAAGTGCCGCTTCCCTTTCTGGCTCTGTGCCCCGCTCCCCGATTCCCACCGCCTGCGTGCGGCCACGCCCCCTTTTCCTTTGTGTACCCTCCCCGCTCCCGCCTCCCAGCTGCTCCTCCCTCCCTCGCACTTCGCCTTAAATGGCGAACATGCGGACGCGCAGCGTTGACGAGCAGCGGGCGCGCCCTAAGCGCGCCAAAGGTGCGCCCCTCTGCGCCCGTTCGCGCCTGGACCGCGCCCAGTGCCAGGACCCCTGGCCCCCGCAGAGGCCAGCCCTCCCGCCGGACGTACGCCGCCGCCACCCTCAACGCACTCAACACCGACCGAGCCCCGGGATGCTACCAAGCCACTCCGAGAAGCACCCGCGGACCCTTCAGCTGCCACGCCTGCAAGTTCACATGCAACCGGACCTGCACTACACCAGCACCCACCAACCCGAACACCAGCAGCAACCACCTGAAGTGCATCCTGCTCAACACACGCTCCGTCCACAGACACGCCGTTCAACTCTGGAACTTCCTCGACACCACATCCCCAGACGTCGCCTTCCTCACGGAAACCTGGATGAACGCCTCCTCAGCGCCCGACATCGCCATCGCCATCCCGGACGGATACAAGATCACCCGGAGGGACCGCGTCAACCAGACGGGAGGAGGCATCGCCATCATCCACAGGAACACCATCCGCATCACAACCAACACCGACGACACCCTGACAACCGTCGAACACCTGCACTTCCAGATCCACACCGACCCCAAGACCACCCTCAGAGGCACCCTGATCTACCGCCCCCCAGGACCCCGCACACAATTCAGCGAAGACATCGCCGACTTCATCAGCCCGCACGCCCTCCCCTCCGCTGACTACATCCTCCTCGGGGACCTCAACTTCCACCTGGAGAACAACAATGACTGCAATACCACCACCCTGCTTGACAACCTCGCCAACCTCGGACTCAAGCAGCTGGTGACCACCCCCACCCACCTCGCCGGACACACTCTCGATGCCGTCTTCTCATCCAGCAAAGACATCGCCTTCAGCCACGCCACCGGACTCCACTGGACGGACCACAGCTGCGTCCACTTCAGCTTCAGAAGGACCACGATCCACCACCACCATCAACAGGTTGCACGAAGAAGCTGGAACAAGATCACGGCCGACCAGCTCACGGCAGCCTTGAACAAGCACCCTCCCGCCAGCTCCGCGAACCCCAGCCAGGCCACCGACAACCTCACGAAGTGGATCAGCAACTGCGCAGATGACCTCGCCCCACTGAGGACCCCGCCCAGCAGACCCGGCAGCAAGAAAGCATCCTGGTTCACCGACGAACTCAGGAGCTCCAAGAAGAACTGCCGAGCTCTCGAGAAAGCATGGAGAAGAGACCCAACACCGGACAACATGACCACCCTCAAGCTCGCCACTCGAAAACACTATCAACTGATTCGCGCCACCAAGAAAACAGAATTCAAGGAAAGACTGGACAACAACGCACACAACAGCAAGGAACTCTTCAACATCGTGAAAGAGCTCTGCAACCCCAACGCCGGAATCAACGACATCACCCCATCACAAGACCTCTGCAACTCCCTCGCCTCCTACTTCCACAACAAGATCGCCGACATACACAACAGCTTCAGCACACAACCAACGCTCCCCACGACCGCACCAACGCCCCCCACCACCACCCTCAGCGCCTGGACCCCTATCAACACCGAAGACACGATCCGCACAATGAACTCCATCCACTCCGGATCTCCAACCGACCCCTGCCCTCACCACGTCTTCAACAAAGCCGACGCCGCCATCGCACCTCTACTACGGGACCTCATCAACGCCTCCTTCGACACCGCAACCTTCCCTGAGAGCTGGAAGCACGCCAAACTCAGCGCTCTACTAAAGAAACCAACAGCAGACCCCACCGAACTCAAGAACTACCGCCCCATCTCGCTCCTCCCGTTTCCAGCCAAAGTCATCGAGAAGACAGTCAAAAAGCAGCTGGCCGCCTTCCTCGAGACAAATGGATCCCTCGACCCCTCACAGTCGGGCTTCAGGACCAACCACAGCACTGAGACCGCCCTCATCGCTGCCAACGATGACATCCGTGCCCTGCTTGACAATGGAGAAACTGCGGCCCTCATCCTCCTAGACCTCTACGCGGCATTCGACACTGTCTGCCACCGCACCCTAGTGCAACGCCCCAGGAACGTCGGAATCCAGGAGAAGGCACTGGAATGGTTTATCTCCTTCCTCGCTGGAAGAACACAGAGAGTCCGCCTACCCCCGTTCAGGTCAGAGGCCACCAAAGTCATCTGCGGCGTTCCTCAAGGCTCCTTGCTCAGCCCCACCCTCTTCAATGTCTACATGAGCCCCCTTGCGGCCATCGCACGCCAACACAACCTCAACATCATCTCCTACGCCGACGACACACAGCTGATCCTCTCCCTGACCAACGACCCCGCCACCGCCAGAGCCGACCTACACAAAGGGATGAAACACGTAGCCGAATGGATGATGACCAGCCGCCTGAAACTGAACTCAGACAAGACGGAAGTGCTCATCCTGGGCTCCTCGCCCTCCGCCTGGGACGACTCCTGGTGGCCACCCGCCCTGGGCTCCGCACCCAAACCTACAGACCACGCACGCAACCTGAGCTTCATCCTGGACTCCTCCCTCTCCATGACCAGACAAGTCAACGCCGTCTCCTCGTCTTGTTTCAACATCCTGCGCATGCTACGTAAGATCTTCCGGTGGATCCCCACCGAGACCAGGAAGACGGTCACCCAGGCCCTCGTCACCAGCCGTCTGGACTACGGCAACGCCCTCTACGCCGGAACCACCTCCAAGCTCCAGAAGAGACTCCAGCGAATCCAGAACGCCTCGGCAAGACTCATCCTCGACATCCCCAGACGAAGCCACATCTCCAGACACCTGAGAGACCTGCACTGGCTCCCGGTCAACAAGAGAATCACCTTCCGCCTCCTCACCCACGCACACAAAGCCCTGCACAACCAAGGCCCGAGTTACCTCAACAGCCGCCTCAACTTCTACGCTCCCACACGCCACCTTCGATCAACCAGCCACGCCCTCGCCGCCGTCCCCCGCATCCGAAGAGCCACAACAGGAGGAAGATCCTTCTCCCACCTGGCCGCCAAGACTTGGAACTCCCTGCCGACCCACCTCCGCCTGACCCAAGACCACCTCGCCTTCAGGAAGCAACTCAAGACCTGGCTGTTCGAGCAGTAGCGGACCCCCGCCTCCCCAAGCGCCTTGAGACCCTCCGGGTGAGTAGTGCGCTATATAAATGATATGATTGATTGATTGATTGGCAGTCAGGTGCTAAATGGGAGCACTTGGTTTTGGAGTAGTATAATTTTGTCTCCACCCTTTCACATTTTGACTATGCCATATATAAGTGCATGTAATACCATATATTTGTGTGCTTTGATATCATTAACATAAAGTAGTGCACTTGACCGGAATACTGAAGGTGCATTTGCTGTAATAATCAGACATTTACATGAGTGTGTATACTAATGTTTTCCTTATAATGATACCAAATTGCAGTTTTCATGTATATCTGCATTTGTGTAGTTTGAGTAATTTTGTTAACTCTACATATACTCACGCATTCATTTGAATAGTATCCTGAATATATTTATAGCTGTATATGTATCCATAATCATGCATTTAAATGTGTATTGAAGTGTATGCTGTACTTGCCTGACCAAAGGCCTTAAGCATTTGGACTCTAATGTTTAACCTTCAAGGTGAAAGTTTGCTCGGGTTGCAATGATGTCTTACTCTTTGCAGGTGTGTTCATATGATCTCATAGTTAGTGAAAGGGACATTGTTTATGAGAGATAGTGAGGCTTGGGAGAATAACTTTTGATAAGGATGGGAGGTGCTAACGAACAAAGGGAGGACACCTATACATGTTATATCTAGAGATGGGAGGAATCCAAGGATGTCCTGCTGTTCAGACCATGGGATGGTAGTGTCGAATAAGATTGCCAAGTTCTTCTGTGAGGAGGTGGAAAAGTACTGGGACAGATGATGTGGGATTATCAAATGTTCTGTGGAGTTTTAATTGGTGGTCATGCTTTAGCTTTAGGTAGATTCCTTTTAGACTCAGAGAGGTAGAGACCTCTGTTATATTTCTTTTTCTGCTATGCAGTACTCCTGAATTTGGAAGACATCTACAGAAGTCTCTACCATGCTGATACATCCCGCTTTATTGGATCTAATTAGGGTTTTCCCAGTTAGTGCTACTAAGTTCAGGCTTACTTTAGTTCATTTAGATTTACTCATGTATAGGCAAGAGGACTGGAAATCATACACCGATCACCAGATTTTGTTTCTTATTTCCTGCATTGCTATTACTTAATTCCTTGTATGCTTTATGCTGTTGAGACTAAACTTTGCCAGATGATTTGAACTGCAGTAGTGGTTCTGTATTTTTACAACATAGACTTATGTACATCAGTGTGGCTTTGAATTAACCTACATTTAATCCCATGTATTGACTTCCGGATCCTCACTGTGTAACCAAATGGGCTACACTGTAAATTGAACACTTAGATTATGCGAACTCCTCTTTAATTCTCAGGCATCTAAAAAGGTAAATTGCAGAGAAATGTGGATATTCAGCTCAGTGCTCTGGCAGATTATAGCAAAACAAAGATAGTAAGATCCTGGAATAGGGTAGTTACAATACTTTATGTCAGAGGAATTCCGATCCAATCCCTGCCCTAGCGCCCACGTTTTGGTATGGAGGATCAGCATAGTTCCAGCAGTTCAAGATAGAGTTGTAACAGAGGAGGTGTGAATATTGATATGGTTGCACGTTCTAGTGGCTTATGCTTAGTTTGAGGTGTTCATGGGGATTACGTGATTGGCGGAGATGTTTTGAAAGTCATTTGAATGTGGCATTTAATGTGTAGAAGTTGAAGTTGTTATCGGGTCTGATGTGGCTTAAGAGCCCAGGATTATATTAAAATGTGTAGAAGACACTATATTGAAATTGTCTGCTAAAGTTCATGATGGCAGCTCATGCCAGAGAGAAGTAAAGGTATCAGGGAAGAGCTAGAAAGCTAGTCCGTAAGTATGCTGAGGGAAGGTGGGATGCAGAACAGAGGAAGTGGAGAACTGACATGATAGAGGGTGCCAAATTATACCCTGTATTAACAAGTGAAGAATTTAGAAAAAGGAGGGAGAGAAAAAGGAAAGAAAAAAGAGACAAGTCTAAGGAACCAGATTAGAGAAGCGAAAACACGGACTCTAGCGATAGTCTTCTAAATGTGTTGTTGGCAGAACGCCCACTTCCGTATAATTAAACCCAATTAATGGGAGGCGGAGCCGCTAATGACAATGAAAATTCTGGAGTGGCTACCACACCAATAAATGTGAGCCCTAATGCGACTGTAGCCCCTCATGTGAATATGAATCAAACCCTGAATTAGGTAGTTGAGGGATTTGTACCCCTGGTACCTGGGCAGCTCTTAATGCTCCATATGCTCTCACTGTCCCAGTTACCATTGGTCCTGGGTTCCTGTATATAAACCTATATTCTCATTTATGTGGAGTTGGCGTAGGGCAGTGCCGCCTGTCCTCTTGCTGCACTGGTCTGTTCGGCTTGGGATAGGTCAGTTGCCCACCAAAAATTAAGCAGGCATAGTTGGGGAGATAGTTCAATGGTCTTGCCACCCACCCTCGCAAGCTGGTGGGCAATCTTTCCTCAGTATCCCTGGATTCGGGGGCATTTCCATAGTATGTGATAGAAGGTACCCACTTGATTGCAATGACGGAGGCAGAGTGCGTCAGGGTGTCTACCTATTTTGGACAACAATGCAGCATGCGCCTGGGAATAGTGATCTCGCGAGGTGAGGCCAGTGCGTCCCGCCACACGTAGCCCTCCATCGTCCCCAGGTCCCCCTCCCAGCCAACTCATAATGTTTGCATCAGGTCTACATGGTTGTTAACTAATTTCTTATATGTGAGTGAGATGGCTTTGCGTTCCAAAGGATCCAACATCAACCGGCACTCTAAGGAGGAAGAGTTGGGGAGGGGGCCCTCCTTCGGCAGAGCAGAAGATACAGCATGCCTGATCTGCAAGTATCTGAAAGCCTCGGATGGAGCCAATTGGTATTTCACCTGAAACTTCAGGTCCCGTGCTCTCCATGCCACTGGAATCAAGCTATCCTGGCTGATGAAGGTTGTTAGCCAGAAACCGGTCGTAGGATGCTTGATTCCGGTCTAGGTAAGATATGGCTTGGCAGTTCGGGCTGGACTGTTCCCATGAGGCACAGGGTCAAGACTGATTTGCATATGGCCATGTCTGAACTGGGGGGGTTTGGTGAGAAAAATAACGATGGATTAAACCCAGATCTGTGACTGGGGGCGAATGTTTTGCCATTGTGCAACATTCCGTCTATCAATTGTTGTTTTTGCATTGGCGTACCGCCCGGCACACAATGAGCTCGCTCGATAGAGAAGCATTTGGAGAGGCCTTTTTGGCTGTAGATGCTGCAGGATCAGTTCCTCAACATAGAGATCGGGAGTCGGCCCCTCTGCCCGTTCCAGAACGCCAAGAATGCGGATATTGTTGCGCCACATTCTAACTTCATACTCATCCAGCTGGACTGTCATCGCCTTGTGAGAGGAACACAGCTCAGTCACCTGCTCCTTTAGGAGGGCAGTATTGGTTACCAGCTCCGTTGTGGTGGTCTCGATGGTATTCACTCGATCAGCCATTTTTCGCATGTCTTCCCTTATGAGGGTCACTTCCAGTGTGACCGTGTTAATCCGGCTCTCAAGAGATGTCCACACACCGGTGATAGCTGCTGGGAGATCTTTATTAGTGGGCTCTGGATCGTCTCCATGTGGCACTGCAGTGCCCGCTTTGTCCTCATAGCTCTTCTGCCATGCAAATTTATCCAGTTTGGTTTGTGTCGCATTCTGCCCACTGTGGCCTGACGTCATGCTAAGTCCACAGGCAGGGAGCTGTATAGGGCACGGAAGCAGGAGTTACTCACCACTGCCTGCCGTGAGGACCCCCACGCGGCCTGTTGGCTTTGACCCAAGCCTCCGTCGCCCCTGAAGGATTCGGCACTAGCAAAACGCCCCTCAGGCACCACAGGGATACAGGGCAAGCAGCCACAGGCCACCACATAAACTGGGGAGGGGCGCTGACAATTCGCTCGCCCCACCAAGCCGGTGATGCTCAGTCTGGTAGGCCCAAGAGAATCTACAGGTGTCCCAGGTGTAAGGCAGCTCACCAGCCCTGAGAGCGCCACGCAGTTTTAGCCTTGCACACACTAGGAATTAACTCCAGGGCACACTTGAAATATTCAGGCGGGGAACTGTGCCACAAAGACAGCCATAGAGTACTGGTGGGTGAAATTAAACCAGCGTGTTCAAGTGCCCATCAGCCCCAAAGCATGCCAGACTCAAGACGGACCCGGAAACCTCAAGGCCCCTGCCGTGGAAGCCCGGTTTCACTGGAGGCAGACAATGCTTGATGATGCCGTTCTCCCCATAGGCGCCTCTGCTTGCTGGTAAGGGAGTTCGGTGTAACACACGTCGAGATTCACGGCCTCTCGGCCAGCCTAAAATGCGGCAATTTCGGCAGGGCAGCAGAGAGGCAGTGCCGGCAGATTCTCTACCCCCCCAGAGCGTCCGCAAGTCAACTATGGAGCACCAGAGGAGAGGCCAGATACCTGCTGTACGGTCTCGGGCACCGGGCGACTCATGCAGATCCCCTGCAGTGGTCGCGGACTAGGCCGCATTCCCGGCGTCACGTCGCGCCGCACCTCAAAACCGCACGGCCCACCTTCTGTCGGCCCAACCACCTCCAGCGATGCTGGTGTTCAGAGCTTCTGCCAGAAACCTTCACCGATTGGCCCCGATGTCACATTGCAGCATGGGTCGGCCATAATTCTTACATCTTTACCCCCAATAACCACTGTACAGTATGGTGCATCTTTAGCATTGCCAATAATCTCATAAACAGTCAAAAGATATTCCGCAATATCAATATCTCCTCTAACCTCCTTTACACTCTCATCACTTTGACCTTTGTGATCAAAATTTCAGTTTTTTAATTTGTTTTTGTTTCTGCACATTCTTGTATAATGATCTTTTAATTTACAATATCTACACACTTGCCCCAAAGCCGGACATTTTCTGTCATTAGGCAAATGACCAGGGATTCCACATTTAAAACATATATAGTCTTTTTTATCTTGAACTCCTTGGCTTTTATATTTCGCTTTGTTATAATTTGATTCTTCAGAATTGCTCATTTTAACAGCATTAACCTCAGAAATGTTCTGTTCAGCCTAACTTTCATACCCTCAAAACGATGAGCGATATCTAAAGCCTTGTCCAAAGTTAGATCCTCCGCAGCTAACAATTTTTCTTGAAGCTTGACATCAGCAACCTTGTGTACCAGTTGATCCCTTAGCATTTGGTCGTGAAAAGTAGAGTAATTGCACTTAGACGCCAAAATTCTTAAATCATTAATAAATGAATCAATAGATTCATTCGCTAGTTGACCTCTGCTGAGAAATTTATGACGAGATACAACTTCATTAACTTTCTTTATGTAACGTTTATCCATTTGCTTGATAGCCTCATCAAATACATCAGTATCATTTTCGGATGACGATATTTGATTATTGCTAGGTGGTAGGTGACACAAGACATGACTTCCTTCTGCACCAAGACAGTGCTTTAAAATAGCCAATTTCCGTTCATCGGTATAATCATCATCACCAATGGCCTCAATATAAGCTAGAATTCCTTCTTTCCAACGTTTCCACTGTAAAATAGGTTCTCCTAGGGATGATGAGAAAGGTGGAGGAGTACTAAAATTCTCCATATTTAATTTGAATATTTTTAACAAAAATAAAATTAAAAATAAAAATACATAATAATTAACAAATAAATATAAAATGTCTTTCAATAGCACCTTTGTTAAACACACCAAAATAATGAACATACAATGTCCTATAGAGTGAATGATATACAAGCTGGAACTTTGTGAAAATTGTTTCCGTCGCCAGTATAATAACATGGATGAGGCTTCACACGCAGAAGTTATGCCTATAAATGTTTATTTTACGGGGCAATAACATAAGATTGCATCTGTGTAAGAGCCTGGGTCATAACAGTCTTCACTGGAATCTCGAACACCACAGTGTTCCAGATTCCAGGTGAACACGACAAGATACCACACGTACTACCGGCAGTCAGGGAATCCCTCAGGTTGCGGATCGGGCCAGGGCAGATGGTGAAAAGCAGATTTATGGGGAGTGGCACGATGGAGCTCAGCTACCGTGTGGCCATTCCTGTCAACAGCTGGCCACGCCCCTGTCAAATACATTGTTGTCCTGTCCTTTCCCCCTGTGCTGGTGCACAATTCAAAGCCTAGCGTCAATGTAGGGACCCTTGCACCATGGTGTTGGGGTGCCTCTATGGCAAACAGTATTGTTTTTGTGCAGGAAGGGACACCTACCTGCACAAAACAATCCTAAGACGTGTTTTACTCTTTGTATGTGTGCAGAATGCAGCACACATGGAAAGGGGAAACATATTTCCCTTTGTTACACCTGCTGTGGGGAGCTGTAAGGCTTTGGCGCTTCCCCAGGTTTACTTGATTAAGTAAATCTGGGGCAGCATCAAAATCCATGGGTATTGCATGTGAACACCCACTGCCAAGCCCATTGAACGCCTCCTTGATGCAGAGTAAGGAAACGCAGTGACTTGCGCTCCTTTGTCTTACTTCATATCTATGAGGCTATGCAAAGCCACGCAGGGTGATTTTGCTTCGCCTCACAGATATGATTTGGGAGCTTGCACCACCGGTGCTTCAAAATAAGTGATGCTGCAGCAACGCAAGCCTCCCATAATTAAGCCCCCTAGTTCTGCAGGAAATGTCACACACAATTTGGCTATCCCTGCCAAGCTAAAATACCCCAGAGAATGCTCCTACAAGTTCGAATGCAGGAGGATTTGCTCCTTTAATTCCAGTTAAAGTGTGTTTGCCTTGTTGTGTGAGTGCAGACTCAACGATGACCCAAACAGGATTTTGACCTATAAGGTAATTCCCAGGATTGCTAGAGATGGGTATGCTAACCTGGGAGTCACCCCTAAATGCACATAGTAGCATACCCATAGAAAGGGCAGTAGCTAAAGCCTCTGGAGGGCAGCCTAGCCATACCGCTCAATAAATAACGAATGGTTGAAGGTTCTCAATGCCACTTTGAATGAAAGTGGGAGCTCAGAATTGAGTCAAGGTAAGATTCAGTCCTCATTGAGGTAAACTTGGTGGATGCAGGTAAATTAAAACTAGATTTAGACTAAATGATAAATGGAGGTCTTGAATTGGCTCAATTAGATACTCACTGAGAAAATTAACTTTTGTTTCTGAATAAGGATTTTACCAGATGGATGAGTCAAGTCTCTGATAAACTATTTGAATCAGCTCAGTTATATGAGGTAGATCTGGAACCGACTAAAGCCTTACAGAAAAGCCACCAACTCCGTTTTTATTGAGAAGGACATAATGGGGCCGATTCAGATTTGATAAAATCCCTTTACAAATAGCCGTATGGAGCATATTTCCCATATGAATCGTTTCGGATCCAAAGCAGATCTCCGTACGAATCGAACTGAAAAACGTACGACTAAAAAAATGTGCTATTTGTATCCGGAACACGCAGTACGCGATGTCCGTATGTAATTAAGCAGCAGTTTCCGGTCCAGCAAGTACGATTCATCTCTGCGACACTCCGTACGACTCTTTTTCTACGGGAGCTCAAAACGTCTGGAAAAGCAGAGTCCGACCCGAACCGCATCCCCGGTACGCGACGTACACACCATGAATGCCGGGGTACGGTGCGTACACACGCCATGAATGCCGGGGTACGGTGCGTACACGGGGTACGGTGCGTACACACGCCATGAATGCTGGGGTGCGGTGCATACACGAGGTATGGTGCGTACACACGCCATGAATGCCGGGGTACTGTGCGTACACACGCCATGAATGCCGGGTTACGGTGCGTTACACATGCACGCGTATGGCTCCATTACAATAGTGATACGACTCGCTCATACGGGACGTTTTCCATACGAATCTCATTCTGATTCCCCGGTCTGGATTGTACGTGTCGGGTCGTACAGCAAGTTTATAATTCGTGCGGTTCACTTTGAGGGTCCGTGTCGTACGGATTTTCCCTTGCTATTCGTACGTTTCGCAACGATTCGGTCGTATATTTTTCCTATGAATCGTACGACGGGATTCGGGCGGTAATTGGACGAGTCATACGGAAAGGGCTACAGATTTGATTTGGTCGTACGGATTAGTTTACCGAATCGGAATCGGTCCCAGAGTGTATGAGAATATCAGGAACAAAATTTCAGATTCAGGAATTGATCAAAATATTCAGAATTGCAGTGTGCTAGATAAGTACAAAGCTAAATTGGCAAAAATAAACGGTTCCATGTTTAAATATCCATTATAAAAATATAGATGAAAAAATATCGATGTAAAAATATCGATTACAAAAACATCGAATCCCTATACTTAAACAGGTAAGTACAGTAATATCGATGTAAAAAATATCGACTACAAAAAAATAATATAACTTAAAATAAATTAATTAAATATTAATATTAGCAAAATAAATTAAATGTAATATATATTTTAACTAATTATAACAAATAAACTTAATTTAATAAATATAAAAAAGTGTAAATATACATATATGTACTTAAATACATTGTATTAAGTATTATCTTTATTTAATGTATAAACTTTTTTAATTATATACAAATAAAATAAACACAATATATAAATAATTTCAAACAAAATATTCTATATTTAATTAATTAACACTTCAAACTATTAACAAAAATTATACATACAATTATTAACAAAATAAAAACATTAGTAGTTAAAACGTTGGATAGCGAAGGGGTAAAAATTACTATTCCCACTCCAGTGAGTGCAACAGTAGGGAAAGGGCTGGATAGTGGAGGGTTAAAAAGCTGCTATTCCAACTCCTGTGAGTGCAACAGTAGGGAAAGCGCTGGATAGCGTAGGGGTAAAAATTACTATTCCCACTCCAGTGAGTGCAACAGTAGGGAAAGCGTTGGATAGCAGAGGGGTAAAAATTACTATTCCCACTCCAGTGAGTGCAACAGTAGGGAAAGCGTTGGATAGCGGAAGGGTAAAAATTGCTAGTCCCACTCCAGTGAGTGCAACAGTAGGGAAAACGTTGGATAGCGTAGGGGTAAAAAGTACTATTCCTACTCCAGTGAGAGCAACAGTAGGGGAAGAGCTGGATAGCGGAGGGGTAAACATTACTATTCCCACTCCAGTGAGTGCAACAGTAGGGAAAGTGTTGGATAGTGGAGGGGTAAAAATTACTATTCCCACTCCAGTGAGTGCAACAGTAGGGAAAGCTTTGGATAGCGTAGGCGTAAAATTTACTATTCGCATTCCAGTGTGTGCAATAAAAGGGAAAGAGCTGGATAGTGGAGAGGTAAAAATTACTTTTCCCACTCCAGTGAGTACAACAGTAGGGAAAGCGCTGGATCCCAAAACAATAAAAAACAAAACCATCACATTTATATTAAATGTAATTTCCAATATTAACATAATTAGTATATACATTTAAATATATTATTATTAACAAAGATCATAAAAAATACGCATTATGTAACACTATAAAATCCACAACACACACCTACAATTAATTACACAATTACATTTATTAATTACTAATTAATTAATGAAAATTAATGTATTATTATTTATTGATTAATCAATAAAAAATTAATTACTTACCACCTTTCACAGCATTTGCGCATATAAAAACCAAAATACACACCTATAATTAATTACACAATTATAATTAATAATTACTAATTAATTAATGGTAATTAAAAAAAATTATTTAATAATTAATCGATAAAATAATTACTTACCACCCTTCACACAAGTTACACATATAAACACACACCTACAATTAATTGAACAATTAACCTAATTATTTATTAATTGAAATTAACAACTCATTATTAAACTATTATTAATTAATCAATTAACACATGAAATAATCTATACATTTTATAAAATTAAATTACTACCCACCCTATTCCCCAATAAACCCAAAACCTGCTACGGAACTAAAAATGCAGAATTAAACTTAAAATAAATTAATAACTTGTAAAACTCTAAAACATATAATAAAATGACAAACAATTTTCATTAAAAACACTAAAATACATACAATTTTTAATAAATTGATATTTTTGTAAACTATATTTTTGTAAATGTTATTTATTACAAAGATATTTATGTAATCGATATTACTTACCTGTCAGTCGATATTCCTGTCAACTATATTTTTGTTGTCGATATTTCTTCCCCACAATATTTTTGCAACAATATTTCTGTCCCACAATATTTTTGCAGCGATATTTCTACTCTACACCAAAAGAAACGTTGAAAAAGATCTATGGGAGAACCGCCTCCTCTGGTTGAAGGGGGAGTGGATACTACAAGTTTCCCCTTTTGGGAAGTACCCAGCAGAGGTCATGTCCTTGTGCCTTGGAGTTAGCATGAGTCATTCACAAATGACTTCCCAAGAGTAAGAGAGATGCCTGTAGGATAGTACAAACAAGTTAAGCAGTTTGTGAAAATCTGGAAGGTTTTGTGGACTGATCGAATACCTTATTTGATTTTGTAGTTCGAAGTGATTTGTGGACGGAATGTTAGATAGCAACATAATGGCACAAGTAGGAGCCAGTAAGAGATTCTTTGACAAACAGTCTGTTACCCACAGTAATGAGAAAGTATAACCCGATGATGACGTAATTGAAATCAAAGGTATCGCCTCAAGATTTTGGCTAGGTCAAGATTGACAGGATGACCCAAGAGCCCAAAGCGTCTATTCATGCATATTGTGAAAGATTTCTGCAGGCATTTAAGCAGTACAGTCAGCCGGAGATGCTGGAGCCTGAGGATATGGGACATTTTGTGTCCAGGTTTGTGGCAGGACTGAGACCAGAAGTTAGCATGGTGATTCAGAAGCATTTGATTTGTTGGCAGAAAAAATCGTTTGATCAGATTTTGAGATATGCTGAGTACTGTAATGATGATATTGAAATGAAGTAAAAGAAATTAAAGAAGAAATTGATGGTGGCGCAAATGAAGGCTGCACAGAGAGGAGGTCAAAGTCAGCCTTTCATAGGAAATGTTCCTCCTATGCAAAGCGTGTATCAGCAAGGAGCTCCTGTGATTCAAGGTAGAGCTGGATTCCAGCCACAAGGTAGAGGTTGTGGTGTCCCAATTGACCAGAGTACTGGGATTGATGCAGTTACTTTGAAGAAATCCAACCCATGTCACAACTTCAAAAAGCTTGGTATAGGAAATGATAATGACGTCTTAATCCTGCCAATCAGGGTCAAAATACAGGGTTTGCACAGCCTTAGAATAATTACCCCATGCAGTCACAAAATGTGCAGAAACTAAGGTCTCAACATTTCAATGTGCCCCAAACCCCAGTGATGCACTTTCCACAACGCTCAATGCCACAACAAGCTGCCAATGGCCCTAGATTCACTTCAAACCAAGTTCCAAATATTAACCTTTCCAGCAGTATCCCATATTTGATATGATTGACAATTTTAGCTCATATCAATCTGCCTGGTGGTGACTGGGAGGAAGATTGTGTGCTTGGCGCAGTCTTGGTGGTTGACCAGAATGGTCAATTTATATATGGTGAAGTAAATGTTCACCACATATCATTTCTCGTTGATACTGGAGCGACCAGCTGTACTGAACGTTCCAAGCCTACCTTTCTGGGGAAAGAGAATTCCAGTTGTAGGAGTTGCAAATAAACAAATGACAAAACCCATAACCAAGAATGTACATGTAAAAATAGGGAATTTTGAGGAGAATTACTAATTTGTGGTATGTGATTCGAGTCCTGTGCGTTAGTTAGGATGGGATCTGTTGTGCAAGTTGAATTGCACCATTTATGGCACCCCAGAGGGTGTGGAGTTCCAAACTCATGAAGAAGATGTTGCTTTTAAATTTGCTAATCAAACAGTTAAGCTTTTCCCTATGATGACAAGTGAAGAGCTATCCCTGGATCTTAGAGATACAGTGAGATCGTAAGGGAAGGACATTGAACTCATCAAAGGAGCTAAGCCTGTCCGTATACAGATAAAGCCTAATGTTGAGTACCAAAGAACCCCGCGATATAATCTGACCCCTGAAACGATTGTTGGAATTACTACAGTAATCGAGACAATGATCTAACAAGGTATTTTGAAGAAGATTATCGGAAGTTACTGCAAAAATGGGGACCCCCCTCTAAAGAAATTTTATTTAAGGCCAGGGAGAAGAGGGGAAGAAGGCAACATACACTGAAAAAACTCCCTCGAGGCCTATCTTTCTATTATCCTGAAGACTCAATCACTACTGGACTCAATGATCAGTTAAATCACTTCAGTGACACTTAGCAATTATAATTTGGTTATCATTTTTTATTTCGTTTTTTTATATATTTATAAAATTACATTTTTTTCTTCTTTCAAACTTTTTTTTTTAAGTGTATACATCACAATAAAAGACCAATCCCGTTATTACATCAAATAAAAAAGATCATATATACTGTATTATTCAACAAAGAAAACCCCTGGAAAAAAGCCACATAAGTACATCAATTTCACCAGACTCATTCAAACACATACAGAGTCATACAACCAGCATACAAATTGCATCTGAACAAGGCGGAGATTGTAGGTAACAAAAATCTCTCCACAACCAGGTTGAGTGAATGTGTTCAAAAAGAGTCTGAACACAGGGTTGACGCGCATTTCCGCGGTATGTGAAAGTAGTCAAACCACCTTCATCAGGACCTTTCCAGAAAAGCATAAATATCACAATACCCAGGGGACCTGAAAAAACATCAAAAAGTAAATGTTATGAACCCATAACCTATCCTTTAATTCATTGATTGGACCAAAATTCAAGTAACCCAAGAAAAATTATTTTCTTAACAAACACAGAAAAGTGACATTATATAGAACCCACACCACCAAGTTCTCTTTCTCCTACTACTCACCGATGGGAGTATTGAAATAGCAAGTTCCAACCATAAATAATGATTATGAAAGAAAAAACAGAAAAATATCCACGAGTGCATAGAATAGTAGTCCCTTAGTTTCCTTTGAATACAGCACACGGATTCACTGAAACCCAAAAAGGTGAGGGAGACCCTACTATTAATTTAGCCAAACATACCCTACAAGGTGTACTAGTGCAATGGTGACTATATGCGTAATAGTACCTACACGACAAAGATGAATGGCCAACAAAAACCACAAAAAAATTCCACTTGTAGCATCAGACAGTGGCGTATTTTAGAAAATCGGTGTTCAGTCTATATAACCAAGATATTACACAAACATAATCTTTTGCTACAATATTCCCTGCCTAGTATAATATCATAAGGTATAGGACTAATGCTGCCTTAGATAAAATAACTCTTCTTGTTGTGCCCAAATCAATAGGGAGTTATGTTTTTTGCAAGAGTAATACCCCATCAGGGACACAATATTCTAAACAAGAGAGAGCATATGTTGGTGAGACTCAAAATATAGCTCAATATCAATAAGCTAGAACTCCCAAGCGACTTGTTATAAAATACGAACCAAGTAAGGTACAAATACAATCTGTGATAAATCCTTTGTTCTTCTTTCCTCAATACACAGTGGTCCAAATTCTGGCTTTTCATTATTAACGACTATTTTGATGTGTAGAGCGGCATCCTCGTAATAATTGGCACTCAGTATGGATCTATGAAATTGAAGGAAAATAACCTTTAAATCAATGATGGACAGAACTCATGCTTTCTACTTGAAGCAATAAATACATTGGGCCTCATTTATGAGAAATGACGCATCGCTGCGTGAAAGCAGCGATGCGTCACTTCTCAGTGCGCACTCCTTGCGACATTCCTGATGCGTCATATTTAATGTATGACGCATCATGTCGCAAGGAGTTACAGATACATCAGTATTTCTGACGAATCTGTAAGTGCAAAAGCGACGCATTGCTAGAGTGTGTCACAAAAGTGACGCAACTCCAGCAATGCGTCCTTTCACATGGGGCAAGCCCCATGTGAAAGGGCCTGCGTCAGTCTTACGCCTGCTGTGAGGCAGGCGCAGGATTTTGACGCAACGGCGTCCTAAAAGTGACGGAGTGAAATCTCATAGATTTCACTGCGTCACTTCTACGACCCTTCCTTGCGTCAATACGCCCCCTTGCATACATTATACCTGGCGCAGGTGTAATGTGGCGCAGGGGTTTACAAAGTGACCCATCTACCTAGATGCGTCACTTTGTAAATATGGCGCAACAAGGTGCATTTTTTACGCCACTGGTGCGTCATGTGACGCACCAGCGGCGTAAAAGTGACGCACAGCCTCATAAATGAGGCCCATTGTCTTGCTTAGCCTGACAGTCTATATATGTCATAGACAGGCATCAAATCCTGGATCCGGGTATTAAAAACAAGTAAAGATTTTTTTTTAATGAAACACATTGTGAGTGGTACAATCAATCAATTCCACAAAGACTACTCTATAATCTGTACTCTTAAAATTCAAGAATAGAGTACCATAACAATGAAAATACTGTAAAAAATAGCAGATCTGTGAATAATAAAAATGATCAACTTTTAGTGATATGCCAGACTATATCTTCATTTAATCCTTCCTCCACACTATTCAAATGAAAAATCCAGAATGTTTCTCTTATCTTACGTGTGATTCCTGCTGATTGACCTGCCTTACTCAGGACACTTTCTATAATGCACCATTTCACATCCATCTCTGAATGCTGTTTATCCATAAAATGCTGTACTAATGGTGCCGTAGTCCTTCCTGTCCTTATTTCAGATTTATGCTGCCTAAATCTCAGGCGGAATTTACGTCCAGCTTCTCCAATATAGGCCAAGCCACATGGGCAGAATAATATGTATACAATATTGCAGCTCCTGCAATTGGTAAGATGCCTGAGTTATATATTCTTATCCTTATGTCTAAAGGACTCAGAGCCATATTATCAAGAAAGGGCGATAAATTATCGCCGCTTTTATCGACAGGAAACTGCCGCTAAAGCAGCGATAATGGGTTTGATAATATGCCCTTGTGAATTCCCACAGAAACCCAGGTTCTGGTGTTAACCTGGGCTTCTATTGGAATTCACAAGGGCATATTATCAAGCCCATTATCGCCGCTTTAGTTGCAGTTTCCTGCCGATAAAAGCGGCGATAATGTATCGCCCTTTCTTGATAATATTGCCCTTAGTGACTTATCCCGCATCGCAAGCATGGCATGCCCCACATTTGTGATTTCCTAATATAGGAGGTAGTCAAGTGATGGTAATGTGACGCTGAGCGTTAGGCATTTTTTGTCTTGTGTGAACAGAAGGTCTTTTAAGTTATGATTTCTCCTGTATGTGACTAATGGTTGCTTAAGTTGGATCTCATTTTCATCTGTATTCAAGATCGTCCAATTCTTGTTAATCACATTTTTTATTTTGTAATTTAACGAAGAATGGGTGATAACACACATGATCTGATGACGTGTGTACGGTTAGTGCCTTGTAAAAGAGCATCTGGGTTATAAGATTTAGCTCTTTTATAGGCATGTCGTACAAGACGATGCAGAAAGCCACGATCTAAAAGGTGTTTTTTCAGAGCATCTCCAATTCTATGGAAGTCCTCAATGTTTGTACAATTTCGACGTATGCAAAGGAATTCCCCAAAGGGGATTGAATCCTTTTGGCAGGTCGGATGAAAGCTTTTATACTGTAATATGGTATTCTTGGCTGTAGGCTTCCTGAACAAGCTGACTTGCAATGTGTCCTCCGACCCAAAAATTTAAATATCCTGAAATTCCACTGGCTTAGCAGTGAATTTAAAATTCTTATCACTAGCATTGAGCCAGAGGATATATTCATGAAGAGTCTGGCATCTCCTTTCCAAATTAAAAAAAAAATGTTGTCAATAAAACGCTTCCAAACAAAGACATTTTCAAAAAATGGTGCTGTTTCTTGAAGACATTTCTTATCTCCTATTCTCCCATATAGGTGTTCGCTACACTCGGCGTGCAGGAAGCACCCATACTGGTTCCCTTAATTTGCTGATACAGTGTTTCATTAAAATCAAAGAAATTGTTCAACAGAACTATTTCTAAACACTGCAAGATAAAACCATCCGGTCTATCTCCTGGGGATCGCTGAAGCGAGGATGCCACCGCCTGTAACGCTTGACACTGAGGGATATTTGCATACAACGCCTCAATGTCAAGCATCACCAAGATGTCAGTGTTTGGATTATAGGGTATGCCCCCTATTTTATTGATGATGTCCCCCGTTTTCTGGATAAAAGAGGCATAACTCTGTGTCAAAGGACAAAGGTAAGAGTCCACATATTTTAACAGAGGCTCCGTACTTTAGCCAATGGTGGAGATAATAGGGCTTAATGGAGGATCATCCACATTTTTATGTGTTTTTCGGCAAACCATATATTGCTCTAGTTATGGGGCATGACTTATTGAGGAAACTACATTCTTCCTCACAGAGGAGTCCACATTCTAATGCTCTATGAGTAACCTCCTGAATGTGTGCACTCAATCTTGAAAGTTCTCTCAAATGATACCTTTTATAGTGCTCCGGGACTGCCAACATTTCCGAAATCTTGTTGTTATAATCAGGTTTATTCATAATGACAATTCCCGACCTTTGTCACAAGGTTTCACAATGAGGTCATTGTTGGATTTTATTTTATCAAGAGCTAAATTGCCTTTTTGTGACTAATTATGTCGTAAATTACAGAGATGTTTCACAATGCGCGTGATCTCTTTTAAAACATTTTGCTAAAAAATATTTACCTCTGCACCTACCATATCCAAAGTTGGAGTGAATACAGAGGGAGGTTTTCACTGGGATTGATTCACTTCTTGGGAGTCCATTTGTCTATCCAGGAAGAATTCTTTCAGCCTGACTTTTCTGAACAAAGCATATAGGTCCTCATGCAATTTAAAAATGTCAAGGCGGTTGCTAGGAAAATATGAGAGACCATGACTAAGAACCGAAGTTTCTTTAATACTGAGGTCTACAGAGGAAAGATTAAAAATTGGTAAGGCGTATTTTTTGTTGGAGTTGCAGAAGGTATTACTACTACCTACCACCAATACTGCTGATTTCTGGTCTTCAAATATGGTTGTTGAGGGCCCCTCTGTTGTTGTTCTCCCCTGTCTTGTGGCCATCGCTTGTTTCTCCCTCTATATTGGCCTCTCGGTAAAAAGGCAACTGGCCAGGAAAAGAATGTTGAGTCTGTCTCCCCCTATAGGGTCTGGGGTTGTATTGGGCTCCACCCATTTCTTGGGGATTGTCATTGACTGAATCAGACAAATAAGTGTCTGAAAAATTGATGATCCTTCTCCTGTAGTTATTAATATGACCAGAATAGTAGTTACCTTGATTCCGGTCTTGATAGTAGGACGAATTCAGGTAGAGGTATGCCTTCTCTTGGGTGTACCACCTGATGTCCTTCCTCAATTTTTCAGATTTTTTGTTAGTCAAGTAAATCTCAAAGTCTTTCATATCAGTATGAATCTTATCTAATCTAACCTTGGCATCTTCCAAAGCAGTGGACATATTCAGCTTATCTTCCGACGCGAGTATTTCTTGGCTCAGAACTGCCATGACTTCTTTCGCGGTTTCAATTATTAAAATCATCCAATCCCTGGAGCAGCGGTTCGCTATAAGTGGCCACCGCTCCAGGAATTTACGGATTTCAACAAATAATGCTGGTACATTGCGTACCCTCAAGCCGGATGGAATAACTCCTGCTCTCAAATACTCAAGCATGTAATGAGCATGTGACTCCATGCACTTAAGCTTCTTCTTAAGATTCAGTAAATTTTGCCACTCACCGTTATCTACTTGGGGTATCGTAGCAGAGCTGTTACTGGTCATCACCTGTCCTATTAATGAAGGAAAATCCTCATCCGAGAACCCGAACGTTTTGAGTCCCTCTATGGTACGTGAAACAGAAGCTATTATATGGGTAAGCTCTAAGACTCCTGTAAAGGTGTATAACTCATGACCTCCCAATCAGAAAAAGACAGAAAAGAAGAAAGCCATACATGAAAAGAGTATGCTGGTTGTATGAGTCTGTATGTGTTTGAATGAGTCTTGTGAAATTGATGTACTTATGTGGCTTTTTCCAGGGGTTTTCTTTGTTGAGTAGCATAGTATATATGTTCTCTTGTATTTGATCTAATATTGGGATTGGTCTTTTATTGTGATGTATACACTTCAAAAAAAAGTTTTCAAGATGAAAAAAGAAGAACAAAATGAAAAGTTATAAATTAAATAAAGAAATTAAATAAAAATGATAAAGAAATTATATATAATTGTTAATTGTCACTGAAGTGATTTAACTGATCATTGAGCCCAGTAGTGATTTAGTCCTCAGGATAATAGAAAGATAGGCCTCGAGGGATTCTTTTCAGTGTATGGAGATTATGGGAACCCCATGTAATTCACTCATTCTGGGCTTACAGAAGCCTAGAGGTGAGTACTGCATAGTTCAAAATCTCTGAAAGATAAACAATATTTTAGTTCATTGTTGTCCCCTGGTACTGAATCCTGCTGTAGTTTTCTTTCAGATTCTATGTGTGGCTGAGTGGTTTTCTGTCATTGATCTTTGTCAGGCCTTTTTCTCTATTCCGATACATGAGCACAGTCAGTTCCTTTTTGCATTTTGGTTCGGTAATCATGTTTTGGCATGGTGCCTTGTCCCACAAGGGTAATTGAGAGGCCGCCCATTTTCAACCAGATCCTTAAAAAGAACCTGGAGTCTTATGTTCTGCAATGTAACTCTGTCCTGGTGCTGTATATTGACAACCTTTTGATTTTGTCAAATACTCAAGAAGCTTGCAAGACTGATACTATTGCTCTGTTGAACCAGTTGGCTGAGAATAGGCATAAGGTCCCCCCCAATAAGTTGCAATACTGTTTGAGAGCAGTACCGTATCTTGGACATCACATTGAGAAAGGAGTCAGGAAGGTGTTGCAGGTAAATAAGTGATCAAGAAAATGAAGCCACCAACAAAACAGAAAGAAGTCAAGATGCTTTTGGGAATGGCGGGATACTGTCCCTAGTGGATACCCAATTTTTCTACAGTTGCCAAACCTTTACAGAGGCTGAAACAAAAGGATGTGTTGAATCCGGTACCCTGGGATAACAATTGTTTGGTTGCCATTCTAATTCTAGAGTGGAGAGAAAGTCTCTGCATGCCACAACATTTGGAATGCCTGATTACACTAAAGCATTTTCACTTTTCTGCAGTGAGACGGAGGACTGCGCTCTTAGTGCTTACACAGATGCATGGAAGTGCCCGTAGCCCTGTTGCCTATTTTTCTGCTCTCCTTGATCTAGTAGCTCCAGTGTTGCCCAGGTGTCTCAAAACCATGGCACTACTCATGTAGGGAGAAATGCCATTGTCAGATTGTTTAGACAGAACTGGTTTAATCCTAGGTTTAGATTGATAGCTGAAGCATTGTATCACAGATATGCTGTGTGTCAACAGAACAGTGAAGGGAAAAAAACTGCAGTAACATTGAGCCACATAGGACAATAAGTTGCTCCCTTCGACAGGATGAAGTTGGATTTAATTGAAATGCCTGTGTGCAATGGTTAGAGATATGTCTATGTTGTTGTGTGCAACTTTTTACACTGGTTGAGGTATACCAGGCCAGGAGGAATGACAGTCTCACAGTAGCAAAGTTGCTTTTGAGGAAGTTAATATCCTGGTTTGGCTTTCTGACTTCTCTGGAATCAGACCAGGGAATGGAATCTTGAGAATGTTGTGTGCAGCTTTACAAGTTGAACAGAGACTGCATTACAGCTATGGATCTTAGGCTTCCGGTCTGTTGGAGCAGATCAATGGAACATTGAAATCCAGGCTTTCAAATGTGTGTGCTACTACATCTCTGAGGTGGCCTGATGCTTTGGCTCTTGTGTTGATAAGTCTTTGAAACATACCTGACATGAGGACAAGATTGTCCCCTGTTGAGATCATCATGGGAAGAGCTATGAGACTGCCAGCTGTACCTGCAAATGCGCTTTTGAACATTACCGAAGACATGAAATTGATTACTGAAAGGGTCTGGCGATCGTGGTGTGTTCTGTGTTTCATCAGGTTAAATCTGCCACAGCCCTATCTCATCAGGAGCAGTGTCATGACCTCAGTCCAGTTAACTGGGTCTTGGTGAAGAAACATGTAAGAAAGAGTTGTCTGGAAAACCGCTGTTGTCACCCTTTCCAGGTGATTCTGGTCACAACCGCTGTGAAGAGCGGAGGTCTCCCCAACTGTTTGCATGCTGGCCTCACTTGCTGAGTTCTGTGTCCCCTTGATGTGGTAACAGCACCTCTCCCAGAAGTGATGGTGGTCTATTGAGAGAGCACTTGTTTGGTCTGAAGGGGTCTTGGGAAGTCGATAACTGGAGCTGAAGCAGGAGAGTCTTGTCCTGCGGTAACGACTCAGACCCTGATGAAGGGCCTAGTGCTGTAGCACCATGAGTGGCAGCAAGAAAACCTTGTCAGAAAAGGCTTGAGATAGGGAGAATGAATCCGCGAAGAGAAGGTGGGCTCAAGGCTATTCTGGAGGACAATCAGGATTCTGATTTGAGTGATGGAGGAAGAGAAGGGATTGCTCTCAGAAGATCAAAACGAGCTAGAGTACACTGTCGGAGGAACTCATCCCCTTAATGGACTTACTTTGCCATGCATGACAGAGAGAGTTTTGGGAATACTGGGAAAGTTGTGCAGAATAGTTAAACCTACTTGAAATGAACGTTTGCTTGAACTACAACTTGAATTTACATTATCAGCAAAACAACTGAGATATTTTATTCTGGATGTTATTATCAGTGACATTAGACTGTGCATTTATTAAAAACATTTATATAGGTTGGTAGGAGAAGAAAGAAGAGCACAGAGGCCAGAGGCAGCTGAATGAGCATAAGGTTGTCCTTTAAAAAGAACACAGAGTATGGCTAAGGAAGACTCACAAAGACCTTTTACATAATCTTATTGCAAATTATTTGGACTTTGGTTTTGCCATTTGTGCAGGTGGAAATCAACAGAGCAGACTCAGGTGCTGCTAAGTTTTACCCAATGGTCTGGGTTTTAGGGAAGTAATGGAAGTCAATTTTAATGTTAGTAATGCAGGTACATAATATAAGGGACACAAATAGTTGTTTTTGTAGTACTAATCATTTTGCTTGTATGATTATATCCGTCTACATCTAATTCAGTAGAGACACAGGGGCAGATTTATGTTAACTGGCGCATCCCGAGGGATGCGCCAGTTAACATGCGCCACAGTGCGCCACAGCTACGCCACCCATGGTGCGCCGCATTTATGATGCGGCGCACCATGGGGCAAAAACGGCACAAATGCGTGACGCATCTGTGCCGGAAATGTGGCGCATTGCTAGAGTTGCGTCGCAAGCGCGACGCAGCTCCAGCAATGCTCTGGGGGGGCCTATTCTTTCAATGCTGCCTCAAGCCTTACGCCTGCTTCAAGCAGGCGCAGGGTTTTGACGCAGCATTGCCCTGAAAGTGACTGAGTGAAATCTCATAGATTTCACTCAGCCACTTTCAGGAGGCGTTCCTGCGCAGGAACGCCCCCCCTGCGCAGGAACGCCTCCTCATGGCGCAGTGCTGTACAACGTGACGCATCTCCTAGATGCGTCACGTTGTAAATAGGGCGCAGGGATGCGCCACGTTTCCGTGCCGTTGCGTGACGCAACGGCGGCGTAAACGTGGCGCAAGCCCTTCATAAATCTGCCCCTAAAAAGGCTTATTTGCAAGCCCATTGAGCCGCCGGTTCATCACTTTCTACCACATAAAGTGATGTGCTGGCGGTGCAAGGAGCTTGTAAATAAGCCCCGGAGTCTGCAATTATTTCCAAACCGTCACACCCTGGCGTTAATTGCTTGTATTAATTGGATGAGACAGAGTTACACATAAATACATCTAGAGGCGATTATGCGGCAAATGCTTATTTTAAACTGATTTATGAGTATATTGACACTATGGGTACCAGTGATTGCTATGTTTGGACGCAAATGCCTGCATCAGCTGCAGAGAGTATCACTTATCACCGTATGCCTTTGACTTATCGTGTTACCTGTAGTATTTTGATGAGCCTAATCTATGGAAGGGAACATTTTGAATATTTTTTTTCCAATCAGGATTTAGTTTTTTCAGACGTTCCCATACTTGAGCACCTAAATCGTCTCATTCAACCCAATGCCAAGTTTCCTGGAATTAACAAATGTTCTTTAAACCCATTATGACAATAGACACTGCCTATGCTCACAGACACAATTTGACTTGCACTCTAACAGAGGTTGATACAAAATGTCTACATTTAGTTGAAGACAGGAGGGGAAGTGTGGAATCTAGATCAAACGCAGTCAAGAACATTAAGAATGAACATAAGTAGACTATGCAAGAAATAGAGTGTTTAGTGCAGGAAATCAAGCAACATTGACTCTATATAAGGGAAATTATGTATATTTATGGGGAGATCTTCATTTGGCAACCATTTTGTGGACAAAAGTGAGTGCAAGTATATTTTTGTAGTTAGGAGAAATTGGAATTTATTTTTGATGGTTGATGATCTTGCTATTCCTGTAGTATACTATGTTTGTGAAGGACATGCTTATTTCATGTTACCCAGAGGCTGGTATGATACTTGTTATCTAGGTGTAGCTTTTCAAAAGATTTATCAGTGGAAAATCTCAATCACCCTGTTTGGGAAACAAATTTCAGGTGTAAGCAAAGAGTACGTGCTGTAGAAGTACTGGTAGATATTTTTGGTTCCATGATCCCATCTGTGGGTGTGATTTTGAATGAACTTAGTGGCTAAGTTGGTGACTAGGATCAGAGGAGCTTTATATGTTGTGGATACCAAAATGGTAGTGATTAGATCTATGGTTTTGAGATTAGACTTGCTTTCAACATCCTTCTCGCAAAGGAGGTTGGAGTTTGTTGGATGTTAAAGGTCTAAGAAAGCTGCACCTACATTCATTACAAGAGTAAAAACGTACAAAATTATATTCAGAATATTTCAAGCCTGAAGGGAGAGTTGAGAAAGTTGAAAGCAACAGGTGCTTGGGAAGTTATTGGGAATGGATTTGCTTCAGTGGGAAGATGGTTTGGAAACCTGAGAAGAGGAATTTTGGATGCTAGTTTGAAACTTCCTATGATAATTGCCCTTTGTATAATATTCTTAGTTGTTGATATTTAAGGGATTTAAATGCATGAAAGTCGAACTGGGAATGAAGAGGAAAAAAGCAGATGTAGATCTAGACGATGGACAGAGTAAATACTATGGTGACATGAAATGTCTGGAAGAATCTAGGAGGACAATGGTAAAGATCATGAGGTTTTAGATGGTCCATCTGATAAGATCTAGATCTTAAATTGTGATTGCTTGATTTGCCATTAGAGGGGGGACTGGAGCAGTGTAATGTTGGCTCCACACTTTCACATCTTGACTATGCCATAAATGCATGCATGTGGTACTATTTATTTGATGATTTAATACCACCGACGTAAAGTGGTGCACCTGACCTGAATACTCAAGGTGCATTTGCTGTATAATTAAAAAATGTACATGAGTGTGCATACTAATGTCTTCCTTATAGTGACACCAAACTGCAGTATTCAAATATATCTGTATATGTGGGTAGTTTGAGTCATTTTGTGAACTTTATATATACTCATATGTTCATTTGAATAGTATCCTGCATTCATTTTATAACATTATATGTATCCACGTGGACTCTAATGTTTAATCTTCAACGTGAAAGTTTGCTCAGAATACAATGTTTTCTTAGTATTTGCAGGTGTGTTCATATGATCTCATAGTTAGTGAAAGACACATTATGTATGAGAGGTAGTGAGGCTCGGGAGAAGAACTTTTGGCCAGGACAAGAGACACTAACGAACAAAGGGAGGACACCTATTTATGTTATATCTAGAGACGGGAGGACTCCAAGGATGTCCTGATGTTCAGACCATGAGATGGGAGTATCGAATAAGGTTGCCAAGATATTCTGTGAGAAGGTGGAAAACTACTGAGACGCATGATGTGGGATACTCTAATGCTCTGTGGAGTTTTAATTGGTGGTCATGCTTTAGCTTTAGGCAGATTCTTTTTAGAAGACTCAGAGGGGTACAAACCACTGTTATATTTCTTTTTATGCTATGCAATACTCCTGAATTTGGAGGACTTCTACAGAAGTCTCTACTATGCCAATACACCCCACTTTACTGCATTTATTTAAGTTTTCTCCTATTAATACTACTTAGTTTAGGTAATTTACATTTACTCATGTGTAGGCAAGAGAATGGAAATCATATTATGAACACCAGATTTGTTCCTTTATTTTCTGCATTGCTATTACTAAATTCCTTGTATGCTTTATGCTGTTGAGACTAAACTCTGTCAGATGATTTGGACTGCCATTAGTGATTCTGTATTTTTAAAACATATTCTTGAGACCTGTGTACATCAGTTTGGCTTTGAATTTGTAATACACCTACATTTAATCTAATTTATTGACTTCCAGGTCCTCACTGTATAGCCAAATGGGCAACACTGTAAATTGAAATGTTGGATGATGTTAACTCCTCTTTATTTCTCAGGCATCTAAAAAGATCTATCGCATCGAAATGAGGATATTTGACTTAGTGCTCTGGCAGTATTTATTTTGAGGTCCAATAACATGGTGGTCCCAGAACAGTAAATGACTCCCATTTGTCACAGTTAGAACTTAGTTATATCTGATTGCCTTGAGACTAGCCAAACTAGGTCTGACAACTTGTACATCTAGCGCAGAGACCAGCTTATATGCAAAACCTGTGACAGGTAGGGGAAAGCCAGATAGCCATTTAATTTTCAATTTAAGTTAAACATTTGGAGTTGTTCAATCAGTACTGATTGCTTACAACTCTATGTGTAATTCAGCTTCAAGGAAAACAGTATCCCAAAAGGTGCACAGTCATCTTGCTTACCTTGAAAATGGAAGGCATCCTTTAATGTCCACTTGGACTTAACTCTTCATACTAGATTTCCGCCCTCCATTTAGGCGGCGATTCGTGGGAGTTTTTGTAGTGGTCATCCTCCTGGGAAGTGATTTCTTCGAGTGTTACTCCTCCTAGCCCATGGGCTATCCTGCTGGTTGTTGCCTGATCCAGGGAAGGAGTACCCAGAAAAAATATTTCATCTTGATTGAAGGCGGTATGAATTAAAAGCCAGATTCATCACGTTACTATTGCTGATAGATGGTGGGAGAAGAGAAGAGAGAGAAGTGCAGGTGGACATTCTCGGAAAAGGTGACATCCACTTTCTGGCTATCACTGTCCCTTTGGAGAACCTTACAAACCTAGACATACATACATCAGGGTGTTGGGGGGCATAATTCACTTGCCCACTGCATGCAAGCACTGTGCATAATTCACAATCAGGGGGAGCAGGGGCCCCTGTTATTCTGCAAAGATTTTACAAGGGAATGCCAGTATCAAACCACCCACTTCGGGTGCAGTTAAAGCAAGCCTTGCCACATCCAATAGGTCGCACTTATAAGGCTTATTGGCTTTGCCACTGATATTTAGCCATGCTGTACAGCTGAGTGCAGCCTGGCTAATTTATTTAAAAAAACACAATGTGCGGCCGTTGCAACATTTTGTAAATGAGCGCCAACATTTGTACGCAGCTACAAAATGAGACCAGCATTTTTAAAATTGTATTTACCATACCGAGATGAATTGGTAAATAAAAGGTTTTTAAAAAGCGCAATGATGCAACTACCGGATCATTTCATAGGCACGTGCCAGCACGTATGTACACACCTACAAAATGATGCAAGCATTGGTTTAAATTTAAAAATCCATCTTAGATAGTAGCTCCCAAGGCGATTATTAAAAAATGTTGGAATAAAGTTTATTTTTTTAAAGGTGAGACTGGGCTCGGGCAGAGATTGGCTGCAGATGATCCAACAAGGAGAGTGGGGAGAAGGGCCTGGGCGGCAGAAGACAACATGGAATCTGGGCGTGGGAGAAAAGGACACAGCAAGATGACAATGTGGGGCGCTGGGTGGAGGGAGAGAAAGGTACAAGAGATATTGATGTGGAGCGCTGCATGGGGTAGAGGACACAGCAAGATAAAACATCAAGTAGTGCTGGGTGTGGCGGAGGAGGGAGACAGTTGTAAAGCACATGCACTCTAATGGAGTGTTTTTGGAAAAAGAAAAAATTAATTCCAGGTAAGTGAACACCGGTGTAAGCATAGAAGGCAGCCAAACGAGAGGTGGTAAACAAGCCATGTCCCAAAGGAGGTCTGAGATGGATGGCTAAAACAAATAAAGCCACCTAATGGAAGGCAAGCAAATAAGAGTGACAAAACAAAAAGGCAATAGAAAGCAATGGGCAGAGTTGGTTTCTAGATCAGCTATTGACATTTCCCCAATAAGTCCTTCACAACGCTGTCTTGCAGGCTTCAACCTAGAAGCGGCTATAATTCATGACTATCAATCAGCTGCATCCAACTGTTAGTCATGTCATGGCCTGGTCTTGGGGATAGTAGTGATACAGTGAGATTTTGGAAGTCATAATACATGACCCATTTATAAGTAGAGAACACAAAAAAGTTAAAATTGTATAGTGCACATGATAGATAGCGATACATGAAACAGACACAAGTGTAGGAGAAACAAAGTAAAAGTGTACTTAAAAAATATATATATATATTAATGCACATAAACGAAGTTGCACTAACAACACTTATGCTTATCAATGGAGTTTATGCTAAATTGAAGTGGCCTAGTGTATTGGTGCTTTTTACTAATAGGCACCAGTTAGAAAAGTCAGTGCAAAAATGTGTAAACAATGAAGTATAAACTTGAGATTTTACAGAATGACATTAGAGATATTATAGAATACGATATTACAAAAATGTTTATGGGTGAAAATGAATACATTTTTATGTGAATTGATTTAAATTCATTACAACAAAGGTAGAGTTGAAAAACGTATTTTATTTAACTTGGCATTGCTAACTTACAGCCCTTCTAATCGAGATGCTTTTTCTTTGGTATTCACCTTTCCCCTTAGTTAATACAAAGGATCGTTCTTTGCAAAATGTATTGTAACTTGTTTGTTCTGTACACTACAGTCATTTAACATATTTAATTTATTTTCCAAATGATCACAGTGAAATGCCCCTGTGGGAAAAGAATTGTAGCTATGACAGTAAGTTGCAACTTTGTATTTCTTTTTAGCAACGTTAGGCCTGTGTGGACTTGCAAAGTTTCATTTCTCATGACAAGCATGGGAAACTAGCTCTATGTTTCAATCATCTTAGGTGATATGATGAGGCCATAAGCCATGTGATGGTCTTCCGATGGTGGTCTGATGCTATGCTATTAGGACTTTAACAAGGAACTTATAAAGAAGAAACCCCAAAGGATGGGCAACCCACATATCTCTTATATCACTGGCAACACACTCAGCTCACTTACTCTTTCAGATGCTTTTTGAAGCGTATTACATTGCATTACGGACTTGGATGTGATTCGATTTTTGAACTCTTGCTAACTTTGGACTCCCTGGTCTATGCTACAGTCGGTGGCATATGGACTGAGCTTTTATGCTGAACCTTTCCTAAATCATATAATTCTGCTAATGGACTCACCCTTAAAGGACTCTAATTGAATTACTCACCCTTGATGGACTTTAATTGAATCCTTTCCATCCCCTTAGAAATTGAGCTGTTAGGTTACGAACAATCCCAGTGCTTAATTTGTAAAATTTGAAGTGCAGGTGCTCAAATGTTTGTCGGAGGCCACGCCTACTTTTCTCTGGCCCCACCCACTCCCTCTACTGGCTCCACCCACTTACTCTAGTGGAGGAGTGTGGCTCAATGGTTAGAGCGGCAGACCTTGATGCAGAGTTCTGGCCAGGGACCAGGGTTCGATTCCCGCCTCGGCGGGTCTCTGGCTCATAAATTCCTCTGACTGGATATTCTCGCCTCAGTGCCTATTCTAATCATGGGTCCCACGCTGCAACTCTGGGCAATAGCTTGCTTAGCCTCCACAACGGCCCCCTACAGCGCTGGGGATGCCTGGTTGCACCCCGGGGATGCCCAGGAGTGGACATTTCATGGGGAAAAGCCAGGACGGGTTCCCTAGCGGTATGAGTACAGCGCCAGGACACACTGCTTGCCGGGGTATCAGTGCGCTTTACAAATACGTCTACATTTACATTTACATTATTAGCCATGGCTGTCATCACCCACAGCTAGAGGTTCTAATTTCCTGTCTGTGTGGTCAAAGGTTTAAATCCTGGCAGGTCCCCTCGCCTTTCATCTTACTGATGTCGATAAAATGAGTACCATTGAGTTGGATAACTATAACGATCTGTTGTTCAGCTCCAAGATACCCTTGGGTGAACGTGCGCTTTACAAGCTCTTATGTATACTTTATGTTATGATATGCAGTATAATTTCCGTTCTTCTCAGTTTGACAGGCTAATCCTGAGATAAAATAACAAGTAACTAGGTGCATAACAACAGTGTGCCATGGCGTGGTACTAGGAGGGAACTGGGCATCTGTAACAACCGGATTTTCAGACCAGATATCACCAGCTCACCAAGACACCACGAATCCAGCCGAAACGTAACCATCTCCCTCCTCAGAGCCTACTTACCACAGTAACTGGGTAACTACCTGGGGATGGGGAATTAGCAATATACAAGCTTATATCATCAAAAACACCACAAAATCTATAGGATTACTAGGAATACTCACTGATTACTAAGGAATTCCATGTCACATCCTATGATATCACCTTATAGTCTCACGGCAATCTGGCCCAGACTATGCTACCCTCCTCCTCATAGTGAAGGGGGCAGTTCTAATTACTTTCCATTACACACTGACCACAATCAGTGTTCACACACACAAGCCACAATCCTGTGGGTATACACACCGTATCCTCCCGGTGCTCTCTCTCTCTCTCACAAGCCACAATCCTGTAGGTATACACACCGTATCCTTCCGGTGCTCACGCTGCCGTCACAATCAGATGACGATGCACACCGTATCCCCCCGGTGCTCTCAATAATGCCGCTACACAACGGCGATTACTGTCCTATTGATACCTTCAACTCTCTCTCTCTCTGTTGGGAAGTTTCTCTATATGTCTAATATCTACTGGGGATGTCTCCTACACAATTGTTATATTTTATGTGGTAGATAGACAGTTCAATCCTCTCACACAAGAATGGCCAAATTGTAGCATTTAAAGGTTATCTCCTGACCTGATCTACACATAATCTTCCATGCTCAATTATCTGCAGGGAAGGGAATGTCACATCCTTCTCCTGTCAGCATTTGGGTAAAAAGAAGGGTTAGCTCTGTCCTAGAAGATAACAACCAAATGTAATTACTATATGCAAAGGTTATTCCCTGATTTAGGCGCTCCTTGCTCCCTTGATCAGTTACCACTTACCTGGACGGGAAACACATCCGTCCACATAACAGCATCTGGCTAGAAGAAAGGTTAGTCATGAAGAAATAACACCTGCACAGCTGTTCACTACGAACTGGGGTCCCTTTATTACACAATAGCAAATTATAACATCACAATAACTAGCAATCTAGACATAGCCTGAAAAGTAAAGGGAAATAGACACATCTAAGGAATACATAGATCTGAGGGGTCTCTTTATTAGAATGAAAACAAGAAAGCTTTATTACTAACACATCCACATATAGCTGACAGGAACTGTAGATAGCTAAAAAGGGAAATAATGGATTATAACAGGACTGCACACCGCTGAAAGTTAAGGGATTAATCAATGCAACAATACAGTAGGGAATATAGCCTAGGAAATAAAGGAAAGGATTAATGTATATATATATGGGCACTAATATAACAGGACAGATATCACCTGATTATTATGAAGTCTTGTTCTAGCTGTCATCTGGGTCCCTCTCTCGTCTGTGCCTTGGCTCATCTCAGATTCTCCCCTGCACTCTTGGACACACATCTGCGCCGATCACTCTGCACTGGATTCCTCTCTCCCACGAACTGTCTTCAACTTCCAACTTCAGTCTAATGATAGTTTCTGCCGCTCTGATAACCATTTCTTCCACTAGCTTCTTCACTCTGTCCGATTGTTCCAGCTCCAATGTCCAACTCACTCCAGCTGCTCCCACAGACTAATCCACGATATAACTTCAGTCTCTACCAAAAGGTATCACTCCAAACTCCAGCTGTTAACTGACTGCTCCAACTGATCTCTCATGATGTAACTTTATTCTGTCTTCAAAGCATCTTACTCCAACTGCAAAGCAACTTATTCTGACTGCATCTTCTCCAGACTGCATCTCATTCTGACCAGCTCCCTCTGATCACAACTCCTTCTGACAAGTAACTGCTTCTGACTGCAACTGCTTCTGACTGCTTTCTTCAGCTCCAAAAACCATCTGAACTCTACCATTCCAAAATTCATCTGACCGCTCTCTTCAGCTCCAAAAACCATCTGAAAACTCTGCCTCTCTGCACTTCGCTAATATGGAATGCTCTCCCCTAGTTCCAGCCAGTAGCCTCCTCCCACCAAATCCATGTACCAGGCTCCCTGATCCAGACGCCCTCACAGTGATCAACTGCTTGTTTCGTCTAGAGACTTGAGCCCAGGGACATTTCTTGATAAGATTCAGCTCCGGCTGGTTCTCTCTAGTTTGCAAAGAGCGAACAACACCTCATAACTAAAACATCACACTTGACCTGCAAACATCTCAGTCTGCAGAGGCAGAAAGCAAAATGGAGTCTCTCTGGTTCTGGGCCTTGTAGGCCAGAAAAAGAAGAAATAGACACATAGCTCTATCAGAGTACATACACAAACCCTACCAATAGGTAATATAAAGTCAGAACTACAGGATCCACCCTCTACTATAGGTCTTCAGGCCTGAGAATGATGAAAGGACACATAATTATGTCAAAGCCAATAGGCAATAGATGGATTAGAGTCAGAAATAAGGGATCTATCATTCTATAAAGCGGCTATCCTCTAGTTTATGCTTCTAGGTCTGAAATGAGGCCTGAAAAGGACCTAAACAAGCTAAGAATAGGGATCTAGGATGGTAGCAAGCTAAAGTCACCATCACTCAGAAATAGAACCAAAAACCTGGTCAATACAGCATCCCAATAAAAGTTACAATCCTTTGCCAGGTTTAAGATGGTGCTTCCTTCTCTTCGCCAGTGCGCAACAGAATCAAGTCATTCAACGTTTATGCCTGACATGCATCTCATGTGACCAAGCCAAGGTATTCTATGGAATAATGGTACATATAACATATCGAGTAACCGTCAACTTGCTATTCCAGCCGGGGTCTTATTGACAACAGCACCAAGAATTATGGGACTAGTAGTTTACTACTTATGGTCTACAAGACTGTGCGTTCTGAGGCCAGGGGCAGGGTTAGAAGCTGAAGTAATCCTAAACCCACGAGAGCAGAGTTCAGTTTAGCTACCTACTTTTAATTTTACTTACGGCTTAGTTGTGTTGCCATCCCCGAGAGCACAGAACGGGCATTCCAGGACTGCGAGAGTGAGACACAGTCAGACGAGCCAGATTTTTGCCAGCCAGCCAGCCTGGATTTATTTAGATCAGTACTCTGAAGCAGGGGAGGATACATACTTCACAAGGGCCGGGCGGGCAGGACCTTTGACTTAACGCCGGCCGAGCCCGCCCCTATCGTGTTATAACTAAGTGTACAGCCGGCGCCAGCTACTAGGCCAGGCCAGGCACTGCAATGAGTGCATCTGCACGATCATTTTTCATGATCATCAACTTTTGTGGAGCCGGAGCTACAGTCGCACTGTGGTCATTTGGCCAGGTTATATCCTTTTCTATCCTCAAAACTGACACAGCACAATAACTAAAAACCAAAGTGTGAACTGGAAAAAAATATACAATAAATGTGGTTTGCAAACAAAACTTTACGCCTGTTCAGACTTTCAAGTGCACACGTGGTACTGAACAGTATTATTAGCTGAAATGCATGACTTCTGAATTCCGATGACCGTCACGCGTCCATGCCGCTCCCAAAAAAAAGTGTTAGTTGGCATGGTGATTATGGCATAATTTTGCCAATGCATCAATCATGACCACTGGCTACTACTTAACTCAGTACTTAATTATTTTACCCTGTACTCGTGGTGGCCGGCCTGGACACAAACTGCACTGACTGGTTCCGTTAAGCGGGCCTGCTGCTGCTGCTGCTAGTAACTGTTGAACGGATAACTTGCTGTGGGGTGTGCGCATGCTGGGGAGTGGCAATTTTTTTTAAAATCTGCACACGCTACCTGCTGCCGCACAGCCCCTGCACCCGCAGAACCAAAATCCAGTCAAGTGAATCAGTGTCCCGCGGACCACCCACCGGGCTCCGGCAACACTGAACTAAGGGCCACCATCAATAAACATTTAATGATTCATGAATCTAAGTGGCTGCTCTGGCCTCAGCCTCGGCTCAGTCTTACAGCCGCAACACCACTACTGACCAGTACACTCACTCGAGACTGGAGATGGTCACGAGAACAACATTCTGCACCTGCACTTAGGTAAACTGAATTAAATACATCATTGCAACCAATATCCAATATGTGAGCACCACGTATAGCAGATGGGTGTAGAGTGTAGACCCGGCCCTGATAAGAAAGTGCAGGTGCTAAGCACCGGAAAGCACCGGCACAAATTAAGCACTGATCCTTCTGCCTATTGGCTATTGTTGATTTGAACATCTGCATAAATGTTTGCCACTGTTATTAAAGCTGTTATATTTCTAACTGAGTTTCAAAAGCAAGTCCTGATTATGATGACTTTTGCATCTCTAATACAATAGTTAATTTATTCTGAATATGCCCGAGTCTATTATTGAGTCATGTTGATTCGTCATTTGATTGTTATTAATGGTTTAAATGCATTGTAGAAAGAATCTGCAAGCCCTGACAGAACATCAGGTGTTGCTTCTCCTATTCTGTGTAGCGACTGCAGAGTAATTGGTTATTAGAACATTGGAATGTTGGGAGCTCCTTTAAAAACAATGGAGTGCTCCGGGCTTATAATGGCTGGTATAAGCCTGGAGCTCGGTCCTCGGAAGCTTGTTTCCGGTCCAGGGAAGGCATGGCTTGGCAGTTCGGGCTGGACTGTTCCCATGAGGCACAGGGTCAGACTGATTTGCATATGGCCATGTCTGAACTGGGGTGGTGTGGAGTGCAAAAAAACGATGGATGTAGGCCCAGTTCTCTGTACTGGGTTGAATGTATGACATTGTTCTTCATTCTGTCCATCAACTGTGGTTTTTGCATTTGTCACCCCGAGTGGGATGGGTATGCTCAGACGTGAGTCCCATGCTCTCCACACCACTGGATTCAAGCAAGCCGGGCTGAAGACGGCTGGAATGCCAGAAACCGGTCCTTGGAAGCTTGTTTCCAGTCCAGGGAAGGCATGGCTTGGCACTTCAGGTTGGACTGTTCCCATGAGGCACAAGGTCAGACTGATTTGCATATGGCCATGTCTGAACTGGGGTGGTGTGGAGTGCAAATAAACAATGGATTTAGGCCCAGATCTCTGTACTGGGTTGAATGTATGACATTGTTCTGCATTCCGTCCATCAACTGTGGTTTTTGCATTTGTCACCCCGAGTGGGATGGGTATGCTCAGACGTGAGTCCCATGCTCTCCACACCACTGGATTCAAGCAAGACGGGCTGAAGACGGCTGGAATGCCAGAAACCGGTCCTCGGAAGCTTGTTTCCGGTCCAGGGAAGGCATGGCTTGGCAGTTCGGGCTGGACTGTTCCCATGAGGCACAGGGTCAGACTGATTTGCATATGGCCATGTCTGAACTGGGGTGGTGTGGAGTGCAAAAAAACGATGGATTTAGACCCAGATCTCTGTACTGGGTTGAATGTATGACATTGTTCTGCATTCTGTCCATCAACTGTGGTTTTTGCATAAGCCTGGAGCTCCAACATTCCAATGTTTCTTTGTTCACAGCTCTGGCTGTGAACAAAGGCTTCAGGGAGCCTGTGGGAATTCCAATCCCCTCATGCTCCCATAAGGCTTTGTTTTTTTTTGTTAGAACATTCTTCCCTCGAGTGGCAGAATGTTCTAATAGCCTTGTAGCCCTCCGTAGCTGGGCTATACCGGCTATTAAAGTCCCTCTCCCTTGTTAAAGGCCCTCGCCTTCGGCTCGGGCCTTTAACGCTGGAGAGGGCCTTTAATAGCCGGTATAGCCCTCTATGGTGGGCTATAAGGCTATAGTATAATTCTTACTTGTCTTAATGTCTACAGACCATTGGGACTTCCAGTTGCTATTCTTTATATATACAGTATGGCCTTGAGAGTGGTGTGTCTAAATTTGATTTCTAACCGTTTGTTGGCTGGTCCTCACTGGACAGCTAACAGTGAGTTTAGTCATCTTAGTTTCCACCCCTATGATCAGTGGGAAAAGATTCATCAGAGTATCATTACCTCTGTGGTAAATTAATTCGAATTGATCATCTAATCATAAAAGGACCCAGTGAGGGTTGGAGAAGTAAATGAGTGTAGATTAAAAAACTAGAAGAATTTCCTAAGTACGCTTCAGCTGGATCAGTAGTCACTCATGTTGACCCGAGTGTCACTTTGGGTGACGCCCCTCCAGTCCAGCAAAGTCTAGCACTTTGCTGGGGATCCACACAAAACAACGTCCAGCACTTGCCATGGGACTTCAGACACAGATCACCTGTGCACATACAAAGTCCCTGAGAATGATAACGAGCAGCACAGAACATGGATATGACGCAAACAGGGGTGTAGCTTGGCCATTAAGATTGAGGAGGGGTGTGAGCATCAGATTTCCTAACAAGCATGCTAGCATATAATATTAAAATAGATTATAAGACCAGCAGGGTGCATGAGAGGGGCCTAAGGAGTAGTGGAAAGGGAGAGTAATGTGGCTTGGTAGGGGCACTAAGTGAGAGAAAACACAACATTTTGCAAAATAACCAATATTTTTAAGGAATTTCAGAACAGAGAGAGAGAGTATGGGTGCATGTAAAATTTCCTGGTGAAATCCGACAGACAACTCACCATACACGACTATTTATCAGGAACCACATTTATTAGAGGGGGTGTAACATCCCAAACATCCCCCCTACATAAGATACGCCCCTGGGTGCAAAGGCTGTCGTTCTTACACTTTGCAAACAAAAAAGCATTTTATTTAAAGGCCCAGAAACATAGACGATGTGTTTGTATTGAAGGATATACAGGACACCACAATTTACACGTCTAATAAAACAAAAGTTCAACACGAGTTTTTATTGCATATAAATTAATTTTGTTCATAATAAAAGCATAATACCATATCTAGCAATGTTTAAAAATACGGTCTTATTAGCAGTTAGTGGTTATCATCTGAGTTTCAACATCAGTTCTGAAATATTGACATGTGCAAATATAAACCCCCCTAAAACCATGTAACAAAAGTCTTGAACATCTATGTGCGTCTTTGATTGTAATAACATGCCATTCTGTGGCTTGAACCTTTCCTAAATCATGTGTCTATTTTGTCGTGAGCTCATTCTTATGATAACCTAAAAATCATATGGAATGAAGGTGCCAGAGCTGCCTTTGTATTAAAATATAATATATTGTAGCACCAACTGCTCACTATAACACTGTACAGGTAATGCGCGGTGCCGTCAATAAATATAACATCAAGAAAATACATTTCACTTTTTCTTTTCGTAACACTGCAGCGTTTGGACTACTTCATAGACTTGATTTGAGTCCTAAGAACCAACGTTCATTTTCATTAAATTCAGCAAATTGAAAAAATATATATTTCAAAGTCAAAAGTGATTTATGCTGGAAGTTAATTTGTGGTGTTCGAGAGTTCTTCAGTCTTGATGGAAAGGACTCCTAGAGAGGCGTAGCCCGTCACTCTAAATCAATATCTCCTGCATAGAGGGTGATCAGCAATATGATCGCAAACCCTGTTAACAGTCCAGCATTCTGGATGACGAAGTACAAGAAATCTGTTTTCCTTCCAGTTATTTTTTCTTTTAGCATGTCGTTCATTTCCGGGAACTGGAAGATTAAACAAGAACAGAATCATTATTAGCCTTCTGCTGCCATCATGTGGATGAAAAGTGCAAAACGTACACATCTTTCTAAGTCTGCTGAGAAGATGCTTGGGTGACATACACAACAAAAAAATGAAAGCAAGCAATGGTAATGCCAATAGGTCTGGCTTATGAACAGAAGTGCTTTTTGTGTCATTGATTTGTTTAGGGTCTCCATAAGTAATCATAATTGCACTTTGTCACTCATCTTTGCACTGATGCGTCAACTCATCCATCCACTGACTCGTTCTTGCAGTCCCCCTGACACAAATCCAATAAAACACAGACAATCAGAAACATATGTAAGATAAATGGAAATCAATACAAGTAGAAAAAAGCATATGTGTGTAATAACGAAAGTAAACATAGCAGTGGGTGTCCGTCATGCAAGGGTAGTCTATTGTTATAAATGTTCAGGCCACATTTAGAACCAAAGTGTTGGCCATTTTCGAAAGCAAAACAATGATACACTATGGTCAACAGCATTGATTTCTGGTCTCCTGGTTTAAAGAATGTGGCCACGTGGGATGTGATGTAATATAGCCTTATAGCCCACAGCTATTAAAAGCCCGCTCCTGCGTTCGGCGAGGGTCTTTAACAAGGGACCGGGACTTTAATAGCCGGTATAGCCCTGCTACGGAGGGACATAAGGCTATTAGAACATTCTGCCACTAGGTGGCAGAATGTTATAACAAATAATAACAAAGGCCTCTCGAAGATCGAGTGGGATTTAAATCCCCACGAGCTCCGAGAGGCCTTTGTAAAACATTAGAATGTTGCTCATGGGCCTTTACCGGCTTGAATTAGCATGGAGCACTCCATTATCAACAACTGAGCTTCCAACATTCCAATGTTCTAATGCAGATTAAATGAGCAGCAAGATACTGATTCGTTAGTATTAACTGGAGAGCTAAAGTATCCTCTTAAGAAACATTAAAATAAAAAGGGAAGAAGCAAAGGGATAAAGACGAATTATAATATTTGAATGTTGAGAGCTCCATTGAAGACAATTCTAATATCCTAATAGCTCTTCTGCCTTGTGCTATACCGGTTGTTAAAGCCCCACTACCTCATTATAAGCTTAACCGGTATAGACCTCAGCAGCAGGGTATATGGCTATATTGTAAAGGGAAAAATTTGAAAACAAAAGGACTGGCCAACCATTCTGACACCGGAGCACAATTATTTTTAGGTAGATGTAAACATGTACCTCTTTTTGTTTTTTCAATAACTTTGGTGCCGCTTGACGAATCTCCATGGAATTTTCACAAAACTTCCTTTTTTTGGTTCAGCTGCTGTGTTAAAAGTTTTGGGTTGATCGGTCTAGCAGCGGCTGAGAAAAAAAGGGGGGGCAAAATGTGTTTCCCTATATTAAGTCTATGGGGATTTTTCATTATTTGAACACGACTATAACCCGAACTGCGGAACAGAATTACACCAAATTTGGCAGAACGCAAGATGTTGGTCAAGAAAGCGTGCTTTTTGTGATTTGGTGTAATTCCGTTCAGTAGTTTTTGGGATATTTATCATTTAAAAATATATATATCTGGAGACGCGAGTCCTTTCCGTTGGACTCCCGCATCCTACTAAAATTTGATTGGCTGCCAACACATCAACCAGGAAGTGTTGGCAGCCATATTGGGGCACAGCTTAAAGCAGAGTCCCTGAAAAGAAGTTTTAAAAAAATAAAAGGAGGCAGGGTAGGACGTAGGACCTCCACTGTTGCCCCGTAGACCGGCACCCCCATGGGGCACAAACTTAATTTAAAAAAGAGGCTTACAAATGCAATCACTAAGGGGGTCCGTTGCGGACACCCAGCCCCAGAGACCACCACCATCCCAGAGCAAATGTGATCAAAGGAGAGGGGCCACGCTGCCCCCTCCAGGAGCCCTAGATGTCCCTGGGAACCGCCACCCCCTAGGGCTGGCTCCAGCAATGCCCCGGGGTTTCCCCCCCCCCCCAGTTTGGTATGGCATGCATTATATGGCATATGCAGTTTGCTATGGCTCCACTTTGAGCAAACGAGAGCATTTTACTCTCACTTGCTCAAAGCAAGCCACTTTGCATGTTACACACAGGGAGCTGCAGGTCAGTAGCTCCCCGTATGTAAAAAGCAATGCATGCTCCCACAGGAGGAGGGGAGCCGGCTAGGACCGCAGGGGCCTTCAGGCTCCCCCGCAGACCCCAACGGAGAGGCCTGGTCCCAAAGGATGGGGACCCTAGGGCCAAAAATGGCCCAGGAGGGGGGCCACTCGGCCCCCTTCCCTTTGAATTATTAGAAAAAATAAATAAAGGCCGGGCCCCGGGGGATAGTTTCCTAGGGGTCGAAATCAGCCCGGGAGGGGGGCACGCGGGCCCGCTCTCATTTTTGTAAAAGTGAAAAAAGGGTCAGGCCCTGGGGGATGGGCTACCCGGGGTGCAGAATGATCAGGTAAGGGGGACCATACAGCCTCTCTTCCTAAAAAAGAAAACAAAAAGCCAGCAACTCGCCGGAGGCCCTGCCCCTTTTTTCAACTACTCTAGAAATGCGCCTTGGGGTGCGCTCCTGGTTGGGGGATGAAGTTCCCTTCGCTGCTGAGTGTCCTTAGGGGCCAAAAAGATCCCCTGTTACTTCCAGTACGCCCCACACAGCGGGATTGCTGAGAGGTAGTCAGAGTATACGCCCATTTTCTCCACCACTCTGCAAACGCGCCTCCTGGTGCACTACTCAATGGGGGAAGTAGTTTACTTTAGTCCTGAGCAAGGTGGTGGAGAAAGGGGGCGTGGCCACCAAAATCCTCTTAGCAGACCTACTGTTTGGGAGTTGCTGGAGGGTACAGGAGGGGTAGTTGGCCCCCAAGGACCCTCAATAGCCATGGGGACTTCATTCCCTGACTAGTAGTGCGCCTGGAGGTGCATTTGCAGAGAGGTGGAGAAAGGGGGCCAGGCCTCCTATCAGGTCTCAGCAAGACTGCTATGTGGGACTTACTGGAGGTAATAGGAGAGGTAGTTGGCCCCCAAGGATGTCCTTGGGAGACATCTACACTTCCTGTTCTCTCGAATAAGTCGCACACACAGGGATTGCCTAGTGGTCTTTGAAGGCCACGTCCCCTTTCTCCACCACTCTGCAAACAAGGCTTGTGGTGCACTACTGGCAGGGGGATGAAGTCCACATTACTCTTGAGGGCCAAAAAGCCCTCTTGGTACCTTCTGTAAGTCCTACTCAGCGGGATTCCTGAGAGCTGGTCGGAAGCCCAGCCCCCTTTCTCCACCCCTCTGTAAACACGACTACTAGTTAAAAAAACAGAGAAATTTACTGAAAAAAACAAAGGTTATAGGGACGTTCTAGTTAGAAATTAGCATTTAAAACACCTTAGAAATTCACAGAAAAAAACAAACGGTTACAAAGACATTATAGTTGGCCTCAGGTTTCAGTCCCACAAAACCCAAGAAATTCAGCAGTTACAGTTAGCTGAGCTAACTATATCTTGCACACCCGCAATGCAATGCTTATGACATCACATATTACATCACTCATGACATCACTAATGACATCACTGATGACATCTTAAATGACATCACTAATGACATCACTGATGACATCTTAAATGACATCACTGATGACATCATGCAGTGACTGTGGGTGTTTTTACAAAGTTTATGAGTGTTAAAAATATAAACGAAGGTGTGAGGGGCTCTATGGGTAAGTGAGTATGTGTATGGCTGTGTTGGTGAGTGAGTGTATGTGTCACTGATATATGGGCCAGTAATTGGGTATGTGAAAAGCAGTATAGGGGAGTGATGTGGTATATGAGTGACTATATGCGTGAGTAAATGTGAGAGTGGCTATATGGGTGAGTATGTGCTTCTGTCAGTTACTGTTTAGGCAAGTGAATACATGTTGACATATCTCTACCAGTTGGCCCAGTAGGGTCCATGGCATTCATCAGGATCTAAATAATCAAAGAGCTCGTTTTCTGATTATTTAGGTCCTGATGAATGCCCAGGTTAGATGTGCAGGACATCTAACGTGCGCTTCTATTGGAATTCTATAACGCATATTAGAAAGCCCATTATCACAGTTTTAGCTGCAGTTTCCTGCCGCTAAAATGACGATAATTTTAACGAGGTTCTTGCTAATATGCCCCTCAGTTTTTAGAGGCCGAGGACTGGTCAATGATGAAGCATGACACCAGGTGGTGTTTATGAAAGTATGATCAATTTGAAAATACGAGAAAATTAGGAACAGGTTAAGATAATGGACTGCGACTGACATTAGACAGTAAGTATTATGTCTGAACCAAAGTTTGGGTACAAAAATATTTGTTCTTTATTAAATCATAAAAGTTTTTAAAGGAGAAAATTTACATGTGAAGAACTTTCTACATGTGATAAATACTATGAATTACAATTTGTAGATTTATGAGATGCATTATAGTACATATTAAAACATGGCTATAGGTTACAGAGTACTACGCGCGTTTCGGCTGTGAGCCTTCATCAGGAAGCCATGACTTTTTCCAGTTAGCCTTACAAGTAGACAGAATTCTGCCTGGAGTGTTTCCTGAGACTGGATGTTGTGTTTGATTCTGTCCAGAAGGTGGATGATATGCTCCAATATGGGTGTCCAAGGGAGACGTGAGGAAACGTGAGTTAAGTTGGGAGATGCAGACACACAAAGGGGTTTAGGGTATGTCTGGGGTGACACTGTAGATGTTTCTATTTTGATCATTCGGGTTTGAGAAAGTGTCTGTAGCCTTCTATTGAGGGTCCGCTATATTAGTTCTGTTAAAAGAGGCACCAAGCGATCCAATGCTGGATTCCATGTGGAGTAGTCCAAGGACTAACCCGGGGTCAAATGCCTCCGTTTCGGGTCCGGACGGGTGAATGCTTAATAGATAAGTCCGTTTAGCGATCCGATAGTGGGTTCTGCGTTGCGTCTCCGGCGGAGTTCCCGGTATGATCATCCTAAATCAGCTCTGAGACCACTCCAGTGACTCCCAGTTGTTAATAGCATACATTTGTTTTACTTTTCTTTTTATTGATGACAACGTTGATACATTACAATTGTTATTGCAAATCATTATACAGAGCAATACATTTACAATGAGTCATGCTTTATCTCCTTCTAATTCTAGCATCTTCTATCAGGTAATACTGTTCCTATCTTGGTTTGCTCATTCTGTGATGGAATTGAAGTGATGTCTCAAATGCAGAGGATCACAAATGTTCCCTTTATACTCATTCCATTATCCCCATATTTGTGACCACTTTTTGGGACAACCCCTTGATTCATTTATTGTCCTCACCAATAACATGCACCAATCCATATCTCTCTTCCATGCAGTAATTGTTGGTGTTTCTTGTGCTTTCCACATTCTGGCAATGTTACACTTAGCATCTATCATTTCCAGCGTCACCCAGGTTCTCTCTTTACTATTTAGGTCTGTGGGCTCCCAGATATTTAGAAGGCATAATCCTATCTTGGGTTCTATTTTCAATCCCAGCACCTCCCCCAAACATTGGATCACGGCTGTCCAATATCGTCTAATGTGAACACATTCCCAGATAGTATGGATGAATGTACCCTCCTGGCCACAGCACCTCTTACACTCGGAGTTGTCTCTGTAACCCATTTTTACAAGAGCTGGACCTGGTAAATATATTCTATGTAGCACTTTAAGTTGTACCAGCCTCAGTCTCGAGGATATAAAATTTTCTCTGGGTGATGCTAAGGCTTCCTGCCATTCATCGTCCTCCAAGTATGCAATATCTTTTTCCCAATGTTTGCGGAGTTGGAGGAGGGAGTCGGGCATGTTATTGATTAATTTCTGGTATGTCGTGGAAATAGCTTTGTTGGGAATGTATTCTTCAAGGATTCTGTCTTGTAGTGGGGAGGACTCAGGGAGCGATTCACCCCTTGCAATAGCAGCCCGCAGGGCGTGTCATCTTATCTGCAAATATCTAAAATTCTCTGTATCTGCCAGTTCATATTCTTTTTGCAACTGTGTGAAGGTAATCACATCTCCTTATTAGGTCTCGCCTATGCAGTGCGCATGCGCTGCAAAGGAGGAGACCTCTTGAAATTGATTCACTTTTTAGGCCAAAAACGTGCGCGCATTGCATTGCTTTCAATGGCAACGCTTTCACGTTTGGCGATTCCCTTGCGGGAGTGAGCTTTGGCGACATCTGTTTGTAATTAACTTGCAAACAGATGGTGCCCCTGCTCGCTCCCTCAAAGGAAACGCTGTGGTGCTCTCTGCCACATTCCCCCACTGCATGCACAAGTACTGTTTCACTTTCGCGGCCGTGGGGCTGCGCTTGTGTTTCAGCGCTTGTTCTTAAAAGCTGTTTGTTATAACGTTCTCGCATAACTGGCATAAAACGAAAGCATACTTTTACGCTATACCTGTTAGCTCTTTTCTTGGGGGATATTTTATCTCAGCAGTTTGATATTCTCAGATTTCGTAGCTACAACAGTCTTACATAAATATTCTTACCGGAGATAGGAATGCAGCTTGGAATCTGAACTCATTGCTATGCTTTCCACAGGCCTTGCCTTGAAACGCAAGGGCAGTGCCTCCATTCTGAGAACCCTCAAGGGTCCTTTGTGATTAAGAAGTGAGTGTGAAAGGGCAAACCTGAAGATGGAGGCTGACACGTCATTAAGAACTTCTGTAATTATCCCAGCCGTGGCTTTCGGAACCTGGTGCTTTTTGCAGAAACATTTAATTCTTCACAGAAACAAGCAAGCCAAAAGAGATTCTATTGGCAACTTACCAAACGTTATGTCACACACGAAACAGCCGATTTGTGTTCATATGTATTATTTCTTTTTACATTATCTTTTTTTCTTTTTTTTTACATACTGTTCATCTCGTCGAGAGCTGCATACACACAAACTGAACTGTTTGCAGGGAAGCAGCTTTTTGGGTAATGCGTGAGTTGAGCAAGGTATTCAGACTTTGTATAAAAATGTATTTATAGCATGTGTTCTGGGTGCATTCATATTTGTCCACTTTGCACAGTCACAGCTATCTGAAGATTTTCCTTAACAGACTTTCACTTAAAGCACCCAGTATCAATGCGGTGTTTTTATCTCTAGTACAACTGATAAATGCTGTTATGGGACCTTCAGGTTTTTATCTTCTCCATACTTAACAAACCCTTTGCAATACAAGGCAGTTCAGCTACAATCTGTCTTATGCAGCGTTCGTCTACTGTCTGCCCGACATTCTCTGAGAAAAATAAGGTTTTACATTTTTTAACAAAGGTTAAGTTGCTTTTGGTGGCACAGAATCCACACAAGAAAGTTTCAGAGGCATGCTGCCACCACCAGGAGGGCTTCCGACCATGTGACCAACAAACACCTTTGAGAGCAGCCAGAGTAGCATAGTAATAATAATAATAATGTGTTTAGTTCATAGCGCTTTGTGCATCACTTCTGTTTCATAGCGCTGTGACAGGTACATAATTAGAAGAATAGACAGCAGTCTGTCCAGCAGGCTTTCAAACTTGTGACCTGCAGATCGACTCATTACTGTACAAACATTAAACCCACTGAGCACTCCTTCCTGTTGTCATCTCTTATCAAGCATTGGCATAGCCAATATGTCTCGCCTTTGGGACCTTATAAGTGTTTAGCCATGCAACAGTTGATGTTGTTGCACCAAGGATATTGTGCTGGATAACTAAGCACTTATAAATAACCAAAGGCGAGACCTATTGGCTATGCCAATGCTTGTTTCCATAGGTCCCTAACCCGGGAGATTCCTATCATGTCCCATCAATCGAAGCCCATGGTGTTTCTCAGGGTGCCAAATCTCCCTGTGTCCTACAGGGGGGTAGCTTGCGTGATTTTCCCTGCCCATCCCATGCTTTTGTTAACTGTGTGCCATATCTGGACTGCGTGTTCAGTTGGGCCTGTTAATTGCAGTTTTGCAGGTTTAGAATAGAGTGTTCTGGAATAATTCCCATCTGGAAGAAGCCACCTATCCATTTTGTATCCCATGTCATCTTGGGGCCTATATGTACATTGATTATTAGCTGCTAGTTGTGCTGCCCAGTAATACCTTCTAACATCTGGGAGTCCTATGCCACCATCATACCACGGCCTTGTTGGTTTTTGGGATGCTATACAGGGTGGTTTCCCCTCCCATAGGAGCTCCCTCTATTCACTGTCAATGGCTTTAAAATAATCAGTACGGACTGGGCCTGGTGAATTTTGTTAATTGTATTAAAAATGTGTCAGGGACATCATTTTGAATAGTGCGGCATGGCCCAATAATGTCAGTGGGAGAGACTTCCAATGTCTAACATTGCTCCTAAACCGCTGTAACGGGGGCAGAAGGCTTCGCTCATAATACAATACCGGGTCCTTGGTGACATATATGCCCAGGTATTTGAATCCCTCACATGCCTCTGTCATCACAAATCCTTTGGGTAGGGGGGAACATACCCCTCAAAACGTAGATTATTGACTTAGACAAATTTATAGTGTATCCAGAATACTTCCCAAAATTGGCAAAGATGTGGAGCATTCTGTTTATTGAGGCTCCCGGTGACGCCAGATATAACAGTATATCATCGGCGTATAGGGAGATTAGGTGCTCCCAACCCTCCGACCACTTGAGTCCCCTTATGATTGGATCCTTCCATATCTACAGTGCCAACGGTTTCAACATTAGTGCGAAGAGCAACGGGGATAGCGGACAGCCCTGCCTGGCTCCCCTTTCAAGGGCAAATATTGGGGATTTCCTATTGTTGACCACTACCTGCGCCAGTGGACCCCTATACAGAAGTTTCATCCAGCTCATGTAGTTGGAGCCAAATCTTATTTTTTTGAGGACTGCATACATGTATCGTCACTCAATCATATCAAATGCCATGGTGGCGTCCAGGGACACCACCACTGCATCCTCCCATGTAGTGTGTCTATTCTTCCCATTACCCAGTGCAAACATCGGAGGTTAAGTGAGGTATTTCTTGCTGGCATGAAACCTGATTGACCAGGATGCACAAGTTTGGGATAGCCTGGAGCCGAAGGGTGGCCCATAACTTTGCCAAGATCTTTACTTTGGCGTTGAGTAATGATATCAGCCTATATGAGGAGCATTTATTTTTAGGTGTACCGCTTTTGTGGATGAACACTATGGTGGCTAGCCTTTGATCTTCTGGAGGGTTTCCCTTGTTTTCAACTTTCTAAATACATCTTGGTGAGGTGTGGGGCTATCTTGCTGGGGGCTAATTTGTACAAATCAATGGACAAACCATTTGCACTCATCGCTTTCCCGGACTGCAGATCCCTCATGGCTCACTCAACTTCAGTGTTTCTGAGTTCACTGTGTAGTGTAGAGAGGTCTTTTGCTGAAAGGGTGGGGAGGGGCATGTCTAACAATAGGGACTCTGAATTCTCTTCTGTGGATGCTGTGTGGGATTTATAAATTTGCTTAAAATGGTTAGCAAATTAATCTGCTATTTCCTATTGGATCAATTTTAAATCTCTCTGCAAAAGTTAGTCCCACATTACATTCATATGGAAACAGAGGGTTTTCTCCCAGGTATCTGATTTCATAATGCAATTTAAATTGGTGGATATATGGTGGCTACCCTCAGGGAGTCTTGAGCCCCAAATGTAATGCCATAGGCAACCTACTGAGAGCAGAGCCAATCTACCTTCAATTCAGGAAACTTTTTTAAAATTAAACTTTTCAAGAAATGCTTGTTAAGCTAAATGTCAATTTGTAGAGTACTCGAATACTTCGCTTTATCATGGTGCTAGGAAATGATGTGTCTGATGTTCTCTTTCCAGGGCCCCAATCAAAAAATACAAGATTACAGTGAACATTTCATTATGCTGGACTTTAAAATCACCCACATACCTTATTACACATTTGCAATGTTGTTTCCTTTATCTGTGTAAGTTAGAGCTCTGTCATCACACAATGAAATTCACAGCTCCACAAATAAATAAATAAATATATTATTTTTTTGTAGATTTTATATTGTTCAGAGAAAAAGATGAATTCTCCAGCTTTTGGGTAAATATAATTTTAGACAATGTCGGCCAGCATAATATTTTTCCCAAATGCTTGATGTTTCCTTGGTATGTTACTCTTTGGCGTCATTTCTCTGGTCCTCTCCAAAGAGTAGGAGACCCCAAATATACTGTGTTGCAAGGAACTAGAGTCAAGTTTTTTTTCTTTTGACCTTATATGATGAAACGTCTTAATATGTATTCTATTATGAAGGATTAAGTATTTTGAATTTTTGTTGTTATTATGTGAAAGGCTTTTTAGTTTATGATACAAATAATAACTTATTATATGATGTTTTCTTGTATGATATCTTTTTTGCCTAAGTTTTAAACTTTGATTAAATAAAGTGTTATGTAATATGGAATCTTTGTACTTTATAAGTTATGGAAACATAGCGAGATAAAGAGTGTTGACTGACTAAATAAATAAACATTTTCACGTTGAAGCATGAACGGGTTAAAGGTTTACTCAAAACCAATCAAACAAAATGTTCAGCCCAGTAAATTTACAAAACAAATAAGTGATGCATTTCACACAACACTTGCTCAGGTCGCTCTGATAAAGTGTGATTCACACACAGTTAATTATAAGTCAGAAATGTATGCTCTGTAGATTTACATCTACTATGTCCATAGATTGCAAACTGATTGTGGATTTACAAAAATTCTCTCTGTGTGTAGTCCTGCATATTATGTGCCTGACGGATGATCCATATGATTGTGCCTGCTGGAAAGCTACATTTGCTCATTCATAATTTTATATTTTATTCCCCCAGCAGGAATAAAATATCTCTATGTCGGAAGAGCTTGCCCACCTCACTTACATTCAATAAGGGATAGAATACTTCCCTTTACGTTCCGGAAAATACACTCACTTGCACCATGGGAACTGGTAGTTAAATGTATTTACTGATGGATGCTTCTATCTTTAGATTTCTCACCTTGTGAATATTTCCTAAGACTGGATTAGGAAACTCAGAAGCAGTACTCCTGCACGCCGGTAGGTGAAGTCATGTGGCTTCGCCCCAAAATCGTTCTGCTCTGGTAATAATGAGCAAGGCAGCATATAAGTGCCACCCAAGCGCACTGACATCAGTTCCTTTCTTTACGCAACTTCAGACTCAGATCTGGAACTCTATTAATCTTTGACAAGATCTTTTACAAACCAATGTGTTATTTTACCAGAATGTAAGGGAAATGTGTCTTCTCCTAAGGGACTGTCACAAGCAAATATTTGTGACAGACCTCAACGGAGGATGCCAGGGGTCAGACATCTCATACATGACACCAGCTCTTTGTTTCTGCTCAGACAATAACTGATGAATGGAACAAATGTGTCCCAGAGTATGATGAGGACAAGAGGTTTGAAGAAATACAGCATGCCAGTGGCCTAGAGGCCATTTCTAGGCACTGGACCTGTCTACCACCCCGGTCCTGCTGCAGAGAAGAGTGCTTCTTTCACTGTTGCCATGCAAAGGACTGAGGAGGTCAATGACTTGTATCTTTTTACTATGGAAGTACAGACCAATGTCCCTACGGAGGTTCTCCAGCCTGGCCAGGCACCTACTGACCCTCTCCTGCCATTTAAAAAAGTCCTAATAGATACCTTCTTGGGAAAAACTATGTTCTGGCCCCTAGTCAATAGGCAGGTCACTCGTTGCCAAAGACCAGCATTGGGTGACAGTGAAATCCCGACCTGAAATCTAATTCCAGAAACTTTGGTGGCAAAGACCTCCACCACCAAAGTAAACCCAAATGGCTTTATCAAAACACCTCCTAATTGCAAATCTAAATGCATGAAGACCTTTAGCAAGCACATGTTCTTGTCTGCCAACCTTGACTTACATTCTGTCAACTCAAGGTGCCCCCTGGTTCACTACACCCATGCATTTTGGGACATGGTAGGCCTCATCTTACCAGAGTTCCTGATGACTTTTAAGAGTCTTTAGCCCAAACCATCTAGGATTGTTATTAAGTCTTGCCAGGACATGACTGGGTAAGGCATTTGGCAACAGTATGGTTCTTCTGTGTCATGCCTGAATGAGGTCTACGGGCTTCTGATGGGATGTTCAGACATCCTTGATGGACATGCCATTCAGTGGCTTTCACCTCTTTGTTGACAAAGCAGACCCAGCCCTGGAACGCCATAGTGGAACATCATAGTGCGTTCTTTGGGTTTGTCTGCCTCTACCAGGAACTTTCACTTTTGCCTCTTTCAGGGATGCACCAGGGGTTTGCTATATAGACAGCCTCAGACCCTGCTTCTGGCACAACAAACTTCTCAGCCCTTTGATGGCCTCAGACCACTGCTCACAGACAAAGCAGCAGGCATCCCAGACAATGTGCAGCTCAGCTCAGCCCCCACCCCTCTGGCAACTACAACCTCAAACCGTGTTGGAAAAGGAGGAATTATTTGTGAGGCCTGCACAAACAATATGTCTACATGTGTATTTCACTAGGAACCAAACACCCCTTTGTAGCACTTGACTCTCAGAGGGTAGCGTTGCAGAGCAGTCCAAGGCTTACTCAACGGAGGTGGTGTAGGCTAGTAACCGCCACTTACAGATACGCAGAAATAACACTCAATAATTGATTGTCCAGTCTGTACTTTGTAATAAATGTACTCTTCCTTTTTATAAAGCACACACACTACTCAATACTATGTATCAATTTACAAATAGCAGTTGGAAATACTTCTTGACATTGCATAACATCCCTACCCCTCCCGAAGGGGGGTGGGGGGGGGCGGTGTCTAGTACCACCACTCACATGTATGCACATCATCTTGACCCCAAATGCAGTAGGTTGACCATTACCTCAAGCGAGGGCCCTACCCCCTGGCACCATCCCAGTGGCGGGTCGCCCCCTTATCTCAACAAGCATTTATAATGGGAACACCTCCCAGGCTTTTCCGTACCATTCTGAGCCTGAGAGGCATGCCCTGGCTTCCTCTTCTGGATTCTTGACTTTGGTGACTTTTGTGCATCCCGCCATTTTTGGAGATGGGCTTCATCTATACCCACGACCCGGACCCGCCATTTTGTTTGACCTTTGTTCCGTTCTTTCATCCCTCCCCACTCCTCCTGATGAGCCTCGATCGTTTTTCTCTTTTTGCTGGACAGCCTTAAATATATATATATGTATATATGTATTATATAATTGTCCAAGCCTAATCCCTGGTAAAATGTAATCCTGTGTGAATTTAGTATTTGTATATATAGAACTCTAACCACTAGTATACGTAGTAGACCTTTGTACTTACTACCATTCCTATGTGATTTTAGAGTGTATCTGTTTATATCTTTCCTTGAGTGACTTTACAACTTGTACATGTGAATTTTTTTTCCTGTTTATATCTCGCCTTTGAGTGACTTTACACCTTGTACATTTGCAATTTTTTCTCTGTTTGTATCTCTTATGCAACTCATGTAATCCAAAGTCCTTATGTATCGCAACTGGTTCTTTTGTAAAGCGCTCTGACACCTTTGGGTAATGTTTGCGCTATAAAATCGCATTAAATAAAAAAAAAAATATATATATATATATAACCCTGACTGTGCATCTCATACTAACCCTACAGTATATCCACTTAAATCAGTTACGGGCAGTTGGGGTGTTCAACTAACGCAGTAGCAAGAATATATGCTGAGGCATCACTTAAATGACAGTACTTATCATATCTGGTAACAGGTATAATGCAAGTCAACCACAGCCCCTGAAAGGCATCATATTTATAATCACAGAATTATGCAATTACAACCAGGCACCCTGGCAGTAATGCCTAGCAACACTTTTCCAATTTACTTAGAATTTCACATATTAAATGTGCCTTCCAGTCCCCATTATTAACATCATCATGTAAATGCCACCTCTTGTGAAATTGCACCCCTTCACCTCAAGGGAATGTCTTTCCAAAGACATCCCAAGTTCAGCCCTTCACACCTTGGTGCAGCCACAACCTCCCACACCCAGCTGCAGAACAAAAGTTACAGCCAAAGGTTAGTTTTGCAGCATGGCTGAACCCTTGAGGGGTTGTTTCCTATAAGTCCCCAGAGACTTAGGGTGGGGGACTTTCCACCTTCAGGCTGGTGGAGTCTGCGTTGCTCCTGCAGCTCCCCCCTTTTCAAACGAATAACAGTGTCCCCATCCTCCGGGGGCCACCATGCATCAAAATAAGCAGAGCAGGTTTTTATGTAGGCTTGTCATGCTCTGCAAGGCATTGAGGGGCCTTTTGCGCCCAGTGCGTGAATATCTGAGCAGCGGCTCCCCCGCTGCTCCGGGGAGAGCCACGCTGCCTTGTGGGCAGCCTCATGCCACATCAGCCCTTCCTAGGGCGGCCCTGTCCCACCCAGGCACCTCTTATCCAAGTGAGTGTGGAGAGCAGCTCGGGAAGCCCACCCAAGGGCTGCTCTTGCCAGCTCCCCGACTGGCTAGCACCCTTGCGTGCTGCCGCGGAAGCCGGCTCCTTGTTTTGGTCTGCCTTCTCCTGTGGGCAGAAATGGATGATGCTGCCGGTCAGGCGGGGCCTCGGGGAGTGTGAAGGCATGCCCCATCCTTCTGCAGGCTGTGGGGGAGTGCGGCGGCACTCCCTGCTCTTTTCTGCTGACACCGGGGCCCGGAGTTGGGGTTCCCGGAGCCCCAGGGAGTACTTCACAGGGAGCGTGACGGCACTCCCCGACTTCTGCTTTCATCAGGGCCCGGAGTTGGAGGTCCCGGGACCGAGGACTATCTTTACGGGGAGCCCAACTGCGCTCCCCGGCTTCCTAGCACCACTTCACGGGGGGCGTGACCGCGCTTCCCGACTTCTTTTGTGGCGGGGCCCTGAGTTGGGGTTCCAGGATCCCAGGAATTTCTTCATGGGGGGCGCGATGGCGCTCCCCGGCTTCCCTACTTCCATTTTCGCCGAGGGTCAGGGTGGATTCCTGGCACCCCTGGGGTGCTATTTCACTGGGAGTACGACGGTGCTCCCTGACTTTACTTTGAGGGGTGCCCAGGGTGGAGAGCCTGGGCCCTGTGGCAGCTTCACGGGGAGTGCAATGGCGCTCCGCGGCTTCACTTTCTTCTGGGGGCAGCCCCCGGGGCTTGATCCTCCCCGGGGGTACATCCAAGACCGGCGGCAGAGCCCCATGTGCTTTATCATCATTCTGATCAGAGGTCAAAGTTTGCCTACCTTCTGGGGGGCGTATCTCAGCCCCCAGGGGACCGATTTTCACAATCTTAACCTCTTCTTGCGCCTGGTGGCCAGCCCTAGCCACCTGGAGCACTTATCACCACCCTCCTTGCCTCCAAGAGGGTGACTCTTCAAGGAGCTGTCTGCACTGGTTCCCTGCGCCAGCCTTTCACCTGGCTCTCCCTCTGGGCCTCTTTTCTCCTTGCGCGGAGGTCCAGGATTTTCCTCACCGGCCCTTGACTCCGTCAAAGGCGCAGTCCAGAGTCCTGGGACACTCAGGGGTTCCTCCTTCCAGCTGCCAATGACGTCAGGTTCCGACACCAGTCTTCCTCAGCAAGACTACACACCAGAGAAAGCTCCTCTTCCGATGCACAACATTTTAAAAGAAATTGGAAGGGGCTGGCAGTAAGGCACTTCTTCCCTATCCTTCAGCGACACATCCCCTCTCTGCCTCCTTCCTGCACAGGCCCCTAGGATACTTCGAAATGGTGTTGTCCAGGGGTCTCATGCCACATGGTCTATGAAAATCCCCTTCCCCCTTGCTGACTTCATGGCCTGGGCCTGAAGCAGGCCTGGTGCCTGGCACCAGGTGACAGCTGCTGATGGATAACCTGCAGCTTCACCCTCATCTCTTTCTCCTGGAGAGAAGAACTTCGCCCTTGGGAATGCTTGCATTGAAGGGCTAGGCCTCTGATGCTACAGCTTGGGGAGGAAGGTAAGTATTCCAGCGTGGCAGGGTCACACCCAGCCAGGCTCTGGTTATAAGTTCAGTCAGAGGAATATGACATTTCTGGATGACCCATAAGCAGTACAGATATGGCTTTGGACTCAGCAGAATACTTATGTTTACACAACTTACACTGTACTTTGGTGCGTGTCTGGAATTTGTAGGCCCTTGGGAAGTGATACTACCCCCTGTGGTCTCTGTCTTCATAGGAGAGTAATGGAGTGTTCCTACAGTGAAACAGTAAAGCACACTGACGTTCCCTTACCTGTGTATCCCCACATTATAAAACCTATTCCATGTCACCAACCAACTCTGCATAATTCCTGCCACACCATTCTCTCTGTACGTGCTCCTGGGCTGCGCACAACAGGAATCTCCTCCACACAGCCCTTACATAGGTGCACACATGTGTGCACATATGTCCAGATGTAACCAGTCCGGTGCCCCTTACCCTGGCTGCAGCGCAGCAGCCTTCTCTCACAAGGCAGACACTAGTGAAATCCACATGCAGTTCATTTCATTATGAGTTCACTGTGGATGTGTCCCAGCTTATGAGGCTCTCCCACAGTAAAAGCTAAAAAATCAGGTGCTCGAAAAGCAAAAAATCCAGGCGGCTCAGATGGTCAGAACCACCTTCTCACAGTTTTACTGTGTTCTTTATGACAAACACCCACCTTGTAAGTGACACATGGGCCTTCCAAACTGTCCAATGGGACTGCACCCTCCCATTTCTATCTAACCAACCACACCTTCCACCCCATCACTGTGTTTGATTGAGAACCACGTGTCCATTTTGCGGCAGGAAGTGCAGGCTCTTTCGGCCTAAGGAGCTTTAGAGAGGGTTTCAGCCTTGAAAATAGGAAGTGGATGTTACTCCAGCTACCTCATTGTGCTGAAGAAGGACTGAGGCCTTTGTCCTATTTTAGATTTCTGTTCTCTCAACATCTTCCTGCGGAAGGACAGATTGAATATGCTCACTTTGGCCAAGGTTTTATCTGCCCTGAATTCTGGAGACTGGATGGTAGTGTTGGAACTGCAGGGGCCTTATTTCTATGTTCCCATCCTGCAGGCCCGCATGCATTGTAGATTGTTCATAGTGGGCCATGATCATTTTCATTTTGCGGTGCTCCCTTTTGGCCTCACCAGTGCCCCAAAGGTTTCACTGAAGTCATGGCACCTGTTGCAGCGCACCTTCTGAGGTCGGGTATGCCAGTCTTTCCCTACTGAGGCTACTAGGACTTGGCTTCCTGAATTCTGCTAGCCAAACAGGCCACAAAGCACATGCTGTTCCGAGCAGTGGGATCCGAAGTCCCAGTGGGCACTAGGGGAATCTATCAGATTTCATCCCAGTTTCTGAAAAACCTGCAAAAGATCAACAGTGGGAGCTGCGAGACCATGACTGGGCAAACTCCCCCCTTTTCCCCACCCAAAGCTGACAGTGGTGATAGATGCATCACTACTGGGTTAGCAAGGCCATCTATGAGAGGAGGATATCAGAGGACTCTGGTCTCCAGCAGAAATCCTTCTCCACATCAGTTGGATGAAGTTATGGGCAAGCCACTAGCCATTGAAGGCCCTTCTACCAACTATCAAAGGAAGGCTGCCATAGGGTCTCATAAACAACACCACCACAAACAAAACCACTGCAAAAACAAGGGTAGACTGGGATCTTTAGTCTTGTGTCAGGAGACTCTGCGCCTCCAGAAGTGGCTGGCTCACCAGGGCAGTTCTCTAGTTGGGACCCACTTTTCTGGATCTAAACACCATGGTGGATGAACTCAGCTGCTGAAGCCTAGCGGACCCTGAATAGCAGTTACATCCAGAGGTGGCACAGGAGGTTTACCCATGCAATGGAGAGAACTCTGTCTCAATCTTTTCGCTACCACCAAGAACATGCAAAGTTGAAAGGGGGCGTGGCTTTGCAGCGATCCAGCATGGCCGCTTGTTAGAGTGTCTCCATGACTCCTTCCCTACACCACCAATCCGACACACAACTCCGATCCTCCACGGCCAGGATTGCAATCTGAAGGTGTAGCGGTGCTCAGTGCTCTTGGTCCGGTGTCGAACGGTCGTCCTGAGCCGAAGTTGCAGGCACCGGCGTTTGAGGCCTTCCCTGGCATCGAAGCCGGGGACTCGTGTGGTGCCTACACCACAGTGGAGGTCGTGCTTGCCAACGTGACCTCTCCCCCCTACCCCGGGGGGCCGAAATACTCTGAGTCCGGAGTCACAGGGTCAGACGACCATCTTGGACTCCACAGCCCCGGCATCCCTGAACCTTTCCCTGCACAGCGGACCTTGGACACCAGATATGTTCAGAGGGGGCACGGCCCTAACGTAGTGTAACAAAAAAGGATCTTCGCGGAGATACCACTGCAGGCTGCAGGAAACCACGGAGGAGCTGAGGACTGTGAGTTGAAGAGTAATCAATCTCAGATTCATGCGCTTCCATTATTTTGGGATGCGGAGGCTCCTTCTTTCCCCTCCCTCCCGCTGATTCACTTACACCACTGCTGCTGGCTCCCTATTGATAGCCGCTGCGCCAGATCTTGTGGCCCCCACACCCTGAGAAAGCTCTACCTGGCACTGACCACACTGAAGGGACTGATGGGCGCCCTATGGTGAAGTGGCCCCCGGTGCACACGAAGAGTGCGCGAAGAAACACAGGACCTGGTACAATTTAATAACTTGTTGGTTCACATATGGGTACCGCTTGACCCCCCCAAGCTGCTCCAGACCGAAAAGACTACACTTGCACTCCGAGCAGGTCAGGCCTGAACTCAGTGGTGACACTATCATTGGCATAGTCGGACCGGGCGTCTGTACGGATCTCACTATGTCTGGCATGAAGGGTGTAACATCAACCCAGCAGAGTAGGCTGGACGGTTACACCTGCCCAAAAGAGGACTTGCCTGAGCGTAAGGTGGCAGGGGACAGACAGCAGGGAGGGGCGGAACATGACTCTTCAGACCTCACATTAAAAGACTTAATGGAGGCTATTAATGGGGTGCGCACCTCCATGGAGCAGCGAATGGATACTCTTTCTTAGGAAATGACGCTGATCAGGGCTGATATTGCCAAGTACAGGAAAAAAGTTAAACAACTGGAACTCATCACGACCAGCCTTGTGGAAGATACATTGCACTTGCAGACCAAAACTTGTGAACTCCTGGCGTTTCGTAGGTTCAGGGAAGACAAGCTGGATCACTATGAGAGGCGCACGAGGCGCAATAATGTACGCATCCTTGGCATGCCGGAAAAATTGGAAGGACCCACCACAGACCTTTTTGTGGAAAACTTAAACACTATGCATCTGCAACCGAAGGGCCTGTCCAACCTGTTTGTGATTGAAAGAGCTGACAGGGTGCCCGGGGGTCGCCCGAAACCTGGGCACCCCCCACCCCATTCTGGCCCGATTGCTAAACAACAGGGACAGGAAAACAATCCTAACAGCCGCCAGGGTCGCCCCTCCAATCAAACTAGACAATTCGGAAATCACTTTCTTTCCTGATTTTACTCAAACCGTGCAGAGAAAATGACGCTCATTTCTAGATGTCAAAAGAAGAATATGGGACAATGGCCTCAAGTACGCCATGCTTTTACCGGCTCGTCTTCGAGTTGAGGCGGAAGGAAAGACTCGATTCTTCGATCTACCAGAGGCTGCATCCGATTGGCTGGACGGGTGGAGGACATCGGCGGAGGCGGGCTCCAGTGGCCGTTGAGGCTGACAGCCAGACTCCACCAGTAAGACTCAAAGTGGCCCCTAAATGCCTGAGCATCCTATAATTTAATTGTTACTGACAGGCTGTTTGCACATGTGACATTAGTCTATAGTGCTGCGCACTAGCGTACTTTGAAGTAACTTGCATACTGCGATTTTGGCCCATATGGGCCCGGAGCACCCGTAGTTTGAAATTGTAGGGCGGTAAGCCAATTGGACGCCTAAGCCTTCCTAATCTTCTTCTTTTAGTACGTTGTTGGGCGACTCAACCTCTGCATTTGATAATTATGGGCAATTCTGAGCCAGAGTGCAGGGGAGCAGGGAGGGGGTTGTTGGGAGGGGATGTTTTTATCTGTTTACAGCTATCTGGTTGGTTTCGACAGTACAGTCCGTAATTATTGTAGAAGATATTACACCCTATATTGCCATCAATGTGTGCACAGTGGAACAAGGATATTAAAATCTTAAGTTTGAATGTTAACGGGCTTGGGGACAAAATTAAGCGATGTGTCGTTTTGCAATATATCAAGAGACTGGCGCAAGACATTGTGCTACTTCAAGAAACTCATCTAGTTGGTAACACATGCAGGGCTATGCATAGGTGGGGTTACTCGATGGTAGCACACACAGGTTTCACTTCTAACTCTAGGGGTGTGGGCATCATGCAAAAAAGATAATTTCCCCTGTCACTCACGTCCACTTGGACTAATGACCGGGGCAGATATGTTGGGATCACAGGTACGTGGGAGGGTCAGACCATCACGTTCTTGTCTGTATACGCACCACCAGGCTTACAATCCACAACATTTACCAATCTAAGCGCTATGCTGCTAGCGTTGCCGGAGGGGCAACTAGTGCTTGGTGGAGACTTTAACTCAGTGCTCTCTGGCTCATTGGACAGGCACCCCCCTTGCGTGCTGCCTCACACTTCACACTCTTTCTCCGGCTTCCTGGAGGCCATGGGGCTTGTGGATGGGTTGAGAACATACAACCTGGACAAAATCCAACACACCTTTCACTCCGGAGTGCATAACAGCCTCTCCTGCCTGGATTACATAATTGTTCCTGCCCCACAGGTCACGAATATTCATGAGGTCCGACATCTAGTCAGGGGCATTTCTGACCATTCTCCGCAATGGCTCACATAGTTCTTGACCAAACACAAGTGGGAAGAGTTGCCCCAATCAACCCGTGGTACCTAAGAAATCCGAAAATACACAAAGACCTAGTTAAGTCCATCAGCAACTACTTTTCGGAGAATGAAGATTCCGCTGACTCTCCACAAACCCTGTGGGAGGCCTTTAAAACGGTTCTCTGAGGTCAGGCCCTCTCCTTGATAACGGGATTCAAAAAAAGACAAACTCAAAGACATCTCTGATGCAGAACAAGAGGTGTATCGTCTTGAACAAGACATGGGTTCAGATATCACACCTGAAGCCCTGCACACACTTCGTCTCCGTCAGGACGAGTACATGGCATAAGTGACCGACCTTGCCAACACACTGGACAGGACAGGATGGGTCGGATCTATGACTGGGGGGACAAGGCTGGAAAACTGATCGCCTGGCTTCATAAAAAGGAGTATGCTAGCAGGCTTGTCCCAGAGCTTAAAGACGCTGACATTTCCCCCATAACAGACCCCCAAGACATAGTTAACCAGTTTTCAGATCACTTCTGCACTGTATACAAATTGGTGGCACTGTACACCGAAGATGACTCCACGGCTCTCCTAAGAGACATTTCCCTCCCCGCACTCTCTGACAAGGACCGAACATTCATGGACAGTGACCTCTCGATGGACGTAATAGTGCTCGCAATACGAGCGCTGCATACGGGTAAGGCCCTGGGACGAAAGGGGATCCCAACAGAACTTTACAAGTTCCGACCAGATAAATTGGCCCCGTATCTAAAGGCTATGTACGAAGACAGCCTCGAAATAGGGTTTCTGCCTATAGACCAGAGAATCGCAACTATTATCACAATTCATAAGGAAGGGAAAACCAAGACAGACTGCGCCTCCTATCGCCCTATTTCACTGTTGAATGCAGAACCCAAAATACTTGCTAAATTACTCGCTAATAGGTTGATCAAAGTCATAGGGGACCTAGTACACCCTGATAAAGCAGGATTCATGCCACGTAGGAATACTGCGTTAAACCTGCGCAAGGTCCATCGGGTGCTAGGTAGGACACCTACCATACGAGAACAGGCGATAATAGTTTCCCTGGAAGCCACCATGGCTTTTGATATGATTAAGTGGCCTTACCTATTTGATGTACTCACAAAGTTGGGATTTGGGCCAGGATTTATTTGATGGGTGTGTCTGCTATACTGTGAACCTATGGCTCAAGTAGTTGTAAATAATAAAAAATCGGAGGCCTTTACACTCAGCCGAGGGACCCGACAGTGATGTCCCTTTTCTCCCTTATTATTTGCACTGGCCTTGGAGCCCTTGCAACATGGGTCCGGAGAGACCCAGTCATTCATGGAATGCGATGGTCCCCGGACTGGGAGGACCGTGTTTCTCTACTTGCTGATGATGTCCTGCTATATCTCACATCTCCCAAGAAATCGCTTATCGCTGTTTTCGATATCTTAGCCATTTTTGGCAGATATTCCGGGTTTGGTATCAACTGGCAGAAATCTCGCCTTTATGTCCTCTGGGCGGGGGGGGCCCTCCTCCGCTACCTTCAAATTGCTCGATACAGATAGTCACGGAAGTATTCAAATACCTAGGAATATTTTTCTCCCTTGATCATTTGGTCCGATATGCCCGTAACCTCGTCCCCGCACTGCAAAGGCTCAGACGAGATATCGCGAACTGGAAGTCACTCCCTTTTTCCCTGCTGGGCCCTTTTTCCCTGCTGGGCAAGGACGGACTTTTTAAAAAGATGTTGGTACCCCGTTTCTTGTATGCATTACAAAACTCGGCTGACCCTGTCCCAAACTTGTACTTTAAAAAAATAGAAGGTCTCCAGCGGGAACTCCTATGGAATGGGAAACCACGTATTGCTCTACATAAACTCACACTCAATTGGTATGATGGAAGGATCGGGTTGCCGGATATTAAAAAATACTACTGGGCTGCGCACCTTGCAGCCATAACTCACGGTACCTACGGCCGCTTTGACGACCCGGGGTTCAATATGGATAGATGGCTTCTCCCAAATGGTGCTTACAGCCGAGCTCTTTACTCCAAACCAGGCAGATATTCACTTACAGGTCCCACCGGGCATGCAGTTGGAATCTGAAATTCAGCTAATAAATCACTCGGTTGGAGCCAGAAACGTACTCTTGCTACGGCCTTGTGGGATTCTCAGGATTTGGGCGATCTGTGGAACTCAAAAGGCTTTGACTAATGGGAACTAATAGGTATATCGCATATTAAAGACCTCTGGGATGCAGGTGACGTGAAATCCTTTGACATTCTCCAGCGCAAATATGAGTTGGCAGATTCGGAACAATTCCGATACCTGCAAGTCCGACACGTGTTGCGATCAGTCTTGCCCCGAAACTCCTTCCTTCCAGACTCATCTCCACTAGAGGACAGAATACTCGATGGTCATTTGCCTGAAAAAGCCATTTCTCTCACTTACAGAAAGCTTATAAACAATTTGGAAGATCCTCCGCGCCCACTGCGAGAAAAATGGGTTAGGATGGTATTGAAATGGATGACGAAGATTGGCAGTTGGCAGTCTCCTCCCCCCCAAACTGTTGCAATCCCAGCACGTCTCCGTTTAGTACAACTGATGATCCTGCACAGAATTTACATTATGGGTCCCCAATTGTTACACATGGGAGGGCTAACTGATGGGTCTTGCAGGCGGAGATGCAACCAACTGGGCAAGTTCATGCACATAATATGGCACTGTGAACCCATCCAAGAATACTGTTGGAAGATACACAAGGTGATGGGTGAAACTCTGGGAGTTCTGCTTCACCCGGAGGCGCGTAGATGCCTCCTAAATATCTGGGAGCCTACTGACCTCACCACTCACACTACAGAATGGGGCACACTTGGTCTCATGTTTGCCAAAAGGAACATTGCTCTGCTCTGGGGAGCCTCACATACACCCAAAATTATAGACTGGAAGAAAGACCTTGACTGGTGTATGTTGAGGGAAAAGACGGTGCACATGGCCCGAGGCTGCCCCCAGAAATGGTCCAAGATCTGGGACCCCTGGAATGTTTTTCCTGGTAATATTTGTGTTCAACCCCGAAATTTTGATTGTGAGGATGCCCCTTCTCCGTGAATTCCAATGAATTATCCTACTGTATCTGTATAGGTAATTGTCTCCACTGTAATTTCACTTGTCATGTTTTGCGGTACTGTACGTTTATGTCAATTTTTGTTACTAAAAAGATTTATAAAAAAAAAAAGAAAGAACATGCAAAGTTCACGTGTTTGCGAACCTGAGTTCCCAAGACGGCTCTCTCTTGGAGATGTATTCCACCCAGAGGTGTAGGCCTGAACTCCTGTATGCCTTCCTGCCTCTAACTCTCCTGGCTTGACTTCTGAAGAAGATCAAGACAGAGTGGGTCTAAATCATCCTTGTGGCGCTTGACTGGAGCAGGAGGGTGTGGTACCCAGAAACTCTGGGCATGAACATCCGTCCTCCAATCAAGCTGACAATTCGGGAGGATCTACTGTCTTAGCAACATGGCAGGGCGCTGCACAAGGGCCTTTGCAATCTGCACCCTTTGCAATCTGCACCTCCATGTGTGAAGATTGAGTGGTGGCAGGCAGTTTCCTTTGATCTTACTTGTGTGGTCATTGATGTTATTTTGCCAGGTGCTGGGACAGGTTTGTGGGTTTGTATGCCACCTGCCAGATAGACTCACTTCAAGTAAAACTGTCTGAGTGTTGTTTGTTTTGTTGTTGGTCCAGCAAGGACTTGCGTTAGGCACTGTTAAAGGCTATTTGCTGGCATCATTGGCTGTTTTACGGTTGAGGGATCAGACTTTGTTGTTTAATTCACTTGTGATGAGGTTCATCAAAGGTTTGCAGAATTTTTTTCCATCAAAGACCTTTGTGATGCCACAGTGAGACTTACATCTGATCCTTACCTTCATCGTGTGCACCCCTTTTGAGCCGATGCACAGTTGACAGCTGTGCCTTTTGACATTAAAAACTGTCTTTTCAATTGCCATAATATAAGCTTGACATGTGAGGGAGCTTCAGACACTCTAAATCCACCTGCCTTACTCATCATTTTTTTTAGGGCAAGCAGATTTTGAGGACACATGCTGCACTGTTGCCTAAAGTAGTAGCACCATTTCAAGTTGGGTAGGCTATTACCCGTCTGGCATTTTTGCCCTGACACATCCCTTAAAAGAGGAGGAGAAATTACATTGCCTGAATTTCAAGTTAGCCCTCTTGGTCCACTGTTGTCATTGTTCTCATCTTTAAGAAAGAGGAACAAAGACAATCCACAATGTTATAGACCCATATCATTGCTGGATTCAATGGTTAAGGTCCTGGGAGGGTTATTTTAAATAGGCTAAGTGATTGGGCAGAAGAGAACAACATCCTGAGTGATGTCCAGTATGGCTTTAGAGCTGGGAGGTCCATCTCAGACCAATGCCTAAATCTCTATCTAATTATTAATATAGATATGGTGGATCGGTCTAAATGTATACACTTAGCCTTCATGGATTTGACATCCGCCTTTGACAGGGCGAATCGAGTGAAACTGTGGACCCTGCTTTGCTAGATGGTAATTGATCCTAGGATCGTGGCCGTATTAGCTAACCTGCACTCAGAGACCCATGCCTCGGTTCGCTTTTCTCAGGACGCCACTTGTAGTCGCTCATCCAAACCTGCTCAGGTGTGCGTCATGGATATATTCTGGCTCTGTATGTAAATGGGTTTGAGTCAGCACTGTTATCAGCTGCAGCAGATTGCCCCAAGGCTGGTGACAGATTTATTCCAGTGTTATTATACACGGATGACGCAGTTCTTATGGCACGGATCGCTCAGGGGCTGGATTTACTTCTGGCCAGTTACGTGTCATTCCTGGGTAATCTTGATCTGGTGGTAAATTCTCGAAGTCGTACGTGATGGTAGTAGGCCCTAAATCAAATAGGGGAAGACATTCAATGTGGCTAATTCTACCCTGGGCAAAGTGAAGGCATTCCCCTATCTGGTGGTTTTATTTGATGTCAAATATTGTTGGAAACTGTTGGCGGAGGAGAAGAGAGCTAACTTTTTAAAAACGATGGTGGCATTGTTTAGCTTTGCACATGGGGTTGGCTCTAGGGTGCCAAAGGATCTGCTAAAAATTTACCAGGCTAAGTGTATTTTCGCAGTTATGATATGGTAGTGAGGTCTGGGGATATGCTAAGCTGGATCGTATCCAAGCAGCCAAAAATAATTTTCTTCGTAGATTGGTTCAGGTCCTACACTCTACCACAGCTTATTCTGTTCAGGCAGAGCTCAGGCTTGACCAAGTGTTGGATTTGTTATCTCGGAGTCCGCTCCTGTGTTGGATGAAGATTTGGCGAAGGGTGGAATTGTCTTTAAACCGACTGATCCTAGCGGACTGCCTGGTCCTTTATCGGGCCCATAGTATACTCTAGTTAGCTCATGTTAAAGCTGCTTTTACCCATAGAGGTAGGCCAGATATTTTTGATGACCCCACCACTCTTTCGGAGCGGTATGTGGGGGGTGTTAAAAGGTTGTTCTTGGAACACTTATATCTGGAGAGAGAGCACCTAGAGTTTCGGAAAATATCAGTTCAGGGTCATAGGTTGCTAAAACTGTGCAGAGGTTTCTCACAGCACAATAGGTTTTTTCTGACCAGATTTAGGTTCAACCAATTACCTCACATTTTGACATCCCTGTCTGGGTGGGCAGGGCCTGAGGCAAGGATATCATGCGGCTGCGACAATATGTCTCAGCAGATTTTGCTGCACTTTACTGTTTTGTTCCTATTATAGCTGGCAGAGGAAGCAATTTTTAACTCTGTTGTTGAGATCTTTGAATTTTAAACAAGTCAGGCAAGCCTTGTTGTATCTGCAGATGCTCCCAACTGATCATGTTACTCTTTCAGTTTTTTCCTCTTTACGAGCAGCCTTGACGTCCAGAAGAACTAGACCTGATTAATCACCCCTATTTATTCATTGCGTAATTTACTGCGTGTTTTTAATGCTATGAATTTGTAAAGTGAATTTCTTGTTTTGTATACCTCTATGGTGATTGTATAAACTGAACAAAGATGTTACTGATTGACTGAGCAGGTGATCACATCCATAGAAAGGACTAATGGAATCCATGTTTACTATGACAATGGCAATTTGACGTTTGTACCAACTCCTTTGTATGTCTTTTTTGTATGTTTGTATGTTTTTAACATCTTAATATATCATACATATTATAAAATAGATTACATGGTGATCATTCTTTTTTTCGTCTCATCAATGGAGCTCAGGTAAATTATTTAGGAAATTCCCTGATCGAAAGAATGAATTAACCAAACGAATAATAGTTTCATTGTAAAACTACATGTGGGTAATAGGAGCGCTTGGCAGACCCATGAGTGAGGTTTTTGTAATCGTGTTATTAATTTTGCACTATACACTGACACTTTTTGAAACAGATGACTAATATTGTATTGTACTTTCATGATCTATGTCCAGGGTCTCGTAACCATGCTACTAACTTTGTATTATGCACTGACACTTTTTGGAAATAGATGATGAGTAATATTGTACTGTACTTTTATGATCTATGTTTTATTTAGATTGAATAAAGTGATTGAGTGATACAAGTAAGCCCTCATATTTTATATTGATCATATTAGGAATCACTGAGTGGACGAGCAGCTTTTTGTGGGTTTTAATGGGCAAAGAAGTGGAAGCTGTGTAGAAAATAATTATCTCTAAATAGATAGTACTCTGCATTCACATCTGCTATACTTTAGCTAAAAAGCAGCCCTTCAATGGATTACAGGCTCATTTCACTCAAGCTAAGTCTCCTACTACCGCATTGGCACGCGGAGAGCCTGTCCTGGATATCTGTCTGGCTGCTATGTGGGCATCAACCCACACATTCATGAAGCACTACTGTTTTGACAGTTAAGTCCTCAGGGATGGGCATTTTGCCCATTTGGTCCTGCAAGAATTTTTTGGTATGAGCCATCCACATACCCACCACCAGGGGAGGTAGGACTTTAGTAACGCTCTTTCTGATGGATATTCTACTTAACTGCAGATTCCTCGCCCCACCCAACCCTCCCATCAGCCTCCCCTGTTCTGGGGAATGGTCTATTTTTCAGCTAAAAAGGTCCCAAAATACAGGACTGCACAATGGTCAAGGCAAATTATGGATGGACTCTGCATCTGAGGGAACCACAATTATGCAAAAATAACTGATGTCAATACGCCTGGGTGGAGCTTAATTGCGGCCCTGCTAGTTACTTTAGCAGCGGAACGTGTGTGGAGCCGCACAACACTACCTGCCAACACTCAAGAGTACTGCTTTTGAGTTCCCAGATCTAGTCTGACACCTTCGAAAATATTCATAAGGTGAGGAATCTTCCGACAGAGTATCCACTAGAAAGAGCGTTAACGAAGGTAAAAACTTTTTTCTTCAAGGTGGTAAATGCAATACGCAAGGCTGGGAAATTAGTGTTTGTTGATGTTGCATGCATTTGGCATGGGCCTGCTTCCTGCCCACTACATCTAAAGTGAGTGCTGCAGTCAATATGCCATACACGTAGTTTGACTGCTGTGCTATTGGTGGAGCTGTGTATTGATCCTGATATTGTGAATCACAGCATCTGCAATTGCAGATTACATTTTCCCACCTAAATGCGAATTAGAGGCTAAAAAATAATTGGGAATAAGACATTCAACAAAGGCGAAGGCCATGAGCTGCTTTAACATACATCGGTGAGAGCAAATGTATAGGTTGGCCGCCAACAGACGTAATGGGGCTTTGATCACTTCGAGGTTTCTTGTTCATTGCTGGAGTGTTATCCTGACGTTGTGGCTTGGGTACACTTTACCGGCACTGACAATCTGAATCAGTCCCGAGTCATCACTATATGGGTAGGATATGTAATTGTCAACCATGAGTGTGATGCACTTTGGGCAGCACAAAAATGGATAGGATGGAATGTTTGCGTTAATCTGAACCTCTGGTAATGACTCGGGTTCCCATGTCTCTGCATCATTTTAAACTTATATGCTAATGAGGCCTAACATGGCCACAAGTTGTCCAGAGTCACTTGTGTTCTTTTTCGGAAGGGACCCTGCATAGGGGTTCAAACTGATTCATCGTATCGAAGTAGGGTCACGGCTGATTTGCATATGGTTGGTCTCTGGAAAAACAACGGATTGGAATGTGCCCCGAATAATGTATCACCAGCGCCTGAGATTGAGTCGAGCATTCCACGCAACAGTTTTCTATTTTTTTCTCCTATCTACTGTGGGATCACTTCATACTTAAAGAAAGTTGTTAGTTAACAAATAAGCAAACTACCTGACTAACTCTGAAACATTTCAATTGATCCATGACCTAGTAGAGCATATTCTTAAAGAATACTGACATATATTCTGTAACCCTCTTCTAGCATAGCACTCTCAGACGGAAGGTTAGAGACTTTAAAAATAATTACTTTAGTGATTATTATATTCTTGCTCCAATAAAAATATTCCTTGTTTTCGCCATTCCTTTCTACATAGGTCTTCTGAATTTCAAAGTGAGTGTTTTGCTTCACCCCTATTTTTAGAGTAAGTATGACAGCACCATGCAGCAGAAGCACAACTGTTGGAGGAGCATTTCAACATGTTTTCTAATGTTACTGAACACTACTACTTTTCTTCTCGTTTTACAACAATATTTCTCTCGGAACACCAAGCTCTTCCACTTGCTTGGACATTACTCACAGCCTACTTACGAATCAATAGCAAAATTCTTACCAGAGCCATTTTAAGGCATGGGCAAAGTGGGCAGTTGCACAGGGCTACTGGGAAGTGAGTTTTCGCTCATGTTCTATGTATCTAAACGTTTGTCCCTTTCTGCATACCCCTGCCTCTAATTCGGTTTCTTACTCTTTATCATTTTAAAGATTTATGGGAACTAAAAATGACATATTTCAACTTTTTTGTGTGACTGTGCTAAATTTTAACATACAATTTAGTATTGTTTTCATCATGGAGGCTTGAATGTAGCAGGAAATGGGTAAAAAAAATCAAATTTATTCTAAACAGGGCCCCCCAAATTTGTTTTGTCCGGTGTCCCCAAAATCCTTAAAATGACACTAATTCTTACTTAAATGACTCAGGAGAAATTAGCCATATTTCGGGTTTCTCTTGAACCTTTTAAACGCTTCTGGATGTATGAAGTATTTGTAATTTTTGCATTTTGCAAGTGACAAATCACAATTAGTCGTGGGGGAAATGCTGTGTGGATCAAACACTGTTCGTATGTGTGACTTTTATCTGAAAAGGTCCTTGACATTGAGGCCGTGGGCTTCCATGAAGATAATGGACTTATTGCACGTTCCTGAGCTTACCTTTCTGTGCACAAATGTACTGAGGATGGGCTCCACTCACATGCTGCAGTGGGCACTCAACGCTGCCCAAATCATGATGAAAAGAACAAAATGGATTTCTCAGCTATCACGGTTCATTGATACATATAAATAATCTAATCGACCACGAAACAACTTGCCCTACATTGAATTATTTGTAATATATAAAAAATGTAATGTTCGCAAGCGTTTCTGTCAAATATGGTTAAAACATCCTTATGCCAGAAAGTGCTGTGCAATAGGATACCGCCCAAATATGTATGAATTCGAAAAGTTTCTCTTACCATGTCAGCCAGGGATATATAAAGGAACATGCCCCCAGCCAGGCCAAAGATAATGTTAGGCTCAAAGTTATTGCCCACTACTATTCCCAAGATCAGTCCGATGTAGCAGGAGCACGACGACAGAAAGTTGAAGAATAGAGCCTGCGGGATGCTCATCCCTGCGTTGATCAAGATTGCAAAATCCCCTGCAAAAAAAGACAAACACATTTTATTTTACAATATTTTTTGTCTTCGTAGAAGGAAAACAGTTAGGCTCACAGTGTGAATGTTAGATATTTTGCTAATTTTAGTAGTATTACTACCAATATTTCGCAGTGTCTGTGTGTTTACTCCGATGCTAGGCCCAGTGTAGAGTCTATTGCAATTATAATCTGTTTTTTTATTTTTATTTTTCTAATCTAAAGGATTGATTTAGAGCAGGGTGGTATTGGGACATACACAGAAAGATATGTGCAGGAGCTTCACGCGCCCTCCTCTTTGCTCGCCAGCCCTCTTATGAAGGAGTGGAAGAGTGCCGTCCTCAGGAATGTCAAGTAGGCGGTGTAAATAAAAATGGCGTCCGAATGGTTGTCCAATATAGGCTGGCCAGTCCACCAACATTTATGGTGGTGCCTCCCTCATCTGTGCAAGGTCGCAATATAAGCAATAGCTATCCTGCATGAAGTCGCATATAAATAAATGTGCCTGACATGTTGGGAGAAGTACCCAGAATGACACTTGTGCTGCAGGTACTGGGAATATATCCACATGTTGGGAGAACATTTCATGTACCCACATGTGGTAGTAGAAGTCTCAACATGCAGCACAGGCAAGGTGGAATTGCCACCACACACTTTCTTCCTGCGGAGACGGAAATAGTCATGGTGGAGAAAACGACTATGGGGAGGAAGCCCCAGCACCTTAGAATACTGCCTCTATATATGACAGACATTGTTTAGCCGGTGTGGCAGGGATGTTACATCTGGCTCATCAGTAGGACGACTCTGCGCCATACACAACTTAAAATGAACCCCACATTTTTTGTTTGGATCTTCACCTTCTGAAATCTGCCTACATGTTGTATGGTGAGCCCTGTTTTTTTTTGCTCACTTTATTATTATTTTTTAATTATTCTTCTGGCAAGCACAGCTGATGAAGGTCTAAGATCCCCAATGTATCAGGCCACCAAACAACTGACAGCCTCTAACCAGGAGTATTTCACCACAAGAATTAGCACAGTGAAACACAAGTTATTCCGCACAAACATTGAATTGAAAGGATTGTATGGTCAGGCTGAGCACTTCTAAATCATATAAAAAAATATGAAGATGTCCAGCAATGCAAGACTGATCTCAAAATAGTAATCATTTAATCATTGAACTATTCTTGTATGTGTATTTACACTGCAAGATTAGCACAAACTATGTTGGGCTAAGCATATGTTCTGCAGTATTGTATTGAGAATTAGAAATGAAAAATAATTGGTCTCCTACTTGTGTGGATTCCCCAGATCTCTTTTATAATGCAAAAGCCACAGTTGATGGACAGAATGCAGAACAATGTCATACATTCACCCCAGTACAGAGATGTGGGCCCAAATCTATCGTTTTTTTGCACTCCACACCACCCCAGTTCAGACAAGGCCATATGCAAATCAGTCTGACCCTGAGCCTCATGGGAGCAGTCCGGCCCGAACTGCCAAGCCATGCCTTCCCTGGACCGGAAACAAGCTTCCGAGGACCGGTTTTTGGCATTTCAGCCGTCTTCAGCCCGGCTTGCTTGAATCCAGTGGTGTGGAGAGCATGGGACTCACGTCTGAGCATACCCATCCCACTCGGGGTGACAAATGCAAAAACCACAGTTGATGGACAGAATGCAGAACAATGTCATACATTCACCCCAGTACAGAGATCTGGGCCCAAATCCATCGTTTATTTGCACTCCACACCACCCCAGTTCAGACAAGGCCATATGCAAATCAGTCTGACCCTGTGCCTCATGGGAACAGTCCAGCCCGATCTTTTATAATGCAGCACAAATGCCCAATAGGCAATGACTTGCATAGTAATATGCTCCATCCATCCAAAATTAACTTAATACTGTTTGCTAATAAATGTTTGAACTGATCTTACCGAATTCATGAGGCAGCTCTTCGCATAAGATTGCAATAGAGGTACTCAGACCCTGCATAAGAGACACAGTGAATGAGGCGCCAATCGCCAGTCCATCAATAAAGTTATGCACGGCATCACTCAAGGTGATCATCCAAGCAATGGTCCCAATGTCTGACAATGGCCTCCATCTTAGACAGCCGCAGTAGGTTGGTGGTGCATTTTCATCCTGCAAAAAAGCATACACATATTATCAATTTTAGTACACATCGGAGTGAATTGATTTTCTTCAGTTTAATTTTTTTACTTTATGCACACATGGTGTTTCGTTGGTTTGGTGTAAATCTGTTTAGGTATCCAAGCCCAGGGCATTCTAGGGGGCCCTGAGAGGAGTGGAAAACAGTAATAATATATGGAAAAGAATACATTTGTCACAATAAATTGTGATTTTAAAGACAATTAAGATTATGCGGGCACCATTCTACCCTTTGAATAAAGGCACAATTGTTTGTAGATAATCATAATTTTACAGAAAATTTGATCAGTGTGATAAACCATAGGAATTCTATTTAGTTTCCTAGTGATTTAATGTGACTGAACAGCAAGTGATAAATGATTTCCACCTGAAATTTATCAAGACAATTTTTGTTAAGTTTATTGCCCCGTACATGGCTGTATTCAGTTCTAAGAGATTTGATGATATCTATCTTTTAAGTGCAGTAGACATTTTCTTTAGCAAATTATGTCTTTGATCGAGGTAATCATCATTTAGCCTTGACTGACATTAGCATATTGATGTTTGGCCACTTCAGCCTCCTCCAGCAAAATGTTTGATGATTCCATATATTGACTGATTTTAATAATAATACTTTTATTTTATTTATACAAAAATCATAAAAGGGTGGAGCTTACCACCATTTGGTCAATATTTACATTTTAAAACAGCACAAAATCAACGTCAAGTCAAAATAAAACAAAGAGGAGAAATACATGAAAAGAGAATGTAAAATTACACAGGCTTTTGAGAAAGAGATCTGAAGGAGAAAGTAGAATTTAGGGAAATGGTATAAGTTGGATCAGGGTACACTTTTGTGACATGAATTGGAATACTAGGGAATTGAGAAAAAGTCCATTGGGAAAATGAGGGGTACACTTTTGTGACATGAATTGAGTAGCTAGGGAGTGGAGACTGAAAAGTCCATCGAGGGAATAAAAGTGAGTCCATGGCTGTGTCCAGACCTGTTATCCTGAGATCTCTTTGATTGCTGCCTTGTGTCCCAGCTCTTCAGCGGCATACTCCAGAAATGTTATAGTGTTACAAGATAATTTTATCCAAGATCCACTGAGGCATGTAATGACAGCCGCCCTACAGGTTCTCACCTGGGCATCTCTTAAGAGTGGTAACAAAAGCACTTTCCTTAGATTCTGAAGTGCAGGGCATATGCATATAAAATGCAGTAATGACTCTGCACCATTGTCACAAAGGCGACAGTCGGAAGTTGGCCACGACCGTAGCCATTTAGGGGTGAGATCTTTGCTGGCAAAGCAGCCCAACCTTAACAGGCTTAATTTCCTTTTGTAATAGTCCCTGAAGAAGTCTTGCAAATATGGATGGGGTTTCAAGTGGGTGTATGATGGCAGAACGATCCAGGCGTGGCTTTTGCCAGCCACTGCAGCTTTGTCCATTAGTAGTGATGCTTGTTCGATTGCTTTGTAGGTTCGCAATTTGAAAGCAGTATAAGTCATAGGTGCAAGCCAGGTTTCTTCCAGTACTAATGATTGAAGCGCTTGCCTGAGGGACTTGTATGTAGAATTGGGAGTCCTGCCTGTTTTTCAACTTCCAGCCATATATTGACTGAAGAGCATAGCTGCTATGATCGATCCCTCTGGAGCACCAAAAGGAACTAGCTCTAAAGTTGACATGGATCGTGATCATGTGCTTACAATTAGGCAGGAAAGATTTAAACCATCTCAGCATCTCTCCACTAAAATAGGTGAGTCTTTGGGGCCTGGGTAAGACCACCATGATGGACAATCACACCTAATATAAGCAATAAATAAAGAAGGAGGAGGACACAAGCAGGCCCATCATCCAAAATGCACTGGCTATCTCAGTGGATTGTTGAAGTGGTTGTTTCTGTGCTGCATCCACTTTGGAAACCAGATTGATAGGGGGCAAAAACCCTGCTTTGTTCAACTAGATTATCTAGTTGGATTTCAACACATTTCCAAATAACCTTTCCAAGCCATAGTTAATTTGTGACAGGCAAATAGTTGGCCATAATGTTAGGATTAGCCTTTGTTTTTTATGTGCAATGGAGTCATTTGATAAATTTTTTGTGTATCTGGAAACACACTCTTTAAGAAGACATTGAGTGACTCAAATCAAAATGAAAGTATCTCAGTGTTATTCTTTTTAAAATACTAAAGGTGTTTCACACAAGTGTTCAAGTCAAAAACATGGCAACGAAAGCATTACATTGTTGCAAAGGAAGAAATGTAGCAGGTGGTGATGAGCTTATGTCTAAAGTAGAGCTGCTATTTATTAAGATCTTGGTATAGAATAATTAGAGGAATTGATTGCATTTGTGCTTAAATTGGGCACATTTTGTGGTTCATATTTGTTGTTCCCCATTAAGTGTAATTAATTCGGACAACATTCTCTCACAATTTATAGAGTAATTTATCATGCATGCATAGAGCTAAGGCTTCTGCAATTTCATGTCTATATTATTTCCTTTTCAAATTTTTGAGAATGGCTAGAGATCTGGATGTATTCTTTGATATAAATAATCTTTCTAGTTGTCAGAGATCTTTTCTTTATAGAAAAACAACATCTGAGTTTTCAGGAATGCTTATGTTTTTTAATTGGCGGAATTAGATATTTCTTATTTAACAGTGGATTTAGAAACTGTAGATATTGTGAGGGTCAAGGTTAAGTCAATGACTTGTTTGAATGTTCTTTTTCAGGAAAATGTAGAAGGACAATTGTGTTGAATGGGAATGTGTCATATCTGAACATTCATGGATCTAATATGGAGATTCAACCATTCCACTTCTATTGAGATTTGAAAATGGACTGGTGGTCATCATGAATAAATACATTCAATGACTTTCCTTTTGTATGAATGGGCTTTATACTGGATTTAAAGGCTTGAAGTTGAAGTGGTTTAATAGTTTCCTTTTAGACAGATTGTTTAATTCAGTTTAAATCCTCTAATATAAAGTTTGTGACACTCTGGAATTTGCTTTCTGTGATTTGGTGTCAAGCTGCTCAGTGGTTTTTGAGAAATGAAGGTGTAAAATAATTTTTATATCTGGACCGTTGAGTTTGGGGGACTCTGGCGAGAGCCCCTCAAACTCAATTTTAAAATATTGAGCGTTCTGATTGGCCCATTGAGCTTCTTTCCCCATGGGCCAGTTCACTCCAGAGGGAGTCAGACCCATGCAGGAGCGAACGATCTGACAGGCTGCCAACAACATGAGAAAAATGTTGCTGGCAGCCATTACAGGACTCGGGGACTTAGCCCTCTGTCCTGAAATTTAAAAACAAACTTATATAAGGGGGCAGGGTAGGTATACCCTACCCCCTAGGATTTGTGGGAGGAACCCAGAAGGACCCCCCCACCCCACAAGCCTAAATTTGTTTTAAAAATTGCCAATTTTTGCAGCGATCCTGCAGGACTTTGTCACAAAAATATAAAATAAAATAGTGAACTCCATTTTTTAAAAACATTTTTGGGGAGGGGACATGAGTAGGGCCCCCCACCCAAAGCCCATTTTGGTACCAGGGACCCCATTCCCTGGGGCCGGGTATGTCAATTAAGGGGAGGGGGGACATGGTTGGCTTCCCAGAGCCTAACTAGTCCCAAGGGACTCCATCCCTTGGGCCAAGAAATTAAATTAGGAGAAGGGGCACAAAGCTCTACTCCGGAGCCTAATTAGGCCCCAGCGACCCTATCCCCAAGGGCCAAAATGTAAATAAACTGGGAAGGGGCCGCATGGCCCCCTTCTCAAGCCTCAAAAAGGCCCAGGGACCCCATCCCATGGGGCCGTGATAGTAGTTAAAAGAGAGAGTGGCCACATGGTCCCCCTACCCAGGCCTAAAAAAGGCCCCGGGCCGTCTCAGTGGTTATGTTCTGGGGAGCCCAACCCTGGGACACAGTAGTTTCGCTGCCCACACTAGTGCAGGCAGGAAGACATGTGTTTGCTCCCAGCCGGTGGGAGTTTTAAACATGCACCCGCCGGCTGGAAGCAGACTCTTGTGGGCAGAGAAAAAGAAAACATATTGCTCCTACCCCGAGGGAGGCAGCAAAAAACAGGTACTCCCTCCGGATGGGAGCAATGCTGGCTGAATGATGGGTGCCCCCGTTGGCACTGGGGCACCTTTAATTTGGAAATGCCTCTGGGGATGGGGTCAATGGCCAAAATAGGCTCAGAGAGGGGGGAACTGCATAGGTATGAGAGCCTGTATCTGTAAAACACGACTAAACTCTACAAAGGAAGATACAGTGCGCTCATGTGTTAGTGATATGCTGTGAATTTTATTGGTAATTCAGCATCAGCAAAACCTGATACATTTTGAACCCATGATAGAAGCAGATGACGAAACGTGCAGGGTTTTGCCAATGCTGAATTAACAATAAAATTCACATAATATCACCAACTCGGGAGTGCAATGCATCTTCCTTTTTGGAGTTGAGTGGCTTTTAATATATATTGCCACTGTGTAGTTATAGTTAGTTCTGTTCAGAGTTTCCACAAGAAAGGCATTTTGGTTTCTTTAATAACTTTGGTGTTGTTGGATCAATCTGCAAGAACCTTTGGGTCCTCTGTGGTAAATTTCACACTAATCCATTGTAAGAAATTAGATTATTGGTTGAAGAGAGTGAAATCTTCTTTAGCAACAACCACAATCCTTGCCAGGGTGAACCACAAAAGTCACTAAATTAACCAGTCTGGCTGTTTGAAAGGTAGCAATTTTAGGGGGCCTGGAGCTCCCCGTCTTAATGTCCATTTTCAGACTAAATGTGATCTAGGGTCTGAATCGTTGACATTGTTGTTGGTTTTCTGCTTCTTTTTGAAGTGCCCACTCTTCTGCTCTGCACATCCTCTAGAAATCACTCTGCCACAGCAGGAGCAACTTCAAATCTGATAGCCCCACAACACAGGCAATGGAAGGGACTAGAGGTTCACAAATGGATGTCAGCCACAATGATATGTGTATCAATTGGTTACCAAGGGCCCCAAGCCTATAATTCTCTCATCAGTCCCACCTACTTCCTGAGATGTGCCTAGGCCCCTTCCCAGGGTTCTCTTGCTAAACCAGAGTGCTCGCTTTGAAGTATACTGAAGAGCATGGCTCTCTCCTCCAGTGTGTCCCACCGAGCTCACAGGAATGCAGCAATCCACAAATCTGTCTACAGGGATTCCTCTACCTCCTCATGGTGCTCCAGCTCAAATAAGACTGGAGTTCGGCCTGCAGAAACAAGATCTAGCCAGGCAAGGAGCTTACATTATTTGCTGCCACAAATTAAGAAGCTCTACCACAAACACACTAAACTCTCTGTTATAGAGTGATATACAAAGCAGAGACCCTTCAGAGGCAAGAAAGTACCTCCAGTCAGCTTTCGAGGTCACCAAACTCTCCGAGATCTGGGACAAATAACTTGGGCATAGAAACTTCAAAAAAGTAGTCTGGAAAAATGTCAAATCACTTTCCTTACTAGAGGACAAGGTCTTATTTTCAAAAAGATCACATGCATGGATGACTTTAAACTCCCACAAATCACTAATGCCACAAACAAACTTTAACCAGGGGTACCCCAGAGCCATAAAAATTAGCTTTTTAAAGTACAGACTAGAGATTCTGCCATGCCCGCGGCACTTGCCACCATGGCTGAGGAAGGATGGCAATGAGACCTGCAGGCTATGTAACTCCAGCAATGGTGACATCCTTCACGTAATCTGCTTATGTGAAGACTTACAACACGCCCGTCAATCGCTTCTCAAAGACCAATTTAGGCAACCAGGGATTAGTACTAGAAGGCAAGAGGTGCTTGCCTGTTTGAATCCATCAAATACGCAACTAAACTGCAGATTTGTGAAATTCTTGAGAGTGGCCGAACAGAGAATGCCAAAACTGGCGGAGAAAACTACAGAAGTAGGCCAATCAACAGATGGACACTGAATGTCATCTTACTGAACATGAATGTCTAGCACTAGTGCTACATCGCTGTGCAAGCAGAGCCCATGGGGCAATCACAGTAACCGGCTGAACAGGACTAGAGCTTCCTAACATAGAGTCCAGGACTACAGATAGTGAAAAAAGGAAAGCACTCTATCCAGCTTTGCTGAGGTTTTTCATAATGAATTTTCTATTTTATTACCTATTTTAAGTGTTTTATAAGGATGTTTTAAGAATTTTTGATACCTGTGTTGTAAAGGTTTTAATTACCTACACAAATAAAAAAAAATTGACTTCTGACTTCCTCATGGTGCTCCAGTCTGCGTTGGGTTTCCCAAAATGGAACCCAAAATCTTCCATGTATTATACTATTCACAGGCACACATACACCCAGCACATGCATACGATACACATGCACTGCACAGCAGTGACAGCTCCTCCAGCATCACCCCACTTCTTTCAAGCAGTGCGAGAAGCAAAAACATGAAATGATAACTTTCAGTTATTATCATTTTATGTTTGTGCTGCTTTGCAGGTGAGTGGGTGTGCTCAGCTCTTGGAGCAGGGCAGGAAAGGGTGGTTTTCCCACTCCTAAGTGTGCAATGACTGTTTGGTCAGCCCTCTCTGGCCGCCCAAACCAGTCATGCACACTCTCGCTGTTCTCCATGCAGGCTCCATTACAGCCTGCCTGGGAAACATGCCCACCCCTCCAGCCCCGGGCAGAGCGTCGTGTCAGACCTAACCCAACACTGCATTGCAGCGTTGTGGTTGGCTTAGAGGAGGGTACCTGGCTGCCTACTTCCTTTTCCTGAAGTCGGAGGTAGTTGAGCAGAGACGCGGGACCCGGCGGCAAGGTAAGTTGTTTTATTTTTATTTTGCTCTCTCTCTCCCACAATCACAACCCTCCAACCTGTCCCCCGCGTGACCCCCTGCCAACGGCTCACATCTGCCCCTCACCCCCGAATCCATGCCGCTGCCACTGTCGCACAGCCTTACATAATAACTTGATGTTTGTTCCAGGTTAGTTAAGCACAGCAGCAGAACTTTACATGAGTGGGTCTGTAGGCCTCACTCTAATAACACAGGTGAAAAGGCCTGTTTACTTCTACTGATCACGACACGGTATGCTGCCACCACCACGCTTTTGCTGCTTAACTCCTGGCAAAGGCAGAAGCCTTTCAAGAGGGCAGCTCTTTTGGCAGTCCTCCTAGTCCAACAAGACTGCAATCCATGAGACAGGCACGTCATGGCGCACACGCATGATCCATGTTCGCCCATGCCAACAAAAAATCAGCAACAAAGATCCAGACATTGTTCCAGCTGAGGCACTCAGGGCAGGGCTGCAAGTCCGACTTTTGTGTCCCAGCAGATGACATCTCAAATTAGATCAATGATGACATCACTGATGATATCTCATATGACATCATCTTTGATGATACTATTCACATTACTCCATAAGCCCTCATTTTGAAAAAGAAAATTGTTGATAAATGGCCCAAAATCATAGAAGCATAGAAATGCTGTGTGTACACGTATGTGACCATAGGATGGAAATAGCAAAAGCCTTAAATGGAAGTGTGATTGATCATTTTAAAATTTGGTGCACCATTAACAAAGCAGTAAATTTTGGGGTTGCAAGTAGTCCTTGACGTCAAACAATGTCAGTGAATGTGTGTGTGTGTGTGTATGTGTGTGTATATATATATAGTATATATAGATAGAAAGAAAGACACTTTACATCCAACAGAACAATTGCCTCACACACGAGAGATGAAGACTGCAATGCTTCGAACAAAAGACTGTAAGGTGATGTGTGTTTTCACATAAATGTTGTCGCTGCACAACAGCAGGGCGTATGTGCCTGCGCGTGTCTGTGTCCCTGTGTATGCATCTCTACCTCGGTGTGTGTGTATGTTGCAATATTTTGCCCTGGTGCTTTTGAAGTGTGAACTATTTATACAGACTAGTATATATTCGCCAAACATGTGATTTTTTTTCAAACAAAATAGACACTGGGTAATGCTCCAGCTGACAGAAACAAATGTATTCGATAATATATATGGTAGTGTAGGAGAACATGGGAACACACACATTGACGCATACTTACACAATCATGTTCACGTGCGCAACCACATCAAAGTATTACAGTACTTTATATAGGGCACACACATGCTGAATAGTCACTAACCTGAAACAAATGTCTGGGCTGAGTGCCAGAACATGCCAAATCTGCAATATTGAATATACTCTTGCTGCAAACTCCATTCTTGAAGAGTAAGCGTTTTTGTGGAAAACAAGAGAAAATATAGGTCACAGTGAGATGATAACATGAAAGCACCAGGTGGGTCGATACTCCCACAAGGTAAAAAAAAAGGAGATTTTTTCATGGAAAGTGTGGCAGTGACTAACACGAGGTGCGGTAAGACTGATAACAGTAATCATGTTTCCTAATGAGCCCATAATCACTCTGGAGAAGTGACAGGGAGGTGAGGAGATTAGGCAAAGGTGCTGGGCTCAGGATTTTCAAATTCATCAGCGGTAGAAACCCCATAATCCTTCGCGATATATTTCAGTAAAAAACTGTACAACATATTCTAATGCAAAGGCAATTATTGGGCTCCTCTTTTGTGCAACTTTTTCACCAGAGAGCCTTTTGCAGGAACAACCTCTTTGACTAAGTACGATTTTATTATGATGGCATTTTAGAGGATCAACAGGCTAAACATTATTAGTGTACAAGTTGTACATGCCATCTAAAGGTTCAGTGGTGATAGAGGTGGTGGGTCAGTCCCTAATCTGTGAAGAAAGGGGCCACCGGAACTTGATTTTTGGAACAGATTTATTTTCCACCAAAATGCTCTCACCAAGAGCAAGAGAGAGAAAGGAAGAAAGGAAAATGAAAAGGAAAAGAAAGACAGGCAAAAAAATGGCAAAGTGAGAAGGCCTGAATGAAAAAGGACCCGTACGAAAATAAAATGTAGTTTAGGGTAGTGAAAGAAAGAGGCATGAGGTAGAATCAAGAAGACACATTCTAGTATTCTGCAACCCCAGCACTGGGCAGAGGCAGTCTTCTAAGAAAAACGTTGGGTCATTCCATTTATATTTATACAAACTAAGCACTGTGGTGTATGCGCTGCTTTATGGAGCACAAGCGTGTTATAACCAGAGTGACTTATCTACATGATAGTAGAACACTCCCTAAGCCCTGAGCATCCTGCATATTTCTGTACTTGAAGACCCACTTCTGCTTCTTGTCTGTGCCCCCTTCTTATCTTAAGTACCCCAAGTTAGTGTTATAGAGGGAACAGGGGAACCATGTGTATAAGGGTTTTTAGTTCCCACAAAGTGTTGGGGTGGAGGCCCTGCCCTCAGAGACAGATATCAACTCTACCTGCAGTGGATGCAGCGGAGGAGTGGACTTCTGAAGCCCTGCACATCTTACCTGTTGGTGACCTAGTTGACCATTTTCTGTCAACTGTCTGGTCCCCCTCCTCAGAAAAGGCCCTTAGGAAACTGCAGTGCAGGGAGCCGGACAGTGTGGAAAAGAGACTTTTCCCAGGCTGCTTAGGAGCTGAAGCCACATCTCCAAAGACTGATATAAATTCCACCTGCGAGCAAGGAGAGCAGGCACAAGAGACCAGGGCAAGGCCCAGTGAAAAGGTGCGCCCACGTCACGTACCAAACATTCACAGGAAGCTCTGCTGCATATCTCACACTAGCCCTTTGCAGAACTACTCTAAATCTGCATGGAAACTGTCCCTTCCCTTTTTTCTTTCTTTCTTGTTTTGTTAAAATATTTCCATCGGACTTATTATTTTCAAATAACAAGTGGTGGACGTTTCCGGTTATACAGAACAAGAAAAACATACCATCCAGCTTCGCAAGATGACATTGACACCTTCACTCAGGACACATACTTTAATAGCAAGCTCACCCTCCTGCAACTCCAATCCATCCAGTACTGGACCAGCAAGTGTGTTTCTTTCACATCTAGGCTCAGTCCACAGTTGTACAACCAGGGCCCGTAACTCTAAATGACTGAAATCATCTAAATCTGCTCCAGGAGCTTCAAATACTAACCAATCAAAATTATCAAACTGGATTTCCGGGAGATGCAGCTGACGTCCCCTTGATTGTCCCTCCTTCACATTGCTGGCTGGCTGGTTGACTCCATTTTCCCTCTCCCCCTAATCTCTCCAGCAGTGACCCTGGATTCACCTTGTAATATATTAAGCTACAAATGCCAGTGCCTACAGAAACTCTCCATTGTAGGACGTTACTCTTGTCCTTCGAAGATCTCTTGCCGTCCTTGGTACTAAAGCCTGGAATAAACTCCCACAAAGCCTACGACAAATCCCCACTGAAATCGAATTCAGGAAAGCCCTGAAAACCTGGATTTTTAATCTACCAGACACGGCTAGTAAACAGTTAGTCTAGGCTCAAATAAACCTTCAGGTACTTTGAAATTGATGTGAGTAGTATTTCCGGCCCACCATTCTAGGCTACGGTTTTTACAGCGCCAAGATGCTCCGTGGAGCGATAGGATGCGCTCTATAAAAACTATTTTACAATTACAATTACAATTACTTAATTTTCTACCCCAGCCCTAATTTATATCACGGCCAAGCCTTCTTTACAGTTTAAAGAATATTCTACTCTCTCTCGGCCAGCTGCGGTGCAAACAAGGATGGTGAGAAATGTGATTTTTCTTAAAATTGTTTTGCTGCATCCTGTAGTGAAAGATGGTGGCTCAGTGCTATGGAGGTTACTACACTTAAAGACCTGACTGTAATGTCCCAGGAGGTGAAGGAAGCCCTCCGGGAGCATCTTTGCCAGCTTTCTCCTCACTGCACGATATCTTGAATGTGATTAAAAATCGAAATAAGATTTACCCAAGAGCGATTCAGAGTAAATGAACATTCCGCACCAGGTACCACCCAAGTGAATTACTATCATAAAGCATAGGTTGCAACACGGATCTAAAATTATGGATATTCCATGGTGTAGCCTGGGCCTTGTAGTCGGTAAGTAAATATTCTCATGCTAAATTCTAAATCCCATGACACCGATGATATCCTGGTTATAAAAGTGGCCCATTGGTTCCAAAACACACAACTGGGCTAGAGCAAAATAAGGAAGTGTATTGATGGAGCGATGAGTTGCTCACCTCACATATCATTACGGTCAATTTAATTAGGGGTTACCTGGTGAATGATCACCCTGCCCTCGAGTGCCATACAATTTCCAAACAAAATGTGAGTATAAACTTCAGGTTTACTCCACTGTACACTAAATTGGGTATTATAGGTATCACCCCAACCCGATTTTCTGATCAATAGTGCAAAGTTTTGCCTTTAGAAAGAATACCCTCAATTCACAATTCTCATACTAACTTGCTACCAATCGTTTCCATTTTTAAAGCTGATTTTCCTGCATTCTCTACTATTGAAGTGGGATAATTTCGCATATTGAAGAAGTTGCTTCTTCCCTATGACTTAGTGAAACAAGAAACGGGTGGTTTGATAGGTGCACCTGTAGTCCTGGTTGCTGAAGTGTTCAAGAGTCATAAGAATGACTCTTGCCATGGAAAGTTGCTGAGTTGTGGAATAACCTGGATTTAGCAAGATTTGCTATTGCACATTTGCTGCCTAGAGGGGAGTTAGGATATTGAAGTATGTGACTGAATCTTCTTACATACACACATTTTTAATTTTAGGACGTAGGGTCATCCTGTGGTGAGTGTGCAGCAACAGAAGCATCTTGTACTTGCGACTTAAGAGGGAGTGAAGATCTTGACATTGATTTACTAAACATATAATACGGTTGTGACACATAATGGCTCCATGAAAGTGCTGACTCAACGTATTATTAGGACGTTGATAAGCCCTGCAAGTTAACAGTATTAATTGCTTGGTACATAAATGCCTCACATACTATGAAAAATAACCTTTCGTCTCTGTTGTAAATGTTTATTTGAATTATCTGGCATTTGGAATTCCTCGTATGCTACAACAACGCAGAAAAATGTTCAATCTGCTAATCACTCAAAGGTAGATTTGTCTCTATAACCCAGATAACTTTACTTATCGTGCTGACAGTGCATATAGAACTAGTATGGTTAATATTGGAGCCTTTCCATTGTGAGAGCCTTAAATACATTGCAAAGATTAGGCACTGGTCCCGTCTTAGGCACTCTGATGCTTCAGAAGCACTGCACCTCTCGGCTGCTCTACCAGAGTTAAATCTTTTCTACAATTTGCACTAACCTTAAAAGCTGTTAGTTGGTCTGACTTAGATTAGTAGAATGGTGATCCCTAGAAGATCAAACCTGTGCTACCTTTTCAGTAAAAAATAAATATTTCAAACAACATATTGTTCCTGATAACTATTTGCCCCTTGAAAAGGAATTACCAATACAACTATATATTACCATAACGAATAAGAAGGAGGTCAAGCCATAAAAAACAAAAAAACTAATGCTTAGGATAAAAGTAGAAAATGATACAGAGAGGGCACCCCTCATTCTCTGTGCCCTCCATGTAATCAATTGCGTTTCTTGTTACCCAGGCCCAACAGACGACGGAATAGGTAAAATTGAATAAATAGATAAAACCTATGCCGTCGTCTGTCCACTTCCCCCGCCCCACTCCACCGCATTTATCTGCACCAGCCATGACCAGGAAGACCATTGCCAACTGAGTAAATAAAGACCAATCTCCTTCACGGATTTGCCAACAATTTTTTTTTAAAATATGATTTTAAAACACTTCCACATAGGGCATGCACAGTTTGGAGGAGGGTTGGAGCCTTTTCACTGCATGTGTAGTTGTGTTTAATAATAATACAAATCTGACCAGTAGCCCAGATTCATGCTTAGTCAGTGACCAGCCTCTAGAAGTCTCAACAATTTCTACTGATGCAAGAGCTGCTGTGACCAAGTGTGTGACATCAAGGAGAGCGTTCTACAAAGTTGCATTTTCTATACATTAAGATGGTTAAATAGTGTCACAGTGACTGCTGGAGTAAGTCATCTCCCTGAGTTCTGTCCAAGACACGGTAGTCATAACCTGCCTCACTGTTAGAAACGGGGTCCCTGGCTGGCCAGGGCTCACGCCAAAGTCAGTCATAGACCACCACTCCTAAGTAAGGGCAAGGGAGTTACACACCAAGATAACCCCTGCTCACCCTCTAGCTAACGTGGCGCGAGCAGCAAGGCTAAACTTGGAGGCGGTATGAGTTAAGTGTTTGCGCACGCACCCCAGCAACACCACCCAAGGCCCACCACAAAGGAAACTCCACACAAGGTTATATAAAAATAGCCTTTGTATTATAATAAAAACACATTAGATAACACACAAACTTTACAATGTGCCAACAGGCACGGGCAGAATTTACAAGGGATTATGTACAGGACAGGGCCACATGGACCACTGTCAGGGGTAGGCACTTGTTAGAAATAATACTTGTAGGTATACACTTAGCACATAAACATATAATGATTAGCACCAAAATAGTACATGTAGCACACAACCAGTAATCACTGGTAAAGAGTAAATACCTCCTACGCAACCCTAAACATTGTAGGAAAATCACGCAGGGAACTAGGACCTTATCATCAGGACCTAAGGAAGGAATACCATCACCTAAGCAGGTCACTATTAGCGAAGGGAAGGAAACCTAAACAATCACCTAAGCAGGTCACATTTAGCAAAGGAGATAAACATAAAATACCTAAGCAGGTCACTTTTAGCAAAGGTAATGGGACATCAACAACCCTCTAAGCAGGTAACATTTAGCAAAGGGGATAAACATAAAATACCTAAGCAGGTCACTTTTAGCAAAGGTAATGCGACATCAACAATCCTCTAAGCAGGTCACATTTAGCAAAGGGGATAAACATAAAATACCTAAGCAGGTCACTTTTAGCAAAGGTAATGGGACATCAACAATTGCACATGAGGCATTAAACACATTAAGAGGTGCAGGTTAGAACATTTGCGCAAGAATCACATACATCAGTAAATTACAATGCGCAGGGTGCATATAGCACAACACTAGGATTGTCCCTCAGGCCAACTGGCCTCGCAAGGGGCTGAATGCCCTGAGTCTCAATGTCAGGGGGTCTGCGCAGGCAGCACAAACCACAAGCCTAAACGTAGCAGTTGCCCACAAAGTGCTTGGCAACTGGTGCAGGGAAAGTTAGGGCAACATTGGAGCCTCGTGGGCTCAAGAACACAAGTGACTGGCACCTAAGAGCTTCAGCGCTCTAAACAAATGAAATGCCCCCAGAGCCTCTCTCAGGGCTCTAAATCAATATGGGCGGAACGTTAGAGTCCCTCACGGGGGACTCAAAGACAGATAATGCCCCCAGAGCCTCGTGGCTCTAACAATAATGGTGGTGCGTGGGAGTCCTTCACGGACTCAAGAACAAGGGCGCCGTGAGCCTCGCAAGGCTTGAAGTAAGAAATGGCCCCAGGAGCTTCTCGGGCTCCAAATATTCACGAGCGCGAGGTCGCGCTACGGGGGAGGGGCGGACACGGACAATGTGTCCCGACGCCCCTCTCCCTTTCCAGGCACTCACTGGCTTGCTGGCAGCTGGGCTCCGCGGCGGCTCCTCTTTTCCGGCAGCGCGGGGCTCCTCTCTTCTCACGGGGAGCCTCAGGCACGGCCGGCTGCCTCTCTTCCATGCTGCTCGGCTCCGGGGGCGGGACTTCCGGTTCGCCTCTCCTGGGCCGCACAGTAATTGGCCAGCAGATCCAGCACTTCCGGGTCGTCGCAGGCAGCGCGGCGGCCCGGCGGTGACTGCACACACTCCTGGGCTGCGGCGGTGATTTCGATACGCACAATTCCTCGGGGGCAATGCCGGGTGGGCACCGGCCTCTAATTAAAGACAAGGCGAGGTGGGCACTCGCTCTGCCGCAAATCGGCAAAACAAAACGGGCAGATGCCGGGTGGGCACCGGCTGCACAAAGAGCGCTCCCCAGCGCTCAGGGACAAAGGAAAGCGCTCTCAAGCGCCAAGAGAAGCGCGCTCAGCGCTAAAAGGAAAATAAAGCACTCCTAGCGCTGTAAATCAAATAAAAGCGCTTCCAAGCACAGCAAAGCTCCAGCAAGGTCTGGAGTCAGGCAGGGCCAGAGCCAGCACACTGGGTCTCCAGGCAGGGAGACAATCCAAGTGGCGGTTCTCTTGGCCCCAGCAGCAGCAGCAGCCCCCTCTGGCAAGGATCCACAAGCAGAACCAAGGACAAATTGTATGGGGACACAGCCCCTTCTTATACTGTAAAATCCCTTTGTCTGTAGGTGCAGGGTGGGGGAAAAACAGTCGCAGCTGGTTTTGAAGTACCCTTGATAGCTCAACCACCCATTTCATTCACTGGCAGGGCTAGGGACATCAGTCGCACTACAGGGGGGTGGAGCCAGCATTGTGTGGGGAAAGTCCAGGCCCATCAGGGACCAGGTGCACTCCTCCCAAGCCATCAACATGCTAATCTCACACTCACCACCGGGCAGACCCATCCAGCCTTCCTGGAGCCAGGCTCACCAGCCAGCTCCAGCCAATCACACGGCAGGCATATTTTACATTAATATGCCAAGTCCTAGAAGTGGCATTTCTACACATGACACACACATGCCACATACACCATTGCGAAGCATTCATTCTCACGAGCTCGCACATAGCAAATTCGAGCATGCACTCCCCACGCATCAGGAACTACTAGGGACACAGACATTCCCCATGCATCCCTATGGGAGAGCAGGCCAGCCTAACTAAATGCACGCACTTTACTCTGGGACACAGGGAAAAAGTGCGCACAGACCAGAAAATCATCCATACAGATCACAGATCTAAAGCAAAAAGATTAGGGGTGAACCTGCCTTAAGGGCCAAGTCCAACACTCACCTTATGTTCTAAAAGAACAACAGTTAAGTGTCTTCCCTCAAAATTGATATTCTCATTTCTAAAGTGGGTTCCTGGGCCCTGGCATCATGGGAGAGGTAGTCAAGAGAAGCTGAAGATTGTTCCAAAGAGGGTCAGTATTTGGAAGATCTTTTCCAGCATGCGTCCATGCCCAGCTTCCCACAGGAACACTGCAACAGTGACTACGCTGCATTGTTGGAGCGATTACGCACGTTTCCATTAGGTAGTGCATGTAGTGTCCTCTGCCTATCTAAGAGGAGCCAAATTTACTGCTTGAGATGCTGAGCCTTTAAGTAAATAAAAGTCATATTGTTTCACATAGTTATAACACGCTCCCTGGACACATCATGCCTTATACATTCTATGCAGTACAATCCGCCATTACAGTGCTAGGAAATTTCAAAACGTGGTTAGAAAGTGCTATTATAATAGGCATTTGCAATGCAACAGGTCTTGCTTTAATGAGAGTTTAAGCTATTGTCATATTTCCCTACAAAGAAGGGACCGCCATTGTCCGGGGCTGCTTGGAAGTGAAAGTGTGCATGGTGAGGAAAGCACATCATGTCTGCGGTAGGAGAAACTCATTAAAGAGAATAGTGCAAACAGACTAAAATAAGACACACCATGTTGCAACAGAAGTAAAAGGGCCAGTCTCCATGGGAGGTTACAAATGAAGACAAGGCGGTCGCAGGGAGGGATTAACAAGCCTAATAACAACTTGGAAACCAGCGTTTACAAAGGACAATGACACAAGTCAATTAAAAATATGGGCGGAGAGTGGGTGGGGCTTCAAAGCCATACTCCACTACTGCATGCCTTGCAGCAACGCATGCGCTGCCCAGGCTCGACCTAAAAACAAAGGGGCCGATTATGATGGCGGACGGACCTGAGTCTGTCCGCCACCATAGAGTAGGAGGGACCGTCCGCAGGGGCAGCGGCGGTCCCTTCGTGCAAATTAGGATGTGACCGCCACCCTGGCGGTCATATCCTGTATTTTTATCATTGCGGCGGGTGCTGCTTCAAGCCGCAATGATAAAAATGTAAGTTGTGCCTTTGCATGCACAAAGCGGCAGGCACCGCGCGGTGCCTGCTGCTTTGTGCAGGCAAATGCAGGGGGGTACCGTAGGTACCCCCCATGTGCAGCCCCCACCCCCCCTTCACCCCTGGGGGCCCGCAACGGGCCCCCAAACAAAAATGTGTATGCCTTTGCACGGCGGAAATACCGCCGTGTAAAGGCATGCTCCTCAAGACATCCTAATATGGCTGGCGGTGTCTGATAGACACCGCCAGCCATGTTAGTGCTTTTCCGCCGCGGACGGGAGGCGATCGCGGTGGAAAAGCTGCGGATTAAAAAACGATCCCCCAGCCATTCTAATCTGGCGGGGGGTCTTTTTCAGTCCGCTACGGTTTTCCCGCATCCTCCGGGCCAACTGTGGCTTCCGCCGGCCCGGAGGATGCGGGAAAACCGCCATCATAATGTGCACCTAAGTGTGGAAGTTGGAATACCTGATTAAGGGAACCCAAAAGAACCTCAGAAATCGCGTACACTCTGGATAGGATGCAGTTAATTCCTGAGTCTTGTCCACTGATCACTCAAGCTTATGGAAAGAATAAACCAAAGTTTTAGCCAACCCTGTAAACAAAAGAACTTGACGAAGTCTTTCACCCAAACTGACCTTCTTTCTGCTTATATTTATATGAGTAAAACACCTGTTTAAAAGGATGTCTTGGGTCCACACTATGGAAGGGTGCAAAATTCCACATCTGGTTAGAGAGAATCATGATTTGTTGGATTTCACGATTCTAGATGAAGGTAAATATGTCATTATGGCAGGGTTTCTACCATTGTAAAATCAGGGTTAGGTACAGTACAGTAGGTGTTCCAGGTTTGCTCACCAGAATAACTATGTGTACAACCAAGAATCAGTGAGTTTTGGGGTAGTAACCTGCATGTCTTTTTACACCCTGGAACGTGTGTTTATAGCATGAGAAAGTGCCTTGCCCGGCTGGTAAAAAGAATAGAACACCCTTGTATGTTATGACATTGTAGGGGAATGGGCAACAGATTTACCCTGTGGACAAAAAAAAGGTTAATTGTGCAGGTGCATGATACTGCACGAGCGCAGGTGATTTTGCAAGTAGTAGAAAATCTGAGTGAGCAAATTCTGTGATTCTGCACACTACTGGAACTCTACTACTATATGATTTTCAGGAGTATGCTGGGATTCTTTATGAATATGATATAAGTCGGAAACATCTGCCAAACATATGGAAATAGATCCAACACTAACTTTGTGAAAGGAGTACATGCTGAAGGGGCATGCTCATTTAATAATGTTACGCATTGCTTTTAAAAGCGAGAAGTTGCAATAAATTGTGACTCTTGCGCCATACATCCAAAAGCATTGAATGTAAAGGGCTTCCTGGAAGGTTCAGGTACTACAGTTAATCACAAATAGGAAGTAACTAATGGAAAGTGTACATGTATTTGAAGATATTGGCAGTGAGAAGCACATTAACAAGAAACACTACTGTACAATGTAAATCGAGGTGGCCCATAATTACTGATCGGTTAGTGGATGCATATATGGTTGATGTAGAATTGTAATGACGAGTGGAACAGACATGATTATACCTAAACAACAGGGCTACGGGTGTGAAAGACTTGTTGTGCTATTGAGATTTCTCTTGAATAAAACTTTCTGAGCTACAAGGTAATCCCTGAGACATTCACTGAATTATTATGGAGAGATGACAGCTCTCAGGCACAGGTGGACGGTGTTCTGGTGTAGGGGGCGAGCACTGTGGAAGCTTGGAAGGAGGACACTGTTCAAAGGGGCTGGACAGCAGCCAGGGGGTGCTCGAATGTCAAGTACTCGGCATAAGAAGTATTGTAGAAAAGGGATGCTCTTGGCAGGGTAGGAAATTGGCTGTGTGAGAAGCCTTGGAGACTAAAGGCGGGAACTAGAAGAGTGCCCTGCAGAAAGTGCCCTCAACCTCTGGTGGCAATATGAGTTTGGGGTGGTTGCAGAAGACTACAGAAGCGTGCCTCATGAAGTTGATAGCTTTGTCCAGAGAGGGGTGAATACAGTAAGAGGTTCATGATGACGCGACTGTAGTATTCTAGCTCATTGGGAAGGAGAGAGCAGATCAGGGTGGAGGTGGAGGTGGAGTAGGAGTGGAGGTGTATTGAAACTTAATATAGTCCAGCGAATCACCCCCACAGGGGTAGCTCGGCGTTGAAGCACAGTCTCAGAGGAAAAAGAAAAGAAGAAATACGATCAAAAGAGCCAGGTTTTAAGTAGCTTTTTGGAGCAGACAATATCAGAGCAGATGCGAATGTAAGGCGCCTGTTCCAATGAAAGGGACCCAGGTAAGAGAAGGACCCACCGCCATGCCTTGCTGTGTGAATATGGTGTCGGAGAGCAAGAATTGGTCCTTAGATCTCAAATTTCTGGTGGGTCGATAAATTGAGAGTTTGTTTTGGAGATCAGTTGATCCCTTCCCTATCACATCCTTTGCTGTGGTCTCGTCCCTTGCCGTGGACGTGATGGCGTTTGCTAATTTCATTTGGGTAGTGACCTGTACTGCGGGTGAGGGAGTTAGGATGTTGGATGAAAAGGATATGGGAAAAGGTTTTGTTGTGTTGTGGATGCAGCTGATGTGCATTGAAGCACTATAAAAATCACCGTGTGGTGATAACATTTAGGCGTTAAGACACCACATTATCTTAGTGAGGAATGTGGGGCAGTGCTACCTCGTTCTCCTTCCCTACGTCTCCAGAAAGCTGCCGCCAGACACCGGGGAACGTGTGCACACCGCGGGTGAATCCTCTTCACTGTCGCTTTCCTTGCCGCGCCAGGCATTGTTTACGTGCATAAAATGTCACACCGACATATTCGTAAAGCGCCTCCTCCCAGCGTTAGAGCCCTTCGGTGACATCATGCGCGCTGTTTTACTGCACGCCTTGCAAGTTCATTCGAGTCGTTAAAAATTTGGAGTGATTCATGGCCCAACTACCTTCACTTTTTGCCACCTACAGCAGCAGTTCAGGCTCGTCAGCTTTTCTTGCCCTGACCATATAATTTTATTGCCTGCTAAATGTGCACTTGTTGAGGAATTCTGGAGGCCCTTCAAGGCGAGAAGTGCCGCTGTAAATGGCATTTTCGCAGTAGGTAAATATGTAAATCCTTTACAGCTTTGCTCAGAGGCGTTGGCGCAGGCACAAAAGGGTTGCTTGTTTTCACTTTGACACGAGCCCATGACACCCGCGGCTCACACGTCGGCACCTTGGCAAAGGCAGGATTAGCTCGCCTGGTTGTTTGCCTGCAGGGCGGCGCTGGGTGCGAAGTGCGCATCAGTACTTAGAACACCTGGCTGCACGGTCAGCAAGGAATGGATTGACCACAAGGGCTGAGAAAGCTATCGCCGGGCCACGAGTGACGTGGTGCACACGTCACGGGAGAGCCTTTAATCAAGAGGGACATGGCCTTAATTCTTCACCTGCCCCGACTTAACTCCGAGAGCCGTCGTTTGAGCGCAGTCGTCACCGGGGCCTGATGACTGAAACTCACTGCCTCAGGATCTTTTGAGGAAAAACCCTGTCTAGCGCACACCATGCTTTTTGTTTACAAAATGGTCGAATCGCTTGGTTTCTACAGACTGTCACGTATGTACCAGATTGGCCGTAGAGTTCTTCGAGGCCTAAAACTGGTCCAGAGACTCGCAGTTAAGACTGACAAGCCAAGTCTAAACGTGCAATTTTGAATGTAGTCCTTTATTAGCGTTTTCCACATATCGCATTGTAACGGGCAGAGGAATCTCTGTTGCATATGGTCCAGTTGAACCTATCACATGCGCACATGATTCTTAGATGTTCAGACATGCTTTATGATATTGCATTGAGACTGTATCGACTCTTCTCTGCTTATGAAATGTAGCATGTAGATTTATCGAAAAAAGATTTATAAACTTTTGGAATTTAACCTATTTTTGAACTTGGAAAATCGTTTTCTCTCCCCCTGCCTACTTTGTTTATCCTTATGAGTATGCTATGCTTTTGTAACTCATGTAACTACACTCCAGCAACTGATGTAACTGTGTAAATATGTTCTGAAACAATGTTCTTCTTCATGTAAAGCGCTCTGATACCTCCGGGTCTAGCCAGCGCTATATAAAACTTTTCAACTAAATAAATATAACCTGTGTGTAGATGTGTTCACAGCCTCCTGTGTTCAACCAGGATTGAGGTACATATACTGTGGCTCGTAGTAAAATTGCCCAGACAAACTTAAAGGCACTTTTGACTTTAGGGAAAAAAAAAATTCATGCATTTTTGTTCAATTACCATCAATTTACACTCATCATATTTTGTTTTTGTACTTTTTAATTTAAAAACAAAATGTATGGCCCTCCCCTGACATTCACCTTCTCTGGCAGTTTCCGTGGCCACTATGGTCTCTACCTGTTCTAGTTGTTGACCCGCACCTTGTGATTGAAGTGGCATACCTACCCCTCTCTTTCAGAGTGAGCGTAGGTAAACCATGTTAACACTGACACAGAGGGCTGTCAATTTCTCAAAGTAGTGAAGGCGGTCTTCGTCATCTTCACTCCCACTTAAAGGAGAATGTCTTAAGTGACTACACAGTACACACATACATTACTGTGGACTACATGAAATCAAGACACCTTTTAATTTGTTCAATACATGTTTCACACAAGACCTAGTGTAAAACATATATCTGAACTCTTATCACGCAAACTCCGCATCAACAGACCTATTCCTTTTCCCAAATATTGTCATCACATGTTCCTAAACAGTGTGAGTGGAAAAATAAGTCAATACACTTTACGCCTGGGTTTCAGACCCTGGAAAGAGACTCTGTGAACCCAGTAGATGGATAATTTAGTTATTTGAATATCCGTCTTCAGGGCCGGATTGACTACAGTGCGTTTTGGAATTCTGACGAGCTGGGGGCTGATTTCACTGCAGTGGGGGATGATTTCTTTCATGAAAACCTGCGTGTACTTCGAAATAATTAAAGCAATACGAATTTAGTTCAGTCCACGCAGGTCCCCATCAACAAAATCAGCCCCCAGCTCAGCAGCATTCCAAAACACCAGGTAGCAAGTCCGGCCCTGTCCTTCTTTAAAGTTTCGTTTAATAACAAGTGCAGACAGTCCTCCATTTTCAGAGTAGAGCCCTTCCCTTCAGGTACTTCATTAATATGTACTTTGAAAGCCTGAGTCTATTTTCCAGTGCCTCTTTTTTCTGTTTGACTACCTTCATCTGTTCTCCTTAATCCAGTACTCTAGAAGCTTTAACATCGCATGTCTAATATTCATCTAAACACTCTCTGCTGCTTGATCAATTGAAGAAATTAGCGTATCTATCCCATATCCTTGCCTGTTGAAACTCTATGGTCTGAGCATTCAAAAGTTGTTTGCCAAAATCTGACTTGATAAGGAATACTTGTCTACACTGGATCCCTCATACTTACTTGTCAACAAATTCATACAGGAGACATCTATTCTCATTTGCTTCAGCAGTTGGAAAAGTTCCACTAACATTTGCCTAACATTATGTGGGGAAACTGCACGTGATGTCTAGGGTTCTAGGACATTTCACTATGGGTCATTCATGAATGCTTGCTTTACACCTGTGTCTGGCCCACTGTGGTTTACCCACTTACATGCTTCCGCAGCTACTCACCTTTTTTGTGCCTGTTTTCTTGCTCAGGTACCTTGGATTTGGTTAAAAACGATAGGTCGCAAAACAAAAGGATTTCTTGTCCTGGTCTCTAAAGACCACCCTTAATTTTGTGGTGTTTTTTTCAACAGGTAAGGAAGTCCCTAATGGCCACTTTTCTTTTCTTTTTTCACACTTCTCAAGCTTCTTTTTTAAGCGCCTGCACCTGCAGTGGTGAGTAGGTGGGTAAATGGTCACCCGGTGACATGCACAGTAAAATGCCTCCATACCAATGCCTGCCATTGCTTGCTGTGTCCCTCCTGATTCACATCCCTCTGTCGTTTGACTCACAAGGGTTATGTTTTATTTTTTCTGTTTAAGTGTAGTTCCCTCTGTTGGACTTCTTTAAGACATCATACTTAATGTGAAGGTGCGTTCATGTTCCTTGCTTGATCATTCAATCTTACATCAGCATTTCTTAAAACTCCTAAGTCATTTTGTTATCTTTCACAGATGAATAACCTCTCTCTTCACTATTATCTACAAGGGTACCCGGCATCTTCTTGACCAAAATACTGGAAATACTTATTATGTCTCTATTGCTGCTTCTTCATTCTTACTTCTGCTTCGCCTCTTTTCTTACTTCTCTTTGTAAATGTAATTAATTGCGTATTCAGTAATATTCATAGTATTTTCAGTTGAATGTGTGTTTGTGATATTTTCAGCTGAGAAGTTCTCATGGTCTAAATTTGTGTTCATCACTGACAACCTGTCTCGTTTTTGTGCCTCTTAAAAAACCCTCATAAGTTTATCCCTCTATCTTTTGACTCACCAACATTGCTGTCGTCCACTAGGTGACAATTCACCATGGCAGACATAAAAGATTGGCTCCTGTTTCTCTGCTGGCAGTGGAATCTTCAATATTCAGTTCTGTTTATGAATGAGAGGCATAGCGCTTCTCTAACATCGTCAACACTTGTCAATATGCTTGTGGTCTGGTGCCTCAGGATTTTACATCACGGAGAGGTACTCTGCAGTGTTCATGGAGTCACAATATTGTAGTGTGCTCATTTGGTGGAAAGGAGCAGTCAGAACCAGGTCCTTGTCTTTAGCGTTATCCTTCCAGGTGTGCAGGACTAGTGTTTAACTCAGTACGGTATCAGTGCACAGGTAGACTGCTGCAGGAGGGACCTTCAATAATTTGGGTATAGCATTTGCAGATCTTACATTTTAATTGGACATACAAAAACCCTATTTCATTTTGACTAGAGTGTGACTCTGTAGGAAACACAACGATCCCAGGACGTGCAGTCTATGTGGTGCAGCAGTGCAGGACCCTATTCATCTGGTTTATTATATATATCCCCTTTTAATCACTTTGCTGCGGCGGGAATTCCGCCGCAGCGCTAAGGGGGCGGGGGGGGCCGAGCGGCGCTCGCATGCTCGTGACGAGCCGCGGTTGAGCTGTGCTCATGACGGAGCGGTTCCGTCATGGCCCCGCCCGCTCAATGGAACGTCCCCCGCAGGCGCGGAATTCGCGCCGCGCAGGCGCGCCGAGCGGGCCATGACGGAACCGCTCCGTCATGAGCACAGCTCAACCGAGGCTCATGACGAAGCGGCTCCGTCATGAGCATAGAAGGGGTTAAAATCTAGTCGTTTATTTTTGAAAAAAGTTTTTAATCTTAGAAGTATTTGTTCTTGTTGAACATCCATAATTAACGGTCTTGACCCAACTGATCCTCAGCTCAACGGCAAATTGATGACATCTTTCATGTTTTATGAATAAGTAATGAGGTCTGAGGAAAAAACAGCACTCAGTGAAGCAACTGTTTTTAACTTAAAGATCAGGAGTCATCATCTGTGTAATCTACTATATTATTCGGTCGATGTGATTAAGGTCTGGTTAGATTATAATTAAGGCTCCCTGTTTTCCGTTTTTACTGATTTTTACAGATAAATACTGACAGAAAACCATTTATTTTCTTGTCTGTATTTATTTTTAAATGTGGATAAAAACGGAAATTGGGTGCTTTTTGAGTGATTCTGGATACACTCTGCCATGACTGCCAGGCCAATAACTGTGTGGATTGATAGTTAAGGGGGTTAAAAAAAAGGAATTTTAGTAAATAGGATTGAACAGCAATAGATATGCCCAAGGCTGATACTGAAATGTGCATATTTTCCTGTAAGTGCATTGATTTGTCTTCTGTGGGTATTCATATCACTGAAACCAGGCAGACATTCAAGCATGACTGCATATTTATTGGTTAAATAAATGTGGAAATATAACAGTTTCAACCTTATTTTTTTCACAATACCCATAATAAATATGGATACCGTATTTTCCGGCGTATAAGACGACTTTTTAACCCCTTAAAATGTTCTGGAAACTCGGGGGTCGTCTTATACGCCGGTTACTAAAAATGGCGGTATTTTTTACATAGCGCGGACTTCACCCGAAGGTGTCAGACCGCGTCTCAATTGAAATGGGTGCCGCTTAGGGAACTCCAGCACAGAATGAAGAACGTAGGCGGTCTTGAAAATAAATTACGGTACTGTTACGGTACCACAGGCTGCTAATGAGCAGAGCAGAAGTACGAACGTTACATAGGCGATGGTGGCACTGTGCAACACGATATCAGCCCCTCGCCAGCCAGAGGCAACTCAAACACTGCGCAAGGTTTAAACTAAAGCAAATGGCGCCGTGAGCCCTACCTAGACTGCAGCTGCACATCCCCCAGGCAGACGAGGCGCTCCTCCACGTGTGCTGATCTCTCTCTCCTTCCGTAATTCTTACGCTCATCGGAAGGAGAGGAGCGTCAGTACCACATGATCTCCTCAGTCCATGGAGATAGAAAGGGGACTGTAGGACGTTAGGAAGTGGGGGTCGTCTTATACGGCGAATATAGCATGAAACCTACATTTTGTCAATGAAAGTAGGGGGTCGTCTTATACGCCGGAAAATACGGTAAATACAGATAAAGTTGACAAAAAAAAAATATGGATAAATACAGACGGAAATGTCAAAAAATTAAATACCATAAAACCAGGCGCCCTAATAATAATGGCATTGTAGCACCTCAGAGTAATTGATGGCATGTGTGCCTACAGCAATCAAAAATTGACAAGTCAAATGCACTATTAATGACTTCGAATATTGATAGCCATGTTTTTTTAAGTAACATTTTAGAAATTTTATTAGAATGTTGTTATGGTTTTTATTAACTTAAACAATAAAGTATTGATTGATTGACTCCGTAGTACATTATTGTAAGTCTGTGGGGCTTTACTGAATTCGCACTGTAGGTGAAACACAAAGAAAATATGAAAGCCACTTTCCAAGTATTCAAAAAGATCTTGAGTGCAAACATGTTAACGTGTCAATATTTGCACTCCTTCATGTACCTTCGTATTTTTCTAAGTCACCCCTTCATGAGATTCGGGCTGTGAAATACCATACTGGACCAAGGTAATCTGCTGGCTAGAAAGTAGATCAAAGCCTCCCCCAGAGAAAGAGGTTTGGGGTAGGAATCTTGCTGACAAGCAGAGGCAATCCCTTGCTCATAGAGACAAAAGGGTGCAGCCAGACTCATTCACACCAGGGGCTCCTTTTAAAAGTTTTGAAGAGAAAGAACCAATCTGCATTGCCAGTTAGAAGGAGGAATTACAGGCTCTGGGAGAGCTGTGACTGACCAAAGCTTGAGTTCGCCATCTTGGAAAATCCCAGCGTGCAGTCGGGAGGTGAATCTAGGGTGGACGAATGACATAGCATCCTTGGACCTTCTTGGGCTCTCCAGCTATACACTTAAATCACTGCACAAGGGGAGAACTCTAAGAATCTCTGGAAACTATGGAGAAAAGAGAATGAACCAGCCTGATGTTGAACCCACCAGCTCTGTCCTTCCAAGGCCTCTGTTGGACTCTTGCCTCTAGGGTCACCAGCACTGGCCGTCACATTACCTTTGGAGAATAGTAGAGGATGGACCGGCTGAGGACCCTGGAGGAGAGGATCCCTTGAAACTTCTGTGGATTTGTTCTGTGGCGGCTAACCCTGAAGGGGGAACCTCCTGACAGAGAGGCAACCTCCAATAGGCCAGGAGGTTTTGGGCCAGAGGGATACATGCAGGAATTGTAACCTGTATTGAGAGCCATGGGATATTGGTTAAGGGAGACCATTGGCAAACGAGATTACCAGGGTTCCATACCGAGGAGCAGTTCTAGGGTTCTGACCAGCTCCGTACTGGTGGAAGGAGACTGATTGCTCCCGGAGCTGCAAAAAGAGTCTTGCACAGCTAAAGCAGAATATTAGGGACTAGAGTAGCTGAAAATTAGCTTTAAAAAATTGCTACATTTTAGAAGCCAAGAGGCCTGAAATTAACCCTCCTGGTCTATTCTAGTCTGGAGTTTGTATATAGCGCATGGATACCCGGAGGCTTCCCAGCACTGCAACAGACAACGTTAATCATCAGTAGTTGTAAAGGGATATTAGTCACGGAATAGCCAGATCTTCAAGGCTGTGCAGAATGGCAGTTCATGCTCCAGTAGGAGTAATTCCAAAGTCAGGGTGTTCCAGAGTTTAGGTCCAAAAAAGAAGAATGATCACCCCATCAGGATCTGTGAATATGGGGAGGCTAAGTTTCTTAACAGTGAGATGCCTTTTAATTGATTGCCCTGCGCATAATGCATAGAGTTTTGAACTGAACTCGTTGTTCCACTGGAAGCCAATGGAGATCTCTAAAAGCCCTGGTGGCTAACTGATGTTTGGGGATGTTCATAAGAAGTCGTGAAGCAGCATCTTCTGACAACATATCGAGGTGAGCTGAGATACAAGGCATTCCCATAATCAGGACGTGATAACACAAGGGCCTGAACAATCACTCTTCTAGCTGTAAAATTAAGAAGGTTGAGAGCTTTCCTCAGCAGTCTCAGGATGCCATAGCAGCTAGCCGCAAGCATTTTGGCTTGAAGGCTCATCATGAGATTGGAATCTAACCACATCCCAAGGCTATTTACTGAGCTTTTTGGGAGGGCAATTTACTCAGGCAGTCTGGTATAGGGCTCAGAACACTGCTGTAAAAGTTATTGCCCAGCAGCATAACCTCCGTATTATCCTCATTGAGTTTTAGTCTACAACCATCCATCCAACTGGCTACTTCCCGAAGGCATGGAATCGAAGATAAATGACTGGGGCTGAAGTCAGGGGAAATGGACATGACCAACTGGGTGTTGTTGGCATAGGAAACCAAAGACAATCCAAATAAACATACAATATCAGCAATACGGGGCATATAAAGATTAAAAAGGGTGGGGCTCAGGGAGGAGCCCTGAGGAACCCCACAACTGAGGGGAAGTTTACCTGAGTAACAAAGCCGATCCCAGACCTGGATGGTTATATTTTCCAAGAAGGAGGAGAGTCATTCTAGTGCTCTGCCCTTGATACCGACATTTGAGATTCTCTGAATGAAGGTAGGGTGGTCTAGGGTATCGAAGACAGCACTGAGGTCTGAAAGGATGACAGCTGCAGAACCTTCTTGATCCAGAAGATGTCTAAGATCCTCACATACCATTACCAGAGCTATCTCAGTGCTGTGATGTGGTAGGAACCGCATTTGAGTGGAGAACTTCCTTAGATTTGAGAAAGGTGGAAAGATTTGTATTGATATGTTTTTCTAAGAGTTTGGAGGCTCCCGGTAGAAAGGAGATTGGCATGTAGTTACTCATGGAGAGGGGGTCAAGGTTGGGTTCTTTAAAAGTGGCTTGGCCTTTGCATGTTTCCACTGAGGGGGCCTGCTCACAGGTGAGGGAAAGATTTAACATATCTGTCAACACAGGAGTAATGCATGAGACACTTTATGGAGAATGTGGTAAGTGGCGTGATCCAAAGGAGAACCAGATTTTACTGTGTTTAAAAGATCTTTTACAAGGTTCATAGTGAGATTCGGAAAGACCTTGAGAGAACCGTCTTGACAGTCCAAAAGGACAGAAGGTACAGAAGGAATCAGCCGGATTAGAAGTATCAGAGAAAGAGGAGTAGATGTCCAAAATTTTCTTCTGAAAGAAACAAGCTAAGTTGTCGCTGTGCTCAACAGAGGTATCTGGGGTGGAACTAACTGTTAATGATCAAACCACCAGCATGAAAACGCCAAAAAACGGTGTAAAAATTAGTTCAGCAGAGAGATCTGCTGTCGATTCAATTGCTCATGTGCAGCCTCCTTTAAACACCCTGGGCTGCGGAAACCTGTACAGCCTACATTGGCAAATTCATTATTCCCCAGTGGGGGCTAATTACCTGGGAGGAAAAGGCAAATCAATTGCACAGCGCTCTGACTCCTGATTGGCCTTTTGCCCTTGAAAGGCATGTTCTCAGGGGGAAAATAATCCAGCGAGGGCAGTGATCCATCATTTCATGTACTTCGAACCCCCCTAGGAGGCAGTGCTCAGGGGGTAATCGAGAATCTGATCACCATTGTGCTCCACCCATAAGGTCCAGAGAAAAGGGTCACTGCTATGTAAGTGTCACTCTCTGTCTACCCCTGCTCCCCATGCCCAAATGTGGGAGATGTAGGAAGCACACAGTCAGTTTCCAAAAGGCACTGTTACCAAGCATTTAGAAGAAAGAGATCAGTTGCCGGATGCCCAGGACGGCAGAAGAAGCACCAAATTTGCAGTGAGCAGACTGGGACAACAGGGGCTACAGGGCTCCCTCGCAGACCCCAGCATTAAACAGAGTTGGTGTACCACATGTACAAGATATCTGCTTGATAAATTGTGGCTACTGGTGTTCTTGATATGAAAAAGAGCTTGCAGTCATCAGTGAAAAGCCAAACTGCATGCACTGGCCATAGAAAATCTGCACTTTGTGTGCCGCATGAGGGCAGGGGCACCACAGAAGCATTACTTTTGTGATGGGCGGCTGTCCAGGTGCAGGGGTAACACCTCAATTTGGCAAAGGAGTTCAGTCATATTGGGGAAGCCTCATCTAGGTCTACTGGGGTCCAACGTGAGTCATCTCTGGAGTCTTTATCCAGAGACTGTCTGGTGCATAGACCATTGTTTACAAGCTTCTGTGGTTGTTTTTCAACTGGGTTAAATGTAAAAAAAAAGTTTCACTAAACATGTTGAACATTTAAACTTTTATTGACACGTACTGTGTTAACAGTAGATCATTGTATATATTGACTTATGTTATTGAAAGGTAGTACCATCATTGTTTTAAAAGTGTACTTGAAGGGACAACACTTAAGTAAATTAATATTCTCTTAGCAGATATTCTGAAGTGCGAAGGAAGAATCGCTGACAACACTTCTACTTTCAACAGTTTACTGCCAATCAACATTAAGCTTGGGAAAATCCTCCTTGGAGCACATCAGCAAATCAGATGTCCCTCCTACTCCGCAGAGCGGAAGTGAATGGCTGGCAACACTTCTACTTTCAATAGTTCGCAACCAACCAACATAAAGCTCAGGAAAGTCCTCCTTACAACATGTAAGCTAATTAGATGTCCTTGCTACTCTCCAAAGCAGAAGTCAATTGCAGAAAACACTTCTACTTTCAATAGTTCGCACCCAATGAACATTAAGCTTGTTGTTCGAACCCGTTAGCCAATTAAACGTTAAATTTATTCCACGCATACATACAGAACACGCCGTCCTACATATTATCACATTTCCTGTAACAAAGTGACTCTATCCGTAACAAAAGTGAACACTGCCTAATAAATAAATATTATTCCACATTATATTAAAGAAAAACCGCAATAAGCCGCATTGTTATTTTCCCGATATTTTTTACACAGCCTACTGCACCCCCTCCCAACATGAGTGAAGCCTTGGGACTGTGGGGGCCCCAGCGAACCTACGCTATTATTTTTATTATATTTTCCACTGACTTCTTCTACGACTAACGGTTCCTATGGAAAACGTTTAAAACTCCACCACAGTAACTGTTTAGATTAGCAACATAGTGTGGTGAACTTCTAACCTCTGTGCTCCCTTAAGTGTTCCATGAACTGTTACTATGGTAACAGGCAAAAAGCCATTTGGGGGTAGGGTTGAAAGGTACTGGCTGTACAGAAACCGTTATATTTACCCAGAATCCTCTACATCAGTGTTTCCCAAACTGGGGTCCCCGGACCCCCAGGGGTCCGTGACACATTCCCAGGGGGTCCGTGGGCAGCAGTTTTAAAAGCACAGCAACCTTTCTTGTATAATTAGCTGTTTTCAAAGAACAATAAAAGTGTCAAGATAACGTCTGTGATTAATGTACCTGCTGGAGAGAGAGGAGAGTTTTGTTGAGTGGCAGCTTTGAATTACATAATGTAGCACAGAGGGTTAATGTGCCTACTGCAAAGAAGGTGTAACAAGCAGATTTGATGTGCATAGGTCCGTGGTTACTGCTTTTGAGAGATTCTTTTGTTACGGTGCACTTCATAAGTGACAATTGTAATCTAGCAGAGAGACCTATAAAAAGATTTATTTGGGAAGAAATACATTTTTAATGTAAAAGTCGGTGCTAGCCACTGTGTTATGTTCTGAATCCTGAGTCTGTGCTTTTCCAGACCAAGCACTCTTTAAAAATGCCTATCAGTATGAATGACATGTTAATACTACACCTTTTAGTCCCCTTACCTTATGTACCATTTTCTATACACTGATGTTTTGCAACTTGCTATTTGGAAGGGGCATTCCCTTCCAAATAGCGAGCCTCAAAACCATGTACAAATGTTTTGCGACTGCAATTGCGGTCGCAAAACACTCGCAATTATCACTTACTTCAAGTAGATAGTAATGCATTCGCAAATAGGAAGGGGTCCCCGGGGACCCCTTCCCCTTTGCAAATGCATCCAAAATTATTTTTTAACGGCAGGCAGTGGTCCCAGGGACCACTGCCTGCCCTTAAAAAATTAATCAAAAACGTTTCATTTTCTTTTTTTTAATGCATGGAAAACAGACTGCATTTTATTTTTTTAAAGCTGCTTTAGTTAAAAGCAGTCCCAGACATGGTTGTCTGCTGAGCCCAGCAGGCCACCATCCCTGTGAGGGCTGGCATTCCCAATGGGCTCGCAAATTGCGAGAGGCTTATTAATATTAATGAGCCTCGCAATTTGCAACCCCATTTGGAATCCCAAACAGTGTTAAACACACTGTTATACATTTCATTTAGCGACTCGCAATTTGCCATTCGCAATGGGTCGCCAATTGCGAAGCGCTAAATAAAATGGCCATACATCTGGCCCCAAAATCCTTAGTACTTTGAGTATTTGTATTGTGTGCACATGTGTGTTTTTTTTAATTACTGTTTTAATATTTGAAATTTAACTCATAAAGATTGCTTGGGGGTCCCCAGCTTCCAGTGGTGACTCAATGGGGGTCCTCAGGGGTCAAAAGTTTGGGAACCACTGCTCTACATGACAGAAAGGAAAACAAAGTAAGACAGAACACTGTGTACCAGATTTACAACCCCCTTGCGCCACTTTCGCATCACTTTTCCCATCTTAAAAGTGATGCAATAGTAACGCAATCAACTTGTAAATCTGCCCCTATGCACATTACGAGCAAACAAGTACACAACTCTTCAATTCTTTATCAATCACAATTAGACAGTGTTGCTTCACGATTCACGATGCACTTCAATAAATACTTTGTGCCTATTTAAATGGGAGACAAGATTTTCGACATTACAAAACTTAGTGGCATATTTACAAAGACGGAGTTAAAATTGTTGCCGCTTTAACGGCTGCAACCTACAAGAAAAACACGGAAAATGGACTTCAAAATCCTTTGTTATCTTACCGAAAGATTTTCTCAACATTGCTGTTTGCTATGCAACAGTGACAGCCAGCCCCCAGAGCTATAAAATAAATGGTTGGAGTGGGCTCCAAGGCCCACCCTGCAAAATTAGAAGTGGAAGGGCCTCAACGACCCCCCTCAAGCCCCGGGAACCACCACCCCCGGGATTTGTGTATTGTGGGAGGGAGGCTGCGTGGCCCTCCGCCTGGAGCCCTCAAGGGCCTTGGGGAGCGCCATGCCAATGGCCGGCTCCTGCAGTGTCCCGGGGTGCCTACCCCCGGGACACTGCTGTTTGCTATCAGAGGGTGGGAGTTTCGCGACTCCCGCCCTCCCTTAGCAAACTTGGTTTGCATTTTGAAAGACAGAGCAGTGCAATCTGTTCTCACTTTCAAAATCCAAACCAGATTGGTGGCTTGGCGGGCGAAGATGGCGGTCGCAGCCTTGTAGAGCTCCCGCCGGCCCGGACTTAATTCGTTCATTTATCCTGACCCCCGAGCCCACTGTTGGTGCCCAGTGATCGCTTTCGATCCAGTGAAGTCTCCTGTCTACTTTGGTGTGTTGATCCTGCAATTCTTCCCTTCCTGCGATCGGAGGGAGGCGGCGGCGGAGTGCGGCCTGGTGGCTGGCCGGAGACCGGGGTCCTCGAGTTTCGCGACGCCTGGTGGCAGTTGCGACCTGGCGGGTGCGGGTGGCATCCGCTACGCCGCCCTTGGCTCATTTCTTCGGCCGCGATCGCCTGGAGATCGGGACGGTGCCAACAGCTCCTACCCATCGGCTCACCCCCTGAATGGCCAACGAGCGGTGGCGGTGAGGCGTGGCCCCGCGACAGTCTGGAGACGGGGTTCCTTGTGCCCGAGGCGGCCGGTGACGGACTAGTGGACGGTAGTGGCATCCGATCTGCCTTTCCTGGCCCGGCTCGCTGGATACGGCTGCCCACAGACCACGGACCCACAGATTCTTCTTGTTGTACCTTGGACGGCTGCTTGTGGGGACGAGTGCGGGTGCGGCCTGTCCTGCCGGGGTGACGCCGGGACCTCGATTTTCGCGACACCCGATCACGGCGGCCGACCCGCATTCCTCTCTGGGGCCTCATCTGGGCCGTCCCGCTCAGGACTAGTGACAGTGCCCGAAGGTTCGAGGGTGGTGTCCGCCCTGCCCAGCGCTTGCCATGGCCAGGGACAGAGGAGGTGGCCCGCCTAAACATGGCCCCATCGATAAATTCATCGGGCCGAGTGGTGGCGCCGGGACGGCCGGTGGCAGCGGCGGCCCCGGGCCGGACAATGCAGCTATACTGGCGGCCATCACCCAATCCCGAGACATGCTCGATGCCAAGATTGGAGCGGTTGGGGCGGATGTCACGCTCCTGCGCCAGGACCTCCGTAACGCGGTGGAGCGGATCGCTGGGGCCGAGACCCGTATCACGGAGACTGAGGCGGACATTAGTGGCCTAAAGAAGCGACTGGCGGAGGTGGAGAGCGTCCAAAAGACACTGGCGGCCCGCGTGGAAGATGCAGAAGGGCGCGCGCGGCGCAACAACCTCCGCTTCATTGGCTTTCCAGAGCGGTGCGAGAAGGACAACATGGAGCGGTTCCTGACCGGGTGGCTGGAGAGCTGGCTCCCCGAAGGGGCACTGTCTACGTGCTTCGTGATTGAGAGGGCCCACAGGGCTCTGACCCAGCGGCCGCCGGAGGGTGAGCGCCCACGGCCAGTTATCGCTCGCCTGCTGAACTATCATGACCGGGATGTTATCCTGAGGGAGGCGAGGAACAAGGGCTCACTCGCCTTCGAGAATCATACTATCATGATTTTCCCGGAGCGCCATGCCAATGGCCGGCTCCTGCAGTGTCCCGGGGTGCCTACCCCCGGGACACTGCTGTGTGCTATCAGAGGGTGGGAGTTTCGCGACTCCCGCCCTCCCTTAGCAAACTTGGTTTGCATTTTGAAAGACAGAGCAGTGCAATCTGTTCTCACTTTCAAAATCCAAACCAGATTGGTGGCTTGGCGGGCGAAGATGGCGGTCGCAGCCTTGTAGAGCTCCCGCCGGCCCGGACTTAATTCGTTCATTTATCCTGACCCCCGAGCCCACTGTTGGTGCCCAGTGATCGCTTTCGATCCAGTGAAGTCTCCTGTCTACTTTGGTGTGTTGATCCTGCAATTCTTCCCTTCCTGCGATCGGAGGGAGGCGGCGGCGGAGTGCGGCCTGGTGGCTGGCCGGAGACCGGGGTCCTCGAGTTTCGCGACGCCTGGTGGCAGTTGCGACCTGGCGGGTGCGGGTGGCATCCGCTACGCCGCCCTTGGCTCATTTCTTCGGCCGCGATCGCCTGGAGATCGGGACGGTGCCAACAGCTCCTACCCATCGGCTCACCCCCTGAATGGCCAACGAGCGGTGGCGGTGAGGCGTGGCCCCGCGACAGTCTGGAGACGGGGTTCCTTGTGCCCCGAGGCGGCCGGTGACGGACTAGTGGACGGTAGTGGCATCCGATCTGCCTTTCCTGGCCCGGCTCGCTGGATACGGCTGCCCACAGACCACGGACCCACAGATTCTTCTTGTTGTACCTTGGACGGCTGCTTGTGGGGACGAGTGCGGGTGCGGCCTGTCCTGCCGGGGTGACGCCGGGACCTCGATTTTCGCGACACCCGATCACGGCGGCCGACCCGCATTCCTCTCTGGGGCCTCATCTGGGCCGTCCCGCTCAGGACTAGTGACAGTGCCCGAAGGTTCGAGGGTGGTGTCCGCCCTGCCCAGCGCTTGCCATGGCCAGGGACAGAGGAGGTGGCCCGCCTAAACATGGCCCCATCGATAAATTCATCGGGCCGAGTGGTGGCGCCGGGACGGCCGGTGGCAGCGGCGGCCCCGGGCCGGACAATGCAGCTATACTGGCGGCCATCACCCAATCCCGAGACATGCTCGATGCCAAGATTGGAGCGGTTGGGGCGGATGTCACGCTCCTGCGCCAGGACCTCCGTAACGCGGTGGAGCGGATCGCTGGGGCCGAGACCCGTATCACGGAGACTGAGGCGGACATTAGTGGCCTAAAGAAGCGACTGGCGGAGGTGGAGAGCGTCCAAAAGACACTGGCGGCCCGCGTGGAAGATGCAGAAGGGCGCGCGCGGCGCAACAACCTCCGCTTCATTGGCTTTCCAGAGCGGTGCGAGAAGGACAACATGGAGCGGTTCCTGACCGGGTGGCTGGAGAGCTGGCTCCCCGAAGGGGCACTGTCTACGTGCTTCGTGATTGAGAGGGCCCACAGGGCTCTGACCCAGCGGCCGCCGGAGGGTGAGCGCCCATGGCCAGTTATCGCTCGCCTGCTGAACTATCATGACCGGGATGTTATCCTGAGGGAGGCGAGGAACAAGGGCTCACTCGCCTTCGAGAATCATACTATCATGATTTTCCCGGACTACACGAAGATGGTGCAGCAACAGAGGCAATCCTTCATGGACGCTAAGGCTAAGCTTAGGGGCCTCAAGCTCCAATATTCGCTCCTGTATCCGGCTCGCCTGCGAGTAATTTATCAGTCTCGGACCCATTTCTTCGATTCGCCGGAGGAGGTGTTCCGCTGGACCGATGAGGCGGTGCGACTCCGGCCCCATGCCCAGCCGGGGCTGGACCCGGGCAGGTCTCAGGGATCGTCGCCGGAGCGGACGGATCGCCCGAACAGGAAGGGCCGCCATCGGAGGTCTCGCTCCAAGAAAAGATCGGCTTCCGCCTGTGCATCGCAATCGGGTGGTGCCAGGGACTCGGAACACTCCGGTGCGGGCAGCTGAACATTGCTGGGCCTACACGCCCTTTGTATGCTGCATACTGAACTGCTCTGCTTTGGCTGGTGAGACTGTTTCATTCTGTCCTTGATGTGCCAGTCGGTTCCCATGTGTAGACTTCAGTTATTGCCATGGGGACGCAGTAGGGCTCGGGGGGTACCATTTGTGGGCCTCAGACCCTCACGGATGTGAGTGTTGTTGGGGGGGTGGTGTGTGTGTGTCATTGTGGGGTTGTGGGGATCCATTGGTATGGCGGGCCCTGGGTCCTCTGTTTTGGACCCGGGTCTCTCCATGCCGCGACAGATACTTCAATGTTTTCTGAGGTATTGGGGTGGTGGGTGTGGGGCGTGGGGGGTTCTGGTGTTGCACTTGTTGGGGGGGTTCTGGGTTGGGAAAGGGGCGCTGGGTTTGCCGGCTGGGGGGGTGGGTCCACACATGTCTGAGGCTTTGATTCTTGTCGATTTGCGGGTTGCACCAGGGTGGGAGGGAGGGCCGGACTCTGGACTGTATATTGACAATGGCTGATACTGCGCTTCTGTCTCCTTCAAAGACCCTGCGGGTGGTGACATGGAATGTGCGGGGTATCCTGGATAAGATCAAGCGTGGGGCTGTGCTGCGGTGGGGGAAGAGGGAGATGGTGGATGTACTCCTGCTCCAGGAAACTCACATGCTGGGCTCCAAGGCCCTTAGCCTTCAGAGGTTCGGTTATCAACAGGTCTATCATGCTGGCTTTACGAGAAGATCACGGGGGGTGGCCATATTGATCCATCGTAGGGTGGCCTATGTCCATGAGAAGCAATGGATTGATCCTCAGGGCAGGTTTGTCTTTGTTAAAGGCCTACTGGGTTCCGAGCCGGTGGTCTTTGGAAGTGTTTACGCCCCTCCCCCCCTGCAATGGGCATTGTCTGAGCGGCTGTTTGCGTTGTGGGACGACATCCCCGAGGTCCTGACCGTGGTGGGGGGTGATTGGAATGAGGTCATGGATGTGGGCCTGGACCGCCTGAGGCGAGCGCATGTAGTGTCTGACCCCCCTCCCGCGGCTGCCCCCACCCGATTGTGTGCGACTGTGCGTAGTCTGGGCTGGATTGATGTGTGGCGGCATTTTCATCCCGCAGTGCAGGCCTTCACGTATGTATCGGCGGTGCATGGGTCCTTCTCGAGACTCGACTATCTGTTTGTACCGGGTGCCTGTCTGAGCCGTGTCAGGGACGCCGCGATACTCCCCAGGGGCCTCTCGGATCATTCCCCTGTCCTAGCCACCGTGACCCTCCCCTCTAAACGGCAACCCTTTCGCTGGCGTATGTCCGCCTGGCAGCTGCAGCGGCCGGAGTACGTAGCGCATTTACGCGAAGAGATCGATCACTTCTGGCGCGAGAACTTGGTGGGGGGTGTCGATGCCATTGGTGTGTGGGAGGCGCTGAAGCCTACGATCCGGGGCATTGATATAGCTTGGTGTGTGGCCGCTCGGCGGGAGCGTCGGGAGGCCATTGTGACTGCCGCGGCCCGCGTGGAGGAGCTGGAGCAGCGTGGTCGACTCGGGGTGACGAGGGCGTCTTGCGCCAGCTCCTGCAGGCCCAGCAGATGTATTCCTCGGTCCTGTACGAGGAGGCCCGACAGGCGTGGCTCGCCACGCGCAGCAGGGTGTATCAGTGGGGCGATAAGTCCTGCACTATGTTACATAGGCTTTGCCAGGCGACTTTCCAGCCCCTTGAGCTACCCGGCCTTACGGCGGAGGACGGCTCGGTTATGACCGACCCGGGTCGGTTGGCGGCTAGCTTTGCCCGCTACTACGAGGCACAATACGCTCCTCGTGACCCCTTGGTGGAGGACGAGATTGCCTCATACTTGGACGACCTACTTCCGCAGGCAGTCCCGGAGGAGACTAGAATGGCCTTGGAGGCCCCGCTTACGTCCGAGGAACTTGGGGAGGCCCTTGGCCAATTGAATACTGGGAAGGCGCCCGGCCCGAGCGGTTATCCTGCCGAATTTTATAAAAAGTTCCATGTCCAGCTGGGACCCCACTTTCGCAACGCCCTGGAGGCTGCGCGGACTAGAGGCGAGCTTCCACCTGACTGGCGTCATGCCGAGATTGTAGTCTTTTTGAAGCCAGGCAGGGCGCCGGACCGGCACGACTCTTACAGGCCGATCTCCCTCCTCAATATTGAGGCCAAGATTTTGGCGAAAGCCCTGGCGAACCGCCTTCTGCCCCACATCGCCGACCTGGTCCACCCTGACCAGGCCGGGTTCATGCCGCGCAGGGCCACCCGGCATAATATCCGGCGGGCGCAGGCAGCGATCGACGCCATGGGTGCTAGGGATGAACAGGCCGCACTCCTCCTTGCGGACATGGGCCTTTGATTCAGTGAGTTGGGCGTATTTGTTCACCTTGTTGGCCCGCCTCAATCTAGGGCCTGTCTTCCTGTCCTATATCCGCCTCCTATACACCAATGTTACGGCGTCGGTCCGTGTAGCCGGTGCGGTCTCGGGGCGCTTCCAAATCGGACGTGGTACTCGGCAGGGTTGCCCGCTGTCCCCCTATCTGTTCGCCCTGGCCATGGAGCCCCTGGCGTCGCGGATACGAATGGATGCCCGTCTACGTGGCTTTGTTTGGAACGATACCCTAACAGATAGGATTGCACTTTACGCAGACGACGTCCTCCTGTTCCTTACCGACCTGCGGCGCTCGGGCCCTCGAGTTTTGGAGATCATGCGGGGGTTTGGCGAAGTCTCAGGGCTCCACCTTAATCTGTCTAAATCGACCCTGTGGATTTTACATGGCGGAGTGGTTGTCGACCCTTGGGCCGCCGACCTGCGCGTGGCGACGGACGGCCTGAAATATTTGGGTGTCTTCCTCTCGACTTCGCGAGCCGTGGCCTGGACACGCAGTGTCTTGCCGGTGTGGGAACGGGTCCAGGCTGATGTCAAAACATGGTCCAGGATGCCCCTTACAATCTTTGGGAGGTCGGCCATCTTTAAGATGGTGGCGCTGCCGAGGCTGTTGTATCAACTCCAACACTTCCCGCACCCTATTGGCATGGAGTGGTTCCGCCAGGTGAACTCTGTGCTGAGCCGCTTCCTGTGGGATGGCGGTGCAGCCAGGGTGGCCCTGAGGACGTGCTTTCTGTCCACATACTGTGGTGGTTTGGCCACATCCGACCTCCTCTCCTACTACCAGGCGTCCCATCTACTTGTCCTCAATGACTGGTGGTACGGGGATAGGAGTGACCCGGCCTATGCCCTGGAAAGACATCTCATGGGAGATCGTACGCTCCACACCATTCTTTATTCGGCCCGTATACGCCGTGGGTTGCCGTCGGTAACTAAAGTGGTCTTTGCAGTGTGGCGGCAGTCTCTGCGCCGCATGGGTTGGTGGGGCAAATTAACGGCTGAAACGCCGCTGTGGCACAATGGTTTGCTCCCGGAACTGGCGGCCCTGGCCGGGTTCGAGGGTTGGGAGGCCATTGGAATTACACAACTGGGCCAGGTCGTATCAGGCGCCACCCTCAAGTCCTTTGAGGAACTCCGTGTGGAGTTCCAGATGCCTCAGTCCCAGTTCTTCCGATACCTACAGCTGAGGCATGCCCTCGCCCCGAGCGTTGCCGGCCTCGACTCCCTGCCGGAGTTCAGTCCGCTTGAGGCAAAAGTGTTTATGGGAGACTTGGGCGACAAGAAGGTCTCTAAGATCTATCAGTCACTTGTTACTCACTGCTCATCCACTCTCAGCTCCCTTCGGGAGGCGTGGGAGGTAGACGTGGGCGCCCTGGATGAGGACGATTGGAGGGAGGCGCTGGAGTCCCCGCGCGGCACCGCTATTGCGGTTCGGCTCCGCCTGATACAATTCAAATACCTGCATCGTGCCTATTATACACGTGAACGTCTGTGGAAGGCTGGTTTGATTGCGTCATCGGAGTGCCTGCGCTGTGGGGAAGTGCCTGGCTCCCTGCTGCATACGGTGTGGTCGTGTGGTCGCCTGGCTGGATTCTGGAGGGGCGTATGGAGTTGCCTGGCTGAGGTCCTGGGCTGGGATCTTCCTCGAACCCACCGGCTAGGCCTACTGCACATTATGGAAGGGGTTGGGGGCAACATGTATAAGCGTCATCTGTTGCTCCTGGGCCTGGTGGTTGCTAAGCGTGACCTGGCTCGGGCCTGGAAATCTGTGAGGGCCCCCCCCCTGTCGGCGTGGAAGGCTGGGCTGGACTACTTTATGGGTCTTGAAAAACCGGTCTTTGAGGCGCGGGGCTGCCCACGCAAACACTTCAAGATCTGGAAGCGGTGGGCCGACTACCGTGGCCTGTCCTTGGAACCCCCGGCGGAGCAGGAGGAGGACATTTGATCGCAGTGACTTTCTGGCCCGAATGGCAAAACCCTGGTTGCATTATACCTGCTTCTTCTATGTGTATCGTCTTTGTGTTGCTTCTGTACATGTGTGGCGGGGGGGGGTGTTGGGTACGGGTGGGGGTGTAGTTGGGGTTGGGATGGGTTGTTAGGGCATTTTTAAAAACTGAGCTTCACTGACACTTGCTTCATGGAATACTATGTATGTCACCATTACATCGATACTGTTGTGGGGATCTTGGTGTGTGAAGATACCACATTCTGGATACTCTTTTGCTCAATAAAATTGGTTGTGAAAAAAAAAATCCAAACCAGATTGCTTTTCCACATGCATGTTTGCAGCTCCCCATGTGGAAAAGCATTTCTGGCTCCCGAAGGGCGCAGGGAGCCAGCAGGACCGTGGGGGCATTGTGGCTCCCCCCACGGTCCCCAACATTTTATATAAGCCCCAGGGGATGGGTCCCCAGGATATTAGAAATTACTGATAGGAGCTATTTTTTTACAGTAAAATTAGAATTTGCGCACCCATCGTGGCGCTCAGTGCAACCCCCTGATTTGCACGCGCTGGATCCATGACTCCTAATTTGTAGGGTGCACGACACCAGTGCCTTTGGTGCACAACTTCTACCCTATTGGGAGCCGGCACTGCTTTTCCACATGGGGAACTACTAACATACAGCTCCCCATGTGGAAAAGCAATCTGATTTAGATTTTGAAAGAGAGAACAGATTTCCTTTCTATCGGAGGGCGGGCTTGACACCCCCACTACAGGAGCCGACCCTCCCACAATAAATAAAGCCCCGGGGAGTGGTTCTCCCCAGGGCTTAGGAGACCTTGCAGCCCCCCAACCATTTTTTTTGTAGTCCGGGGAGGAGGGGGGGGGGGGGTAACGAGTGCTCCAGGAAGGGGGCAACGCAGTCCCCCTCCCACAATACATAGAGCCCCGGGGTCGTGGTCCCCGCGGCTTTGGGGACCTTGGACCCCTCCCCCCACCATTTTTTATTTTAGCCAAGGGGGTGACGATTTCTGGGGCTGGGGGCTCCTATGGGCCCTCCATAAAATGTAATAACCGGATTCAAGCTTCCTAGGACTGGTTTCTGACATTACAGCCGTCTTCAGCCAGGCTTGCTTGAATCCAGTGGCAAAGTGAGCAAGGGACTCACGTCTGAGCATACCCTGCCAACTTATGGCAGACAAAGCGGTACTAAAGGGGGTGGTGATGGACGGAGCATCTGAACCAATCAAACACTCACACCCAGTCAACAGATCTGGGTTTAATCCATCACAGTTCTTTAGCCAACTCTGCCACCCCAGTTCAGACATGGCCATATGAAAATCAGTCTGACCCTGTGCCTCATGGGAATAGTCCAGCCCAAACTGCCAAGCCATGCCTTCCCTGGACCGGATTCAAGCTTCCTAGGACCGGTTTCTGACATTACTGCTGTCTTCAGCCAGGCTTGCTTAAATCCAGTGGCAAAGTGAGCAAGGGACTCACGTCTGAGCATACCCCACTCTGCCACCCCAGTTCAGACAAGCCACAAAATGGCTGACAACAGTTCCTGGTTTTGAATGTTGACAACCACTTGACAGCCAATTAGCATTCAGCGCGTGAAGGGTGCGCTTATGGTACGATGACGATCCTCGCACACTCCGCGGACCCACTGCGCCCATAGATATATAAATTACTTTAACGTAATTTTCTCAGGAACTACTGAACAGAATGACACCATTCAAGCAAAAGGCACAAGTCTGAACTGATTACTACCTCTTTGCCAAATTTGGTGTAATTCCGTTAAGCCGTTCGGGCTGTAGCTGTGGCTAAATGTCCAATGGGAAATTGCATGGGGGAAACACGTTTTGAGACCCCTTTTTTCTCGGCCCCCACTTGACAAATCACCCCGAAACTTTCAAGATAGGAGCGGACCAGAGCTGACCAAAAGTTTGGAAACTCAGGCAAAGATTCATCAATCAGCCCCAAAGTTATTGGGAATAGAGTGTTGCAGATTTCCTATGCATAATAGATCCTAACTATAACTACCTACTGGTGACCGCCAGTAGGTAATATATATATATATATATATATATATATATATATCCAAGTAAGTACAGCAGCCGCTGCACTCCGCTATGACCCCTCCTCTTGCAACAGCGGTCCGTACCGGGCAGCGAGCCCAATCAATTCAAACAGTTCACACTCACGTCTATTGGTCAAACGACAGTGCAAAGTACGGACACCAATTTGCGTGTTCTTTAGTTGTTTATTCATCCATGACAAACAGAAACAATGTCTCTCGACGCGTTTCGGGGCTCCTCCCCTTAGTCACGAGTGGTTGGAAAGGTGATTCGTGCAAACAGTTATAGTGTCAATCACGTGGTGTGCAATAAACAAAAATAAACATTAACAAAATACTGTCGCGTTCACAGACGCGAAAATAAAAATAACAACTTGGAAGCGGCATATTTGGATCATGTAAAATGTACTTGTGGGAGTTATATGTCTAATACACAATTTTTGTAGAAAACGTAAACTCATTTACTCGCGAAGTGACTGACTGTGTGCATCAAGAAGTGTTTTGCCCACTGGGGCAGGAACTGTAACCGTAAATGAGTTTTACTATATATTCGTAGCTGATATTCTGAATTCGCTATCACATACAGTCTGCCATTTAAGACCTGTGATAGTTTGTAAAATACCATGCAACTAATGTGTTTTACGTTTTCTACAAAAATTGTGTATTAGACATATAACTCCCACAAGTACATTTTACATGATCCAAATATGCCGCTTCCAAGTTGTTATTTTTATTTTCGCGTCTGTGAAGGCGACAGTATTTTCTTTATGTTTATTTTTGTTTATTGCACACCACGTGATTGACACTATAACTGTTTGCACGAATCACCTTTCCAACCACTCGTGACTAAGGGGAGGAGCCCCGAAACGCGTCGAGAGACATTGTTTCTGTTTGTCATGGCTGAATAAACAACCAAAGAACACGCAAATTGGTGTCCGTACTTTGCACTGTCGTTTGACCAATAGACGTGAGTGTGAACTGTTTGAATATATATACATATATATATATATATATATATATATATATATATATATATATATATATATATATATATATATATATATATATATATATATATATATATATATATATATATATATATATATATAGATATTTTGCATCCAAAGGTCTCTTTTTCGGAAGCGCACACATCAGCAGAATTTAAAAGCACTCCAGCTTTCCGTTTTGAATATTTTCCTTTTGCCTTACGCGTTTCAGTGCACTCGCACCTTGGTCACAGGCAGTCAAGTCTCGGTGCAGTAATGATGAAATCACTGTGTTAACCAGCATGCTTCTTTATAGTACTTCCCTCTAGTGGGCGTCAACACTTGTTCGTTTTTGTGTTGCATGCTGGACTTAGTAGTGTCTATTCATATTCTTATCGCCTTCGTAGGCTCCGCACTTCAACCAATTATTGACATTGTTCATTACCCTCCAGGGGGTTTTCAACTCACGGTTCGCTGGCCATTGTCGGCTTGAGACTGCTGTTCCAAGGCTGCGCTCGGTAGATTCCAGGCTTAGAGGTTCCCTTTTTCTTGGGGATGGTGTAGCTTCCACGGCTAGACAGCCGTTGTATTGTTTTGCATCCAAAGGCTTCTTGTTCGGAAGCGCACACAACAGCAGAATTTAAAAGCACTCCAGCTTTCCGTTTTGAATATTTTCCTTTTGCCTTACGCGTTTCAGTGCACTCGCACCTTGGTCACAGGCAGTCAAGTCTCGGTGCAGTAATGATGAAATCACTGTGTTAACCAGCATGCTTCTTTATAGTACTTCCCTCTAGTGGGCGTCAACACTTCTTCGTTTTTGTGTTGCATGCTGGACTTAGTAGTGTCTATTCATATTCTTATCGCCTTCGTAGGTTCCGCACTTCAACCAATTATTGACATTGTTCATTACCCTCCAGTGGGTTTTCAACTCACGGTTTGCTGGCCATTGTTGGCTTGAGGCTGCTGTCCAAGGCTGCGCTCGGTAGATTCCAGGCTCAGAGGTTCCCTTTCTCTTGGGGACGGTGCAGCTTCCACGGCTAGACAGCCGTTGTATTGTTTTGCATCCAAAGGTCTCTTGTTCGGAAGCGCACACAACAGCAGAATTTAAAAGCACTCCAGCTTTCCGTTTTGAATATTTTCCTTTTGCCTTACACGTTTCAGTGCACTCGCACCTTGGTCACAGGCATATATATATAAGGGCCGTGAACTAATTGATCAGGCACTGTGTAGATAAAAATTGTAAATATGTGTATAGAACTTATAGGGCTCTATAATGTAATATACTATATGTACAGAAGAAGTCTGCACAGATATGTAAAATACGAAATTGGGGATACACCCCCACACAAAGAGAGAGTAACCGAAATTGGTTGAAATGTAAATACATGGTATCCAACATGAAATATGTAAAAAGTGTGCACGTCATGGTAATACTTGTTGTTGTCAAACACTTTAATTTTTGCACTTAGCACTTTATCTGTCGCCATTTTGGAACAGTTTGAAATGCCTTGTATTAACATACAACAAGATGGCCGCCACGAAAAGAGTAATGGACCATCATCTATTTCGATGATATGAAGGAGGGCGGATAGTTTAAAATGGCGAGAAAGTTTGCACAATACTGACACTGACGAAGCCTGTGAGCGAAACGCGTCTGTTGGGGGTGTAGGGGGTTTGGAAATAAATCTATTTTTGTGATCACTACATCGGAGTGCTTGCCATTTTTCTGGACGCAATTGTTTGGAAGTACGCTGCGATACTTAAGCGCCTCACCAGCGCTGGCTTGGAGCACCCGGGACACTGGGGAGCGGTGGCGGTGAAGGAGCTGTGAAGTAACTGATTTTGGCCGCTTGCCCCGAGGATAATAGTGGATATCAGCAACGGAGGAACGGATGCCGACCTCCGGGTGATTGAAAGAGAGAAGGCAACTGGAGAACCTCCGTCACCCGCAAACCGAGAGAGGACGACCGAAGGACGCCGACATTGCGTGGGTGCTCGACGGACGTCACCAAGGTTTGCGGTGAGTGGCGGATGCGAACTCGTGTAAGCCCTTGTAAGAGACACTTCTCATATCCTTTTCCCGCAAGGTGTTATACCATCTTTTTCCAAACCCCCTAAAAAGCGTGTGGTATGTCACCGCCCCGCGAACTGTTTATTTAAAAGACTGCACACTCTATCACTATGGCAACAATGGGAGAACTTACAAGTGAGAGGGAGGCCGCTGACAATGTTATGTTTATGTCGGCAAGAGATAAACCAGCGAACATAAACAATACTACCCTGCCGACAAATGAAACCACCAACCTGAAGAGCCTTTTTCAAAAACTAGAAAGGCTACAAGAACGTGAAGTAAGGAAGTGGTGGGAGGCCACCTCCCTTGAGAGATACATAGACTGCAATAGAGTCCCCCGAGGTCTACGCATTTATACAATCCCCTCTTATGAGAACCCGGACCCGGCCCTTTTAAAAGACTGGGCAGAATACACGGCAGAGTCATCTAAGGGGATGGTCAGATTGCTCATCAAATATGCTTGGAGCGACCGTGATAAATGCTTGAAAGATATAGCAGACCTGGAAGTGGAAATTGCGAAGGACAAGGACACGAAAGCCTGTGAGGAATTGCGCACAGCGATGGCAAAGAGACTCAAGAAGTATGAGATGGGAATACGCAAAAGGAAACAGACTAAATTCCAGAGAGATGAGCAAGACTATTTGTCAGGCAGAATTCTGACGTTTGCACGGAAATTTGACGCCACACGCAAAAGATTAGCCCAAGGCACCTCACAAGCAACAGCCATAGATACTGAGGAATCGGAAGTGTAAACATCAGACGGGGAACAAAATGCAGCCCCGGCAGCGAAGGAAAAGGAGGCAGTGAAACCTTTTTTCGACGAGTACCAGGTAATGAAAGAAACCCGCCAAAGACCACAATTAAGGAACCATCCGCCCCAACAAAATCAAAGAGGAGGACGAGGCGGGGGAGGAGGCACAAGGGGAGGCTCTCAGGGTACCACCACCCCGATGGTCACACGGAGTGCCTCCAATCGATGGAGAAAGTGAATACCAAGGAAGATAACAACGTCATTAACCTATTGAAAAGGATCTTGACGGCTGATGAGACCAATGTACTCAAAAATGGTTTAAGTTTCTGTCCAACAAGGGAATTCAATCTAGTGGACGCCAAAATAGACTTGTTCAGATACATAAGGAAATTAAAGTTCAAAAAAATCTTCCTACAGAACCCTGAAAGAGCGAAGGAAGTAAAGAGCATGCAAATGAAGACAATCTCCTGGAGGTTTTGTTGACTTCAACACAAGAACTACAAAACCAAGAGCAGGAAGCAATGTTACAGAACGGACTTTGCTCTGAACAAGCCAGAGATCCGAGCAACTTAAAGAATAAATCAAGAAAACTGCCAAACACACCACATGATGCAATCGATGTGTTCAATGATGCGATAACGGCAGATCTGGAGAAAATGGCAAATAAAAAAATGGATATTAAATCATCTAATATCACAAGGAAGGAATGGGCAGCAATTAAATCCTTACGAGATGACAAAACAATTGAGATCAAGCCCTCAGACAAGGGTGGAAACATTGTTATTTTTAGTAAGGAAAATTACGAACAGGAGGCACATAGACAATTAAGAGACAAGGAATGCTATGTCACAGTGAAAAGAGAGGAATATGTGAAAAGCACCATTGCCTACGAGAAACTCTTGAACCAATGGAAAAATTATGGTATGTTAAGCCCTGAAGAATTCTCTTTCTTACATTGTGATTCCCCCATGCTGCCCACGTTTTACCATCTGCAAAAAATCCATAAAAATGCCAGGAGACCACCAGGGAGGCCGATTGTTTCGGCAATTGGCAGCCTCTTAGAAAACACTTCACGTTTCATTGACACTTATCTAGCACCAATCGTGAAGGACTTGCCCTCTTATGTAAGAGACACGCAAGACTTCCTGCGCATTATGGACAATGTCTCTTGGGAAAAGGATATGTTGTTAATAACACTTGATGTTGTTAATTTGTACACATGCATAGATCACGAGAAAGGACTAGAGGCCACTAAGTGGTTTTTGGAGAAAAAACAAGCCAAATACCGGGCACACAGTGACATGCTTTTGTGTATGATAAAATTTTGTCTGTTCAATAATTATTTCCTTTTTGCAGGCCAACTGTATAAACAGATCAGGGGCACTTCAATGGGCTCGTGCTTCTCTCCCAGCTACGCGAATTTATTTGTGGGCTGGTGGGAGAAGCACGAGGCATGGGGAGGTGACAACGAAAAGTGGAATGAGAGGATATTGATGTGGACCAGATACATTGATGATCTGTTTATTGTCTGGCGGGGAGACAGGGCCTCGGCTGAGGAGTATGTCTCATCACTGAACAATAATGACCTGAATCTACAATTCACCTGTACAATCAGTGAAAAAAGTGTATGTTACCTAGACCTAGAGGTGTTTGTGGAAAATGATCATCTCCAAACCAGACTCTATAGGAAGCCGACGGCAGGGAATGCCGTTTTACATGCGGCTAGTCATCATCCTAGGAGTCTGGTTAGGAACGTACCCTATGGTGAATACCTACGACTCAAAAGAAACTGCTCAGAGGAGACTGATTTTAAGAATGCCCAGAAAGAAGCCAGTAATAGATTTCAGGCGAGGGGTTATTCTAGTAACATCTTACAACAGGCAACCGCAAAAGCAGACACCATTGATAGGAGGGATCTCCTGGTGGTTAAGAAGTCGAAAAAAGATAACGATCAGGTCAGAATGATAACTACATTTAACAGTAAATCCGGGGAACTGGTCCAGTCCTTTAAGAGAAACTGGCATTTATTAAAAACTGATAACGTTTTGAAAAAACACTTACCTGATGGACCTATGGTAACCTACAGGAGATGCCACTCACTCTCGGACCATCTGATCCACAGCCATTACTCCCCTGAAATAGTGAACCCGACTACCAACAAGATTGTTGGCTTTTTTCCATGCCTACGCTGTAAAGCATGTAAGTACAGTAAAAAAATCAAGGAATACCCAGGAAGAACGGGTGAGGATAGACCAAACAGAATGATCACGAAACATCTTAATTGTAATTCAGAATATACAGTATACTGCTTGGTCTGCCCGTGCAGAAAACGATATATAGGGAGTACCATCAAACCTACCAAAATGAGAATCCTGGAACACATGAGGGCTATCGTGAACACTGATAAGACCTATCCGATAGCCCGTCACTTTGCTGAACACCACCAAGGCAAACAGGGATTTACTCATGTACTACTGCATAGATCAGATTCCTAAATCAGAGCGGGGGGGGGAATAGGGAGAAAGCCCTCCGCATTATGGAATCCAGATACATCATGGACCTCAAGACCATGACACCGTGGGGTCTCAATAATGATGCAGAAATGTGGGTACACCTTTAAAGTATCCTGTTCTTGAGCACTGATAATAAGACTCTGTCAGTAAGCTATAACAAAATTCCTGGGTAGATGAGAACAATAACAAACTGAAGCCTTGTAAATATGTCTGTCACTCCCTATAAATACCGTGTAAATATATAAAAAAAGACACTTATATGTTTGTAAATAGTGATACCACACTGTTTCTGGTTACCAGCCCATACAGGGCTTCACAAAAAGAAGGGCCGTGAACTAATTGATCAGGCACTGTGTAGATAAAAATTGTACATATGTGTATAGAACTTATAGGGCTCTATAATGTAATATAATATATGTACAGCAGAAGTCTGCACAGATATGTAAAATACGAAATTGGGGATACACCCCCACACAAAGAGAGAGTAACCGAAATTGGTTGAAATGTAAATACAGGGTATCCAACATGAAATATGTAAAAAGTGTGCACGTCATGGTAATACTTGTTGTTGTCAAACACTTTAATTTTTGCACTTAGCACTTTATCTGTCGCCATTTTGGAACAGTTTGAAATGCCTTGTATTAACATACTACAAGATGGCCGCCACGAAAAGAGTAATGGACCATCATCTATTTCGATGATAAGAAGGAGGGCGGATAGTTTAAAATGGCGAGAAAGTTTGCACAATACTGACACTGACGAAGCCTGTGAGCGAAACGCCTCTGTCGGGGGTGTAGGGGGTTTGGAAATAAATCTATTTTTGTGATCACTACATCGGAGTGCTTGCCATTTTTCTGGACGCAATTGTTTGGAAGTACGCTGCGATATATATATATATATATATATATATATACATTACCTACTTGCGATAGCCAGTAGGTATATATAGTTAGGATTATTTTCCTATGGGACTTTTGAAAATTCTATGTCTAATAACTTTGGCGTTTGTGGACGGAATCGGCTGAAATTTTCAGGAAAATGGCACATTTTGTTTCTGAGCAGCCCTTGAAAATTTGGGGGGGTTTCGTAAAGGGGGGGCCGAGAAAAAAGGGGGGTCCCACAACGCGTTTTTCCCATGTTAATTTCCATAGGGCGTTTGGCCTCACTTTTAGCTCGAACGGCTGAATGGATTTGCACGAAACTTGGCAAAATTGTAGGGACTGTTAGCCCGATGTGCCTTTGCTGGGTCTCAATATATGTGCTCCAGTGGATTTTGAGAAATTAACGTTTTAAAAAAGTTATATATCTGTGACAGCGTCCTGGATAGCGCACCAGTTCGCGTACTTTTCGCGTAACGGAGCTTTGCGAAGCGAAGCTGATTGGCTCTCCGGTGTCTGTCAACATTCTAAACAGTCCGTAGCGGCCGCCATTTTGTCTCTCGGTAGGATCGAGAGACAAGAGGAGGCCAAAACGAAGGGGGAAATAAAGGAAAGGGGGCAAGGTAGACCCCTTCTGACCCCCTAGGATTGATGAGGGGGATATTAAAGTGTCCCGCGGGGTCAAAAAAAAAAAAAATTTGCGATTTTTCGTCGTAGAGGCATTGTAAACAGTCCGGAGCAGCCGCCATCTTGTCTCTCGGTAGGATCGAGAGACAAGAGGTGGAGAAAAACTAAGGGGGAAATGAAGGAAAGGGGGCAAGGTAGACCCCTCCTGACCCCCTAGGATTGATGAGGGGGATATTAAAGTGCCCCGCGGGGCAAAAAAAAAAAAAATTGTGATTTTTCCCCGTAGAGGCGCGTCCCGGTACGCGAACTGGGCAGCTAAGTGGGCAGCTAACCGGCAGCGTAACAGGAGTCTGAGCTGATTGGCTGTCAACTTTGTAAACAGTCCGGAGCGGCCGCCATCTTGTCTCTCGGTAGGATCGAGAGACAAGAGGTGGTGAAAAATGAAGGGGGAAATGAAGGAAAGGGGGCAAGGTAGACCCCTCCTGACCCCCTAGGATTGATGAGGGGGATATTAAAGTGCCCCGCAGGGCAAAAGGAAAAAAGAAAAAAAAATTGAGATTTTTCGAGGTAGAGGCGCTTCCCGGTACGCCAACCGGGCAGCTAAACGGTAGCGTAACGGGAGTCCGACATCTTGTGTTTTGGAGCGTCCGGTTTGCGTACCAGGTAGCGTTCCGGTAAGCAGAACAAGGGGAAAACCAAAAGAAACAGTAAAAAAGTAAAATAAAATTTAAAGGAATAGATTTCCACCAAACTTGGCAAAATTGTAGGGACTGTTTGTTTGATGTGCCTTTGCAAGGCCTCAAGATATGTGCACGTGTGGATTTTGTCTAATTAAGGTTAAAAACAATATATATATATATCTGTAAGCGTGCTCTGACGCGCTTACGTTACGGGTTTTGTTTGCGCTGCAGAGACGATACGTCACGTTTATGTGACGCGTCATGAGGCGTCTCACGTGGCTACGTGATACGTCACGTAATAAAGGATATATTTTACAGCTATAGATATTAGCTTTTAAAAAACCAATGAAATTCACTGAAAAAACCATAGGTTATAGACCATATATAGTTAGGAATTTGCATTTACAAAACCTTGAAAATTCACTGAAAAAACCATTGGTTATAGACCATATATAGTTAGGGATTAGCATTTACAAAACCTTATTTTACTCGCATAAAACCATTGAAATTCGCATATATAGTTAGTTGCGCTAACTATATATCGCGCACCCGCAATCCACTGCTGATGATGTCACATATTACATCATTCATGACATGGTCAGTGACATCACTGATGACATCACTGATGACATCTCAAATGACATCACTGATGACATCACTGATGACATCACCCAGTGACTTTATGTTTCTGTAAAGTTAAAATATGTCTTACATATTGAAGAATGAGTGGATGTATAAGTGTCTGGATGAAGGATTTAGTAGGTGCATGACTGACTGTATGAGTGAGTGATTTAATGTGTCTCACTGAGTGCATGGGTTAGTGACTAAACTGTCTTAATTTGTGTATCATTATGTCTGTTGTTCTGTAAACTGCTGCATGTGTTGATCAGTAGCTATATGAGTAACTATATGGGTTATTGATTGGTTGCCCAAGTATTTGTATGGGAGACTGAGTGTGTGTGTGGGTGGCTGGGAGGTGTGTGACTCTGTGCATAGATGTGTGAGTAGTTGATTCACTATATGTATGGGTTCAAAAGTGCATGTGGAAACAGCTGTATGGGCGGTTGACTGTGCATGAGTGTATTGGTGAGTGAATGGATATCTCAGTGCTACATGTCAAAGTAAGTACATATGTAAAACACAGTACATGTGAGAGTTGACATATATAAATAACTGTGCATAAGAGCCAGTGAATGTGTGAGTGGCTGTATGGATCATTGTGAACATGTATCAGGGATTGTATAAGAGAGTAAATATGTGTTAGTATATGTTTGAATAAGTAAGGTGTGTATAACTGTATAGTTGAGAAAATGGAGGTGTGATTGATTCTTTGCATGACTGGCTAGGTGTGTGAGTAACTCCATGGATAAGTGACAGTCTGTGAGTGTCTGTTTACACTGATTGTATCTAAGGTTATATTAAAGTCTGAAGATGTTCATTGTATTATCACATAAATGATATCATCAGTGATGTGATCAGTAATGTCAAATGAGATGTCATCAGTGATGTCATCAGTGATATCATTTGAGATGTCATCAGTGATGTCATCAGTGATGTCATTTGAGATGTCATCAGTGATGTCATCAGTGATGTCACTGACCATGTCATGAATGATGTAATATGTGACATCATCAGCAGTGGATTGCGGGTGCGCGATATATAGTTAGCGCAACTGACTATATATGCGAATTTCAATGGTTTTATGCGAGTAAAATAAGGTTTTGTAAATGCTAATCCTTAACTATATATGGTCTATAACCAATGGTTTTTTCAGTGAATTTTCAAGGTTTTGTAAATGCAAATTCCTAACTATATATGGTCTATAACCTATGGTTTTTTCAGTGAATATATATATATATATATATATATATATATATATATATATATATATATATATATATATATATATATATATATATATATATATATATATATATATATATATATGTGTGTGTGTGTGTGTGTGTGTGTGTGTGTGTGTGTGTGTGTGTGTGTGTGTGTGTGTGTGTGTATATATATATATATATATATATATATATATATATATATATATATATATATATATAATGTCAGTCAGAGTATCTTAAAACTTTTATAAATGCAGACATTGGTGGGGGAGCAGGCACAATGCCAAGTATTCAATTTTTCCACACATTTTAAGGCTGCTGGTGAGACAACTTTATCGAATCAATCCTCTCTGCTAGCACATTTGTGTGATTTCAGAGGTCAGCATTTTGAATATTGTTAAGACCATCTCATCATTCCATCTTCCATGGGTTGATAAAGTAAGTATAATCAAATGTGTTAATTGCAGCAGGTGTTCTTTACAGTGCTTGGAGAAGGCCAGCTGAAGAACCACATAAAACGCCTGGCTTTTATAATAGCTATACAGGAAAGGAAATCCAGCTGAAGATGGTGGAGGCAGACAGGACCTCAGATCTGTTTGTTGTGCTTGAGGTTGTGAAGAGGGGTGGTGATGAAGTGATTTGTGTGTGTGTGTGTCTCTCCTGTGACTCCCAGCCTCCCCCACACAGCCAGTCCAATGGGATGAACAGTCAGTTAATGGTGCTCATGCTGGAGCAGTAAAAACACAAAGTTTGTGGATTTTTAAAAATCTTTCTTTGCTTTCATTTGCTTGTGGTGTCGGTGGAATCCCTCACTGGCAGTCCCACAGGAAATGAAAGAGTCCTTTCTTCAATTTGATGTCATTTTGATTAATGGGTCAGGATGTCTTGAGGAAGTGCCATCACCTGGTAGCCTGCAGTGTGTTTACATAAAGGAGTATTTTTTGCTTTAGTGGGCTTTGCAGTGGCATGATTCACTTCATTCTTTACACCTAAGAGCTTCATTTATATATTTGGGGGTGCATGTCATGATTAGCTACTTGCTCGTATTTTAACCCCTTCGATGCTTGTGACGGAACCATTCCGTCATCAGTCACGGTTGAGCTGTGCTGATGACGGAATGGTTCCGTCACGACCACACCCAGTTATGGAATGTCCAGCACCGGGGGGAAATCGGGGCAGCACGCAAGGTGTTAAAATGTTTTTTCTATGTATGAAAATTATGGAGCAACTTTTTTTTTTTGCTCGAGCTGAGTGACCAATAGCTTTTCTCACTGTTTTTTTCACTTGCTTGCGCTGGCCTATTCCACTGTCACAGTCCAGCCCATGTTTACGAACTGCTCACCATCCCAAGTTTGTCCTTTCCTGAGGAAGACCCTGGCTAGCTTCCTGGCTTGTAGGTGCATCTCTTATCTATAATACGAAGCCTCCACGTGCTATTCTCAGGTTTTCTGCAATAACTGGAGGGTCTGAGTGCTATAACTCCAAAATGCTGTTTTAACATGCATCTGAGGGGACCTGGAAACGTCCAGATCTTATTTGCTTGTGTGGATGGGATTCAGTCTTAGGAATGGCATCCAGTGTCTAAGCTGCCTGTTGCACCTGGTTGTCTCACATATTCGGGATTTTTGCATAATTTATGGTGGAATAGAAGTCACGAACCTTCAGAAGGTGGATGCAGTTTGCAGCCTGTATGGTCATACCCATATAGTGGTTTAGATTCATTTGCTTCTGAAGTGTTAAATGCAGATTAATATCAAGTACATAAAACTTGGGTCCTGCCTGTTTTTCCGCAGCACAATGTGTGTGCTGTCCATTACTTCAGGGTGCTGCCCCTCTCTTTGAAATAGAATCTGTTTCATTAAAACCTTATAGGTCTTCCTCGTCCCAGTCATTTAAATATGAGGTGGTACCGCATAGCTTCCAGCAGTCCGGCCTCAGAGAATGACTAGGGACTGTGGGTCTCTTCTATTACCCTTTCCCCTGATTTAACAAAGCCATAACTGTGTCTTGCGCCAAAAAACAGCACAGAATTACTAGTAATTTTGTAGTGATCATACTGAGGCAGGTAAGTGTGGAAACACTATGTTTAATGTCCGTTCATCTCCACATCTTCCAGGGATAACAGTAACTGCCCCCCCAGTATTGAAAGATACACATTCCGTAACCATAACAGTGACATCATAGAAACATGAAACTAATTTCAGGGAAAGACTAGAAAGGCTACTACAGTTTTCCTCTTTTTCGAGGCAATCTTAAATCAGGCCTTCTTTGTCCTTTCTCAGTATTCGTTGACGACAGCACGGCTGATTATCGCTTATTTAACTCATACTTTGAGTATAATTATTGCCGTAATTAAAAGTCAATCACGAATACTAAGAACAGCTGTTACCCTTTGTAAATGATAGACCTAGAATATGAGCCAACTGTCGGTCTTTGTGGCATAGATTAGCTTCCGTCACAAGGAGCTCACTGTAAGCAAAAATGTGCAGCAAGTGCATTTATTCCCCAGTTGCGGGCATTTAGAAAACAATTAGAGCGTTCACTGTCTCGTTAATGATAAGAGAACATAGTCTATACGCAGCACCTCCTGGAAGGACGCGCTGTACGCCATATCATATGCAATAAAACTCAAGGCGATAACGTTCATGTGAAGGTCTGTGAGGTAAAGATATACCATCAAACTACACGCCTTCAGGAGTGGAAAACTATGGAAATGGGTGATACCGCGTTGCTAAGGAAACTGAGGGCCCGATTCAAAGAATGTACTTACTACTTTTGGCATTCACAGAATGCATTTACTACTTTTGGTATTCATAGAATGAACTTACTCATTTCGGTATTCACAGAAGTTAGGACTACTAACTTTAGGACGCCTAAATGCCTTCTGTGAATACCGAAAGTCTTAAAATTACGATTTTTCTCAATTTAGTAGTAATAAAGTTAGGACTACTAACTTTAGGATGCCTAAATGCCTTCTGTGAATACCGAAAGCCTTAAAATTATGATTTTTCTCAATTTAGTAGTAGTAAAGTTAGGACTACTAACTTTAGGATGCCTAAATGCCTTCTGTGAATACCGAAAGTCTTAAAATTAGGATTTTTCTCAATTTAGTAGTAGTAAAGTTAGGACTACTAACTTTAGGACGCCTAAATGCCTTCTGTGAATACCGAAAGTCTTAAAATTATGATTTTTCTCAATTTAGTAGTAGTAAAGTTAGGACTACTAACTTTAGGATGCCTAAATGCCTTCTGTGAATACCGAAAGTCTTAAAATTAGGATTTTTCTCAATTTAGTAGTAGTAAAGTTAGGACTCCTAACTTTACTACTACTAAATTGAGAAAAATCGTAATTTTAAGACTTTCGGTATTCACAGAAGGCATTTAGGCGTCCTAAAGTTAGTAGTCCTAACTTTACTACTACTAAATTGAGAAAAATCGTAATTTTAAGACTTTCGGTATTCACAGAAGGCATTTAGGCGTCCTAAAGTTAGTAGTCCTAACTTTACTACTACTAAATTGAGAAAAATCGTAATTTTAAGACTTTCGGTATTCACAGAAGGCATTTAGGAGTCCTAAAGTTAGTAGTCCTAACTTCTGTGAATACCGAAATGAGTAAGTTCATTCTGTGAATACCAAAAGTAGTAAGTGCATTCTGTGAATGCCAAAAGTAGTAAGTTCATTCTGTGAATCGGGCCCTGAGTGATTTTCAGAAGTGACTGCACAGTTTCATCAATGTATTTTGCTGCACTATTGGCCTCTAATTTGCCTTGTTTGTGTTTGTTTTTTCCCCACTTTCCGTGTACTTTGACTTCACTGCAATCTAAATAAAAAATGTGGAGCAAAAAATGCGTGGTGTAGGCATGCAGAGTATTTCCCTGTGTTGTTCCATCATAAAACCATGTACTGGCACAAGACTTTGAAATAATGCTTATAGGGCATGCACTTAAAGTTACAGAACAGAGAATTTTGTACTTGTAAACCAACACTAATCTCTACATGGACTGATTCCCCCTATTGTGGGTGCCCTAGCATTTCGCATGATTCTCAGCCAAACAGTTAACAGCATGTAGGGTCATAAATCCTTGTCACACTTTGGTCAGCCCTGGCACTGGAGAGCTGTAGTCCCTAATTTGCTGGAGGTTTGTCTGTGAGAAATAGATTCCCAGAGACTATCAAGGGATGTTTGCCACCACCATAGAATCACAGAGAATAAGAATATAATAAGAGAGTCTTTCTTAACCTGGGGTCAGAGGACCTCTAGGGTTCGCAGTGCCTACAAAGGGGGTCAGCAACTGTTTTGAATTTTAAGTAATATTAGACGAATAACACAGTATGAATACTTGAAAAAGCAAAATGGAAAATTCTAAAATTCACTGTAAAAGGAATAGGAAAGTGAAAGCTAAAAATTATGTTGGTATTATTAGTGGGAGCAGCGCAAATGCAGCAAACAGAATCTATTATAGATGAATGTCAGCCTCAATTGAAGCACTGGTACGCGCTGACAAAAAGACTGCATGTATTAGCAGGAAAAAAGCAAGTGAAATGTTAAACTTCACCATATTACTCATTCTTTTAGAAATTAAAACGAATTTTGAAAAATGGCAACAATCCCATTAAAATAAGAAATGTGCTTTTTGTATATTTTTTGATTTGTGAATATTACTCCGGTATTTCAAAATATATATATTTGTTTGATGTTAATATGTTTCTCTACTTTTATGTATTGGTTTGATGTCTGAATCGTAAAAATTGCTTAATGTGGGGGCCTTAGCTTTCATTGTGACTCAGTGGGGAACTACAGAAATCAAAAGCATGGTTGCAGTATGCCGATTGCCATGTAATGAAATGTATCTGAATTAGAAATGGGGTCTCTAGTTAGCATTAGTTCCCACCCTGTCCAAGTAGGGACCCTCACTCTAGTCAGGGTAAGTAAGGTACATGTTAAGAATAACCTGTGCTCACCCGCTTGGTAGCTTGGCAAGAGCAGACAGGCTTATCCATGTGAGGCAATGTGTAAAGTATTTGCACAGACTCTAACACGGTGACAACACCACAAAAGTACTACACACCAGTTTAGAAAAATCTGAGTAGAGCAAGACCAAGACGTCAAAAATAATCCAACATACACAAAGCGAAATACGAACTTTTGAAGATTAAATCAAGTATAACTTTTAAAAAAGCAATAGCTCCAACAAAGCTATCTGATCATGCCTGACTCTGACACCTCCACATAGTTAGTCGAACTTCAAGTCGTGAGAACCGGCGCCAGGGGTCATGCCTACTCCGGTACCGTACCTTGTAGGCAGTGGATATCAAAGATGTTGCAAGATGCAGGGGAGGTGAGGCATCTGGGAGGCACGTGCAGCATCGGTTCCTGACTTCTATGCAGGTCGTTGGCACGTCGGCACCCGAGGACAGTTCATTGCATGAAGGAGGTGAGGCATCACTGAAGCAAGTGAGGCATTGGTTCCTGGTGGCAGTGCAGAGTCATGGAGTAATTGACACCCGGGGAGGTTGCGGGGCGCAGGTGAGTTTATGCGGCGGTTGCCGAGATGACCCTCGGTTCCTTACTGCTGTGCGGAGTCATGGCCAAGCTGCAAGGCTTCTTTTTTGCAGCATTAAGGTCGAACCAATGGGCCACAGCTGTGGCACTGGAGTAAGAGCGGTGCATCATGGACGTCATTGGAACAGTGCTCGACACTCCTGCACTGGTGGTTCTTTGGAGACGCTGCATCATCATCAGAGCCTGCATTGTAAGTCGTTGTTGCATGTGGGGATCAAAGCTTCGGTGCAGCATTGGAGTTGCCGGCAGGCACCGGTTCCAAAGTCGCTCAAGGTCGATTTCTTCTTGTAGCGCAGACACTCCCTTCCAAGGACCCATGAATTGGACTTGGCACCACTTGCCAAGTAAGACACTCAGCAAAGGAGCCCAAGTGCCATGGGTGAAGTATTTGATGGACCTGAGACTTCCAGCAGGAAGCAAGCTCAACTCAAGCCCTTGGAGAACCTTAATAAATCAGGGTGTAGAGAGCAACGTCCAGCCCTTTCACTACCGGGACGAAAGCAGCAGGCAGCAAGCCAACATAGTAAAGCAAGCAGCAAAGTGGCAGTCCCTCCTGACAGAATGTCCTCAGTACAGAATTCTTCCAAGAATATGGTGTCAGATGTCCTGTACTTATGCCCACTTTGGTCTTTGAAGTAAAGAGACTTCAAAGAAATGTCTTTTTGGTGGACAAGACTTTGCCCAGCCTTGCCCTGGCTCCGGACACATTACATGGGGTGGTGACTTCTTTGGGGGGGGGGGGGGCAGGTACCGGCCTATTCATGTGCAAATGTCAGCTCCCCCAACCACTCTAGCTCAGGAAGGCTCATCAGCCTGGTCACACCTCAGCTCCCTTTGTGTGTGACTGTCTAGAGTGAATTCTCAAAGCCCAACTGTCATCCAACCTAGACGTGTATTCTAGGGACAGGCAGAGACACCGAATGGTTAAGTAAGAAAATGTCAGCTTTCTAAAAGTGGCATTTTCAGACCTGCAATTTAAAAACCAACTTCACTAAAAAATGTTTTTTTATTTGAGTCCAGAGACACCAAACTCAAATTTTCTATCTGCTCTAGATTGGAAGATACACTTGTAAGATGTTACAAGGCATCTCCAAAGCTAACATATGGGAGACAGGCCTTGCTGTAGTGACAACAAATGTAGCAGTTTTTCACTACCAGGGCATGTACAACTCACAAGTCCATGTCCCAACTTTTAAATACAGTGCGCCCTACCCACGGGGCTACCTAGGGCCCACCTTAGGGGTGCCTTACATGTAATAAAAGGGAAGGTTTGGGCCTGACAAGTAGGTGGACTTCCCATGTCGACGTGGCAGTTTAAAACTGCACAATCAGGTGCTGCAGTGGCAGGCCTGAGACATGTTTGAAGGGCTACTCATGTGGGTGGCACAATCCATGCTGTAGCCCCACAAGTAGCATTTGATTTACAGGCCCTGGGCACATGCAGTGTACTGTACTAGGAGCTTGAACCAGGAAATTGTCTTCCTTGGAAGTGGACCAGCCGGCCTCTTCAGCCAATCAGAAACAGCCATCAGCTACCTAATCCTCAGAATATTGGGATCCCATGATCTGACATAATTGGTAGAAATGTACAGTGCATAGCAGCAGCTAATGTTAAGATTCTAACTGTACAGAGCACCCAATACCCTATTACCAATCACCACTATACAATACTAATATTTATATACCTATTTACAATACTTGACAGGGAGACAGTTTGATCAAAGCAGAGCATAACATGCCAGAGTAGTAGATTACACCCCTATATGTGTGGCCAGTTCTTCCTCACTATTCAAGCCAAATGGGGTCCTGGTGTTTATATCATGACTCTAAGATGCGTAATTGCTTTTCTCGATCACCACCTCTAATATTTGTCATCACCCGATCCAAACCTATATAACTTAAAAGCTCACTGTTGCTTGAATGGACACTATCAAAGTGTCGTGCAACCGGATAACTGTAGTCGTGATTTTTAATCGCTCTTTGATGTTCCAAAATAGGCCTCTTAACTGGAAGTTTTGTGCTTCTAATATAGCGGAAACCGCAAGGGCATTGTAAGCAGTAAACAACATACTCCGTAGTACAGGTGATGAATTTGGATATGGGTCTCTCCTTACCATTCGAGATGGTAAAGGTTTTACAACTGCGACTGTTTACACATGCTTTACAAGCATTACATTTTCCTACAGCTTGCTCTTTACTTCCGTCACAGATATTGAAAAGGTTGTCTATATAACGCAACCATAATGGTATATGGTTGGTCAAGCTTTCATTGGCATCTGTCCACACCACCTGCTCCTCCTACCAGCCCAGAAAAAGATTTGCCAGGCTGGGGGCGAAGCAGGTTCCCATGGCTGTCCCTGTTTTTTGTCTGTACAAAACCTTATCAAAGAGAAACATATTCTCATTAAGGCAATACAGTATCATCAATTTCAACATCACAGTATGCTCATATATTTCAATTGGTCTACGTTGTAGATAATACATGCATGCCTCAACACCCTTGTTCTGGTCAATCGAGGTGTACAATCAACACACATCCAAGGAGATGAGAAAAGAGCCCTTCTCCCACTTGACATCATGTATTCTTTTCAGAAAATCTGAACTGTCACGACAATATGATCTTAAGTCTTTCACATATGGGGCCAAGTAATAATCCAAATAGATTGATGTATTCTCCAGTAGACTTCCATTGGAGGAGACTATAGGCCTCCCTGTGGGTCGGGTCGCATGCTTATGTACGTACCTTGGGTAGTAAATATAAACTGGGAATACGAGGATTGTTGTTTTTCAAGAATTTTAGTTCGTCGTCATCAATCAGACCTGCAGTGAACCAATTATATAGCATTTCATAGTATTTAATGATGTTTTGTTGCAGCTCCTGGTGTGCCGCTTCTTTTTCTATTGGAGAAGGATTGTTCGCATATGTGTGTGTATATATATATATATATATATATATATATATATATATATATATATATATATATATATATATATATATATATATGCAAAGAATTCCATTCCACTCCTCCCGTTACCTTCGGTTAGAGACAGACACGGACCCAGCCAGGTATTTTGCTTGAATTTATTGCGTGTACAACACAATCGCCGCCATGATGCGTTTCGGGCCCTTGAGCCCTTGATCACATATATATATATATATGTGTATATGTATATATCAGCGCTCCAAACTTGCCTTCTGAACAAAGAAAAAAGCACTCTCAAAAAAGGCGACTGCCGAAACGCGTCTGGTCACTGTGAGTCTGTGAATAAAAGATCTGGACTCGTCCCCGAGAGTGCTTTATTGTTTCTTCATTCAGTAGGCAAGTTTGGAGCGCTGATTTTAGCGGGAGCACCACCCGCGAAAAGCACCCGTTCGTGAGTGTGTGAAGAAGGTGCAAACTCTTGGAGCTTATATATATCTCCTCCAAGTGCTCACGAACTGCTGCTGTCTCCAGATCAGAGGGCGTGTCGTCTTTCCGGCCTCATGAGCAAGGCAGGAATCATATAAAGCGCTCAAAAACCTCGAACAATCTTCGAAGAGACGACAACGCGTTTCGCCTGACCCAGCAGGCTTGGTCACGATAAAGTTTATCAAACACATACAAACATTTAAAGTGCTCTGTAATCACGTGATGCATCACGTGACAAACAAAATCATAGAACTGAAAGAAATATTCACATAGGTTTTCTCCGTGCATGTTATTCAAACAAGAAATTTCTTTATGAGATTATTTGGAACAAAAGTATTAACCAAATATAAATAAAACCCTGAAATTTAGTAGTCAAAACGGTGTCATATAAACAAGAAAGCATTACATTTTTCCGTGCTCATTTGTTCAGACTTCGATCCTAATTAAAGATCTTCTTACAATTATTGGAAAAACGTTCAGCCCAAGTGGGCAGTTAAACTACCAAGACTACAAAAAGGGCAGATTCCATTCAATGATTACAATCAAGTCCAATATATCCCAAATGTTAACACTGATGCACGTGGAAAAAAACCAAACAGTTTTTTTCAAAAATAGAGCCCCAGTGGGCAAATCTAATCAGTTCTATTTGTTATATGTGAAAACAAAAAATTCTAAAACCAATAACACATATTCTTCAAACTTTCACCTAGAGAAAGTGAATCTTGCTTTGCAGGAAGCTAAATGTACCACATAACAATATCATTATTTCAATTAAATCAGAACAATTCATAGGTGAGTGTACAGATCTTCTTCAATGTTCAATCCATACGGGCTTTTTGTATTCAATTCAACTATGTACCATGACTCCAGTTTGCGTAGCTCTTTCACCCTATCCCCCCCTCTTTCATTCAAGGGCACGGAATCAATTACAAAATAGGATAGACTGCTCGCATTTTTTTCATGGAATTTTTCGAAATGTCGGGCGACTGGATAAGACCTATCCGCATTCTTGATCGCCCTCAAATGTTGTAGCACCCGTTGATGAACGGGTTTGATTGTGCTACCAACATACTGTAGATTACATCCACAGCATAAAACGTAAATCGAAAACTCCGTCTTACAGTCAAATTGTCCTTTGCTCTTTTTCATTCTGTTAAAGAGGCCTGGTTGGTATGTACTTGTGCTTCTCCCATGTTCACAAGCCTTACATTTGCTACATTTCAGGAACCCATCCTTTCTGGACAACCAATTGCTCCTTTTGTTTTTTGCTTTTTTCTTTACTTTAGTCAATGTGGTTTTGATCAACATTTGTTTAAAGGATCTAGCCTTTCGGAAGGTAATCAGAGGTCTGTTATTTAGCACGGGACCTATAATTGGGTCATTTTTAATGACATGCCAATGCCTGCTTAAAATCTTCCTCACAGATCCATGTAATTTGTTGTAGTTTGTGATCAACCTGCATTCATTACTCTCCTGTTTTCTCATCTTCTTGTCTTTGAAAAGAACTTCCTCTCTGGTTTTCTGCTTTACTTTGTTAAAAGATAATTTAAGGCAGCTATCACTGTACCCCCTTTGTTTAAAACGCAGTTGGAGATCAGCTAAAGCACATTCTCTGTCTTTAGGGTCACTACAGTTTCTAAGGACCCTTAGACCCTCCCCATAAGGGATACTGTTTACTAGACATGTAGGATGGAAACTACTGGCATGTAGCACAGTGTTTCCAGAGGTCTCTTTCCTATATATCTTAGTTTGTACTTTATTATCCTTTATGTAAACAGTAAGGTCTAAGAAGTTAACAGATTCAGTGCTGACAGTACTAGTGAACTTCAAATTTAAGCTATTTTTTTGTATTTTTGCTAGAAAAAGATTTAGATCTGATAGAGGGCCTTTCCAGACAACAAACAGGTCGTCGATAAAACGACTCCAATGTAGGATGTTGTTCTCCCATTCAGTTTGGCACTGCTTCCTGATCACCTGCTCCTCCCACCAGCCCATATGCAAATTCGCATAGCTGGGGGCGAAGCAGGTGTCCATCGCAGTGCCACAGGTTTGATGGAACAATTCATCATTGAAGATGAAAAAATTATTCTTTAAGCAGGTGGAGACCATTGACAACAACATTTGCGTGTGAGCCCACAATTTGATTGGTCTTGTCCCTAGGAAGTGTCTTATAGCGTTCAATCCATCACTGTGCTTAATGCTCGTGTATAATGTGGTGACATCAATCGTTACCAAAATTAAGTCCTCCTCCCAGGGTATGTCATAAATGGATTTCAAAAAATCCCCTGAATCAAGAATATATGACGGCAATTGTGCAGCTAAAGGATTAAGGAATGAATCAATAAACTTAGAGGTGTTTTCTAACCCACTACCTATGGCTGAAATAATCGGCCTACCAGGGGGGTTACGTGCGTCCTTATGCACCTTTGGGAGCAAATAAAACACTGGAGTAACCGGATTGGTTATCTTAAGATATTTGTACTCATCATGAGTAATCAAGGACTGACCAAACCAATTTTCTAGTTCTGAATTGTACTGTGCATGACTATTAAACATAACCTCTGGTTTAATTCTTACATAGCAAGCTCTGTTATTTAACTGTTTATAAGCTTCAGATAGATATCTCTGCCTGTCCCAGAGGACCACATTCCCGCCCTTATCAGCATTACGTACTATACAATTTTCATTCTGCTTGATTTTCTCAATAAGGGCTGTCTGAGCTTTTTCTTGCTTGCAAAATTTTTTATTGCATACACTAATGCACTTTTCCAGGTTTTTTAAATCATTCACTACCAGATCATTGAAAATGTCAATGTTATCACGTGCAGTGTAAGGGATGTACCGAGATCTTGGACGGAAACCAGTCGGGTCACTGGCATTGATGACCAGTCCTTCAGACCTTGCTACTTCATCCGCATGGCTCATAAGTTCCAAAGATTCAGCTGGTCTCTGTTCCCCTAAATCTTCTCCATTAGCATCATTCCCATATATTCTGCCGGAAGGTTGAAACTCCAACATGAGGTCCATATCTTGTACATTCAGTTCACCCAATGAGCCCTCGCTATTACCAGGGTTTAGAACTCCACTCCTCGAGCTCGGGTTCATAGAAAAATGTTTTTTGAGTTTCAAAAGTCTTGCAAACTTGAAGATGTCAATGCGAGTTTGGACGTAGTTAAACTCAGCTTCTGGGCAAAATGAAAGTCCCAAATTGAGTGTTTGCTCTTCTTCAGTAGAGAGTTTCAAATCTGTCAAATTAATTATTGATGGTGGTTGTTGCGTTATAGTTGGGACAATGATCGGTGACAGCTGTGCATTAGTTATTGCTCTTTGTTTTGCACCTTGGCGCCTTTTGCGCCTTTGCCTTTTCCTCTTGGCGGTTTGGCGTAGTTTACCTTGGTTCTTGGGCGGAGATTGAATCGCCGGTCCTCTTGAAAAAAACCAAATTCATCAATAACTGTAGGGATTCGTTCTTCCATTTCCCCACTAGGACCTTCTTCCGCTGAGGTAACCACATCCGAGCTTGGTACACTGGTCACCCCAGATTGAGCTATCTGTTGTTTTTGGGCTGCGCCGCTCATTTTCAATCTCCTCACATTTTCAAACTTTTTGGCAAACGTGTAAATCTGCCCTCGGTCATAGTCTTTTTTGTCCCTTATAAACTTTTGAGCTTTACGTTCTTTAATGGAAGTACCTAATTTTTTTATACGTTCCCCCATCTCCTTTTTGTAAAGGGTTATCGGCTCTTGGTTATCTTCTTTCGCCAACATGTCATTGATTTGACCTATCTCCTCTAACATCTTCGCACGATCTTTTTCCGCATATTTGATTAGAATTCTTAGCATGCGGTATGATGACTCTTGGTTATTATCCGCCCACTCCTGTAACATTAGCGGATCGGGGTCTTCATAAGTCGGAGCTACAAGTATTCTTAGCCCCCTTGGAATTCTCCCTACTTCTAAATATCGCTGTAGGGATCTTGACTCCCACCATGTTGAGAGTTCACCCCTGGATAATTTCTCAAGACGCTTCAATCGCACCAAAACGTCTGGCATCTTCTCGTTGCGAGCCTTTGAAGACTGTTGTTTAGCCGCTACACCAGTGGTTGGTTCGTCAAATATCAGTAGCGCTTCCCGCTCGCGTTCATTCATTTCCTCTTCTAGCGACATTTCAGTACTTTCTAGTCTGTGCGTTCTTCCACCAACCGCTAGCGTGGTGCTGACTTGATCTCAGAACTTCCCACACTTGGCTTTCACTCTTCCTCAATACGGCAGAAACTTAGGCCTCGAACAGTCCACAATGCCCATTAGCCGTCAAACAAATATCCGGTGCTCGTGTCGTAATTGTAAGATCTTTAATTAGGATCGAAGTCTGAACAAATGAGCACGGAAAAATTTAATGCTTTCTTGTTTATATGACACCGTTTTGACTACTAAATTTCAGGGTTTTATTTATATTTGGTTAATACTTTTGTTCCAAATAATCTCATAAAGAAATTTCTTGTTTGAATAACATGCACGGAGAAAACCTATGTGAATATTTCTTTCAGTTCTATGATTTTGTTTGTCACGTGATGCATCACGTGATTACAGAGCACTTTAAATGTTTGTATGTGTTTGATAAACTTTATCGTGACCAAGCCTGCTGGGTCAGGCGAAACGCGTTGACAGCGACTAAAGAATAAAAGAAGGTTTTTCCACCACGTTGTGTCGTCTCTTCGAAGATTGTTCGAGGTTTTTGAGCGCTTTATGTAATTCCTGCCTTGCTCATGAGACCGGAAAGACGACACGCCCTCTGATCTGGAGACAGCAGCAGTTCGTGAGCACTTGGAGGAGTTTTGTTTGCTGCCGTCCCCCTCACGCAGAACGAGCAGGAGAAGCCAGAAGAAACCTCCGCTGTGCCCCGAATCCACTCGCCGTGGAAAACGCCGTATCAAACCTGGGTGAGTGCGCAGACAGCGAGCACCGGATATTTGTTTGACGGCTAATGGGCGTTGTGGACTGTTCGAGGCATAAGTTTCTGCCGTATTGAGGAAGAGGGAAAGCCAAGTGTGGGAAGTTCTGAGATCAAGTCAGCACCACGCTAGCGGTTGGTGGAAGAACGCACAGACTAGAAAGTACTGAAATGTCGCTAGAAGAGGAAATGAATGAACGCGAGCGGGAAGCGCTACTGATATTTGACGAACCAACCACTGGTGTAGCGGCTAAACAACAGTCTTCAAAGGCTCGCAACGAGAAGATGCCAGACGTTTTGGTGCGATTGAAGCGTCTTGAGAAATTATCCAGGGGTGAACTCTCAAAATGGTGGGAGTCAAGATCCCTACAGCGATATTTAGAAGTAGGGAGAATTCCAAGGGGGCTAAGAATACTTGTAGCTCCGACTTATGAAGACCCCGATCCGCTAATGTTACAGGAGTGGGCGGATAATAACCAAGAGTCATCATACCGCATGCTAAGAATTCTAATCAAATATGCGGAAAAAGATCGTGCGAAGATGTTAGAGGAGATAGGTCAAATCAATGACATGTTGGCGAAAGAAGATAACCAAGAGCCGATAACCCTTTACAAAAAGGAGATGGGGGAACGTATAAAAAAATTAGGTACTTCCATTAAAGAACGTAAAGCTCAAAAGTTTATAAGGGACAAAAAAGACTATGACCGAGGGCAGATTTACACGTTTGCCAAAAAGTTTGAAAATGTGAGGAGATTGAAAATGAGCGGCGCAGCCCAAAAACAACAGATAGCTCAATCTGGGGTGACCAGTGTACCAAGCTCGGATGTGGTTACCTCAGCGGAAGAAGGTCCTAGTGGGGAAATGGAAGAACGAATCCCTACAGTTATTGATGAATTTGGTTTTTTTCAAGAGGACCGGCGATTCAATCTCCGCCCAAGAACCAAGGTAAACTACGCCAAACCGCCAAGAGGAAAAGGCAAAGGCGCAAAAGGCGCCAAGGTGCAAAACAAAGAGCAATAACTAATGCACAGCTGTCACCGATCATTGTCCCAACTATAACGCAACAACCACCATCAATAATTAATTTGACAGATTTGAAACTCTCTACTGAAGAAGAGCAAACACTCAATTTGGGACTGTCATTTTGCCCAGAAGCTGAGTTTAACTACGTCCAAACTCGCATTGACATCTTCAAGTTTGCAAGACTTTTGAAACTCAAAAAACATTTTTCTATGAACCCGAGCTCGAGGAGTGGAGTTCTAAACCCTGGTAATAGTGCGGGCTCATTGGGTGAACTGAATGTACAAGATATGGACCTCATGTTGGATTTTCAACCTTCCGGCAGAATATATGGGAATGATGCTAATGGAGAATATTTAGGGGAACAGAGACCAGCTGAATCTTTGGAACTTATGAGCCATGCGGATGAAGTAGCAAGGTCTGAAGGACTGGTCATCAATGCCAGTGACCCGACTGGTTTCCGTCCAAGATCTCGGTACATCCCTTACACTGCACGTGATAACATTGACATTTTCAATGATCTGGTAGTGAATGATTTAAAAAACCTGGAAAAGTGCACTAGTGTATGCAATAAAAAATCTAGCAAGCAAGAAAAAGCTCAGACAGCCCTTATTGAGAAAATCAAGCAGAATGAAAATTATATAGTACGTAATGCTGATAAGGGCGGGAATGTGGTCCTCTGGGACAGGCAGAGATATCTATCTGAAGCTTATAAACAGTTAAATAACAGAGCTTGCTATGTAAGAATTAAACCAGAAGTTATGTTTAATAGTCATGCACAGTACAATTCAGAACTAGAAAATTGGTGTGGTCCGTCCTTGATTACTCATGATGAGTACAAATATCTTAAGATAAGCAATCCGGTTACTCCAGTGTTTTATTTGCTCCCGAAGGTGCATAAGGACGCACGTAACCCCCCTGGTAGGCCGATTATTTCAGCCATAGGTAGTGGGTTAGAAAACACCTCTAAGTTTATTGATTCATTCCTTAATCCTTTAGCTGCACAATTGCCGTCATATATTCTTGATACAGGGGATTTTTTGAAATCCATTTATGACATACCCTGGGAGGAGGACTTAATTTTGGTAACGATTGATGTCACCACATTATACACGAGCATTAAGCACAGTGATGGATTGAACGCTAAAAGACACTTCCTAGGGACAAGACCAATCAAATTGTGGGCTCACACGCAAATGTTGTTGTCAATGGTCTCCACCTGCTTAAAGAATAATTTTTTCATCTTCAATGATGAATTGTTCCATCAAACCTGTGGCACTGCGATGGGCACCTGCTTCGCCCCCAGCTATGCGAATTTGCATATGGGCTGGTGGGAGGAGCAGGTGATCCGGAAGCAGTGCCAAACTGAATGGGAGAACAACATCCTACATTGGAGTCGTTTTATCGACGACCTGTTTGTTGTCTGGAAAGGCCCTCTATCAGATCTAAATCTTTTTCTAGCAAAAATACAAAAATAGCTTAAATTTGAAGTTCACTAGTACTGTCAGCAATGAGTCTGTTAACTTCTTAGACCTTACTGTTTACATAAAGGATAATAAAGTACAAACTAAGATATATAGGAAAGAGACCTCTGGAAACACTGTGCTACATGCCAGTAGTTTCCATCCTACATGTCTAGTAAACAGTATCCCTTATGGGGAGGGTCTAAGGGTCCTTAGAAACTGTAGTGACCCTAAAGACAGAGAATGTGCTTTAGCTGATCTCCAACTGCGTTTTAAACAAAGGGGGTACAGTGATAGCTGCCTTAAATCATCTTTTAACAAAGTAAAGCAGAAGACCAGAGAGGAAGTTCTTTTCAAAGACAAGAAGATGAGAAAACAGGAGGGTAATGAATGCAGGTTGATCACAAACTACAACAAATTACATGGATCTGTGAGGAAGATTTTAAGCAGGCATTGGCATGTCATTAAAAATGACCCAATTATAGGTCCCGTGCTAACTAACAGACCTCTGATTACCTTCCGAAAGGCTAGATCCTTTAAACAAATGTTGGTCAAAACCACATTGACTAAAGTAAAGAAAAAAGCAAAAAACAAAAGGAGCAATTGGTTGTCCAGAAAGGATGGGTTCCTGAAATGTAGCAAATGTAAGGCTTGTAAACATGGGAGAAACACAAGTACATACCAACCAGGCCTCTCTAACAGAATGAAAAAGATCAAAGGACAATTTGACTGTAAGACGGAGTTTTCGATTTACATTTTATGCTGTGGATGTAATCTACAGTATGTTGGTAGCACAATCAAACCCGTTCATCAACGGGTGCTACAACATTTGAGGGCGATCAAGAATGCGGATAGGTCTTATCCAGTCGCCCGACATTTCGAAAAATTCCATGAAAAAAATGCGAGCAGTCTATCCTATTTTGTAATTGATTCCGTGCCCTTGAATGAAAGAGGGGGGGATAGGGTGAAAGAGCTACGCAAACTGGAGTCATGGTACATAGTTGAATTGAATACAAAAAGCCTGTATGGATTGAACATTGAAAAAGATCTGTACACTCACCTATGAATTGTTGTGATTTAATTGAAATAATGATATTGTTATGTGGTACATTTAGCTTCCTGCAAAGCAAGATTCACTTTCTCTAGGTGAAAGTTTGAAGAATATGTGTTATTGGTTTTAGAATTTTTTGTTTTCACAGATAACAAATAGAACTGATTAGATTTGCCCACTGGGGCTCTATTTTTGAAAAAAACTGTTTGGCTTTTTCCACGTGCATCAGTGTTAACATTTGGGATATATTGGACTTGATTGTAATCATTGAATGGAATCTGCCCTTTTTGTAGTCTTGGGAGTTTAACTGCCCACTTGGGCTGAACGTTTTTCCAATAATTGTAAGAAGATCTTTAATTCGGATCGAAGTCTGAACAAATGAGCACGGAAAAATTTAATGCTTTCTTGTTTATATGACACCGTTTTGACTACTAAATTTCAGGGTTTTATTTATATTTGGTTAATACTTTTGTTCCAAATAATCTCATAAAGAAATTTCTTGTTTGAATAACATGCGCGGAGAAAACCTATGTGAATATTTCTTTCAGTTCTATGATTTTGTTTGTCACGTGATGCATAACGTGATTACAGAGCACTTTAAATGTTTGTATGTGTTTGATAAACTTTATCGTGACCAAGCCTGCTGGGTCAGGGGAAACGCGTTGACAGCGACTAAAGAATAAAAGAAGGTTTTTCCACCACGTTGTGTCGTCTCTTTGAAGATTGTTCGAGGTTTTTGAGCGCTATATATATATATATATATATATATATATATATATATATTCAGCAAATGCAGACTCCCGCAACCTCCAGGCTGGCGAAGATTGAGAAACGGACCACTTCGATATTCAGACAAGATGTTTATTAGACCATATCTTCCATATCTCTCAGCAAATGACGCGTTTTGGGCTTGGAAGCCCTTGGTCACATGCAGGTCATAGATAGATTTACTATTTTTAAATGCTGCAAAGTGCACTCCCACTTCCACGTGTTTCGAATCATATGACCATGGAACAAGAAAACAGACTATATTCTTGTCAGACACTACCACAGCGAGTTTTAAATTTAAAAAAAACCACACATTATAGATCTTTTGGTGGTTTAGGAAACATAAAAAATATTTTACATTTACATTTCAATCCTCAATCAGTTTTACATATATTTCTTGCTGTATAAATACATAAATCGAGAGCAAATTCTAAACGTGCTGCTTTATATTAACAACTCATGTTTAATAAATATATCAGACTCGCACATTAAAAAATGAGATTGCCCTCTACAGCTAAGCATCATAACCTTATCTACTATAGCCACAAACAATTATTACCAGATAAATCTGTAATATAAAACCAATGATATTGTGTAATCTTCCCTTGTTTTGTAAAAAATCTTTTCTTATTTTATACGACATCTTCGAATTTATTCCATGAGGGACCCACTAAAGTGCAAAGAGTGCTTAGCAGCAAAATTAATTAACTGTGCAAAACCGTATAAGTATATTTCTCTAATGAGAATAAAATGCATCCGTATGATTAAAATAAATGTATAAATAGTAATAACAACATAAGACCAGAATAGGTTAAATATTGCTAAAATCATATCAATAGCATCCATAAAATTAATCATACTGGATAAATAGTGCAATTATGTGTTATAAAAACAAGTTTTCAGAATTAAGGCTTATGAGGTATTCAAGTCAACACTATTAAGTATACTATTATCAAAATATCCAATGAAATGCAAAAGAGGCAAGAACTAATGGACTGTATGCATAAAATTGTAATACATTATAAGTGCCTAAAATCAATGGCGTATTTCATCATGTCTGTGTGGTTGACCCCAATTTATAGAAAAGAAAGGCCAACTAGAGAAAGTTATACATGTCTTCTGTATTATTTAACATGTTCGTCCATTTACTGTCGAATTTGAGTGTCATTCTGGTCTCTAGTTGCCTTAATTGGAGTTCTCTATTGCCTCCTCATCGAGATTTGGGAATAGATGCTACCACAAAGTATTTGAGGCAACTGACATCATAGTTGTGTGCTACTTTGAAGTGCCGTGCCACTGGATATGTGGGGTCACTATTTAAATTAGCTCGTAGATGCTGTAAAATCCTCACGTGCACCTGCAGCTTGGTACTACCAATGAAGTTAAGACCACATGTGCACGTCAGTACGTATACAGCAAATTCTGTCCTACAATTGAAGCTCCCTACAATAGCCGTTTCTCTAATGCTGAAGGGAGTGCGATAGTGAGTCATGTTTGTGCCAAACTTGCAGGCTCTGCAAGTAGCACACTTCTGAAAGCCAGAAGTAGGTTTCAGCCACATTTGGGTTTGTCTGATATCTGGGCTGCTTTTGTCCAAGATTGCACCCATACTTTTGGCTCTCCTAAAGGTGATCATGGGAGTAGCAGACAGTCTTGTACGTAACACTGCGTCAGTGAGTACTATAGGCCAATTCCTTTTGACTGTAGATCTAATCTTTCTTTCCTCACTGCTGTAGATAGTGATCAATCTTGGAGTTTCCTTATTAGCTACCTCATCACAAAGGGCAAACTCCACTAGTGGATCTGAAATTTCAGTGGCATTGCTTTTGCATAGACTCACCCTAGATCGCACATCGAACTTGGCCATAGCTTCATTAAGCATAGTTTCAGAATAGCCACGTGACCTTAATCTGATCATGGTATCACTCAAGCATGTGTTAAAATCTGATTCCAAGCTGCAAATTCTCTTAAGCCTTAAAATCTCACCATAGGGGATGCTGGCTATGAGATGTTTGGGGTGTGCGCTTGTTGCATGGAGCATGACATTGCCTGCAGTTGGATTCCTAAACAGAGTTACTTCAAACTTCTCATTTTTGATATACACTTTGACATCTAAAAATTCAATACTGAACTTATTAATGTGGGATGTGAAGTAGAGGTTCATGGTGTTATTATTGATAGCCTTGATAAAATGTAAAGCTTCCCATTCCTCACCTTTCCACAAAAGAAAGATGTTGTCTATATATCTAAGAAAACAAGATACATTTTTGTTGAAACATGCGTTTTCGTATATTGTAATAAGGCAGATCCAGTCCTTCTCACTCAGGAAGCAGGGCATCAGTCCATCTTGCAGTAGAGTAGCACAGCAGTCCTTCTGAGACTTTCACATATGTGTACTGAAGAGTTGGGTCTGAGGGTCCTATTTTTATACATACAATCGGGCCTTCTCTGGGGCTGTTCCAAGAATTTGGAGCTCACTACTGCCAGCCATCAGAAGACTTCCCTCTCTGGCACGCTTAAAAAAAGAGGTAAAAACTCCAAATGGGCAAATTCCTCCCCTAACGCTGGCATTACATTCACCTCGTGTTCCATCCACTATAATGACATTATCAATGGTCCTTCCGGATGATACCTACCTGACACTGAGACAGCATTTTTTTTTATGTCTCTACCTGTTTTATCCTACAGGTATCCTGGGATTGAAGCTGCCTGATTTTCTTTGTTGTTTTGTATAATGTATCCTCCTGTTTTTATCCCAACTGTATCCAACCGTCCTAAGTCCTTTGTTTACCACATGTCAATCTTGTAAAGCGCTCTGATACCATCACGGGTCTGGTTCGCGCTTTTTAAACTCTAAGTAAATCAAAATAAAATACCTGGTGCCTTCTTTGGAGTAGGAGAAGTTTATTCTGCCCTACCCCTACAGAACTGCCTGGAATTTCCTGCCTCCCTGCCTTGACCATCTTGTATGAGAGCAAAAAAGGCTATTGTGAAACCCTTTGCAATGTGTAAGTTGGGTAGGTGGCAGCTCTGCCTCCCATATCAAGTGAGAGGAGACCCATCATGCCAATGCTTGAACCCTCTTTGTCTCACTGACTGGGAGTAACACACAAGGACCATCTACAAGCTACACCTAGTCATGTGATCCAGGATACAGGCCGCAGACACCAAATGGTTAGGACAAGAAAATGCCAACTTTCTAAAAGTGGGCTTTTTAGAATTACCCCATTCATAAAGAAGAATTTGCAAATTGTGGGGAGACCTTTATCTAATCCTATTGTTGGTCCACCCACAAAGCAGATTTTGATTGGAACAAACAAAAAAATCAGCCCTGCAGGCAAACAAAAATGCAGGACTACATTCCCTGTTTGAAATTGTGAAACTGCTCATGTTTGAGTTGCATGTGCTTTCGTGGACCACATAACAGCACAGAGAGGCACAGGATGTTCCTCACTATTCTGAAATCAATTTGTGCATCTTTATTTAAAGGGCGAAAGTCCAGAAATGTTGATTCAGTGAGTCAGAATGTGAAGTTAGGGCCAGATGAAATAGGTCTTTTTTAACGGCTGCAAATGCTCTATTCTGGCATTTTATTGATCACTTTTTATAAGTCAGTAAAGGTTTTCCGACTCTTAAATTGGGATTGCACGTGGCTACTGATTTAGTATCTGAAAGGAACCTGTTGTAGGCATCAAATGAAAATTGTTTCTAATATATCTGTATTTTTGCAACCAAAATATGATTGTGGAACACTGATATTTTACCTACACCTCAAAGGAGGTGGTAATACATTTAATGCCGCTTCTCTATGGTAAATGTAAAAAAAAAAGTAAAAATGTAGGCAGTGGTACATGGGGCCACGGCGAACTCCTAAATAAAGTAAAAATAAGTAAACTTTGCTTGATCACAAACTTTGGGCAACACAAAAGCAAGGCACAGATATTTACAAAGCTCAGGCCATTAAAGAATATACATAAAAGCGGAGATCTCAGTGCAGATTCCAAAAAACTACCTCAGTGACAACTGGGGCACTTGAAAAACGATGTAAATTATACATTCCTTCAACAGACACGGACAGGGAGGGTACCTGAGTTGTGATGATGCTTATATTGTCTACGTCCATGCTGCTGCTCGCCCGCGTAACAGCTGGATTTGCATAATAGGTGATTCCATTCTTTACTTTTGCTGCTTCGTGTTCACTCTTGGTTTTCGGTTTGGCAAGCTGGTCGATGTCCATGTGGCTATGGGGATCCTAAAAAAAAAAATGCTAAATATTAATAAATATTTTTTTTCAAAATGGGCTTTTGTTCTAAAGCAACAGTACAAAAAACAAACGTGTGTTCATTGAATTCTGTTCACCAGTTGCTTCACACCACAACAAGAGCTTCAGCAGACCCCATGTGATCACGTGAATGTAGCTGCAAACACACTACATCCATGTACATTCCCCCCTCAATGGAAAGTAAGAGGACTTTTTCATATAAATCACAACAAGGTTTATGGCGGTATTCATAAAAGTTTTAAAACATCCAAGAGAGACAAATAATTAATGTCGCTTAAATATGAATTGTGCAAAAATATTTCAGCAGTTAACTTATATTATTACAAACTTGGGGCCTGATGTACTATTATTCCAGTCACAAAAAATAGTTGCTCTTTGAGCACCGACTTGTGCTGTTTTTTTTAAGTTTTCCATTTTTAAAAACTTCAAGGGCAGAGGGGCAGGACCACTGCCTACGTTGACAACCCCCCCACAACCCCCCCCCCCCCCCGAGGCTCCCAACACAATTCCCAAGGGGAAAGGGGCTGTACAGCATCCCTTCCTCTTTGCAAATCAGTTTCCACCCCAACCCAGGCATCAGTAACGCATCAATGGTTCGAGGTTCCAGTCATATTCAATTGCTTGATACAATCCTTTCTGAATCGGAAATATGAGGGAGAAGCCTGTTTCACGCCTCTTCCTATTTGTGTTTCAGAAAGGTTTGCAATAGTCCTTTTGTGAGTCAGTTTTCCGAGTTGTAAAGAGGAGTTTGTGTATACAGCAAAGGCCTTTTGTGGTCCTATACCCTGTGATTTTGTGAATCACAGAATTTGCAATTGCAAAATGGCTTTTTATATCAGACTTGAGAAGTGGCTTTTCAGTAAGTGAAAAGTCACACAATTGAAGACATGGGGCAGTTGAAACACAGGAGATTGCTACCATTCAATATGAGGCATTAGTTGCCGATGGAAGACAAGCTGGATTCAGGCCTGGATAGTCATGAATAAATATATTTTACTGGGGTCTGACCTCAGGCCCTGGGCACCATGTCACTTTATTGTTGCCAGTCGTTGGGAAACAACTGTACTCTTCCACTTTTAAGTAACTTCACTACTTTTGGCTATTTACAGAATCCGAGTGTAATTTACTCAAAAGTGTAAAAGTAAATGACATTTGTAAATTACTCAAAAGTGTAAGTAATCTTTGTGAATAACCCCACAGTTTGTGAATAGTTGTCAGCCCTTTAATTTGGTGGAGACATGTAAGGTAAACTTTTAGAGAAATTGACACGTAGATTTTGTGAATAGCCAAAAACGTACTCAAAGAGTGTCAGTTGCCTTTGTGTATCTGGTCAATGGTCTCCTTGCCACTTTTCTCACTGTACTCATAGTCTGCCCTTAGGTTCCATCTTACAGCTAGGGCCTATTCAAACACAATTATGGAAACGCAGCCAGATTCATGAGCAGTCTGTTATAGGCATGCCACTATTTGAAATCGCGCCCAAGGCCAGAACACTAGTTCCCACCCATTCAAAGGCTTGATCATTGTTATTATTAAAAAGGTGTACAAAGAGTGATCGCTGTGCATGAGGAGAGCTGTCATGGTGTTATTTATGTTGTTATTTATTGCTGTTTCTTTTGTATTATAATGTTTCACTGTATTTCTTGTGTAAATTGTTTTCTTTTGGATGGTCTCTTTCATTCCTTCAGTGTGCTGCTCTTGGAGCTCAAGGTCCTTTTGCTTGTGGATCACTGAGAGCAGTCGCTGGAGTGAGAGGACCAAGACAGGATGTTTTCTTGTATGCTGTATATTTGGTGTTTCAACTTCGAATCAACTATACCTATTTACGAATTTTGTTGCTATTACGTTTTTTTAACATGGGAATTGTAAAGGTTTTAATTAACCAAACAATGCAAATATTACCTACCTATACTTATTTACTTTGGATTCTGACTTTACAAGAGCCTTCCCTGCTAAGTATTGTAACGTTTTTTCAAGTCGGCAGAGCAAAAAAAATGTAACATCAACCAGGGGCGGCTCTAGGCTCATGGTGGCCCTGGGCAGGGAGCATAGGTAGGGGTCCCCGGAAGCGGGGTTCCGGGCGGGGTGGAGCGCGGAGGCAAGTGAAGAGTGCGGGGTCAGGGTGTTTGGAAGTGGAACAGAGCCGGAGGCCGCCAAATCCCTGTCAGGGGCCGCCACGCAAATATGTATCCATCCTCAGAGGATTATTATATTAAGGATATATATTGGCGTGGTGGCTCCAGGGGTTTGGTGGCCCTGTGCTGGTGCACAGCTTGCACATGCCTAAGGCCGCCCCTTCGTTAACCCCCTTCCTGCGGTGACTACGAGCACACTGTGCACAACAGGTAAACACGGCTGCAATGTGTACGCTGGATCAGCGACGGCTCGTGGAGGGAGTTACGGTGGGGCAGGAGGGCGGGGAGGGGGAGGGGCAGGGCGGAGGTTGCTAAAAACCGGCATATGGATAATTGCAGGTAAGTAAACAATTTAATTAATAAAACGAATTTCGTAGCTCGCACTGCTTTGTATTTTGCGATGCAAGGCGCACTACGAAATTCGTTTTATTAATTAAATTGTTTACTTACCTGCAGTTATCCATATGCCGGTTTTTAGCAACCTCCACCCTGCCCCTCCCCCTCCCCACCCTCCTGCCCCACCGTAACTCCCTCCACGAGCCGTCGCTGCGCTGGATAGTAATTCTGATGGCCAAAGTTGGGGTAGCCCCTTCATAAGTACTCAACCTCCTTGTGGTTCACTTGCCTCATGATATCTTCAGCTGCAATAAAAAAGTAGCCAGTGATGTGCATGGTAACTGCGAAATCTTGGACGAAAAATAGTTAGACAAAAGGCCGGGAACTCCCTGTAGCCTGGGAGTGCGTCCTAATTCCACTCGCACTCTATTAATACATGTTTGGATATCACCATTATTAACAGCTTGCAAACATTTGCATTTTATGCTGCACAGGTGGTTCCGGTCCCTGCATCCTAAATTTAAAGCCCAAGAGCGGCCCGTGCAGGTAAGAGCGGTGGGGCTGGGTGGGGAAAATAAAATGAATATTTTATTTTCCCTCATTGTCTGTCAAGTCTCCCCCGCCCCACCGCCTAATCGCTCTTACCTGCATGGACCGCTCCTGGTAATGCCTCTACAAAGGCTCTTTCAACCAATGGCCTTGTAGAAAGTGTGAACAGTGGGCTGTCAAAGGTAAGGCAGTTGGATTTTCAGACAATGTATGTCTGATCAGAAAACTGCTTGGAAAATGGGTTGGTGAGACATTATTATACAAAAGTTGGCTGAAGTCAGGTCATTCCCACTTATTTTGCTGAAAAAAGTTCTATTAGTGACTGATATTTACATTTTAGACATCAGAAACATAATCTCACATTGTTACATGAATATGCGAATATTAGATTCCATACACTAAAGAAAAAAAAGCCTCTGCCAGATGACCAGTCTAATGCATGCACTATATATCTCAGAAAGTATGCTTTTTCTCCAATAAAAAAATTACAGAAATTAAAACATCTTTCGCCGGCCAACAAGAAACAAGTACACATAATCAAAATTACGAGAAAGTGCAAGAGAACTGTACCTGTCCGTAGGCGTTCAATATCATTTTCAGTATCCTTTCAATGAAGAAAAGAATGTAAAATCCCCCAAACACAGATACTGCTTTATCGATGTAATTATCTTCTTTGGGATCGAATCCCAGGGCCTGCAAGAGAAGGAATTGTGGGTCAGGTTAGTTATATCCGAGGAAAGAAGCGCATTGGCTAGGTTTCTGCGTTGATGCCCACAGGAGATAAACAACAAAGCTTGCTTGTCTCCTTAGTGAATTCTGCTCTGGTACCGCTCGAAATTTGGCAAAGTGGACCCATTCCGAGCCACATTAATGGATTTTATTTTGGAAGGCCAAGGGAGTAGGCCGTTTACAGCCTCTCTCTCTCTGCCATCCAAGAACTGTTTTTGAATGGTGCCCTGGTGCCAGGCGGTACATTCCTGTAACAGGAAGTCATTCCAGGTCAGAAGTGTTGTGCTCCAGTATTGAGAGTCACAGCAGCCACAATTTGTTTTCCCCGTGTGCCCAGCTCGGTCAGGCCATTTATAAGTATAGGTGCTTAATACTCTCCGTTAAGGACTAGTCAGGAATGATATTAACCCTTTGTTGCCGTGACTATTTCAAGCAAAATACGTACAATTAGCACATGCATTATGAAGTATTGTTTAATTAGGATAATATACATGACACCACAGGGTGATGGTTAAGTATAGAGAGTATATGTGGGATCACCTACTGCAGTTATTTATATGTCTAATACATATATGTTTGAATCTACAATGTCTCCTGGGCTTCAAATGACCAGACATCAAAATGCTGAGGGCATGTTAGCCAACCAGGTTCTCAGAATCCAATCTGTGAGTGGCATAGGCTCTCAGCTAAAGCTTTCTCGCATCAGATCACTGAAAGGATAGTTGGGAGGGGTGATACGATTAGCACATGTTGTTCTAATAGCATCATTTACAAAGGAGCCGAGAAATAACTTCATTGTCCCTAACCTCTATATGAGTCCTTGGCCGCGGCTCATCCCCACGAGTCATGTTACAGTCAATAGCTATTGTTATTGACCGTCTTATTGGGCTGGGTCACTATATATACTAAAGGAGTCGGGTAAGATTGCTGTTGTCCTTTTCTACCTAATGGAGGCAAACATGAACTTGCTGAACACCAGGAAACATCTAATTTCATTCAGGCTTAGAAACTACTGATGGCCGACTTTTCTATTATTGTGAAATATCAAGATGGAAAGAGTGGTTACAAAGCTGGCTACAGCACAGATCACGTATAGGCCAGTGACAGCTCCTCCACTATGACGAGGAGCGTTGCCCCCCCATGCTGAAAAAAAGGGAAAAATAAAATGATAATAAAAACCAATTTGATAATAAAAAATGATAATAAACCCGCCAAGCATATTGGGGCATCTGACTGCCAAGCCACCTCCAGGGAATGGCGGTTCCCTGGCGGTGGTCCCAGGGTGGTCCCACCTCCCAAGTCGTATTGGGACGGTCAGACTGCTGGTGCGGCGGTGGCTGAACCACCACTATCGCACCACCACAGGTGTGGTGGTCAGAGGACCGCCAGACTTGTAACTTGGCCCTTTGTGTTTTGCATAACTTGGTTTGCAAATGATGAGTAGATTTAACCACAATTTCAGTAATGAACAGTGATTTAAATGGAAAAGCTGTGGACCTTCAGAACATGCTTCTGTACATACGAGGGGAGCATTCTCAACCTCCAGACAGCATATTATCCGATAATATAAGGATTATAATCAAAATAATCATAATTATTTGAAAAAAAATAAGTTCCCTACCTCTGGTATAAGCTGGAAAATTGCATTTGACAATAGAGTCCCAATGGCCAGTCCAACGAAATAGGTCAACACTTTGGGGAAATATGGCTTCTTTAGCACAGGAGTGATGAACAGCCCGAAGAGTGAGGGCAGACTGATGAGAGTCACGGAGAGGAACCCGAACCCCCAAACTGTGCACAAAGAGAAAACCACAGGTCAGCCAGAAGTATATATTTTTTTTTACTAGAATCTGTAAAAAGCAATAAGAGACAGAATAGGTCGCTGAAGAATCATTAAAACATATGATGACATGTAAAAAAATAAAATACGTATCCAGATTTATGTTCTTATTATAAAGATTTTTATCCTATATATTTGTATGGTACATAACACGCTGTAAACTGCATGCAATTGTTGATGCACAAACAAAAATCTGCAATTATTGTGTAACTAAGGTGGTGCTTTGCGATTATCACACATGTATAACATTTACAAAAAATACATTTTAAATCTGCAACAATGATTTTCAAGTCTCATCTTTCCACGCAAAACACAGAGCAGTGGTGTTTCGTTTATCAAGTAAAAATGGATATTTGTAAATTGTGAGCTCAAAGCTCCGCAGGGAGGTGCCTGTTGATTTCCTTACTAATAAGGAAGCCGCCACGTTTTTAATTAATATGCACAAAGTAGCCTCTTGAGAATCTCTGCATTTTTTAAGCATGTATAGCAGTAACACCATTTCCTAACTTGTGCAGGTAGACACATAACCAGTTTGTCTACCACCACACACCGGTGTGACAAATAATTAGGCACACGATCCTTTGGGTTCATGCTAGGCCCAAATGTAATATATGCTCTGCAAAATGCACACGATAATATCGAGTGGGAATCATGCACCTGATGTAATATGCGGAAAGTTACGTTTCTCAAATCTTGGCACGGTTGAGGCGTGAATAAGGTATATTTGGGAACAATGTGCTGATTCCTTCATGTGACTCAAAAAGCATTTACTATTTATGAGCGACAATCTGGCTCTAACTTCTAAATAATGCATTTATTTCATGTAATTAAAAATCGAGATAAATGCATTAACAGTCTTGCCCTGATATTTATTTTGCCATGAACGAAGGTTGAATATAATACATGCCCTATAAACAACAAAGTGTACAAAACTGATAGTCATGTTTGGTTTATCTTTGCTTTCTTGAAAATAGACGATTGCACTCAGCGTTGCCTTCTAACTGAATTTGAGGCCCATTTAAACTCCACGATCTTCAGTAATCTTTAACAAAGGTATAAATGTTTTCGTTGAATCTGCTAATCGTGATCAGGATATGTGGATTTCCTACATCTGAATTTCACTTCTAAAGTTCAGTTGGATTAATTTGTGTTTCTACATAGGCCATATCAACTATATTATGAATCGAGTGTCGCATGGTACAATAAAATAATGTTGTTGGTTAATAGATAACACCACCAGAAACTCCCTTGAATGTAAAAATGAGAATGAAATATGTACAAAAGATAATGATGTTGCAGTATTTTTTAATATGTTTTAAAAGATTGAGAAGCTGATTATAACAAGAATATGTCCTGAACTATGTTGACAATCCCCCCCTTTTGTTGATTGTAAAGGCGACATTGAATGAAATATCATGAATGATGAAAAATCAAAATGTAATTTAGTTTGTTATAAAAATCATGTAGAGAGCTTTGGGTTTTATTTGGATAACATATGTAAATCCCTTGAATGGAACTAAAACAGTTTTTTGATTATCGTTTTTACTGTTTTTTAGGGTATTCATGATTTGATTTGTTTGTCCTGAGGATGGTCTCCATAACGCAAGTCTAGAGACCGAAACGTCGACTGCGCTTGTTCCACCGCTTTTAATGATATAATTTGTAAATAGGTGGATAAGCTACAAAAATTGCTCCAAATAGGCTGTTTTATTAATATTTTTCCTATTGTAGCTTTTGCAACAAATGGTATACCCATGTATATTTTATTCTTGTTTTGTGAATAATTAAAAACAAACAGAACTTTTCCATACACCCTGCTATTGCTCTCTCTTCTTTATTACCTTTTGGTATTAGTTCTATTTGTTTAAACAACTTTGTCTGACACAAATTGTGCATCAGTGGTGTCAAATGCATAGGACCACAAAATAAGATAAAAGTTTGAAATTTTACAGTTTAACAAAAACCCTTGACGGTACAATTACCTTTCCATATCTATCGCCCAAGCCCTCAAGGGTATATTGGGTCGCTCATTCTTTGTTGCCATCCTAATATGGCTGGCGGTGTCTGATAGACACCGCCAGCCATGTTAGAGCTTTTCCACCGCGGTCGGAAGGCGACCGCGGCGGAATAGCGGCGGACTGAAAAAAGATGCCCCAGCCATCCTAATCTGGCGGGGGGTCTTTTTTCAGTCCACAGTGGATAATCCGCATCCTCCGGGCCGGCAGTGGCTTCCACCGGCCCGGAGGATTCCGATTATCCGCTATCATAATCGGCCCCTTAGTTAGAGTGCTGTGCACTCCATTGAATTTGATGTGAATTTACAAAATCACCAGGGGTAGAAAAGATAAGCTACAGCCTTTTTGGTGCCCATTTATTATTATTATTATTTAATTCTTGTACAGCGCATGGCTACCCAGAGGGTTTACCAGCGCTAAGTGGTGGCCAGGACACCTCAGGAAGAGAGCTCAAAATAACCAGGTCTTCATCTCCTTCTGAGAGGTGAGCAGAGAGGTTCAGCATCGCAGGGATTCCAGAAGCGGGTTCCATAGCTTTGGTCCTAAAAGAGGGAAGGAGTGACTGCCCAGCCCGGTGCGCCTGACTCTAGAAACTTTAACCCGTTTACCGCGGCGGCAATTCCGCCATGGTGCGGGCGTTCTATTGCGTGGGTGGGGCCGCTTCGGCCAACAGACATGCACAGAACTCCTGAGGTAGTGCTCGCGATGGCCTTTGGCCGACGGGCGCATTTAAGGGATTAAACAGAGATGAATTGCTGGAATGTGGAGTAGGGGCCGTGGTAGGGAGAGGCAAAATTTTGCAAGTACTCAGGTCTGGAGTGGGAGTATTTCTCGTGCATATAGCAGAGTGCCTTGAAAGTGATACGCTTCTCTACGGTGAGACAGTGGAGGTCATGAAGAAGGCCGGATGCAGGAGAGTGTTTAGGAAGCCGGAACAGGAGCCTGGCAGCAGAGTTCTGAACCACTTGGAGGCGCCTGATCACGGACTTGTCTGCTCCTAGATATAAGAGGCTACCATAATCTAACCTGGACAGAATCAGAGCATCGATGACGGTTCTTTGAGAAGCAAAGGGAAGTATCCACAGGATCTTTCTAAACCACCTCATTGTAAAACACGAAGAAGACACACGGGTATGACTTGACACCACGCTCCTGACCTTGAAACAGAGGGGGGGGGGGGGGGTGTATAAATGAGGGAAGAGGTATTAATGATTAAAGCAGGTATTGCCAGTGCGCCCCTGGTGAAGGTAAACCTGCTCATCAGTAGGTTGCTCATTCCAGAAGAAAGGAGGTGGTGCACAAAGCATCCCTAAATCTGCTCCTGATATGCACAGGGAAACATCAAATGTCTAGTCTGAAAGATGAGAGTTCACAGGGTCACCCGTTCAAAGGTTACCAGTGCGACCAGATAGGCTGCAGTAATAACTCCCATAAGGCGAGGAGAGGCAGTAGGCCTACCGTGCCTCAAGTTATAAGAAAAGGTCCTTAGGGAAGATATTATTTTGCCACAAGAGTCGCTGGGCCTCTCCTGTCTCGAAGGACCCTTTTATGAACCCACTGGCAATCGGTCTCCTTCCAGTGACGCATCAACGGCACCAGGGGCCCTAGTGTAAGAAAATGCTATCCCAACCACACCGAATGCTATTTAGGTAGAAAAATACAGCAATAATTAGTGTTGAGTGGTCCTCTGAGGTCTCTGGTGTCACTGCAGCTGCTGAGCCATTGATAACTCCGTGCTTAATTTGAGCCTTTTGTATCTGGTGCTCGGCTCTGGTAATTAATTGTCAACACCAGTGCTTGTTACAGTTTTCCCCAAGTTGGCGCTGTCTGGACAATTTAGATGTGACCATAACAAAAGGCAATTATTAATTTAATATATCAATTAAAAATTACTATTACCTGCCGCTCAAGCCATTTTTACAGATTTGGGGGCCTGAAATAGTCAAAATTGCCACACTTGTAGGAGTGTAAGGGTCCCTAGTTGTGTTGTTACTATCATTGGCAGCAGAGCAGGGGCAATGAGTGGTGCAAACTGCTGTGGCCTCTGACGAGAGCCCTGGCACTTATGTTTTTTTAAGAATTAAGCACTGTGATAACTACGCCGAGTAGAGTATACCTACTCTGGTTCTCTAGTAAATGCAGTTACACCACATTTTCCCAGTCTTGGGTCAGGTGTCATCAAATGCCACTTTAGGGAAAGGTTTGTCCAGGCATGTACAAAAGATTGGCGTAAATCTACAAATGCATATTTAGTATAGAAAATACTGCTGTCTGACTGCTTACTGATACATTTATCAGCGTTTGTGAAGTAGCATTCTTATGAAAATACCATTGTTTGCCTTAACCTGGCTAAGACTCCTAAGATATCTAATCAAGTGAACCTCTTCATTAAAAAGATGGCAGGGGAGGCCAACCAGACGTCCTAGAGAGACAGCCAGATCACGGGGGAGGTAGAACAGAGCTGCACTTGGGGGAGGGCGAGATTATAGTTTATGAAATTAAACCCCAGCACCCGCAGAACAAAGGAGCACACACTGTACGGAAAGAGATGGAACAAGGAGATACACCATCAAAGAGCAACAAATATTAAGCTGCATTACATAAACTGTGCTAAATACAACAATAAAGTAACAGTCGCACGTTTGTGTGTTAATTTTACAACAAATGTAGCAGGAGATACAGGGAATTTATCATTCTGAACATCACTTCCCCGAAGAAGCAATGACAAAGCGAATAAGTTGAGCTTTTGCGTTGTGTGGGTACACATAAGGAAAGGCACCAATGTACATAGAGGCAACATACATACAAACAACAATGCACACACAGAGCACACATGAAGGGTCCCATGCACACAACACGCTCAAATTCACCACTGTGGGACCCAAATTTGCATAAGTGGTAAAGATATATCCCAATAGGCAGTTCGTGTAATAATGACCCCCACAGGCAGCGAAGGTCCAGTCTCATATATATGATAAAGTAGCCCCTACAGGATTTTAAAAGGATGCTGCAAGTCACTGAGGAGTTCAGGGATGACCATATAGAGGAACAAGGACAAAGACAGAGTTCCCTTATGAGGTCATGGAATTCCAAAGGGACTTGCAGGATTCTTGTAATGTATTTCCAGTGGTATGTTTTCCTTATAATACATGGTCACTCCATCATCTTTTAACAAACCATTTTTAAATTCTTGGAGTATTGCTCTTTCATATGAAAGGGACTGCGTGTTTGCAAACATGAAGAATAAAAGTAGAATCTCTAGTGCAAAATGAAACAGATCAAAAAAGCAGTTGGAGATTTGTTTCTAAAGATAATAGAATCAGTTTAATGCAAGTCAGATTTAAAAAAGAAAAGAAAAGCACTGTAGCTCAGAATTTGTAGAAAGATGCAGAGAGATTCTATATTTTCTAAAATTACCTAAGGCAATTTTTTTCACCATTAATATGTCATTACAGTTTCGCAGCTATGTCATGTTTTTTTTATTACAGGTGACTAGGTGCATCACAAGACGCCTGTTTAAGGAAATTAGAGACGAGTTTTAATTCAGGGATTAAAGGGAACCCATGTGTTATAAGGAATTAAAGTTAGTAATGCTGCCACCAACGCCATCAGTCACCACAGGCAAGGTTCCATGATTCAGTTAGAAAAAAACGACCTCCTATGTGGAGAAGTGTGGCTCAATGGTTAGAGTGGCAGACCCTGATGCAGAGGTCTAGCCCGGGACCAGGGTTCAATTCCCCGCCTCGGCAGGTCTTGGGCTCAAAATTCCACGGACCTGATAATTCTCGCCTCAGTGCCTATTCCAATCATGGGTCCCACTCTGCAACTCTGGGCAATAGCTTGCTTAATCTCCACAATGGCCCCCACAACGCTAAGGATGCCTGGCCTTCACCCTGGGGGTGCCCAGGAGTGGATGCCTCACAGGGAAAGCCAGGACGGGTTCCACAGTGGTATTCGTACAAGCGCCTTGAGACCCTTGCGGGTGAGTAGTGCGCTATACAAGTATCAATTTACATTTATCAGGCACTGCACATAGGGTCCAATATATAGAACAGTGTTCTCCATCTGACAGTAAAAGGTATGGAAGTGTTGTCTTCGTTGAGCATCTCAGGCAAGGCTAGATATGGCTCAATGACTGCTACAGGCATGTATGCCCACCAGACATACATCCTGGTCAGAGACCTTTAACTGTTAAGGACTTATCACTATAAAAAAGTCAACGACCAAAAGTACGTTTTCAAAGCAACTTGGTTAAAGCACCTCCTTCTGACACTAAACATTAACTACCTGTCCTCTTTATTGAATAAACGCCGGATAATGTTCTTTCTTCTTGCAAAAATTTTCCACCGTTCTGGTATTTACAGGTATCGTCAGATTACTTTCATAAGGTGCTGCAGAGTTTGGAATACTTTGCCACTGAACACTAGTATTTTTTCTGTGCATTCTTGTGCTTGTAGTCCTACCTTTTTCATGGAAAATTTAAACTAGAAGTACCAGATAGAGCTGGTTTTCTGTCACGCCAGAAAGAAACACAAAACAAACAAACCAAGCATCTATCTGTGGCCACAATACTCATTCTTCCACCTCTTATCTTCTGATTGCACTTATAACCAACCCTCCCTTCCTTCACACTCGGTCATCAATGCCCCTGCCCCCAACATCAGGGCGGGCTTGATCAATGCCAGATCTGCGGTGAGGCATGCCGCTGATATTTTCGATTTACTAGGGGAAGGCCAGTTGGACGTATTGTTCCTCACGGAGACATGGATGACTAATACTTCCGCTCCCAGTGTGGAACTTGCTGTCCCCAGGGGTTTCAAGATAGCTAGGGTTGATCGCCCTTTAGGTAGAGGGGGGGGGATAGCTGTCGTTTTCAGGGAGTGGTGGAGCTTCACCTCTGAGCCTCCGATTGCGGATGCCAGGGCAGAGGTTCTTCATTTCTCTATAAAAACTTCCCCTCATTTTACCTTGGGCGGATCTTTGATCTATAGGCCACCGGGTCAGCCTAACCATTTTCTGGATTCCCTAGAAGAATACATAGTGCCCCGTGCCCTAAGCTTTCCCAAGTTTCTGCTGGTCGGCGACTTAAACATACATATGGATGTTCCGGACGCCACGGAAGCCCGAAGACTTGGTGAAATCCTCGAGCTTGCTCAGCTGAATCAATGGGTTACTGGTGCAACGCATGCGGGTGGTCATCTACTTGACCTGGTCTGCTCTAATTTTCCTATTCAGTCGGTTATTGTGGAAAAGACTACATGGTCGGACCATGATTTGGTCAGATTCATGTGGGAATTGCCCGAACCCAGTCTTCCACCTCCTATCAGTCACCCCCAAAAGATTAATGTACTCGAGTTCAGACAGGCTTTGTCCAGCACCCGCCCAAAACTTAACTCATGTTTAGACGTAGCAGTATGTGAGTTTAATGAGTGGGCTCGGGAGGCGACTATCGCCTCTACTAAGCAAAGTACGGTGTGCAGAGCGAGGCGCTCTCCTTCCCAACCTTGGTTCTCCCCGGAACTGAGAGAACGGAAACTGGGGTGTAAAAAATTGGAACGAGCTTGGAGATGTGGATATAGCTCTGAGGCTAAATCCGCTCTGCGACTCGCCCAGAAAGATTATTACACAGCCATCAAGGTAGCTAAGGGGAATTTCTATGCAGGGCGCATTGCTAAGGCTGATAACAACAGCAGAGAGATTTTCTCTATTGTTAAAAGTTTTATGTCCCCTGTGGCTGATGCTGTTCCTCTCCCGTCCTCTGCGCAATGGTGTGAGGAACTTTCCTCTTTTTTCATTACGAAAATAACAAGGATTCAGCAGGACCTTTTAGCGGCCCTCCCAGCCGACTACCTAGCTGCTGATTTGGACCCTTCACTATGTCCAAATCCAGGGCAGCATTTCACGAACTTTGTGCAAATTGAGGAGTGTACCGTTCTCCCTCTCCTTCAGTCCCTGAAGTCTGGCTCCCCAGCCAATCCGTGCCCGGCCCGGGTGCTGTCGGAGGTGGCGGAAACAGTCTGCGCTGAGATCACGCAGATAGTTAACCTCTCCTTGGCCACTGGAAAGGTGCCAGCAGCTTGGAAACAGGCCAAGCTGCTGCCGCTTCTGAAGAAACCTGGATTGGACGTGTCGGTTCCTGGGAACTATCGCCCTATCTCCCTTCTTCCGGCACTTACAAAAATTGGTGAGAAGGTAGTCCTTCAACAACTGGAGAACTTTGTTGCGTCTCCAATGCTCTCCATCCCGCTCAATCAGGCTTTAGGGCGGCGTATAGTACAGAGACGGCGCTGGTGGAGATGACCGAGTCAATTCGGGAATGTCTGGACGGAGGTGGCAGAGCGGTCCTAATTGTATTGGACCTCTCTGCCGCGTTCGATACCGTCCCCTATGAGCTCCTTCTCCGCCGGTTGTCGGCTATTGGTGCTGGGGGGGTTGTCCTAGATTGGCTATCCTCCTTTCTGTCCGATAGGACTCAGCAGGTCTGGATGCCTCCGCACGCCTCGGAACCTAAACCACTGCTTACAGGGGTGCCGCAGGGGTCTACTCTTAGCCCCCTGCTGTTTAATGTCTATATAACCCCCCTGGTTTTTCTGGCAGAACAGTTTGGGGCCAAGATAATAGGGTATGCAGATGATACCCAACTGTTGTTTACCTGGCCGGATGATAACCTGGATACATCGGTTGTTCATCTGTGCTTGTCCGCTGTATTTCGCTGGTTAACACAGGCCCAGTTGAAATGCAACGAAGAAAAATCTGAAGTACTTTTCTATGGCTCCTTCCCCACCTCGTTTAAGAACTCACTGTGGCCTCCAAACATTCCTTGCCCAAAAGAGATGGGGAGACCAGCAAAAAACCTCGGCATCTGGTTCACAGAGGATCTCAAATTTGAGGTCCACATTAAAAAACTTACAGGCACCTGTTTCGCTACCCTAAAAATGCTCCGCAAATTCTTCCCTCTGCTCCCTAGGGATGCGAAGGAGACGGTTGCTAGAGCACTTATACTGGCTAGGCTGGATTATGCGAATGCATTGTTCAGTGGCATCCCGGCCTATTTGGTAAAACGCCTTCAAATCATCCAGAATGCGGCAGTCCGACTCTTGTTTAACATCCCGAGATGGAAGAGCGTTCGCTCTGAGATGCGCACGCTCCACTGGCTTCCGGTTGCCCAACGCATTCTATTTAAATCACTGGTGCTTGCGTTTCGTGCTTCCCATGATCAAGGCCCCCTGTATCTGAGGAAGAGATTTACCAGCTATGTTCCTGCACGGCCCCTCAGATCCTCCTCCCTGCACAAATTGTATCTTCCACGCTTCAAACGAGCAAGACTTGGTGGCCAATCGATATCAGTGATCGGGGCCCGGGCCTGGAATGCTCTCCCCCTCCAGCTACGATCTATGTCCTCGGTGGCTGCTTTTAAAAAGCATTTGAAAACTCATCTGTTCAAGAGTGTAAGTTAAGTTTTTCTTGTATGTCTGAATGTCTACATCTCCTTTACCCGCGCCAGGATACTCTCTAGTAACGGAGCGCGCTATAAAATAATTTATACATACATACATATACATACATAACATGCACTGGATTTAGACAACTTTGATCAGCCAATGCTGCACACGTGTTATCAGCAGCAAGGAGTGAACTAGGATTAAAGCATGACGAAACAGCAGGGTTACCAGCCTGATCTCCAGCTACAGTGTCATCAGCAGGCAAAAAGACCTAGGAAGAAATACTCTAAGACGCAGATATTTTTCATACAAAGTACTGACGGATTCAGGCCCCGTCTGAAATGTATATGTTAGCAGTATCATGAGAGGTGATAACATTGCCTTACTGAACAATACATGAATTAAATTGGAAAAACATATATTAATATGATGGTCAGCAAGCCACCCACTAAACCAGGGTTCTCCAAAGTCGGTCCTGAGGGTCGGATCCATGCCAGATTTTTAAGATAACTACATTTATCTGGGTAAATGCTAAAAATCTGGCCTGGATCCGCCCCTCCATGGCAGACTTTGGAGAACCCTGCTGACCAAACCAATAAGTCGGGAGGATACAAGGATTGGAGAAGCCAGCTAAGCACTGAGATACTTGCCTTTCTTGGTAGCTCCACGGGTGAAGAACCTTGCATATTGGACGTGGTGGCCGCTCCTAGGTACACCCTTGTGGGAAGAGTGGTGGGCCCCTGCTGGGCCGAGAAATGCACCAGAGGGGGAAGGGCACCGATGAAATCCCCGGAAGGAGCGCCTATCTGGAATACTTGGACTTCCAGCAGCGGGAAAGCCTGACCAGGAGTTATGAAGAGATGCTGCCTGGATGAGCAGACATCAGGTCTCCTTGCAGTGTGACAGTCAACTGCGAGGGGAATTTCACCAAGGTTCCACCATGAGCCCCTATTTCATTTGTTAAGTGTGACAACTCTTGGTACATTCTAGTAAATACCGCTGCAATGGGAAATGAGGCCTAGAGACAACAAACAGAGGAATGCCAGAGATAGGGAAAACATTCTTTAGCCCCAGACCATCAAGATCTAGGAGCAACTGCAAGAGGGCCTGGGACCCCAAGGAATACACTTGTTTAAGGAGAGGCAGTGAGAGCCATACAAAGGAGCATGACAGGATCTGACTCACATGCTGTACAGTTGTAGCATTGCACCCCTAAAAATGCGGAACAAAAAATCATAATATATACGTTATTATGTAACACTATGAGAAAGCCTAATAGCTTCCGCATATAACTGGATTATTCTAGTTTGGAAATTGTGTGTCCACGCCTGCATGATCATTATTAGTAAGAGAGGGAAGTGTTAAAACCCATTGTAGGAGGAAAAGGAAGGGGAAAAATCGCCGGTTTCCAAAACGTAAACTGAGAAAACTGCGGTTCCAAAGTGTAGTACAATCAGATCATTCTAATATCGCTCCTAACGATGAAAATAACACATCAACAGTGGCTAAACAGAGGATGAATTCGAGTGCAATTGAGGAGCAAGATGATGTCCCCCAGCCGATTAGTCTGATTAATAGGTCGAGTACTTCCCAGAATGAAAATGGGTTGGGTGAGGCCTGGAAAATAAGGGATTTCAAGCTGGAGAGTAGCATAGGAGTGACGGAGAATATTATTAAAACCTTCGTACCAGCCCCGAGGATAGAACTAAGTAGGACCGCATGTGAATCAGTAGGTCCACCCCTTATTTGCATGAAGCCTGAAGTAAGTAATGGTGGGGGAGTTAGTCGAAATATGACTATATCAGTTAATAACATCAAAGGGGGTAACTCCACCGATTTTTCGAGGAGATCTTATGACAGGGATGTATTAAGGCTTCCAGAGTTAGGCACTGGGCATGGGAATAATGCCTTATTTTTTATCCCTCTTTTTGATGCTGAGCCTATGACTTTGAATAGAAGGGCGCTTCTTGGAATTCTATCGGAAATAAATGATCTAAAGTTAATTTCTTCTAAAGATATAGAACTGGTCCTCTTAGATTGGAGGCACAAACCTCAGGTCACCAAAGCAATTTTTACTTCAGGGGTGGTGTCTTCCATCGTGTTAGCAAATGTGGATGGCTTTAGGAAAAGAGGAATAGATGTTATTGTTTGCCCCACTACCCAGGGTGCTTCGTTGAAGCATCTCAAAACTTCTTATGCTAGGCAAGAGGGAGAAGTAAATGATCATGAGGGTGTGAATATGACCACTAAATCTGAGGGTTTGGAAATTACAGTTGGGAGGGGAATAGGTACTAGAAAAATAAAGGTAGTAGCACCCGAGGGTCATGAGGTCCTTGGCATTGATAGTGGAGATGAGGTGTCAAAATGGAGCTGGATCGCAGGCACCTTGAATGGGGCTAAGTCTTCTACTACCATCCCCATAGAGCGGAGGTAGCCTACTAGGAACAATCGTGTCCTGGAATTTGGCGGGGCTAGGAAAAGGAAATATTAAGCTTACTTCCCTAGCACACCTAGACCCCAAGATAATCTGCCTCCAAGAGACGTGGGCAACTGAAGAGTTCCAGTTAAAGAACTACTACGTGTATTGTAGTGCAGCTAAAAAATCTACAAAGGGGCATGCAAGTGGAGGATTAGCCATTCTGTTAAGCTGCGAGTTAGTATGGGACCCTGAGATATTCATTCATCCATCAAATTGTTGTATCTGTGCAAAGTTAAAAGTAGAACAAGGCAACTTGGAATCAGCATCGTTTCTGTATGTGGTAAATGTATATATTCCTCCAGGGAAGGCGTCCACCCCATTGGTCGATTCAATTTGCACTTTTGTGCAAAAGTTATGTAGCAATGATGAAAGAGTTCGTATCCTGATGGTAGGAGATTTTAATGCCAAAATCAATAATAGCTCAATCGCATCCTTTTCCAATCTGGACCAGGAGGAGGTTTGGTTTATCCCAGAGGCAGTATTCCCTCCCAATTTAAGATCTGATAAACGTGGCCTTTTACTGTTGCAAAATTTAAGAAATCTTGACCTTATAGTATTAAATGGCAGATTCCCAGAGGACTCTCCTGCAGCCTTCACCTTTCACGGGTCACATGGAAATTCACTTCTCGATTATATGGCAGTGTCATTTCAACTGTTTGGGGTATGCTCCCAGTTTAAGGTTCTCCCTACTAATTTGAGTGACCACAATATATTGGCTGTTAATATTTCTTTAAACTTCGAGAAACCCGAACTATGGAACCAGAGGAAAGAGATAGTAACATACTCTCGAAGTAATGGTCGCACTTTTTGGTCACACAAGAACCTTCCGAATCTACATTGGGTATTTAAGAACATTGCGTTCAGTTTCATCTGGGAGAACCCGATTGTGAGGTATGGAAGAATCATGACTGCTGTTAGAAAGCTGGGAAGAAAGATGAAAGGTGAGAGTGCCGCCCCTAGAGTAACTCCTCCTAATGAAATTAAAACTCTTAATAATAAGATAAATGGGTTGATTAGATCGCAATTTATAGACCCATGGCCATCAAGACAAAAAGAGATATACAGATTAAAACAGGCCCGGAAAAGGAAAATAGCTGCAGTTCGCAGGGCCTCTGAAGACGAAAAATGGGTTAACCTTCGGGAAGTGGCAGCCTCGGGGGACACTAGAAAGTACTGGGCACTGATTGCCAAATACTGTGACAGTAGAGTAAAATCCCAGCCCATGTTGATCTCTGAATCTGAATGGTCTACTTATATATCCCTATTGTACGCCCCCAATCCTACAGATGTTGGGGTTGAGGGGTTTAATGGGATTGCATCATCCGTAGAAGAGGTAGAAGCACCTGTAATGAGCGAACTTGAGGGATACATTAAGGAGGCGAGATACTCCGGGGCAATGGGGCCGGATGATGTCCCTGTAGCGATAATAAAAAAAGACCGCGGCGATTGGGCAAAGGTGTTACATCCCCTGTTCGTCCATTGTTATAAGCTCGGGGATATCCCTTATTCTTGGAAGGGCAGTATAATAGTACCTCTATATAAAAAAGGCCCTAAAAACTCACCTGCAAGCTATAGGCAAATCTCCCTTTTGGACGCAACGGGAAAACTGTTTGCAAAAAGCATCCTTGTCCACTTGCAAGAGTGGGTATTCGGTAGTAACTTGATTCCCCTTGAACAGTCTGGTTTTCGGAAGGATAGTGGCACCCTAGACAACATCTCTGTCTTGCAAACCTTAATTGATAAATATCCTGCGGGGCGGAGGATACCACTGTATAAAGAATGGGGATCCCAGGGAATTTGTTAAGAGTAATAATTGCTCTCCACTCCTCTACGTGGACTCAAGTTCTGTTGGGGGGGACTCAAGGCCTATCAAAGAAAATCATTACCCACAATGGGCTGAAGCAGGGGTGCCTCTTGGCCCCTTTACTCTTCTCAATCTACATAAATGACCTCCCTAGCCGGGTAGGGGAGAGTAAAGGGGACCCTCCACAAGTAGGTGATCTAAAATTAAGTTGTTTACTGTATGCTGACGATGCAATCATCATGGACCTAACTCCAATTGGGTTGCAAAGACGTTTGACGGAGCTGGTTAGGTACACTAAAGAATATTTTTTTAAAATAAACACTTCTAAGAGTAAGGTGATGATTTTTAGTCAGAAAGGCTGTAAGGTTAGACCAAATCTGAAATGGTATTTGGGAGATGAAAATATGGAAATAGTGACATTTTATCCTTATTTAGGAAAAATTTTTACTAATAGGTGCTCTGCTATCAGACATTTAGATCACTGCAAAAGTAAAGCTATTTCACAAGCTTCGGCAATTAACCGCTTGTATAAGCAATGCGGGAAAAGACACTTCTCACATACTATTGCAGTGTACAAAATAAAGATTCCGCCGACCTTGAATTATGCTAGTGAAACAATTGACGAATGTGAGTGGGCTAAGTTCGACAAAGTGGAAGGCAAAATCTGGCGGCAAATATGTAACCTGAGTCACGCCGCATTAATTGCGGCTCTTAGGCTCGAATTTGGCCTCCTCTCAACATATGTTTTGTCATTGGCAGGGTCTTTAAGGTGGTGTAATGCTTTGATAAATGGTCAAGAAAATCTATTAAGGCTAGCTCTGCACAAGGAAATTTTTGATAACTTATTGTGTAAAAGTGTAATTTTTAGAAACTATTTAAAAGCTTTAAGTACCTTTGGTTTGGACATAACAGGGGCAGCAGGTTTAAACAAATTAGAATTAAAGCACTTAATTAAAAAAAACATATATGTGATCTCACGAGAACGAGATCTGGAAATATGCAGAGGGAATGGAAAACTGGATTGCTTAGCGGAGAGTTCAATTGTAAAAAATCCTCAGCCATATGTTCTTTGGAACTTGAAACATGGTGTACGCAGAGTGATTTTACTCCTAAGAATGAATTTGTTGCCGCTGAGGATAGTAACAGGAGCTTGGGAGGGTATCCCCAAAAATGAAAGAATTTGTGATTTATGCAATGGAGGTATCCAAGATTTTAATCATGTTTTGATTGTGTGCCCAGCACTTAGTTCAATGCGACGCAAATTTCTAAGGCCTGATTTTTTACATTATAATATTTCAACAGCAGATCAGGCACGCAACTTTCTTCTGCATCCCCCGTCAGAACAGATATGTTTTAAGATTTTCTGTTTTTTTAAAGAATTTTTAAATGTATATTAGAAAGTCTAGAAGTAGGGGGAACAGTGGTTCATGTAGTACCTTGTATAACTTCCCTTGTCTTAGCACTTTTCAAGCACTTTAAGAATTTTAATACTTGCAACATCGGATAAGTATCATTGTTTAGTAGTGTGTTTTAACAATTTTGTTTGCTACTTAAATTTTTCTGTTCTTTGTTCCGAGTTAATTCGGCTAAATTGTTGCTTGATAATCATCCTGAGTTCTGTCCTGGATTAGGGTGTCGATGCACTAGCACTTTATCTTGACATATTTGCACTTTTAGTATCATCTTGCATAAATCATCTGCTGTTAACACTGTTCTCTGTCCTCGACATAAGAAATATTTTAATTGCTTTTGTTAACTACTGCCTGTATATTGGATAATAATTGCACAAATGTATATGATTTTAGTAATCTTGGGCTAAGCTAAAGGGTTGATTCAGGTATTAGGCCTGGATTAGGATTATGGTTTCTTTACGTCTGTATATTGTAGATGGCATGTGCACTTTATACGGCACTTTATAAAAATCCTGCCGCTGCTTTCATTTAATATTTATCTCCCATAGATAAGATTTTAGGGGTGTAACTCTTCGTGCTTTTTAATACTGTTTTTCATGAATCATGTTTTATAGTAATGTTATGTGGAATTCCTTGGAATTCCAAATCATAATAAAATGAATTGAATTGTCCACGCCTGCATGATCAACATAGCACCATCCTTCTGGGGGCAAGTAATCCCAGCACTGGGATCCCATTTGAAAACAAAGGTGGGCAGGGCTGCCATCTCACCCTAGGACCCCACCTTTCCTTCTGGTTTTGCAACTATCCCTCTAAAGAAACTGGAGCTGTTCAAACTCTTCCCCACCTTCTAAATACCCTTCTGTGCAAACTTCCGCCTTAACATTACAACACAACCATATATTCCTTGTGCTATGAAAAGAAAATCAGACGCTTCCGCGTTCTACACAGAAGCCTGGTTAAATATATTCCGCGTCTGCAGATTTACGGGTGTGACGCTACAGAAATATTCAGGCACGTGGCCAGCCTGCAAGACATTATAAGACAGGTGAAAGAAAACAACACATAATGCCTGCTGTAGAGATAATGCGTCTGCGGCCCTGAGCAATAACTGTAGAGCAATACGGGACAGTTATAACTTTCCTTGGCTTCTACAAGCCAGGGTGATTTCAGCAGTGCCAAGACAAGCAGCAGCATTTCGACCTGACCTCGCTGTTCTTAGAATAATATAATTTATTGGGGCACTTAACCCGAGTAGGCAGTGCCACTGTGCACGTCTGACAGCTCAGGGAACATGTTTATTTTCCGCCTTACATCGGGTTTTGCCTCTTCACTGAGTTGTGAAGCTTTCTCCCCATGGTCTGCTGTGGTGCACTTCACTTCAGTGACAAGAGGGAGCCGCCATTGAAATCAGAGGGTATTATAAGGCATGATTAAGTGAGCATATTTCCGAATTACTGACCTTAACGTAGTTCATGAAGTTTCCTGCTATCCCTTCTCTTGAGCGTATCTAGAAGAGTATTTTGCCTGTGTGCAGTGTGCTCATGTGTGACATTTCCGTCTCATGTGTGACACCTCGAGTGACACTTTATCATAAACTAACGTGACTAGTCTCAAAGGTAATTTGAACTTGTGAGTCATTTATATGTGTAATTTACTCTTACACTTTTGGGTAATTTAACTACTTTTTGCTATTCCCAAAAATGGAGAGTAAAGTTGCTAACTGACTTACAGATCTCTGCCCCCTAAAAAAGGAGGAGAAGCCAAATTTATGAGTGTAAGTTACGACTGCCAAAAAAGAAACAGTAGTAAGCCTAGCACTACACAGCCAGCCATCAAACTGCATCACCTTTCCATTGAAAATAATTAATATAAGAGCTTAAAAAAACCCATAAGCAATACTGTTACATTAAAGCAAACTAGTTAAAATAAGTAAGAATATAAATACATATAATTTAATGTTAAAATAAATCTGCAACGCTGGGCCAGAGTACCCCTCAATCCCGTAGGGCACATTGTACTTTTCAAAATAGCATGTCCCCCATTATTTATATGTCGAAGGACATTTTCCTTACCCTATCCCCCGTAGGGGGTTCCACTCCTTGACCTTCAAACTTCCAAACTTTGTATGGGCTGGTGGATGTCATAGGGTGTCCTTTCATTAAGGATACAAGTCACCCTTCGATGGTGGCCTTGGGCGGTCCACGGTTACCCTCGTCGTTACCGTCCTGCATGCGGGTGGCTCTTCTCAGCTGCAGGGCGACCGTACGTCTCTTCTGTTGGTGGGACCATCGTCTGACTGGTATGACTCCTCTGTGGTGGGGTACATGGCTCCAGCATATTTATGCCCTAGAGGGTTTTGTTCAGTGGGACCAAATTGGCATCTCATATTTACAGGATGTGTATAAAGGATACAACTTAAATGTCCGGCAAGAGCTAAATGATCTGTACACATTAGCCAACTCACAGTTCTTCCGCTCTCTTCAACTGCGGCACGCCATGTGATCAAACATTCCACCAAACACTCCGCTTCCAGATCTTCCTAGTGCATCTGGGGTAAGGAGACATCTCTTTAATCTATTGATCTCTGGTCATTCATGCCTCTGACGGCTTCAGGTTGCTCAGACCGAAATGGGTGAATTGGGTGGGAGACCTCGATGAGGATGACTGGAGGGAGGCTTGCCTCACACCTTGCGAACTGAGAATCTCTTCTCGGATGCGCATGATACAAATAAGTTATCTTCATGCTACTTACCTCTCTCCTCGCTGCCTGGAACGAATATCACCCAGTGACCAGGCTGCTTGCATGGGATGTGCGCTCGCTGCCGCAGATTTTTTCCACATGGTCTGGGACTGTTTGCCGCAGCATTCCTCTGGGACGGGGTGGGTCAGGAACTTTTGATGGTTCTTGGGCGCAAACCTGCATTGGCCCTGCGCAATGCTCTGTTGGGGCTGGTGGGGAGTTGGGGGCCCTTGGGCCAAGGGAACTTACCTTGGCGGAGCCTGCCTAGCGGCCAAAAGAGATGTGGCCCACGCATGGAAGCAGCCAACGCCCCCCTTGATCTCGTGTTGGTGCAGAGGGTAGATTGGTGTGGGCAACAAGAAAAGCTTGTTTGTGCTGCTTGTGGTTACCCCACAAGCATGAAAGGGTGTGTGGGAAATGGTGTTATTCCATACACAGCCCCTGTTATCTGCGCTGATAAATGTACTTGCTGTAACGTCACAATAAAATCATAATACAGTTAGTCTAATAACAAACCGTATATTTTTTTACTTATAAAATATTTTAATAAACTTTTTTGCATTAATAAATTATAACAATAATTTTGATTAAAATATAGTTAAATTAGGCTTAATTAATTCTATAAGGTGAGTTTTATTTAGTTTAATATAGTTTTAATTCAAAATCGAGGTAATAGTGCTATAGCATTGTTATATTCCTGAACATTTAAAATAAATATATACAATTTTTAACATTAATATATAACATTAACATATTTTTACAAATTTATAAAGGTTAATAAACATTTCCCCTACACTTGTGGATGAATGTTCTTGCATTTTTTGGGTCAAACCAGAGGCTGTACTGAATCACTTGGAGGAGGAGTGTGGCTCAATGGTTAAAGCGGCAGACCCTGATGCAGAGTTCTGGCCCGGGACCAGGATTCAATTCCCGCCTCGGCGGGTCTTGGGCTCAATTTCCTCGGACCTGACAATTCTCGCCTCTGTGCCTATTCTAATCATGGGCCCCACGCTGCAACTCTGGGCAATAGCTTGCTTAACCTCCACACCGGCCCCAACAGTGCTAGGATGCCTGGCTTCACCCTGGGGGTGCCCAGGAGTGGACACTTCACAGGGAAAGCCAGGAAGGGTTCCACAGCAGTATGAGTAATAGCGCCAGGAAACCGCTTGGTGACAGTGCGCTCTACAAATACCTTGACATTTACATTTGACATTTACATTTACCTTTTCGGATGCTAAGAGGTCCATTGCACTACGGAAGTGTATGTGTGTAAGATGATTGGTGGTATTGAGTGCTATTGGTTGAGGTAATAGCCAATTATTGCCATATCTGGGTTGTGTTAGTGGTATGGAAGGATTTAAATTGTAATTGGCTTTATTGCATAACAGTGCATGGTGTGTCCTGGTGAAGAGTGCTGTTGTGAGCACATTGATGCCCGCTGATATTGCATATCTGGGCTGTGTAAGATGAGTGTGTGAACTTCTGTTCTTAGAGTAATGGTAGATGTTATGTGAGTGGCGTCTGATTAGAAGTGTTATCTGTGCTGTTTACGTATGAACTGTCCAATGTCCCATGTGTCAATTGCAACCAATCAATGGCCTCCCGATGGCAAAGATGATATTGAGTTGGGGACACACAAGTCAAGGACAGGCCAACATGGTGTGTGAGTGATTGCTTGGAGTTCCTTAAAGCAAATCCGCTGTTTTCAATCACCATCGACTTCTGTCACTCACAGGGAGAAAGATAAGAGATTAGGCAGGTTGAAAGATAAGCTAGTCATCAAAACATTTTCAAATACATTTTTAAATGTTTACTGATACACAACTAATGTGCATATCTTGTTGATCGACGGGATTTCTCTGATTAATCTATACAGAGACTAAACGAAGCACAATATTATCAGTGCTTTAAGGGCTGTCGGGGACCAAGGTTCAAACTGGGCGATGCGTCACTGCAGTTAACAATCATTAAAGTATGTTGCATGGCACAGCCGCCGTGCAGGCTTCATTGCAGTTCGTCCTTGGTCTAAAGAACTAACTTCCTGCCTCCCTGTTGACACTGAAAACTAGAGTGGCAGTTGTACTGATTTTTAGTGATGTGAGCCCCTCCATTAATATTCAATCACTTTTACCATGAATGCTATGCAACTGTGGCATCTGAATGGGATCTGATTGCAACTCAAGACTGACAAAGGATAAAAACACATGCAAGCCTCCTTTGTGGTAAACATTCAAGGAAAACACAAGTACAATTGTAGTTTTACTGCTAGGATACTTCTTAGCCACCAGTAAAATCAGGTATCCTCAAAGGTGTTCACTAACAGTAATTAACATCACATGATACTGAATGGTGTCTTGAGGAGAGACCAGAGGTCACAAATAATAAATAATGCCCCATGACCTCAACAAGGTGCTATAGATCTATGGATCAATCTCTAATGATCCCAGAACTGACTGGTGTTAATGAAGTACTGTACTAAGGGCTATATGTTCCAAGTTAGTGATGAAAAGCTGGTGACAAGAGTGGAACAGAAAAACCTTGTAATACCGCATTCTCATATAACCATTCTCCAAAAAAAGGCTATATAGCAAAAAGTGAATATGGAAACCTACAGCACTGCCATGACATTAAATCCACTGATTCTAGAGACTTATTTAATCAGTTTCATCCAGTCTTCTTTGGTGTTAAGGCCTTTACTCATCGTGTCTAAGATAGACATGAACCATGGTTCCCTATGTTTGCGTTTTAATTCCAGGTCACCTCCTCTTTTTCTTCCTTTTATTTTTTCAATAATGAACCATCTAAAATCAATAAAGCTGTGACCTGTTGCTTTGAAATGATCAACTTTGGGGGCATTTTCTTTTTTGCTCTTAAGGGCTGACTTGTGTTCAGATAGGCGCACTCTCAATCCGCAATCTGTCTCGCCCACACAGCCAAAGCCACAAGGAAATATTATCAGGTAGACAATATTGCTGCTTCTAGAGTTGTTGAGGTCTTTGGCTGTTAGAGTAACAAGCTTTCTGAATGACAAATATGTATGTCTTTTTGTTATGGCTCTCTCAATATAATGTTTTAACATTGTATGTGCAATATATTTTTTATTAAATATTTGAGAACACATGAATTTTATATAATTGTACAAAGGTTTTTAGTATATATTTTATTAAACAGACTTTATAGAATTGCCTTTTGGGCCCTTTTAAGACTGTCAGTGAGTTGTATACGATTGTGAAGACAGTGGAGTGTGATTTATCAGATTGCTGACTCCTCCAAGAGATCCTTCTCTTTTGATACATTGTTGTATAAGAAGCCCTGTTTCTTGGAGTAGTGGTGCCACTCTTCTGTTTTTGAGTCAATTTTGAGGTGTACTTTTCTAATTGGTTAGTAACTCTTTTCCACTTATTTCCTGCAACCTGTGTGATTATTGATAGTTAGCGGGCTATTCCGGCTGTTAAAGGCCCGCTGCAGCGTTAAAGGCCCGAGCCGAAGGCGAGGGACTTTATCAAAGCAGAGGGACTTTAAAAGCCGGTATAGCCCTGCTACGGCTAGAACATTCTGCCACTGGAGGGCAGAATGTTCTAACAAATAAAAGCCTTCAGGGAGCGCGAGGGGACTGGAATCCCCTCAGGTTCCTTGAAGCCTTTGTTCACAGCCAGAGCTGTGAACAAAGAAACATTGGAATGTTGGAGCTCCAGGCTTATACCAGCCTTTATAAGCCCGGAGCACTCCATTATTTTCAATGGAGCTCCCAACATTCCAATGTTCTAATAATTATCATACTTTCATATTATTTTTAAGGGCAGGGTGCATGCTGCAATCTATACTACTATTATAAAGAGAGAACTTGCACCTTTGAGCCAGGTAAACTCGAAAACTACACCACCAATCTAAACACCCAAGACATCTTAGAAAACCTCAGGGCAAGCAGAAGGACATAGGCTACATAAAAATAAAAATAAAACGTTGTTTAAAATATTTACAAATAAAAATAAAGTAGTCCCTTGCAAGTAGCGCCGGCCGCGACCTGCGTGGTGACATCAGGAGCGTGGGGAGGAGCGGCGTGCAGTGACGAACGGCGGTAACTCAGTAATCGAGTAAGTAAGTGTGCAGGGCGTCAGTCAATAAGGGAATGGCTTGGGTGAGTGGGTGAATGAGCAAGTAAGTGAGGCGATCAATAAGTGATGCGTGAATGGGCAAGAGAAAGTGTGGCTGAGTGAGAGCTCTTAGACCGCACACGGGAAACACCCATCGCATCGGGGTCAAAACATCGCGGTGCTATCGCACCGTGACTTTCACATCACATTGTCCTTCACATCGCATGGTACGACGGCGCAATGTCATTAACATCGCATGCAATTTCAACGCATGCGATGTTAATGACCTATTGGCTAACTTCGACGGGATTGTAATGAAAGATGCTTTTGAAAATGAGCGTTTATTCTACAAATGACAGGGCTGATGTAAGGGGCCTCGGAAATGCTTCGCTGAACATTTGCTTTTGGAAATTAGCGTAATGAAAGAGGCTTTTGGAAATGAGCGTAACACCATTTTAAGGAGTCTTGTCGAAATTATCGTAACACGGCTGATTGAAATAAAAGAGGCTTTTATTGTACAAAAGCTTCGCTGAACACGGCTGATTGTAATAAAAGAGGCTAGCGAAAATGCAGCTAAATGACCGTAACAAGATTCTAAAATCGAAATGCTGACTGTCACATGCCATTAAAAAAGCATTAAAAAAACCTCACAGTCTGTCACATGTCACATGCCATTAAAAAATGCAGCGGATATGTAGTTATTCTTTTATATAGATGCATGAATGATGCATGTATGAGTGCTGGGTGGCTGACTGGGTGTGGGTGTGTGTGTGTGGTGAGTGGGTGGTTGGATGGATGGATGAATGGATGGCAGATGCATGGATGGATGTATGGGTGGATGGATAGGGAGGGAGGGAGGGAGGGAGGGATGGAAGGGTGGGTGGGTGTATGGATGGATGGATGGGTGTATGGGTGATATGTGTGTGGTGGGTGGATGGAAGAATGGATGGCAGATGGATGAATGGATGGATGGATGGCGGAAGGATGAATGGATGGATGTCTGGGTGGATGGATGGATGGGTGTATGGGTGATATGTGTGTGGTGATAGGGTGGGTGGATGGATGGATGAATGGATGGCGGATGGATGAATGGATGCCGGATGGATGAATGGATGGGTGGATGGATGCATGGATGAGTGCTGGGTGGGGGGTGGATGGATGGATAAACATGCATTGTGAAAATTACCCTTGACCCATGCTAAAATTAAGCCACATACAAAAGAACACGTTTCAACCTTTTTATTTTCCTTACATTGCATTAATTCCAAATACGTATTATTGTCTTGACATTGCGTTAACACCAAATACTTATGATTTTGTTAACATTGCATTAATACCAAATACTTCAAAAATAAATATTATGTAACGTATGTAATCCACAGTCATTATGTTTTGCAACTGGTTCTTATGTAAAGCGCTCTGACACCTTCGGGTAAAGTTCACGCTATATAAAATCGCCAAATGTGTTACTTCTTCGTATCATCCTGTGATTGTTAATGTTTTTCCCGGGTTGCAGGCCACCCATAGCAAACCATCCTGCCTGTCTGTCACTCAGGCACAATGCGTTCTCACAGCCTGTGCACAGATGGAGCTGTGCAGCTCGCCGCCTTTAATTATCAGGAAGTCAGGAATTCATGGATGTTGCTTTTCACGGATAAAGTTATTTTTCTGTGACTGCAGTGTCAGGGCACGAAAAACGAGAGGCTCAGAGGGCAGAAGGGCACGAAATACGGGGGCAACAGAGGGCACAAGAGCACGGGGAATGGGGGAAACAGAGCGCAGAAGGGCACGAAAAACGAGTAAAATAGAGCGCAGAAGGGCACGAAAAACGAGAGACTCAGAGGGCAGAAGGGCACGAAATACGAGGGCAACTGAGGGCACAAGAGCACGGAAAACAATGGAAACAGCGCAGAAGGCCGCAAAAATAAGAGTAAAACTGAGCGCAGAAGGGCACGAAAAACGAGAGAATCAGAGGGCACAAGGGCACGAAATACGGGGGCAACAAAGGGCACAAGAGCATGGGAAATGAGGGAAACAGCGCGCAGAAGGGCACGAAAAAGGAGTAATTATTCAAGTGTGCCCTCAAACTTTGCGTTGTCATGTCGCGCGATGTAAAATCGCCGATGTGACACGCGATCCAATTAAATGGCCGCATTTGCGGCGCAACTACGTGCGATAAGAAAACGGACGGTGCGGCTACCTTTACGATGTAATGGCCGCGATGAGAACTGCCGCGATCGCGTTGTTACCGATGGATTGTCATACAACCCCGCGCACACTGCAAGCGTTGTATCCTTAGAATGCTCATAATAGGAACCTCTTGATCTGTTTTTCGAGCATTTCACTTTTAAAAGAGAGGAGTTTCTTTGAAGTAGAATGACATTTTAAACCATGCTATGTCCAAGTACAGTGCCTCTGTTAGCTGAGAGTCAGATGGAAAACCTTAGCTTTCTGCTCTGATGCGGTGCATGCCTCGCAAATAAAAACTCCAAAGCCAAGCAGCGCAGGTATGTAAACACCCCTCAATGGGCGCGGGCGTTAAATGTCATGTGCAGAGCCTGTTGCAAGCGTGTTTGAACATGACCTCTGAAAGCCGATTTCCACAGATGACATCTGCTTTTAGCACACGCTACAACTTTGTCGACATTGCAGATCCCGACTTTAAATCAACTCCGCTCTTCCTACAAAAAAAAAAAAAACACAGCTGGAAGCAAATTCTTACAGTCTCGCGCCGTGAAAGGGATTCCATTCTGGCATGATTTTTTTTCTTTTTTGCTCTCACTGCCACTCTCTTGAAGTTCATGTGTTTGATCAGCCAGGAGGGCTGGAAGGTCCTTATGCACCATGTTCGTGTCCTTGATGCACCCAGCACGATTGTATTCAGTTAGCTGATGTATTCCGTTCGCTGGGATGTGCTCTTTGTACTCCTGGTGATTGTTGCCTATGTCTTCCTCCAGGGCAGGGGGCAACAACGGGTTGGCTCCAGTGTCCTTGATTGAGTCCCAACCATAGAAAGGTGGAATACACAACGAAACAATACCACCCAGACCAATGGGACAACTAAGGAAACAGGATGGGAAGGGCATCATTTCAGAACCGAACCCATTAGCCAAGACACGATCTCCCATCCCTAATGCAGTATTGAAAAGAAAGAAGAGTGTTCTTCCTTTTGTTGTTCGTAAGCGAAAACGTGCCTAAAGATTGAACTTGCCTTTGGGAAGCCTGTCCCATTTAACACTTCGACCTTGAGAGCAAGAGTCATGGGACCTCCACCCCTATGGATTATCATTTTTATTTAATTGTGTAGATTAAGGTGGGGTTCTTTCTGAAGTATGTTTGTTAACTCGACTACCATAGAGTGCTCTGCCTCACACTTAACTTTGTATTAAAAAAACAAGTGTGCTGCGATTCCCTGGATTAACACAGTGAGTTGTGATTTCCTGGATTGCTATATAATGATAAAATATTCATTCATGTGTGCTTTTGTCCCCTTAAATACTAAAGCATACTTCATTTGTCTCGACAACATCTATACTACTATAATAAAGGAAGAACTTTGCACCTTTGAGGCAGGTAAACTCGGGAACCACAGCGCCAATCCACACACCCGATACATCGTTGTAATTCGCAGGGTATGCAGATGGACATAGGCTATATAAATTAAAAATAAATACGTTATTTAAAAAATATAAGTTAAAAAAAAAGTAGTCCCTTCAAAGTAGCGCCGGCCGCGACGTGCGTGCTTACATCAGGAGCGGCGTACACGAGCGCGAGAAGCGGCAGAAATCAGCGCGGAGAGGAGCGGCGGAGATCAGCGCGGGGAGGAGCAGTGACGAGGAGCGGCGGAGATCAGCGCGGGGAGGAGCAGTGATGAGCGGAGGAGCAGCGGACATGAGCGGGGGACAGGCGGTGAGGATCGGCGGGCAGGCAGTGAGGAGCGGCGGATGAGGTAGGGCGCCAAGTAAGCAGTGAGCAAAGCAAACGTGAGGGCGGAGCGGTGGCGGAGAGGAGCGGTGAGCGAGCCACAGGTACCAAACGGAAAAAGAAATGTGTGCAGGTTACAAAAGCGTACAAAGTGGAGCGGTCAGCTGAAAGCTAAAATGACAATCGGGAGAAGGTAGCAAACGGGGCATTACAGGAGGAAAAAGTGCCGTGGGCAGGTATCAAACGGGGCATTACAGGATGAAAAAGAAACGTGTGCAGGTTACAAAAGCGTACAAAGTGGAGCGGTTAGCTTAAAGCTAAAATGACAATCGGGAGAAGGTACCAAACGGGGCATTACAGGAGGAAAAAGTGACGTGGGCAGTGACGTGGGCAGGTTACAAAAGCGTACAAAGTAAACATAGAGGCATAATACTGCACAACTTCAGGGCGGGCGGGGGCCCTGAGCCATGATTGCTCCCGGACAACGTCGGGACGGGCTGCTAGTACATTATAAATTAAAAACTAGATACCTTTTTTTCAGAATTTTCCAGCACAGGGTGTGGGGAGTTTGGAGCACAAGGGCCCCACTACCATGACAATAATGTTTATATTTCTCCATTCTTCATTAAGAATTCAAATGGGACATTGGTTGGCTATGGACTTCACTTTAGGTTAGGCATCTTTTATCTTGGAATCAGCCTTCCTATCTTGCTCACTTTTAATCTTATTTTAAATGTGCTTGTTTTTTTCAAGGAATGTAATAATTGGCCTCTTTGGAAGTGTGCCGTTGTTCAGCAATGAAAATTATTCAAAGCCATGGAGAATTTGATAACTGCATGAGCACTGTGGTGAGTGCACCTTCTCTCCTGAGGTGCCTTGTGCCACGAGGCAGCTGCTTCTGGGCTGTCTAAAGGTGTTTCTAACACACATTTCTCCCTTTAACAATGGCACTTGTTCCCCATAGGAATTATTTTGCTATACTATGCGGTGAGTGGAGAGGTATTGGCTCACTCAGCTGGTTATTTCGTTCTGCATTTAAAAACTGTTTGAGCATAGTTCTCTATACATCACACCCTTTTCATACTGTCGCTTAAAAGTTCTTTAATGTTATAAATTACTCTAGCATCTTTTAAATGTTTCTATCATGATGGGCCTGCACCACAGTCTAGATTGCTGATTAAATATAGCGAGCACCCCAGGGAGGATGCACCCAACCCTTGGGCAAACTGAATCTAACATCAGCAGAGAATATGGAGGTAAAAATCATTAGGAAAGAGTTCTCAATACAGAATACTGGAGCTCTCATCCAGTGGATTGCTCTTTACTCCGCCCTTGTGTAACCTAGGGTCCTAAATTCGAATGACTTAGAGAGGTGTCAGGCAAAGAGAAAACTGGTCCTCATTAGCAGCTGTGACACTACTTCCCTTAGATTCGCTCATCACAAGCTCTTGTGTAGCCCTGATTTTATGATGAGTGAATTCTTTGGAGGTTTATCAACCAGGGGTGGGCCATTCATCCTTTCAGGTTTCCTTAACGGGGTGGGTGGTCCTTCACCCTGTATTTGCCACACATGGGGTGCTTAGCTAATTTTAGGCCTGACCCTCTGCTCATCAGGGCATAGGTTACTAGCCACTTGCAGAGGGTTAGGCCTAACACCTAATTGTTGGCCCACAATTAATTTAGGCAGTATGCTTTTTCCAATGTGACAACTTTGTTCAGATGTCACCCACCGTCACCACATTTGGAAGTAATCTTCAATTGCAAGGCAAGTGGTTTGGATTGTTGTTTAGTGGCCACCAAAGGTGGCCCTTTTCTTTTGAACATTGACATCTATTGACCCTAGACACGTTTGCATGTTTCTTAACTTGTTGTCGCAGTTCTAAACTTATATAGTTACAGCTTTTTAAAAAATGTATTGCAGATATGTTAACTGCAGCTATTTCAAAGACTGTGCTAAAGGCACATCACTTATGTTTTTTTTTATTAGCTATCAGTAAATCTGTCAGTGCAGCCAATAATGTTGCTATCTACCCCATGGATTCCTGTACGGCTTCCCGACGGATATACAAGAAGTTCCATGTTTATTGATCCACATATGGTCACTGAGGTGATGCCTCTAATACACAGGTGGTGGGACGGGGGAAACATGGCGGCAGCCGGTTGAGCTGCTGCAGTGCTCTGCTCCTGGGTTCCCGTCCGTGAAAACTTCTTCAATGATACCGGGGTGAAAACTTTGATGCATGCGTTGTGAGGCTGTTGCTAGTTACTGCTAGACATTGGGTTCAGTAATTTCGTCTTTCCGAGCAAGCTCGAGTAAGTTTCCCCTTGGTGCAAGATTGCGGCGTTTACTTTGACGTCCCGTCTCCATTAGTCTCCATGTGTTTTGAGGGGGCGTGTTCTGTTGTGGATACCACTGCCGATGCTCTTGCTGCCGTGGGTGCTGCTGACACTGCAATCCGGTCTGGGGTTTCGAAGGTGCTCCGGGGCTCACCTGTCATTTTGCCGCTGTCATTGGGTCCACCGTTTTGGAGCCTTGCCGCCCTGGAGCTCCGACGTGGGCGCTGGACCCGCTGTCTTCTTCCGGGTTGTCCTGGAGCCACTGTGAACCCTGCTGCTGAGGTGGAGGTACCTGTAGAGACGTTGGAAGAAACACCGGAGGAGGGGGAGCTCTCTGTCGACCACGGCCATGATTCTGGTGAAGGTGAAGGTGGTAACGGCGGTAATGGTGGGGGCTTAGTGCAGCCCGGGACAGGGGGCGCACACCATATGAGAAAACGTAAGGGGCACAAAAGAGAGTGCCGAAGAGGGAAAAAAAGCAAGAGTGTACAGATCCAAAATACTAGGCTCCCTGCAGTATGTTGCTCAAGCCCTACCCCATCTCCTGTCTTATGCTTAGATGTGGTTAAGCCAGTGGAGCGTGTGGAGCCTGTTAACGCCATCTTTGACAACGCCGGCAGTGCCAAAAAGAAACTTTCCACCTATTTGACAGGGCAGGTTAAGGCGAAGCGAGCCTATACGTGCAAATCAACTAGGGGGTCTAAGGGCTCTAATGCCAAGTGTAAAACCTCAAGTTCTGTTAGTGCTGGGTCCAAGATAACACCATCACTTAGGTCTTATTTTAAGGTGGTTCCTCAAGTGTTACTATTACCAGATAATATCCCTCCCAGTGATTCTCTAGAAAAGTCACTATCAGAGGTTACAAGTCCCAAGGAGGTAATGAATATTGGGGACCCGCCTAATAATACTCTAACTGATATGGCGACAGGCAGTGCAGAGGGTCCAGAAAATTTGGGCGCCAATATGGAATCTGATTTAGACAGAGACAGTGATAGAGATAGAATCAAAGAGGGCTAGATTGCTGGCATCCCTACCCTTACTAAAGTTCCTGATAGTTCCATCTCTGTGTTGGAAACCTTGGGTTCCTCTGGTTCATCGGGTCACCCCCCACCTCTTGCCTTGGTTCTGGCCCCCCAACTGGCTCCACCATTTTTGCTGGCTCCTCCATTCTTGATACCTGGCCCCCGTGATGGGGGTCCGCAAGGGGGTACAAGATAGTATGCAAGATAGTATGCAAGGGGGTACATCGGCTCTCTGGTCCAGTGTTTTGCCGGCTAACTGCGATAATGTAAACTTAACCACTTCCCTGCAGGCATCTTTACAGGTGATGTTCACATCTTTGTCATAAAAAAGGGATTTGAGACTTCTGCTGCTATCCAGGCAGATAAGTACTCACAGACATACACACAACCACTTAAACAACCCACATCTCACAAGGAAGCAATGTAGACAGGTGAAACTTACAATATATGTGAAAACACTCTAAAAATATTTCAAATTATTAAAGCAATTTATTAAAGATACATTACATCAAATAAAAACATAAATTGGGAAACACACAAGGACGGTGCAATAATCAATAAAAACAACATTCAAGTAAAGAAGGAGTATACAGGGAGAAAGGATAAAACTCAAACAGAAGACAATAATTTTGAATTTCTCCTTAATTTGTATTCCCAGATTTACTCCTTAGGCGTCGACGCGTTTTGGCGGTGCATTCAATTTAATCCGCCTTCATCAGGACAGTATAAAAATAATGTTTCCCAAATAATTTCTGAAATTTAAATAAGACCAGTTTTAGGCTTAAGTTATGAAGACAGAAGATCTACTTAATTTACAGAAATATAAAGACACAATCTTTAAAAACGTAATGTTTCCAACTCATTATGCTAACACACATATATACATTGCTTCCAAAACAGTAAACATAATACAGTAAACATAATACATAAATCATGCTCATATAGGTATACGACATTCATAGTCTGAAGATAATAGTTCAACACTTTTGGTAATACTCTCATAATTAAGGACATTGAACCCATATGTTCGTGCCTAAGTTAGAATCCAGGAACATTTGATTTTCCATGAATACTAATACACCGAATTTACCAAAGCTTAACATGATAGAGGTGGCAAGAAAAGAGAGCAATGATGCATCACCTACCTCAGACGAGAGATAAGTCTAAAATATATTATAAGGGGTATTCAGCCTCCTTATCGTCAAGTCAAGATATTCGTCCAGCGAATACTTTTTTCTATAAGTACAAACACCTAGTCAGGGGAAATAAATGTATTAAATGGCTTGTTTGTAGGTTGATGTTGTCTCTTTATATATCATAGCACTGGATTCATCAGAACATCAAATTGTATATATCCACTTTCAATCGCTCTACATCACTATCCACAAAAATTGGGGCAGTGGACCGCTCATCCCCCCACTTTCAATTGTAGTGTGCCCGTTAATTAACACGTTGAAAAATAGTTATGCCCCAGTTATATCCGATGTGGTTACTATAGTTGAGCGGAGGTGGGGCTAAATATTTATGAATAGCAGAAAGGCGGCCTCAATGAGAGCTTATTGCCTGTTGTTTAACAATCACGACAACCAGGAAATATCCCGGTGCTATTCCAAATGGCGCATTCATATATTGAGAAAAAAGTATTCCCAGTACTTACTATTTAAAAGTTAGTGGTATAAGGCGTAAATACGTCTCTCAGAATCATGAAGATCTCCAGCTAAATGACTGATAGCTGAAAACATATATACGAAAACAAGCCATTACTAGCTGAATGCTACGAAGTAAAAGACGCTTACTATTCAGTTATCTTGAGGCATACTTACAAATAGTTAAAAAGCTAGTTCGTAAGCACGCAGTAGTGATACGTTCTATTCCGACTTCGGTCTCTTTTGATCAAGCTTTTGCATAAATTAGCCACAGCATGGGTTCAGGAAGTTGTGGTCCAAAGATACCCACTGTACGAGGGAATTCCTCTTTGTAAGCCCTGCATATTGTGACGAAAAAGGAAGGAAGCAAATACCTTCGTCACAAGCGTGTCCCTTTAACAGTAGCGCATTACTATCTGAGGTGCCCATTCAGTGCAGTTACCTTAGGCGTCTTGACACACAGTAGTGATACGTTCTATTCCGACTTCGGTATCTTTTGATCAAGCCTCTACATAAATTAGCCACAGCTTGGGTTCAGGGAGTTGTGGTCCAAAGATACCCACTGTACGAGGGAATTCCTCTTTGTAAGCCCTGCATATTGTGACAAAAAAGGAAGGAAGCAAATACCTTCGTCACAAGCGTGTCCCTTTAACAGTAGCGCATTACTATCTGAAGCCCCCATTCAGTGCAGTTACCTTAGGCGTCTTGTTCGCGGACGTCCTGCGTGCTTCTCTTCGTCTTCCCGGCTAGCAGCCTCTGAGAGAGACACGTGAATTTAAATACCCAGCGATTCGCGGGTGTTTGTTCATGACGAAAGCGGAAATGATAGAACGGGTAAAAAGACTACCCGTACTGGTAACCGCGTTGGTCAAAAGATAGCGTTTAATTGTTGTATATAGGCCAGTTGGGAATTATATTTGTCGTGCTTTAAACATTATGTGATGCTACAGGAATTAATACAGCGGTTGATATTGTAATTTGTATTCCGTGACCATAAAAAATCTTTTTTTTTAAAAAAATATTTTAATAATTTTTTTATTTTTTAGAGGGTCGCTATTGAAAAAGTTATAAAGATCGCAAATGTGGGTCATTAATTTAGACATGTAACCTGGATACTATAGGCACATATATATTATTCCCAAATAAGTAATGGTGATATACTCTCATAATAGGGGGCACCCTGTTATGCATGCATCCTATGTGTTTGAGTACTGATAGTATGAACATATTACACAGCTAATAGAAAAAACGGAAACTAGGAGTAAATGAATGTCCTATGTAGCTCCAATAATCCTATCCCATTCTTCTCTTGAATTTAGACCCTTCTTGAAAGTGTCGAGATAAGAGATGTACCACTGCTCTCTCTCCTTTCTCCTTAGGACCATATTGCCACCTCTTTTGCCAATTTTGATCTTTTCCAATATAAACCAGCCAAATTCTGAATCCTTATGGCCCTTTTCTAAGAAATGGGCTACAATTGGGGCAGTAATTTTTTCCGTTCTCACGGCTGATCTGTGTTCCTGAAGTCTCGTTCGTACTTCTCTTCCTGTTTCTCTAACATAAAAAAGGCCACAAGGGCACTGCAATAAATAGATGACATTTTTACTTTTACAATTATTGTGGGTCTTGCATGTTATTTTTCTAGAATTGCAGACAATATCTGACCCCACAATACATTGATTACACATGTTACAACTCCCACATTTCGTTGTACCGGTAACCTTCGTGCCATCAATAGTTCTTTGTTTTTCAACTAATTCATCTTTATAAGTATGAACCAACAAATCACGAAGATTTCTGTTCTTTTTAAATGCAAATAAAGGCCTCTCTAATACTACATCTTCTTCGTGATTCAAGATGTGCCAGTGCCTATTCACAATGTTTTTTATTTGATTACTCATGTTTGAAAACTTGCTGACAAATACTACTTTGTTGAGGGGCTCTTTCTCTTTGGGGGTGTTATGAATCAAAGCATCCCGGTCAAAAAAACGTGCTCTTTTCATAGAGTTTGAGAGAAGTTTTTTTGGATATCCCCTGTCTTTCAGTTTGAGTTTGAGGACTTCAGCATGTTTGTAATAATCATTCAGATCAGAGCAGTTTCTCCGAAGGCGGAGAAACTGACTAAAGGGGATACTTTCCCTTTGGGATTTTGGATGAAAACTAGAAAATTCTAACAGTGTGTTCTTTGCCATTGGCTTGGTATATAATTCTACTGCCAAGGTTCCATCACAGTTTTTTATACATATATCAAGGAATTCAACCCTGGTGGTACTGTAAGATGAGGTGAATTTTAGGTTGGGATCTCCCAAGTTAATCCACAGGAGAAACTCTTCCAGTAGTTCGATTGGCCCGTCCCATATGAAGAAGATATCGTCTATGTAGCGGTACCAGCCCGCTACATTTTCGAAGAAAGGGGCCAATTCGTTGTTGATGTGTATGTCTTCAAACCTACCCACATATAGGCAGGCCAGACTGGGGGCACAGGTGGCCCCCATACTGGTCCCTTTAAGCTGTTTATAATAGTCATTTTTAAAGAGAAAGACATTATTAGTGAGAATAAGTCTCACACAGTCAACTATAAAGTCCTTGTTGGCCCCACCCAGGTCTTGTCCTGACAGAATTTCATCAATCACTTCTGTGGTAGCCTCCTGAGGGATATTAGTGTATAAAGACTCAATGTCTAGGGTTACCAGACATTGAGACTCCTCACAAAAAGGCATTCCCTCAACTATTGATATGATATGTGCTGAATCTCGCACATACGATTTTAATTTGCACACAATGGGTCTCAAAAAATGGTCAACATACTTGCTGACTGGTTCGAGTAGTGAGTCGATACTGCTCACTATTGGACGCATGGGTGGGTTGAGTCTGTCCTTGTGCACTTTGGGCAGGCCATAAATGGCTGGTGTTCTAGGCTCAAGATTGTTAAGGAAGCAAAACTCTTCTTCACAAATAAACCCGGACTCCTTAGCATTTGTGAGCAAAGCGAGGCATTCATTCGCTACTCTCTTTAGGCTGGCTTCAGTAGTACGGACATAGTGTTCGCTAACCCCAAGGAGCCCCAGCATACGCCGCTCATAGTCCCCGGTGTCAAAGACCACCACCCCGCCACCTTTATCTGCTGGCTTGATGGTCAAGGAGCTATCGTCTCTCAAATGATTAATGGCCTCTCTTTCACTGGCTGAGATGTTGTGGTTATGACATCGCTTTTCTTTATCAAAAAGTTTGTGAATGCCGCTTTCAACCGCTGTTTCGAAAGCTTCGATGTTTTTATTCACCATGCTAAGAGTAGGGGTGAATTTAGACTTGGGTTTTAAGCCAGAGATGTTTATTTTTTCTCTGTGCTCCCTATCCTCAAAAAATCTTTTTAATCTAATCTTCCTGAAAAAGGAACGTAAGTCCTTTTCAAACTGAAATTTGTCCAGGTTGGTAGATGGGACAAAACTGAAACCTTTACTAAGAATCCCTATCTCTACATTGCTAAGGGTTTTACTGGATAGATTGATCACTGGTAGTTTGGTTGTTTCCAGTACTTCTTGTTCCGGGTACTTAGATATTCCTGCTGAGGAGGTGCTTGGTTGTAGCTCTGCTGGGGAGGACCCTGGTTGTAGTTTTGTTGAGGGGGCCTTGGTTGTAGTTGTGTTGTCCCTGATTCTGATATTGTTGCCTTCCTCGACTGAAATGACCCTGGCCTCGATTCCCATTGAAGACCTGCCCCCTCCTTGGGCGTGGTTCTAAAAAAACCCCTTGGTCATAGCTATTCCTACCAGCCTCACTAGTTTCTTCCTCCTCAGATCCGGAACATGATGAGTTAGAGAAGGTCACTTGTTTGTTACCACCTCTTGAGTATATTTGTCTATTGGGGGGTCGTTCCCAACTCCCATTATATTTATTCTGAAAATAATTTTCTTTTAAAAAAGGGTAGGTTTTGTCTTCTGCATACATCTCAATATCTTTTTTCAGCTTGTTAGTTTTTTTGTTTATCAGGTAGGTACTGTAACCCTCAACATCTCTATTGATGTCAGCCAGCTTTTTCTTGGCCTCTTCTAGGGCCGGGCAATTTTTAAGTTCGTCTTCAAGTTTGTCAATCTCTTCCTTTTCTAGGATAAGTAGGCCCTGCGCTGTTTCGATGATTAAGAGCATCCAGTCTCTACTGCACCTATTTGAAATTAGTGCCCAGGTTTCAAGGAACTTCCTGTTCTCTGTAAATACTCCCGGTTCATTACGAACCTGTAATCCAATGGGGATAATGCCAGATGTTAGATATTCTACTAGGAAGTCAGCATGGGCTTCCGTTCGGATCAGTTTTTTCTTCAGATTCACAAGCTTACCCCAGTTTTCCCCTTTACCCGAGGCTACTGTGATCCTATTCCCACTTTTGGTACTTATAATGCGGTGGAGTTGGTCTTCACTGAAACCAAATGTTTTAATTTTATCCATCAGGGCTAATCGTCCCTGGGGAAAGTGGATACTAGGCTCAAAGGCGAAGTGCAACTCTCCAGTCCAAAGGACCGTTCACAGAATCTCTAATAAAAGAGAGAGGGACCCCAAACCCAAAGGGATAGGGTTCCGCAATTGACGTTAGTCAGAAAGAAATTCCCTTTGGGCAAATTTACAATAGTACGTAAGTACTCACAGACATACACACAACCACTTAAACAACCCACATCTCACAAGGAAGCAATGTAGACAGGTGAAACTTACAATATATGTGAAAACACTCTAAAAATATTTCAAATTATTAAAGCAATTTATTAAAGATACATTACATCAAATAAAAACATAAATTGGGAAACACACAAGGACGGTGCAATAATCAATAAAAACAACATTCAAGTAATGAAGGAGTATACAGGGAGAAAGGATAAAACTCAAACAGAAGACAATAATTTTGAATTTCTCCTTAATTTGTATTCCCAGATTTACTCCTTAGGCGTCGACGCGTTTCGGCGGTGCATTCAATTTAATCCGCCTTCATCAGGACAGTATAAAAATAATGTTTCCCAAATAATTTCGGAAATTTAAATAAGACCAGTCTTAGGCTTAAGTTATGAAGACAGAAGATCTACTTAATTTACAGAAATATAAAGACACAATCTTTAAAAACGTAATGTTTCCAACTCATTATGCTAACACACATATATACATTGCTTCCAAAACAGTAAACATAATACAGTAAACATAATACATAAATCATGCTCATATAGGTATACGACATTCATAGTCTGAAGATAATAGTTCAACACTTTTGGTAATACTCTCATAATTAAGGACATTGAACCCATATGTTCGTGCCTAAGTTAGAATCCAGGAACATTTGATTTTCCATGAATACTAATACACCGAATTTACCAAAGCTTGACATGATAGAGGTGGCAAGAAAAGAGAGCAATGATGCATCACCTACCTCAGACGAGAGATAAGTCTAAAATATATTATAAGGGGTATTCAGCCTCCTTATCGTCAAGTCAAGATATTCGTCCAGCGAATACTTTTTTCTATAAGTACAAACACCTAGTCAGGGGAAATAAATGTATTAAATGGCTTGTTTGTAGGTTGATGTTGTCTCTTTATATATCATAGCACTGGATTCATCAGAACATCAAATTGTATATATCCACTTTCAATCGCTCTACATCACTATCCACAAAAATTGGGGCAGTGGACCGCTCATCCCCCCACTTTCAATTGTAGTGTGCCCGTTAATTAACACGTTGAAAAATAGTTATGCCCCAGTTATATCCGATGTGGTTACTATAGTTGAGCGGAGGTGGGGCTAAATATTTATGAATAGCAGAAAGGCGGCCTCAATGAGAGCTTATTGCCTGTTGTTTAACAATCACGACAACCAGGAAATATCCCGGTGCTATTCCAAATGGCGCATTCATATATTGAGAAAAAAGTATTCCCAGTACTTACTATTTAAAAGTTAGTGGTATAAGGCGTAAATACATCTCTCAGAATCATGAAGATCTCCAGCTAAATGACTGATAGCTGAAAAAATATATACGAAAACAAGCCATTACTAGCTGAATGCTACGAAGTAAAAGACGCTTACTATTCAGTTATCTTGAGGCATACTTACAAATAGTTAAAAAGCTAGTTCGTAAGCACGCAGTAGTGATACGTTCTATTCCGACTTCGGTCTCTTTTGATCAAGCTTTTGCATAAATTAGCCACAGCATGGGTTCAGGAAGTTGTGGTCCAAAGATACCCACTGTACGAGGGAATTCCTCTTTGTAAGCCCTGCATATTGTGACGAAAAAGGAAGGAAGCAAATACCTTCGTCACAAGCGTGTCCCTTTAACAGTAGCGCATTACTATCTGAGGTGCCCATTCAGTGCAGTTACCTTAGGCGTCTTGACACACAGTAGTGATACGTTCTATTCCGACTTCGGTATCTTTTGATCAAGCCTCTACATAAATTAGCCACAGCTTGGGTTCAGGGAGTTGTGGTCCAAAGAGAGGGAATTCCTCTTTGTAAGCCCTGCATATTGTGACAAAAAAGGAAGGAAGCAAATACCTTCGTCACAAGCGTGTCCCTTTAACAGTAGCACATTACTATCTGAAGCCCCCATTCAGTGCAGTTACCTTATCGCTGGGTATTTAAATTCACGCGTCTCTCTCAGAGGCTGCTAGCCGGGAAGACGAAGAGAAGCACGCAGGACGTCCGCGAACAAGACGCCTAAGGTAACTGCACTGAATGGGGGCTTCAGATAGTAATGTGCTACTGTTAAAGGGACACGCTTGTGACGAAGGTATTTGCTTCCTTCCTTTTTTGTCACAATATGCAGGGCTTACAAAGAGGAATTCCCTCGTACAGTGGGTATCTTTGGACCACAACTCCCTGAACCCAAGCTGTGGCTAATTTATGTAGAGGCTTGATCAAAAGATACCGAAGTCGGAATAGAACGTATCACTACTGTGTGTCAAGACGCCTAAGGTAACTGCACTGAATGGGCACCTCAGATAGTAATGCGCTACTGTTAAAGGGACACGCTTGTGACGAAGGTATTTGCTTCCTTCCTTTTTCGTCACAATATGCAGGGCTTACAAAGAGGAATTCCCTCGTACAGTGGGTATCTTTGGACCACAACTTCCTGAACCCATGCTGTGGCTAATTTATGCAAAAGCTTGATCAAAAGAGACCGAAGTCGGAATAGAACGTATCACTACTGCGTGCTTACGAACTAGCTTTTTAACTATTTGTAAGTATGCCTCAAGATAACTGAATAGTAAGCGTCTTTTACTTCGTAGCATTCAGCTAGTAATGGCTTGTTTTCGTATATATTTTTTCAGCTATCAGTCATTTAGCTGGAGATCTTCATGATTCTGAGAGACGTATTTACGCCTTATACCACTAACTTTTAAATAGTAAGTACTGGGAATACTTTTTTCTCAATATATGAATGCGCCATTTGGAATAGCACCGGGATATTTCCTGGTTGTCGTGATTGTTAAACAACAGGCAATAAGCTCTCATTGAGGCCGCCTTTCTGCTATTCATAAATATTTAGCCCCACCTCCGCTCAACTATAGTAACCACATCGGATATAACTGGGGCATAACTATTTTTCAACGTGTTAATTAACGGGCACACTACAATTGAAAGTGGGGGGATGAGCGGTCCACTGCCCCAATTTTTGTGGATAGTGATGTAGAGCGATTGAAAGTGGATATATACAATTTGATGTTCTGATGAATCCAGTGCTATGATATATAAAGAGACAACATCAACCTACAAACAAGCCATTTAATACATTTATTTCCCCTGACTAGGTGTTTGTACTTATAGAAAAAAGTATTCGCTGGACGAATATCTTGACTTGACGATAAGGAGGCTGAATAGCCCTTATAATATATTTTAGACTTATCTCTCGTCTGAGGTAGGTGATGCATCATTGCTCTCTTTTCTTGCCACCTCTATCATGTTAAGCTTTGGTAAATTCGGTGTATTAGTATTCATGGAAAATCAAATGTTCCTGGATTCTAACTTAGGCACGAACATATGGGTTCAATGTCCTTAATTATGAGAGTATTACCAAAAGTGTTGAACTATTATCTTCAGACTATGAATGTCGTATACCTATATGAGCATGATTTATGTATTATGTTTACTGTATTATGTTTACTGTTTTGGAAGCAATGTATATATGTGTGTTAGCATAATGAGTTGGAAACATTACGTTTTTAAAGATTGTGTCTTTATATTTCTGTAAATTAAGTAGATCTTCTGTCTTCATAACTTAAGCCTAAGACTGGTCTTATTTAAATTTCAGAAATTATTTGGGAAACATTATTTTTATACTGTCCTGATGAAGGCGGATTAAATTGAATGCACCGCCGAAACGCGTCGACGCCTAAGGAGTAAATCTGGGAATACAAATTAAGGAGAAATTCAAAATTATTGTCTTCTGTTTGAGTTTTATCCTTTCTCCCTGTATACTCCTTCTTTACTTGAATGTTGTTTTTATTGATTATTGCACCGTCCTTGTGTGTTTCCCAATTTATGTTTTTATTTGATGTAATGTATCTTTAATAAATTGCTTTAATAATTTGAAATATTTTTAGAGTGTTTTCACATATATTGTAAGTTTCACCTGTCTACATTGCTTCCTTGTGAGATGTGGTTGTTTAAGTGGTTGTGTGTATGTCTGTGAGTACTTACGTACTATTGTAAATTTGCCCAAAGGGAATTTCTTTCTGACTAACGTCAATTGCGGACCCTATCCCTTTGGGTTTGGGGTCCCTCTCTCTTTTATTAGAGATTCTGTGAACGGTCCTTTGGACTGGAGAGTTGCACTTCGCCTTTGAGCCTAGTATCCACTTTCCCCAGGGACGATTAGCCCTGATGGATAAAATTAAAACATTTGGTTTCAGTGAAGACCAACTCCACTGCATTATAAGTACCAAAAGTGGGAATAGGATCACAGTAGCCTCGGGTAAAGGGGAAAACTGGGGTAAGCTTGTGAATCTGAAGAAAAAACTGATCCGAACGGAAGCCCATGCTGACTTCCTAGTAGAATATCTAACATCTGGCATTATCCCCATTGGATTACAGGTTCGTAATGAACCGGGAGTATTTACAGAGAACAGGAAGTTCCTTGAAACCTGGGCACTAATTTCAAATAGGTGCAGTAGAGACTGGATGCTCTTAATCATCGAAACAGCGCAGGGCCTACTTATCCTAGAAAAGGAAGAGATTGACAAACTTGAAGACGAACTTAAAAATTGCCCGGCCCTAGAAGAGGCCAAGAAAAAGCTGGCTGACATCAATAGAGATGTTGAGGGTTACAGTACCTACCTGATAAACAAAAAAACTAACAAGCTGAAAAAAGATATTGAGATGTATGCAGAAGACAAAACCTACCCTTTTTTAAAAGAAAATTATTTTCAGAATAAATATAATGGGAGTTGGGAACGACCACCCAATAGACAAATATACTCAAGAGGTGGTAACAAACAAGTGACCTTCTCTAACTCATCATGTTCCGGATCTGAGGAGGAAGAAACTAGTGAGGCTGGTAGGAATAGCTATGACCAAGGGTTTTTTTTAGAACCACGCCCAAGGAGGGGGCAGGTCTTCAATGGGAATCGAGGCCAGGGTCATTTCAGTCGAGGAAGGCAACAATATCAGAATCAGGGACAACACAACTACAACCAAGGCCCCCCTCAACAAAACTACAACCAGGGTCCTCCCCAGCAGAGCTACAACCAAGCACCTCCTCAGCAGGAATATCTAAGTACCCGGAACAAGAAGTACTGGAAACAACCAAACTACCAGTGATCAATCTATCCAGTAAAACCCTTAGCAATGTAGAGATAGGGATTCTTAGTAAAGGTTTCAGTTTTGTCCCATCTACCAACCTGGACAAATTTCAGTTTGAAAAGGACTTACGTTCCTTTTTCAGGAAGATTAGATTAAAAAGATTTTTTGAGGATAGGGAGCACAGAGAAAAAATAAACATCTCTGGCTTAAAACCCAAGTCTAAATTCACCCCTACTCTTAGCATGGTGAATAAAAACATCGAAGCTTTCGAAACAGCGGTTGAAAGCGGCATTCACAAACTTTTTGATAAAGAAAAGCGATGTCATAACCACAACATCTCAGCCAGTGCAAGAGAGGCCATTAATCATTTGAGAGACGCTAGCTCCTTGACCATCAAGCTAGCAGATAAAGGTGGCGGGGTGGTGGTCTTTGACACCGGGGACTATGAGCGGCGTATGCTGGGGCTCCTTGGGGTTAGCGAACACTATGTCCGTACTACTGAAACCAGCCTAAAGAGAGTAGCGAATGAATGCCTCGCTTTGCTCACAAATGCTAAGGAGTCCGGGTTTATTTGTGAAGAAGAGTTTTGCTTCCTTAACAATCTTGAGCCTAGAACACCAGCCATTTATGGCCTGCCCAAAGTGCACAAGGACAGACTCAACCCACCCATGCGTCCAATAGTGAGCAGTATCGACTCACTACTCGAACCAGTCAGCAAGTATGTTGACCATTTTTTGAGACCCATTCTGTGCAAATTAAAATCGTATGTGCGAGATTCAGCACATATCATATCAATGGTTGAGGGAATGCCTTTTTGTGAGGAGACTCAATGTCTGGTAACCCTAGACATTGAGTCTTTATACACTAATATCCCTCAGGAGGCTACCACAGAAGTGATTGATGAAATTCTGTCAGGACAAGACCTGGGTGGGGCCAACAAGGACTTTATAGTTGACTGTGTGAGACTTATTCTCACTAATAATGTCTTTCTCTTTAAAAATGACTATTATAAACAGCTTAAAGGGACCAGTATGGGGGCCACCTGTGCCCCCAGTCTGGCCTGCCTATATGTGGGTAGGTTTGAAGACATACACATCAACAACGAATTGGCCCCTTTCTTCGAAAATGTAGCGGGCTGGTACCGCTACATAGACGATATCTTCTTCATATGGGACGGGCCAATCGAACTACTGGAAGAGTTTCTCCTGTGGATTAACTTGGGAGATCCCAACCTAAAATTCACCTCATCTTACAGTACCACCAGGGTTGAATTCCTTGATATATGTATAAAAAACTGTGATGGAACCTTGGCAGTAGAATTATATACCAAGCCAATGGCAAAGAACACACTGTTAGAATTTTCTAGTTTTCATCCAAAATCCCAAAGGGAAAGTATCCCCTTTAGTCAGTTTCTCCGCCTTCGGAGAAACTGCTCTGATCTGAATGATTATTACAAACATGCTGAAGTCCTCAAACTCAAACTGAAAGACAGGGGATATCCAAAAAAACTTCTCTCAAACTCTATGAAAAGAGCACGTTTTTTTGACCGGGATGCTTTGATTCATAACACCCCCAAAGAGAAAGAGCCCCTCAACAAAGTAGTATTTGTCAGCAAGTTTTCAAACATGAGTAATCAAATAAAAAACATTGTGAATAGGCACTGGCACATCTTGAATCACGAAGAAGATGTAGTATTAGAGAGGCCTTTATTTGCATTTAAAAAGAACAGAAATCTTCGTGATTTGTTGGTTCATACTTATAAAGATGAATTAGTTGAAAAACAAAGAACTATTGATGGCACGAAGGTTACCGGTACAACGAAATGTGGGAGTTGTAACATGTGTAATCAATGTATTGTGGGGTCAGATATTGTCTGCAATTCTAGAAAAATAACATGCAAGACCCACAATAATTGTAAAAGTAAAAATGTCATCTATTTATTGCAGTGCCCTTGTGGCCTTTTTTATGTTGGAGAAACAGGAAGAGAAGTACGAACGAGACTTCAGGAACACAGATCAGCCGTGAGAACGGAAAAAATTACTGCCCCAATTGTAGCCCATTTCTTAGAAAAGGGCCATAAGGATTCAGAATTTGGCTGGTTTATATTGGAAAAGATCAACATTGGCAAAAGAGGTGGCAATATGGTCCTAAGGAGAAAGGAGAGAGAGCAGTGGTACATCTCTTATCTCGACACTGTCAAGAAGGGTCTAAATTCAAGAGAAGAATGGGATAGGATTATTGGAGCTACATAGGACATTCATTTACTCCAAGTTTCCGTTTTTTCTATTAGCTGTGTAATATGTTCATACTATCAGTACTCAAACACATAGGATGCATGCATAACAGGGTGCCCCCTATTATGAGAGTATATCACCATTACTTATTTGGGAATAATATATATGTGCCTATAGTACCCAGGTTACATGTCTAAATTAATGACCCACATTTGCGATCTTTATAACTTTTTCAATAGCGACCCTCTAAAAAATAAAAAAATTATTTAAAATTTTTTTTTTTTTAAAAAGATTTTTTATGGTCACGGAATACAAATTACAATATCAACCGCTGTATTAATTCCTGTAGCATCACATAATGTTTAAAGCACGACAAATATAATTCCCAACTGGCCTATATACAACAATTAAACGCTATCTTTTGACCAACGCGGTTACCAGTACGGGTAGTCTTTTTACCCGTTCTATCATTTCCGCTTTCGTCATGAACAAACACCCGCGAATCGCTGGGTATTTAAATTCACGCGTCTCTCTCAGAGGCTGCTAGCCGGGAAGACGAAGAGAAGCACGCAGGACGTCCGCGAACAAGACGCCTAAGGTAACTGCACTGAATGGGGGCTTCAGATAGTAATGCGCTACTGTTAAAGGGACACGCTTGTGACAAAGGTATTTGCTTCCTTCCTTTTTTGTCACAATATGCAGGGCTTACAAAGAGGAATTCCCTCGTACAGTGGGTATCTTTGGACCACAACTCCCTGAACCCAAGCTGTGGCTAATTTATGTAGAGGCTTGATCAAAAGATACCGAAGTCGGAATAGAACGTATCACTACTGTGTGTCAAGACGCCTAAGGTAACTGCACTGAATGGGCACCTCAGATAGTAATGCGCTACTGTTAAAGGGACACGCTTGTGACGAAGGTATTTGCTTCCTTCCTTTTTCGTCACAATATGCAGGGCTTACAAAGAGGAATTCCCTCGTACAGTGGGTATCTTTGGACCACAACTTCCTGAACCCATGCTGTGGCTAATTTATGCAAAAGCTTGATCAAAAGAGACCGAAGTCGGAATAGAACGTATCACTACTGCGTGCTTACGAACTAGCTTTTTAACTATTTGTAAGTATGCCTCAAGATAACTGAATAGTAAGCGTCTTTTACTTCGTAGCATTCAGCTAGTAATGGCTTGTTTTCGTATATATTTTTTCAGCTATCAGTCATTTAGCTGGAGATCTTCATGATTCTGAGAGACGTATTTACGCCTTATACCACTAACTTTTAAATAGTAAGTACTGGGAATACTTTTTTCTCAATATATGAATGCGCCATTTGGAATAGCACCGGGATATTTCCTGGTTGTCGTGATTGTTAAACAACAGGCAATAAGCTCTCATTGAGGCCGCCTTTCTGCTATTCATAAATATTTAGCCCCACCTCCGCTCAACTATAGTAACCACATCGGATATAACTGGGGCATAACTATTTTTCAACGTGTTAATTAACGGGCACACTACAATTGAAAGTGGGGGGATGAGCGGTCCACTGCCCCAATTTTTGTGGATAGTGATGTAGAGCGATTGAAAGTGGATATATACAATTTGATGTTCTGATGAATCCAGTGCTATGATATATAAAGAGACAACATCAACCTACAAACAAGCCATTTAATACATTTATTTCCCCTGACTAGGTGTTTGTACTTATAGAAAAAAGTATTCGCTGGACGAATATCTTGACTTGACGATAAGGAGGCTGAATAGCCCTTATAATATATTTTAGACTTATCTCTCGTCTGAGGTAGGTGATGCATCATTGCTCTCTTTTCTTGCCACCTCTATCATGTTAAGCTTTGGTAAATTCGGTGTATTAGTATTCATGGAAAATCAAATGTTCCTGGATTCTAACTTAGGCACGAACATATGGGTTCAATGTCCTTAATTATGAGAGTATTACCAAAAGTGTTGAACTATTATCTTCAGACTATGAATGTCGTATACCTATATGAGCATGATTTATGTATTATGTTTACTGTATTATGTTTACTGTTTTGGAAGCAATGTATATATGTGTGTTAGCATAATGAGTTGGAAACATTACGTTTTTAAAGATTGTGTCTTTATATTTCTGTAAATTAAGTAGATCTTCTGTCTTCATAACTTAAGCCTAAGACTGGTCTTATTTAAATTTCAGAAATTATTTGGGAAACATTATTTTTATACTGTCCTGATGAAGGCGGATTAAATTGAATGCACCGCCGAAACGCGTCGACGCCTAAGGAGTAAATCTGGGAATACAAATTAAGGAGAAATTCAAAATTATTGTCTTCTGTTTGAGTTTTATCCTTTCTCCCTGTATACTCCTTCTTTACTTGAATGTTGTTTTTATTGATTATTGCACCGTCCTTGTGTGTTTCCCAATTTATGTTTTTATTTGATGTAATGTAGCTTTAATAAATTGCTTTAATAATTTGAAATATTTTTAGAGTGTTTTCACATATATTGTAAGTTTCACCTGTCTACATTGCTTCCTTGTGAGATGTGGGTTGTTTAAGTGGTTGTGTGTATGTCTGTGAGTACTTACGTACTATTGTAAATTTGCCCAAAGGGAATTTCTTTCTGACTAACGTCAATTGCGGAACCCTATCCCTTTGGGTTTGGGGTCCCTCTCTCTTTTATTAGAGATTCTGTGAACGGTCCTTTGGACTGGAGAGTTGCACTTCGCCTTTGAGCCTAGTATCCACTTTCCCCAGGGACGATTAGCCCTGATGGATAAAATTAAAACATTTGGTTTCAGTGAAGACCAACTCCACTGCATTATAAGTACCAAAAGTGGGAATAGGATCACAGTAGCCTCGGGTAAAGGGGAAAACTGGGGTAAGCTTGTGAATCTGAAGAAAAAACTGATCCGAACGGAAGCCCATGCTGACTTCCTAGTAGAATATCTAACATCTGGCATTATCCCCATTGGATTACAGGTTCGTAATGAACCGGGAGTATTTACAGAGAACAGGAAGTTCCTTGAAACCTGGGCACTAATTTCAAATAGGTGCAGTAGAGACTGGATGCTCTTAATCATCGAAACAGCGCAGGGCCTACTTATCCTAGAAAAGGAAGAGATTGACAAACTTGAAGACGAACTTAAAAATTGCCCGGCCCTAGAAGAGGCCAAGAAAAAGCTGGCTGACATCAATAGAGATGTTGAGGGTTACAGTACCTACCTGATAAACAAAAAAACTAACAAGCTGAAAAAAGATATTGAGATGTATGCAGAAGACAAAACCTACCCTTTTTTAAAAGAAAATTATTTTCAGAATAAATATAATGGGAGTTGGGAACGACCACCCAATAGACAAATATACTCAAGAGGTGGTAACAAACAAGTGACCTTCTCTAACTCATCATGTTCCGGATCTGAGGAGGAAGAAACTAGTGAGGCTGGTAGGAATAGCTATGACCAAGGGTTTTTTTTAGAACCACGCCCAAGGAGGGGGCAGGTCTTCAATGGGAATCGAGGCCAGGGTCATTTCAGTCGAGGAAGGCAACAATATCAGAATCAGGGACAACACAACTACAACCAAGGCCCCCCTCAACAAAACTACAACCAGGGTCCTCCCCAGCAGAGCTACAACCAAGCACCTCCTCAGCAGGAATATCTAAGTACCCGGAACAAGAAGTACTGGAAACAACCAAACTACCAGTGATCAATCTATCCAGTAAAACCCTTAGCAATGTAGAGATAGGGATTCTTAGTAAAGGTTTCAGTTTTGTCCCATCTACCAACCTGGACAAATTTCAGTTTGAAAAGGACTTACGTTCCTTTTTCAGGAAGATTAGATTAAAAAGATTTTTTGAGGATAGGGAGCACAGAGAAAAAATAAACATCTCTGGCTTAAAACCCAAGTCTAAATTCACCCCTACTCTTAGCATGGTGAATAAAAACATCGAAGCTTTCGAAACAGCGGTTGAAAGCGGCATTCACAAACTTTTTGATAAAGAAAAGCGATGTCATAACCACAACATCTCAGCCAGTGCAAGAGAGGCCATTAATCATTTGAGAGACGCTAGCTCCTTGACCATCAAGCTAGCAGATAAAGGTGGCGGGGTGGTGGTCTTTGACACCGGGGACTATGAGCGGCGTATGCTGGGGCTCCTTGGGGTTAGCGAACACTATGTCCGTACTACTGAAGCCAGCCTAAAGAGAGTAGCGAATGAATGCCTCGCTTTGCTCACAAATGCTAAGGAGTCCGGGTTTATTTGTGAAGAAGAGTTTTGCTTCCTTAACAATCTTGAGCCTAGAACACCAGCCATTTATGGCCTGCCCAAAGTGCACAAGGACAGACTCAACCCACCCATGCGTCCAATAGTGAGCAGTATCGACTCACTACTCGAACCAGTCAGCAAGTATGTTGACCATTTTTTGAGACCCATTCTGTGCAAATTAAAATCGTATGTGCGAGATTCAGCACATATCATATCAATGGTTGAGGGAATGCCTTTTTGTGAGGAGACTCAATGTCTGGTAACCCTAGACATTGAGTCTTTATACACTAATATCCCTCAGGAGGCTACCACAGAAGTGATTGATGAAATTCTGTCAGGACAAGACCTGGGTGGGGCCAACAAGGACTTTATAGTTGACTGTGTGAGACTTATTCTCACTAATAATGTCTTTCTCTTTAAAAATGACTATTATAAACAGCTTAAAGGGACCAGTATGGGGGCCACCTGTGCCCCCAGTCTGGCCTGCCTATATGTGGGTAGGTTTGAAGACATACACATCAACAACGAATTGGCCCCTTTCTTCGAAAATGTAGCGGGCTGGTACCGCTACATAGACGATATCTTCTTCATATGGGACGGGCCAATCGAACTACTGGAAGAGTTTCTCCTGTGGATTAACTTGGGAGATCCCAACCTAAAATTCACCTCATCTTACAGTACCACCAGGGTTGAATTCCTTGATATATGTATAAAAAACTGTGATGGAACCTTGGCAGTAGAATTATATACCAAGCCAATGGCAAAGAACACACTGTTAGAATTTTCTAGTTTTCATCCAAAATCCCAAAGGGAAAGTATCCCCTTTAGTCAGTTTCTCCGCCTTCGGAGAAACTGCTCTGATCTGAATGATTATTACAAACATGCTGAAGTCCTCAAACTCAAACTGAAAGACAGGGGATATCCAAAAAAACTTCTCTCAAACTCTATGAAAAGAGCACGTTTTTTTGACCGGGATGCTTTGATTCATAACACCCCCAAAGAGAAAGAGCCCCTCAACAAAGTAGTATTTGTCAGCAAGTTTTCAAACATGAGTAATCAAATAAAAAACATTGTGAATAGGCACTGGCACATCTTGAATCACGAAGAAGATGTAGTATTAGAGAGGCCTTTATTTGCATTTAAAAAGAACAGAAATCTTCGTGATTTGTTGGTTCATACTTATAAAGATGAATTAGTTGAAAAACAAAGAACTATTGATGGCACGAAGGTTACCGGTACAACGAAATGTGGGAGTTGTAACATGTGTAATCAATGTATTGTGGGGTCAGATATTGTCTGCAATTCTAGAAAAATAACATGCAAGACCCACAATAATTGTAAAAGTAAAAATGTCATCTATTTATTGCAGTGCCCTTGTGGCCTTTTTTATGTTGGAGAAACAGGAAGAGAAGTACGAACGAGACTTCAGGAACACAGATCAGCCGTGAGAACGGAAAAAATTACTGCCCCAATTGTAGCCCATTTCTTAGAAAAGGGCCATAAGGATTCAGAATTTGGCTGGTTTATATTGGAAAAGATCAACATTGGCAAAAGAGGTGGCAATATGGTCCTAAGGAGAAAGGAGAGAGAGCAGTGGTACATCTCTTATCTCGACACTGTCAAGAAGGGTCTAAATTCAAGAGAAGAATGGGATAGGATTATTGGAGCTACATAGGACATTCATTTACTCCAAGTTTCCGTTTTTTCTATTAGCTGTGTAATATGTTCATACTATCAGTACTCAAACACATAGGATGCATGCATAACAGGGTGCCCCCTATTATGAGAGTATATCACCATTACTTATTTGGGAATAATATATATGTGCCTATAGTACCCAGGTTACATGTCTAAATTAATGACCCACATTTGCGATCTTTATAACTTTTTCAATAGCGACCCTCTAAAAAATAAAAAAATTATTTAAATTTTTTTTTTTTTTAAAAAGATTTTTTATGGTCACGGAATACAAATTACAATATCAACCGCTGTATTAATTCCTGTAGCATCACATAATGTTTAAAGCACGACAAATATAATTCCCAACTGGCCTATATACAACAATTAAACGCTATCTTTTGACCAACGCGGTTACCAGTACGGGTAGTCTTTTTACCCGTTCTATCATTTCCGCTTTCGTCATGAACAAACACCCGCGAATCGCTGGGTATTTAAATTCACGCGTCTCTCTCAGAGGCTGCTAGCCGGGAAGACGAAGAGAAGCACGCAGGACGTCCGCGAACAAGACGCCTAAGGTAACTGCACTGAATGGGGGCTTCAGATAGTAATGCGCTACTGTTAAAGGGACACGCTTGTGACAAAGGTATTTGCTTCCTTCCTTTTTTGTCACAATATGCAGGGCTTACAAAGAGGAATTCCCTCGTACAGTGGGTATCTTTGGACCACAACTCCCTGAACCCAAGCTGTGGCTAATTTATGTAGAGGCTTGATCAAAAGATACCGAAGTCGGAATAGAACGTATCACTACTGTGTGTCAAGACGCCTAAGGTAACTGCACTGAATGGGCACCTCAGATAGTAATGCGCTACTGTTAAAGGGACACGCTTGTGACGAAGGTATTTGCTTCCTTCCTTTTTCGTCACAATATGCAGGGCTTACAAAGAGGAATTCCCTCGTACAGTGGGTATCTTTGGACCACAACTTCCTGAACCCATGCTGTGGCTAATTTATGCAAAAGCTTGATCAAAAGAGACCGAAGTCGGAATAGAACGTATCACTACTGCGTGCTTACGAACTAGCTTTTTAACTATTTGTAAGTATGCCTCAAGATAACTGAATAGTAAGCGTCTTTTACTTCGTAGCATTCAGCTAGTAATGGCTTGTTTTCGTATATATTTTTTCAGCTATCAGTCATTTAGCTGGAGATCTTCATGATTCTGAGAGACGTATTTACGCCTTATACCACTAACTTTTAAATAGTAAGTACTGGGAATACTTTTTTCTCAATATATGAATGCGCCATTTGGAATAGCACCGGGATATTTCCTGGTTGTCGTGATTGTTAAACAACAGGCAATAAGCTCTCATTGAGGCCGCCTTTCTGCTATTCATAAATATTTAGCCCCACCTCCGCTCAACTATAGTAACCACATCGGATATAACTGGGGCATAACTATTTTTCAACGTGTTAATTAACGGGCACACTACAATTGAAAGTGGGGGGATGAGCGGTCCACTGCCCCAATTTTTGTGGATAGTGATGTAGAGCGATTGAAAGTGGATATATACAATTTGATGTTCTGATGAATCCAGTGCTATGATATATAAAGAGACAACATCAACCTACAAACAAGCCATTTAATACATTTATTTCCCCTGACTAGGTGTTTGTACTTATAGAAAAAAGTATTCGCTGGACGAATATCTTGACTTGACGATAAGGAGGCTGAATACCCCTTATAATATATTTTAGACTTATCTCTCGTCTGAGGTAGGTGATGCATCATTGCTCTCTTTTCTTGCCACCTCTATCATGTTAAGCTTTGGTAAATTCGGTGTATTAGTATTCATGGAAAATCAAATGTTCCTGGATTCTAACTTAGGCACGAACATATGGGTTCAATGTCCTTAATTATGAGAGTATTACCAAAAGTGTTGAACTATTATCTTCAGACTATGAATGTCGTATACCTATATGAGCATGATTTATGTATTATGTTTACTGTATTATGTTTACTGTTTTGGAAGCAATGTATATATGTGTGTTAGCATAATGAGTTGGAAACATTACGTTTTTAAAGATTGTGTCTTTATATTTCTGTAAATTAAGTAGATCTTCTGTCTTCATAACTTAAGCCTAAGACTGGTCTTATTTAAATTTCAGAAATTATTTGGGAAACATTATTTTTATACTGTCCTGATGAAGGCGGATTAAATTGAATGCACCGCCGAAACGCGTCGACGCCTAAGGAGTAAATCTGGGAATACAAATTAAGGAGAAATTCAAAATTATTGTCTTCTGTTTGAGTTTTATCCTTTCTCCCTGTATACTCCTTCTTTACTTGAATGTTGTTTTTATTGATTATTGCACCGTCCTTGTGTGTTTCCCAATTTATGTTTTTATTTGATGTAATGTAGCTTTAATAAATTGCTTTAATAATTTGAAATATTTTTAGAGTGTTTTCACATATATTGTAAGTTTCACCTGTCTACATTGCTTCCTTGTGAGATGTGGGTTGTTTAAGTGGTTGTGTGTATGTCTGTGAGTACTTACGTACTATTGTAAATTTGCCCAAAGGGAATTTCTTTCTGACTAACGTCAATTGCGGAACCCTATCCCTTTGGGTTTGGGGTCCCTCTCTCTTTTATTAGAGCTATCCAGGCAGATACCAGATGTTTTTTGTGAATCCCTGGACAAGAAGTTAAGTGATCTTTCTCTGAGAACAGAGACATTAGAGGACACAGTAACGGGCCTGTCCTTACATCTGGATGAAGCAAAAGTGGGTATTAAAGAGGTCCAAGTGTTAGCAGAGAGGATGGAGATGCTAGAGAACAATGCCCGACGGAATAATCTCCGTATCCTGAATATTCCGGAAGACAAAGAAGGCTCTGACATCAAGCAGTTTGTTATCTCGCTACTGAGGGAATCATTGCGTTTGGATCAGTCAGAGGAAGAGCTAGCTTTAGACATTCAACACATTCATGGAGAACCTTTCAGAAGGAATCCCCAAAGGTCTAAGCCTAGAAAAATCTTGGTCAACTTCCACACTTAGGCCCCGATGTAGGTAAAATTGATTTACCGATTTTAAATTACCGAATTTTACCGATTCGGTAATTTAAAATCGGTAAATCAATGGGTCCGATATGTAGGTATTCCAGATGTGCTGGAATACCGAATCGGATGAATTCGGTATTTACCGATTCGGTAAATACCGAATCGGTAATGTCCATTCATTCCTATGGGCTTTGAAGCCCATAGGAATGAATGGACATTACCGATTCGGTATTTACCGAATCGGTAAATACCGAATTTCTCAAGGGTGCAGGGGGTGTCACTTTGACACCCTCTGGCACCCCCAAAACAGGCACGGGTGCCATGTGGCAGGCATACCTGCCCTAAGGGCAGGTCTGCCTGTCACATGGCATAGGTGTGCATGCACACATGTGCATGCACACCGGAATCGTTATTTTACCATCAAATAGGATTTGATGGTAAAATACCGATTCGTTAAGGCTCCTGGGACTCTGAAGAGTCCCACCTACATATGGGTGGCTCCGAATCGGTAAAATTACCGAATCGGTATTTTACCGAATCGGTAACTTTACCGAATCGGTAAAGTTACCGATTCTGTATTTTACAGAATCGGTAACTTTACCGATTCGGTAAAGTTACCGATTCGGTAAAATAGTGCACCTACATGTCAAATCATGTATACCGATCGGTAACGGCCGAAAATACCGATTTTCGGCCGTTACCGACCGACCTACATCGGGCCCTTACTCCCTTAAGGAGACCATTTTAAACCAGGCCCTAAAGCAGAAATCTGTGAGTGGCAAGGGGTTTAATTTTCAGATTCGATCCGATCTGTCCAGGGCTACTCTTGAGAAGCAATGAGAGTTTGGAAGGAGGCTTGAGGCTTTCAGAAGTTTTGGTGCAGTAGCCCAATTAGTTTTCCCGGCAACATTGAGAGTAATGTACAAAAACAGTATGCATAACATCAGATCAGTGCAGGCAGCAGACGAGCTACTATTGACCATGGGCAAAGAGAAAGGGGCATCAAGCTAGGTGGAACTAGGCTAGGCTAGGTTTGCCCAGTGTGAGTGTCAAGTAATTAAAGAAGTATGCGGGTATAGTGAGAAAAGTTTTTAAAACAGACAATATGTTTTTGTAGAAATATCAGTAGTGTAGGCACAGGGCTTATAACATAGGTTTATCTTTCTTAGGTTTGGTTTTTTTTTTCTCTCCGGTCACGGATAGGGTGGGAACCCACGACGGGGTGCTATCTTCTGGTTCTCCAGATAGATTGACTGTCTTCTCTATTTTCTGGTGGGTCTGCTTTTACAAAATTTGCTGTACTGACATAGATATGGTGGAGAGATGGTTGGGAAAATGCAGGGTGAAGGATCCTTATTATAATTAAAATTAGTGATTCTCTCCTGGAATACTAATGGATTGCGTACTAGTCCTAGAAAAAATAATATAATGCAATATCTTCGCGACTCAGATGCGCAGATTATAGTGCTCCAGGAGACTCACCTTGCCGAATCTGAAATGCTTTCACTGGTTAAAAAGAATAGGTGGATTGATAGTTGTATAATGAAATCGCAATCTGCACACATTAGAGGAGTGGCAATTATTTTTAAAAAATCCATAAAAGCGAGATTGGTCTCTAAGTTGGTTGACCCTGGAGGCAGGTGGGCAATTGCATCAGTGATAATATCGGGGTCCCCAATTACTACAGTGGGATACTATGGTCCTAATCAGGATAACCCATCAGCGTTGAAAACTCTTTTTTCACATCTGTATTTATTTCCCAAGCCGGTTATCCTTGCAGGGGATTTTAATATAGTTTTGGATCCTCTTGTGGATAAAACCCCTTCCAATAGAGCCAAAATTCCATCTAAAACCAGGTCTTACCTGCTGGATAGCATGAAGCAGTTAGGATACAATGACATTTGGAGAACATTACATGGGTGGCAAAGAGGTGTTACATTTCGTAATTACAGATACCATCACCAGTCATGAATTGGCTTCATTTTGATTAGCCAATCATTAGTTAACTTGGTTAAATTGGCTTCCCACTTACCTTTTCACTTGTCAGAACATACGGCAAATTATTTAGAGTTGAGGGGTTTTCCTAAGAGTCGTTTAAGAAACTGGTCTTTTCATCGCTCATTGCTCTCTTCGTCGAACAATATCAATGCTCTGAATGTGGAGGTGCAGCACTTTTTTGAAGAAAATATTGGCACTGCCTCTCCTGGGGGCGTTTGGGATTCTTTAAAAGCATTTTTAAGGGGCTACATAACTAATAAAGCTACATATAAGAACAAGAGCTAGAGGGAAGCAGTGGCTTCTCTGGAATCAGAGATGACTAGAATGCAAACAGAATTAGCTATGCACCCGGACCCCCCTTTACCACGGTAAAGGAGTGGCAAAATAAAGTGGTCTCCTTAAAAGGGGAATTGGGCTCAGTTTTGAATGCCAGGGTCTTAGAGAGATGGGAAGCCAGCAAACTGGCACATTTTGAGTATGGGGAGGGGGCAGGAAAGTTGCTCGCCTCGAAGACAAAGACCGAGCAGGTCAGAAACAACATTGATTCAATCATTTCTGGTGGCATAACCTACTCTTCTGACGTAGACATTAGGGGTGCGTTCTGTGAATTTTTTTAGAGAAATATATCGTGAGGATAAAAACATTGAGACCAAACAAGTTGAAGATTGGCTGGCGGGAGTTTCTCTTCTTGCACTGTCACTAGAACAAAGCACGGCTCTCGGAGATCCTATCTCTCAGGAAGAAGTTAGACTGGCAATTATTAGCAGTAAAAAGGGTAAAGCATCAGGCCCAGACGGGTTGCCATCAGAAATCTACAAGGTCCTGATTTCAACAATCCTCCCTTTCTTAACTGAGCTGTTTAATAGGATCCTCCAAGACGGAATGCCCCCTCCTGCTTCTTGGAATAGCGCCTAGATAACACTGATACTGAAACCAGGAAAATCGGCAACCTGCTGCGGGTCTTACAGACCAATTTCCATCTTAAACACTGACTATAAAATCTTTGCGTCAGTGTTGGCAAACCGGCTGGGGGCAGTTGCAACAAATATCCTGCACGTAGATCAAAAGGGTTTTGTAAGGGGACGTCAGCTGTATGAGTTGACCTATGATCTCATAGGTGCCATCGATATGGCTTCTGTGGCATCACTCCCCCTGGCAGTTCTCACTTTGGACGCCACCAAGGCCTTCGATAGGGTTAATTGGATCTACCTATCGGAGGTCTTGGCGAAATTTAACATCAGTGAGAAATTTAGGCGTGCAGTTAGGCTTCTGTTTCAGAACCCGTCTGCCTCTTTCCTTGTCAATGGGGAATTGTCAAACCCTTTTAACATCACGCGGGGTACCCGTCAAGTCTGCCCTCTTTCTCCCCTCTTATTCGACCTACATATTGAGCCTTTTGCTCAATGGATACGCGACGATTGTAACATCAAGCCCTTTATTTATGAAGGATGGGAGAAGAAGGTAGCCTTGTACACGGATGATGTTCTCATTTTTTCCTCAGAACTCCGCTCGGCATTTCCGGCAGTAATTGCTTTGGCCCAAGATTTCGGATCCGTGTCCGGCTATGAAGTCAATGCCGCAAAGACGGATATTATGGTCTGGAATGATTCTGAGCCGGTGGCAGGGGTTCAGCTGAGTCCAGTCCTGCGCTACTTGGGCCTAATAGGGGTAGGTTTTTCTAGGTTTAAATACCTGCAAATGCAAAGCTGGGCGCACTCACTGATTTCTGCCAAGGGTAGGTTTCTGTTGGGGGGTGACAATAACATGGTGTCCCTCTTAATAGATAAGCCTCCAACTAAGAAAGAGGTCTCATTCTGGTATAATCTTTTATTGGATGAGGTCGAGAGTGAGTTCCATCTTCCTGACTTGCTGTGGGCTGTGCATATTATCAATCATAGTGTGGAGAATCTGTGGTTTGAGTCTTTTAAGATCATGTGGAATATAGTGAAACCTTCTTGGTTACGCCAAAATCATCTTTTTACCCTGCATAGGGCCTACTATTCGCCACAAAGACTGTCAAAGTTTCCGAACAACGCCGCTGTGGCATGTCCTAAATGTGGTCTGATAGCTGCTTCTGATCTGCACATGTTTTTTGATTGCCCACTTTTATCGCCCTTCTGGAATGCGGTTTGTTCATCACTCACTACTGCCTTGGGATCCCAGATTTTGTTATGTCCCGCTCTTGTTATTTTCGGGGTTGCACCAGAGATTCAGGGTTCGGCTAAAAATGTACTTTTCTATGGAATCTTGCTGTCCAGAAGAGAAATATGTAGGAAATGGAAAGACCCGCTATCTCCTACCTTGCTGGACTGGCGCACTTCAGTGTTACAAACATCCAAGATGGACCTATTAAGATCGGGCAACCTAGGCAAGAGAAACTTCTGGCTTTTACTAAACTGGTAACAGCGGAATACTCGACCATGGGGTTTTTTTTCTCCCCCCCCAAGGTCCAATGATTACGCTGCTTGGCACCTGTTTGCACGTTTGTATACCCAATAGGGCGACATCGATATAGGAATGGGTATCTTATTGCAGCATACTTCCCTGAAGGTTGTTCCAAAGCATGTTGTTGGAGTTTGGTAACTTATACTGAGGGGTGACTCACTTCGCATCATCATTTAGTGCCCCTACCAGTCTACCTGTGACAGTATGTCCATCTCCACGCACTACTATTTGGTCACCAAGTGCGAATATGAGGACAAAAAAAAAAAAAAATACACAGGTGGTGGGAAGCGCTGGGATTAGAGAAAACGTTCCAGTTTGGATAAGGCAAGAACCGCATCGTGGTGAATATTGAATATCAAGTTGTGGTTACGGTTTGCTCTAGCTGCGAACCTTGGGGCCGATTAGGATGGCGGACGGACCTGCGTCCGTCCGCCACCCCAGAGGAGGAGGGACCGTCCACAGGGGCAGCGGCGGTCCCTCCATGCTAATTAGGATGTGACCGCCACCCTGGCGGTCACATCCTGTATTTTTAACATTGTGGCGTGTGCTGCTTGAAGCAGCACACGCTGCAATGTTAAAAAAAATGCATGTTTATCTTTGCATGCACAAAGCTGCAGGCACCACGTGGTGCCTGCCGCTTCGTGCATGCAAAGGCAGGGGGGTACCATAGGTAGTGCACCCCCCACCCTCCCTTCACCCCTGGGGGCCCGCAACGGGCCCCGAAGACAACACCGTATGCCTTTCCACGGCGGAAATGCCGCCGTGGAAAGGCATATGACCGCAGCTATCCTAATATGGTTGGCGGTGTCTGATAGACACCGCCAGCCATGTTAGAGCTTTTCCGCCGCAATAGGAAGGCGACCACAGCGGAAAAGCGGCGGACGGAAAATAGATCCTCCAGCCATCCTAATCTGGGGGGGGTCTTTGCAGCGGATAATCTGCATCCTCCAGGCCGGCGGTTGCTTCCTCCGGCCCGGAGGATGCAGATTATCCGCAATCATAATCGGCCCCTTAGTTCGAAACAACACATCTTACTACTGTATAAGTGGGACCACTGCCAATCTATTTGGTGGATCAATGTAATGTCATTAAAATAATAATATTACCAACATTTCTATATTTCCATTGCACATCACGGTTGCATTTTTTCAATAAAACTTGACTCTGCTATTTGCTGCAGAGTACTCATTATTCTCTTGTAAAATGGAAACGGATCAACAAACCCAAGATGAATGCCAGCAGATATCAATCACTTACCTTCTGCAGAACTTGGCCTGGTTTTGTTTTTGAGCTCTGCTTGACCACAAGGATGAAAAGAAATTTGCTGCAGAATTGCAGGGCAAATCTCTGTGAAATTGGATGCAGTCAGCTGGCTCCCATTCTGCATGTCATAGATGGAAAAGATTTGTTCTCCGGACAAACACTGGGGAGAGAAATAAGCCATCACCTTTTCAACAAACTTGTAAACAAATGGACAACAACTTACACAGGTTATGTACAACCGTTATCAGGTGATCAGAAACACAATCATATCAATAATAATAGATGTCTGTGGAACTAACAACGAAAGCTGTTCTGTGAAACGCTGAATACATATGTAAGTCAAGCAATACCTAACTAGCATCCTTGTACAACTAAGGGCCTGATTTAGAGTTCGGTGTACGTGTACTACGCCACCAGCATGGCGGACATCTGGCCCGCCTAATTACAAGTGCATTATATCCTAATGCAGGTTTTAAAGTGGCTCTTTAGCTATCTGTGAAACCGAACCACCACACTGCAAATAGATGAAACCTTAGCCAGCACACGGCCAGTTACAAGGGGTGTGCCACAAGGCTCTATCCTCAGCCCTTCGCTTTTTAATGTTTATATGGCCCCCCTGGCCAATCTCATTAGGGCACATGGATTTGACGTGTTATCATATGCGGATGACACGCAAATACTTGTTACCCTTGGCCATGATATTAATGACACCAAAAAACGTTTTAAAAAGTGCTTGGTAGAGGTTAAAAACTGGATGAGTCTGAACCACCTACAACTAAATGGTGCAAAATCTGAAATAATGACTTTCGGTCAAGCCAGTGTACACTGGTCTCAGGACTGGTGGCCCCCGGAAATGGGGGAATGTCCGGTCCCAAAAGAATCCGTCCGCAATCTTGGAATCCACATGGATAATAAATTATCCATGAAGGACCATGTGAACCACACTGTTGGAACCTGCTTTGGAATCATGCGAAGCCTCCGCAGAGCTTTCAAATGGATACCAAAAGAAGCACGCAAAGTTCTAGTTCAGGGCCTCATTATAAATAGGTTAGATTACTGCAACTCCATCCTGCTTGCCATAAATGAGTGCCACATAAAGAGACTGCAAGTTGTTCAAAATACTGCTGCTCGTCTGATTTTGGGACTCCCAAAACGATCCCCTTCCCTTCCTAGCCTAAAAAATCTACACTGGCTCCCCATAAAAAAAAAGAGTTATTTTTAAAACTATGTGTCTGGTTCACAAACATCTGCATGGCACTGGACCTAAATACTGGAACCAAAAATTGACTTGGTACCAGCCCGGACGAGAACTGAGATCTAGCCATAAATTCCAACTCACGCCATCTAGAGTACAAACAGTCAGGAATGGGGGACGTGCTTTTTCCCATATGGCACCTCTCCTATGGAACAAACTTCCTCTGAATATCCGTGCAACGATCGAGCACATGAGTTTCCGAAAACTCTTGAAAACATGGCTTTTCAGCTAGGTCTTGCCTTTCGCAGGATCTCTCTCCTTTTACTCTGGGATTGTCCGCATGCGCCATGAGACTCCCTCACGGGATGTGATATGTTCTGCGCAATATAAATTTCCAGACTAGACTAGACTAGCAGTAAGGGGTATGGGATAACCGACATGTTTGTGACGGAGTAACAGTCCACCAAACTCTACAGCAGGCCTTAAAAGAGTGTGAGTCTTTTTGGTGTCTCCTAACTGGAAGAGTTCACCAGTGAAAGAGCAGACCTAAGTCATTTAGGAATAGTATTTAGGAAAAATCTGATTCCAAATAAAAATTTACTTTGGTGGCTATAAATAAATAGAATATATCCATCAGCCAAATTAGTTACTTTAATAGTTCAGTTGGCCATTTCAAAACCTGTATTCTTTGGTAATGTGCTGAACAAACTTCATTATAGTTTGTACTGCGAACTAAGCATAGTACAACATGTTCTGCTCCCTGCTTTAAATATGATTTTATCTCTATATTTGCTTAAAGTCCTCACAATTGACACGTTTGGCTAGACACAACAGAAATTTTGAGTTGAGATATTTCTGAAAATCTACAGGGGAAAATAAGATTCTAGCTTATTCTTCCCACAGAACACACACCCTCTTTTGCTATCAAATTGTGCACACAGATCAGCAGAGACATGAAGGGCCAGATGTACAACCATTTTTTGCGGTCGCAAAGGGGTTTTAGGCCCGTTTGTGACTGCAATAAACAGATGCATAATGTACTAACCCTATTTTGCGAGTCGCTAATCTATTAGCGACTCGTAAAATAGGGTGAGCGACTCGGTATTAGGAAGGGGAGTGCCAAGGGCGTCCCTTCCTAATAGAGAGAGCAAATGCCATGTATGAGTGTTTTGCGACCGCATTTGCGGTTGTAAAAAACTCACTTTTTACCACCTACTTCAAGTAGGTGGTAAACTATTCTCAAACGGGAAGGGGTCCCCAGGGGACCCTTCCCCTTTGTGAATGGGTGCGCAAATATTTTTCAAGAGCAGGACCACTGCCTGCCCTTAAAAAATGAAACTGAAAAGTTTCATTTTTCTTTTTTAAATGCTCCCTGTTTTCCTTTAAGGAAAACAGGCTGCATTTCTGAATTTTAAAAAAACTGCTTTATTGACAAAGAAGTCCCAGACATGGTGGTCTGCTGTCTCCAGCAGGCCACCATCCCTGGGAGTGCTAGCCATGCTCAATGGGGTCGCAAATTGCGATAGCCTCATTAATATTCATGAGGGATGCAATGTGCGACCCTATTGGGAATTGCAAACAGTGTTCCTCACGCTCGTCAACATCAAGTTTTCAAGCAAGGAAAATTCATCTGCCGGCGAGATTTTTCCTCATTCGCATTCCTCAACGTCAGGTGCGCGAGCTAGGTGAATCAACCGCCTGGTGAGATTTCTCAACGCGGGTAGTTGGATTTCTCAATGCGGGTGGCCGCGTATGCATTTGAGAAACCGTCCATTCGCGTTGAGAAAGCTGCCACTTGAGTTGAATATCTACTCGAGAAGCAAAAAGGAAGCAGTGCCTGCTTGCGCCCGCTTGCGTTTTCATGGTGCTATTCGCGATAATTTCACTGGGTGAACAAACACCCGGTGCTGAAAATTACAGCAAATTACAGTTTTTTTTGCAATTCACGGAGTTCCGAGTAGCGGAACGCCGCTAACTCCGCCCAGGCTTAATATATACACATACATAAATTCAACCACCCTTTTACGCCTCCTCAAAGACAGAAAGGCTCAGCCGCCATTTCACACATCACTACAACTTGTTTAGCCCTCTGCCCCGGAAGGCACACCCGACATTCTGTTCATCACCTGTACACTGGAAGAATTCAAAAGCCAGCTGGGTTCCATCACATTTACCCTCTCTCAATCTGGCAGGGGCAGCCGCAGTTGAGGTTTGCCTTTACTCTTCTGTCTTCTTGTCAAGACTCAACTTTGTGTAGCCATGTCATCAAGTTCCTGAAGGAAGTCTTTCTAAGGGAAGGTTTTACGGCGTCCATATTGACTGACAACGGTGTGCAGTTCAGGTCAGAGGAGATTAAATCTTTTTTTAAATTTGCAGGTATAGAAGTTTATGGCACTATATCATCTGAGGAGTAATGCCGTAGGGGAAAGGGCAAATAGAGTAGTCCTGCATCATTAAAGGTGGGTGCTCAGGTGCCCACCAAGGGCAGCCACGATACATACGTGGCACTGCTTCCACCTGCAGGTAGCAGCTACTTACGCTGCTCCCTCCAGGCAGGAGCAATCTCTTGATCTGCTTCCCTGCATCCCAGTAGGCAGGGAAACAGATCAAAAATCTACTCCCAGCTAGCAGGAGCATTTTCAAAGCTTCAGCGTGCAGGGAACACACTTTGTGTTTGCTCCCACATGTCAGGAGCTTTACAAATGCTCCCACCAAGGGGATCAAACACCGTTTTTTTGCCTGCAACAGTGTGGGCAGGTAAGTCGCTGTTTCTTGGGTGGGCACCCCGGGACATAGCTAGTGAGCGTATCTGGGAGATGGGGTCCCCAGGGACATTAATGGCTCAAGAAGGGGGGCTATGGCCCCCTTCCTTTTATTAGTTTAGCGGCCCAGGCCTTTAGATGCTCAGGGAGGGGAACCACATGGCTTGAAATCATACAGGAGACCTTGGAAATGGGCTCCCTGGGGTCGAATATGGCTTGGGGAGGGAAGCCGTCAGGCCCTGGGGGATGGGCTCTTTAGGCAGAAATCGGCCTGGGGACAGGGGCCACACGCACCCCTACCCCCCAAAAATGAATCCTCCTGGGGGCTGGTCCGCCTCGGGTTGGGGAAGCTTAAAATAGAAGTGCCGGAGACCGTGCTTTTCTTTCCTGAACGTTTGCCATGAACTCACCGATCCTCTGCAAATTTGAAGCACAAGGTCACCTCTTTATGACAGAGGGAGTACAAGGGTAGTTTTTCACTGCCTTTTCGTGCCGGTGTGTCTGGCACGAAAAGGCAGTCGGAAACTGTCTCTGGGGGCCCCATGCAGGGCCCCCATGGGTGTGAGGCCGCTGAATGGCGGCCTCCTCCGTTGATCCCTGCACCCGGTGGCAGGCACCTTGGGGTGCCTGCCACAGGATGCAGGGATGAACTGCACCCCTGCATTTCGGAATGGAGCCATGCATTCCGCTCGGAATGCATGCTCCCATTGTGAAGCATATGAATGCGACCGAACAGGGTTCGGGCGCATCGTACTTGCAGGGCCGTAACCGACCACAGCAGGTCAGTCGGTTACAGCTCCTGACCGATGTTGGACGGACTCAGGCCCGTCCGATATCGGAATAGGCCCCACAGCGTGTATTGTTTTGGCTGCTTTTCATTTGCCTTTACTAATTAATAAAATACTACAAGATGGCCACAAAAGTATGCGTTGGTTCTCCGGACTTACTTTGAATAGTCCATTTTTTATGTTATGTCTGGATATGTATTGAGGTTTCACCTTTAAATCTTTGTGTGATCAAGACTGTTCACAGTCGAAACGCGTAACAGGACTGAATAAACCTGCACTGCACAGAGACTAGCCTGAGTCTGCGCTCTTCTTGGACTATTTTGTGTTGTATTGACTACGGAGTCACAGGAAAGGGGTGGGACAGTAACATTCGTGATTGAAGCACACGAGTCATATAGAACTGAGGTTTTCTATTCATGGGTTAAATTTGCAGATACAAACACAAATAAATGTCAATCTCACACTGAATATGACACACCAGAGGAATACTTGAAGTTCTGTTCACCTACTGGGAGCACATAAACTGGTTTAAAGTTGCCCTTACACATGCAAGAGATAAAATAGGGATTGGTCTGCTCGGCAGAGATGCAGGGACTTGGCTGGTCCTAGCGGCTTACACACTGCATCCAGACATTGACACAATGCCGGTAGCAGAATTATGTCTGCTACACTAGGAAATAATACAACTTTACAGAAACCTGACATAGTTTGTGATGAGAACATTCACACTTCAGCCAACAAGTGCTACACCAGCAGGACAGATTCAGGGATCTACAACTAAAATAACTCCACAAACGCTACATGCAGGTATTGGCAAAATGCCCACTAGATGTGAGCAAATGCCATTCTGGATAGCTCCGAAAATAACACAGCTAGAGGCAGTATTTCCACACACAAGTCCTCAAGAAAAACACAGAATGCTGACAATCTGCTTGGCAATGGGGATAGCTCCCTCTTGGGGTATAGTTTTTGCTACCATATATACCAGAACTCATGGTATCTCTTCAATAGCAGTAATTCCAGAATGAGTATGGAGCAGAACCTGCTCTGAACTTGAGGATGAAATTGATAGGAAATTTTGCCCAGGTATCAACTATTATATTAGCAAACATAAAAGGGGAGGCAGCAGCAGTGGCAATATGCCAACGACTGAGGGATTTCAATTATTTACAACAGGAGCGTGAATTACCTAGAATTATCGAAGATACTTATGCCGAATTAGGTAGAGATAGTTTGAGAGCTAGCACAACAAAACCTCAACTCATGGGTGGTCCTGAAAAGGATAACGCCACGCATGCACCTGATTCTTCCAAGAAGAAACAGGAAAATAAAAAACAAAATAATAGAGAGAATAGATCACAATCAAGTGGTGGGTCTCCTCAAGAGGAGACCTCTGAAAGTAAGTACAGCCATAGGACTTGTGATAACATTAGAAAACCTGACAGGTATCAGGATACTGATACACGTTCCTCTTGTTCCTTTCAGGGTTCATCAAAAAACTCTGAGAGGGAAGAACGGTCAGAACACAGACAAGAAGAACAGACAAAGTCCAGAGACACGCAGCGTACTTCGGACTATATTATCAAAAAAGAAGATAAATAAAAATCAAAACCTCAATTTAAAAAGAAGAAGGTAGCATGTCTTAAAGTTAGACATGCCCAGAATTCTGAGGACTCAACTTATGAACGGGGAATGGGCTCTGACAATGCTAGACAGCGCAGCAGAAGTAACACTAGCTCACCAGAACCTGATGGAATTTCTGGTGACAGCGGAGTTGAATGAGCACATCATGGTGGAAACACCTGATACAAGGGAAAGTGTCACAAGATTGCTGGGAGGGAATGTCCTTCCAAGCTGACTGGCGCACTTAATTGGAACCCGAAAGTTTCTTAATAAAGATCTGCAAATTCACAAAGGTATAATACTTCATTCAACACTTCTTTTTTTCAAATTGTAGAGTTTTATTCACTAGCAGTACAGAAAGCATACAGTGCTGCATTATTGAATAACATTTTGCAGAAAAAATATAAAACAACACTAGATATCTCAAATGGATTATTTTACAAAACGATAGAGCCTGAGAGCAGATATTTGACAGCATTCTCAGCGCTCGGTTCTCAGTGTCACTTTTGTTGACTCCCCCAAGGGTATAAGAATAGACCTGGGTTGTTCTGAGTTACTTCAAAATTTGGATGAGGAGGCATTGTCCTATCTGGATGATAGTTATCTAACGGATGATGATTTTTTTTTATTGTCTTTATTCGATCTTCCGAAGGCAGATCATAAAAGATACAGACAATAAAAATAAACAAACTGCAAAGTGTACACACATGTTAAAAAGCAACGACCACATATTTTTTTTAATGATATATTTCATATTGCAAATTTACGGAAATTAGTGTAACAGTCCATAAAATAAAGTTCCAGGTATGTCAAATCTGGTGTAAAAACGTGTAAATTACAAACAACCACATTCTTGCAAGAGAAATCGATAGGTTGGTTTGCACTGAAAAAAGTGACAGCGCAGAAGTCTTGATTCCAGAGGCATCATAGCTAGAGTAGGTGCCTAGTGAATAAAATGTGAGAGCAGCAATATACACATTAAAAATGCAAGGTCAATGATTATGTTTAAAAGAGAATATAGAGGCTTGTATCAAAACAGCAAACTTCTTCTTTTAGCTAAAGTGCACTTAAAAAAACTAGCAACTGCATAGCAAACATTACAATCGTTAAGTTGCAATAAATAGAAAAGGGTGGCTCTGCACTTGGAGATTTTATGTCTGCGCAGTAAAGGTGACAAAAACTTCCTAGTGAACTGCATATAACATTGACAAAAGAAAACAAAATGTAAAATAGTTTGGCTAGATTGCTCATCACATGGACAAAAAGCAATAGTATCCGAGGAGTACTGGCCTAAGGGAAAACATATTAACCAGCTAAAGGAACCTAGCCTAAATCTTGCCAACAGTGTTCTTTCATAAACGTTGGTCATGTATAACAAATATGGGGCAATTGTTGGAGCCGCTTGAATAATACAGTAATCTCTGACTGAAGGTTTAGCCACTTCCATTAGTTCCCTAGTGGCTTCTTTGTGCCTACGCAAACTGTCCCATATCCAATTTTTGTCTTTTTTCTGAATGGACTCAGGATGCTCGAACAGAGTGGCACAGCCAAGAGCCGAGAAGCAACTTTTAAAATGGAATGTCCAGACCATGATCATAGGTTAAGCAGTCTCTAATGACTGCCCAATTGAATTTAGCTTCTTTGTTGGACCAAATTGAACACCAGAGAGCCAGGGGGGGGGCATTGATGGTATCTTGAACATACTCAATGCCTAGCTGCCTAGCACCAGGTGTAGGGAGGTGTGCGGGGAAGAAAGAGGAACGACTAATAGCTGGTGACATAATCTGTTCTCCCCTATCTGCATCACATGTACATCCCTGCAACCCCAGATACCCATTCCATACGTTAAAATCTGCAAGCATTTCCAGTTGTATATCTCTAGTATAGGGGCAATAGGCTTTTTACCAATAGACTTAGCAAGCAAGAAGTAGTACCGACTGCTTGAGTATATTGGGATATTCTATTTTTGATACATGTTAGCCAAGTACATCCTTCATCAAACTTCAGGCCTAAGTAGGCAAAGTAACTAACCCTATCTAGGGTTCTGCCATCAAAATTAATGGGAAAGGTTTTGGTATTTCTTGGGCCACATATCATAGTGAATATTTTCTTTAAATTTGGCTCCAGGCCCAGGTCTTTCATGAAACTGATGTAACTAATAATAAGGTTTTTTGAGGCCATTGGCCGTCCTTGCCAGGAGTACTACATCATCAGCCTATAAGAGTGTGGGCATGACCCTTTTCTCCACATACGTAATGTCCGCCCCAACAGATACCAATGTTTTCTCCAGGTCATTCGTATAGAGGAGAAAAAGGATTGGGGCAAGGACGCAACCTTGGCGGACCCTGTGCTTGATGTTGAAGGGCTCAGTGCATTCACCTGCACTCCCAAACCTAACTGAAGCTGTGAGGTTGTGGTGAAGAAGCCTTAAAAATTTAACCAGCCCTACATCGACACCCATGCTCTCTAGGATAGCCCACAGTTTTGATCTGGAGATGTAGTCAAAGGCGCTTGACAGGTCCATAAATGCCAATTGAGTGTAAACTCTCTTGGCGTATTTGTATTTTGCCACAATAAGATTGAGATTGAGGACTGTTCAATAGTCACCAGCCCCTTTCTAACCCCATACTGACTAGGCTCTAGAATACTATTAATATTTATCCAGTCAAGTAAATGGTCCAGAACTACTCTCCCAATGATTTTTGCAATGGAGTCTAAGAGGGATATAGGCGAGGGAGGAGCTACGCTAGCAAGCAAGATGGCCGCTTAAGCTCCGGGCTCTGCCGACCTCCACCAGCAGCTCGTATATCCTGCAAGTTATCCTGATTTCACACCGGACTCCCGTATGTGTGAGGAGTAGCTGACTCTGAAGGCGCAATCCCGAACTTTTTATCATACCGGGTTACAGAGATACGCCGTGTTTCATTCTTGGCCTACCCCGGAGCTGAAGCCGGGGCCTCGATTTCCAACCCATCCGGGCTGGAATTGAACAACATCGGCTTGAACCTTGGGCTTTGTCCGGTCTCCCGAACGGAGATAGAATCTTCCTGGTTTTTGACGGCGAGTTCGTATCCTGCCTGCAACACACATGCTACGGTGTGTCACATCGTTGGCTGGCCCCGTATCCGACGCCTGGAGACACAATAAGCTTGCTGTGGGGGTGCGGACGGGAGCCCTGATCAGCGGCGAAGGAGTAACATCGTGAGGTGAGAGCACCCGTTGATGGTGTCCGCTCCAGATTTGCTTGCTACCCCGGAGAAACCGACCTCCGGGGGCTTGCGTCCTGATCTGTTGCTTACGGGAGGAGATGGAGGGGACAAAGGACACGCCACCGCTGCACGCCGTAATGGCGGCCATTAGAGCGCTCCACTCCCAAATCATCGTCAACTACCAGGTACTGTCGGTAACGATGGACGATCTTTGCCGGAGACCGGACAGTGATTTTTTGCCATCATCGCAGCCAGCGGTGCTACCAACGGAACATCGTATATCCGACTTTGAGGTCCCTGTGAAGGAGCCGGATTCCTTTGGCGCTACAGATTCCTATACTCCAGATTGCGCGCCTGTGAACATTGTCAGCGTTCCCTGCTTGAGCCCTATCTCGCCGAACATCACTATGGACAACCTTGACTGCCTCAACAAGATCACCTGTGACTATTGGAGAGTTTTATCATCCTGCCACGCTTTCCCTCGCTTGCTTTGTGTAGACTGTGAACTTTTATCCTTTAATTGGCCTGTTCGTATTGACTTGAATTTCCATGGAAGCTTTATCGCTCTCACTGTTGCTGTGGCCTGGGTTACAATTTCTCCAGTGAACACTCGTACTGGCCAGGGTTAACTTGTGGGGCTTTGCAGGACACGGGATAATAATGTAATCTGTTTCTGGGATTGTGACCTGTGAACTGCGGGAGTCGGGTGGTATGTTTGGAACTTCCCCGGATTGATTGTGTATTTCGCTGCCCTTTCTTTTGAATTTGTTTCCGGGGGGTCGCATCTGGTGGGGGGGAGGGGAGTCCGGGAGTGTGTGTTTCTGTTTCTCCTCCTCCGCTGTTTTCTTCTTTTAGGGATGCTTCTGGGCGACAGGCACGCTGCTAGTGGGTTAGGCCGTAGCCATTGCAGGGATGCAGGGTGGTGGGGGGGTTTGTTATTTTACCTTTGTTTTGTTCTATGGCCCCTTTTTTCTTCTCTTCTCTCTTTCGGGTATTCCTCTGGGCAACAGGCGCGCTGCTAGTGGGGTAGGCCGTAGCCATTGCAGGGCAGCAGGGTGGGGGGTGTGAGGGGGGTTTGTTATTTTGCCTTTGTTGTGTTCTATGGCCCCTTTTCTTTTTCTTTTTCTCGCAGGATCCGGTCGCAATAACTTTCGGTTTCATCCTGATGTGTATGAGTGGGCGGGGTATGGAGTGGGTGGCTGTGATGTTAGATAGGTAGCTTAGTTCTTTACCCTTAGTGAACTTACGGGCACTTGCGTTTTTACTGTTGGCCTATTTTGATCCACGACTGCTTTTAACACCTACCCGCATTTTTATACCTCCGAATGTGTAGCTCCGGCTATCCTGTATCTTCTTCTTTATCTCATTCTGGGGGGGGGGGGGGGGGGGGGGGTTAAATATAAAATGAAACCTTATTCATATCCTTGATTCGAAATGTTTCCGATACATCGTCTATCCTTTACCGCTGCCGGACCCATGGGCTGTCGGCTGAAGAGCTGTGCTATTGGCATTACTGATTTGTGTTGCATGCATGTGGTACCGGCCCCTGCTGCTGCAGGGTTACTTTTGTATCTTGTGTTGAACGATATAATAAAGGTTTTCAAAAAAAAAAGAGGGATATAGGCGATAACACTTACCCACATGCATGCCGTCTTTTTAAAAAACGGGGACAATTATTTGATGAACGCCACAACCTGGCATGCCCTGGCAGAGTTAAATACCGAGGTGAGGACTGGAGTCCAAAACACTGGACTTCCCTGAATAAATCAAGTGGAATACCATCCGGTCCCGGTGCCTTCTTACATCTACTGTGTACAACTGCTTTTAAAACCTCATCCTCTTTAAAAACAAGGATTGAACACAGTGGAATCCTCGGCACAGAAGCATCATCAGCCTTGCTGTCGATAGAGTACAACCCAGAGAAATGCAACAACCAAGCCTCGGCCGAGATATGAGCTGTTACTTTTTCTTGGGGTGATATGGGACATAAAACAGCCTGCACAGCTTTCCAGAAAGCTTGCGGGTCTTTAGACTGGCAGGCACCAACAATGGACTACCATTTCTCCTCCTTCATGGCCGATTTCCTTCTCTTGGTTGCTTGCTGATATATCTTTCTACTAGCTATAATGGCACTCTGATCTCTGGGAGTTTACTTTAAGGTCCTACGTAAAGAATCATTAGCTGCTCTACATGCTTTGTCACACCATTATTTGGCATGACGACGTGGTTGGGTAATGGGTCTAGAGAGCATCTCTTTTATCATCAATAGAAGATTTGAAAAATTAGTTAAAAGAAGAGCCAGATTGTAAGGATGATTGAAGTACCATTTGACTAGGGTGAGCAAAATAATTTTGGGGTTCGCCTCTGAGGACTACAATTTCAACTTAAAACAAAATCGAAAATTGACTACCTCAATGTCCTATTTTTGGGATACGAGCTTTCAAGTGAAGGGAAAAGCCTAGCAGCTAGCTTTTTAGAAAGGTGTGCGCTGCTCCAACCTTCAAAAACCCACACAAAAAAATTACAATCCATATTGGGATTCCATATATTTTGGATTATGAAGAAAAAGTAAAACCTTTCAACGATTTAATCAGACCTGATTTTCAATTAGACATTGGACACAGGAACACACAGATACACTTTGTTCCTTACAAGCTGACATGATAGATTCAAAACACCTACACACACATGTAAATACCACAAATTTGGCGATCCGTGTAATCACAAGTCAATCAGGGTACACATACCTAACATTCAATGAAGGCGAAACAGTTTCGGTAACATACAAATCACACGTGCACACAAACGCTGAAATGTGTTTTGCATCAAAATTGAAAATTATCATAGCAGTACAGACTATTGTAGTGAGAGAAAGAGCACTGGCTCAGGGGAAATGAATATTAGTAGTAACTCCGGTACCGGCCTTAGAGGCTGTTACAAAGGCAAGCGTTCCAAATGCCTACGCTTCACATCCGTGATGGATTTAATGGGCTAATTCTCTCACTGCAACAGATGTAGACTACAAATTTGAATCTACACTAAGAATATCCTCTCTCACATGAAATAATGCCTCTAGATCAGTATGACTACATTATTCACACTGAGGGTTCTGCTCAGCCTACCTTAGTTAGTAAACTGCTATACAGTGCAGCTCATACAATTGAAAAGGGACCTATGCAGGATGGCAAGTTCCATCCTAGCAGCACAAAGACGCAGTCTCTAGGAGATTGCACAGCTGGCAGAATTAAAAACACTATTACGGGCATCGATACAAACTGATCGAGACTTCCCCACACTTATAGTGTGCGATTTGTTTGACTGTATCCAGTCGTACAATGAATACCTTCACTATTGGATTCAAAATGGGTTTAAAGACTCAAAAGATTGCACATTAAAGAACAAGATGCTTTGGGAACAAGTGGCAAAGTTGAAAAAAGACTTGCAGAGAGTTCATGTGATACACACATTGAGTTCATTGGCTGATGAAGCTGCAAAGGGGGCAGAAACGAACTGCGGCTGATGCTGCAATCACTCATTCTAGTACGAGAATGGATGGACAGATAATGGTAGCTGTCATTGTTTCACGCAAAAACAGCACAGCCTTACCGAAAAGCTTCCCACTCAAGTACTCCTACAAGTTAGATGCAAAAAATATTCTGTATGCTCAAATTACAGGTGTGGGGGATAGAGTAATACCAAACATGGATCGCAGGTTAGGTTTAATTCTAGCTGCACACAAGGGTCTGGGATCTGCACACACAGGGGTTAGTGCAACTGTTTTACTACTAAAACAGCGCTATTGGTGGCCAGGTCTAACCAAGCAGACAAAAGTGTTTGAACTTAAGTGCAACATCTGTCAGCAGATGAAGGGTTCTACCGTAGCACGCCCACCACAAACACCATTACTGATATCAGACAGACCTCTTGTTTGTGTCTATTCGGACCACTGCGGCCCCTTACAATCAGACGGGGCTTGCAAGTACATCTTGGTGGCAGTGGATTCATGTTCTAGATTCCTGTGGGTTTGGCCTCAGCCCTCGGCTGATGCTCAAACTGTTATAAAAGATTTGCGAGTCTTCATATGGACATACGCAGTTGGCACATTACAATCTGACCGTGGCCCCGCGTTTAGTTCTAGGGCATACAAGGAAGCCATGGAAAGTCTGGGAGTTGCTTTGCAGTATTCCTCTCCATACCATCCCAGGAAAAATGTGGTTGTGGAGAGGACAAATCAGGACTTAAAGCTATCTTTAACAGCAAGAGTATTAGGTTTGGGTGGTAGTTGGGTCAGTCACCTATATGGGGTCCAGAGGGCACTAAATAATATGCCAAGAAATTCCTTAGCAGTTATCACCCCTTACGAGGTCCTATTTGGGACGAGAATGTGGGTACCTGATTGCGATTATGAAAGCACAGTGACTGTTGAACAACCTTTTAATATCAATAAACTTTTGGCTGTTTTACAGGATCTTAATGAATTCGGGGCACTACAAAGCAACATGCAAGTAAAATGCACCACCACTGTGGAAGTGAAATCAGTAAATGCAAGAGCTGCCTGGATCCCACAAGTCAGGGAGCTGGTCAGAGAAAAAACTGTGGCCAAGAAAGAATTTGGGCCATCATACAGAAAGCCTGCAACTGTCCTGACTGTCGAAAGAACAAGAACAGTACCTTTTCCGCCTCTTGCCTGCAAAAAAGAGAAGAGATTTGTCTCAATTGATCTGATCAAACTACACTATGTGTCCGATCCTGAGTAGCAGGCCACATGGGCTCCCAGGTAGCCGCAGATCTCCTCTCAATACCATACAGGAAGTTCAGACAGAAAGACATAACATTCGAAGAGTCTACAATACGAAGTAATGGAGTTACCATCAATGAAATGGAACTCGTGCCTATTGAAACAGAACAACAAACTTCAAGTGAAATGCAAATATCAATTTGGCCTAACACCGACATCTACATCAATATGCCTCTACAAGAGACAACTCAGTTCATCAAAACCTGCTGAGCTACTAAAGATATATCGAACTGCATCTGGCTACTTCATCGATTTTGACACTTCTTCTCTGAATCCAAGTAAACCCGAGTCACCCCCAGCTCCAGTTTCCTGCAAAAAACAACTTCATGATTTTTAAATTTTTCTGAAAAATACATACCTTGTTTCACCATGGCCACAGCTCTGGATAATAACAGGAATACTGTTTCTACTATTTTGGAAAGGTTTAGTGACTGTCTTTTCCTTGATTGTGAATGGACACAATCTCCCAGAATGCTCAACAATCTCAAATGTGAACTTGGTGCTGAAACCTCATACGTCACCTCATTGTGAACAAAGAGACCTGTCCTATGCGAACATTACAGCTATTCCAATTCCTGACGGAATAGAGTGGGACAGGGTTCTATATGATGCATTTGTTCCCACAGAATACCACATGTATTTCAAAAATGTTTAAATAATATTATCGCCTCAAGTACATATTCTGACAATTGGGATTTTGACACTGTGAATAACATGTTGTCTGATTTAGAACTATAGCAGCATTTTCAACAAATGAAATGTTTGATGGATCTTATGATTTCAACGAAATGTACTGTTATCAACACTGTGGTCCTCATTTTTTGCATAAAACAAGTGCACCACGTAATGTTTTCACATACCACCAATGGGAACATTGCCCAGCACCACCGACAGGTAGTTCACAAACGTTTGCACAAAAGTTTGCTTTTTTTCTGGTTTTAATACATCAGATACATGCACATGCTTGCATCATCATCTGCAAAGAAAAGTATGCTCACTAACACAAAACAGATATATTCTGCGTCCTTTATTGCCCAACTGTCTGAGCAGGATTTCGGCTTATGGAAAGACACTATAGACATTAAAACAGTCTGGGGGTCTAAAGAATGGCAGGTTCAGGGAACCAAGGCACTATTTAGAGCATGCCTCATACCACAACAAATTATTTTCTTGAACAACACTATGCAACAGACTTCCTGTCTTGGGTTAGCCAAGATTAAGGACTTGAACATACCTCGCATTCACACTTCGAGCATTGGCAAAATTACACAGAAAATGGTGAGGGTACACTAGATGACATTATGAAGGGTATTTCATACAATGTAACAGACCTCAATTGGAAGGGATGGTTGGTTTGGCCTATCAACACAAATAGGTGTCAGTCAAGATTCAGGGGTACCACTGAAGGGTTTAGTATCCACAGACCTGACTTACACTATATACTACGAGAACATCCAGGGTTGGTGACATCATACAGTGTTGGGAACCCTAGAATGGCCTTATTTATTTGCGGTACTCACAAAACTTGACGTAGGCCCAGAGTTCCTTCGCCTAGTGTGCCTTCTCTGTACTGACCCCACTGTGAGAGTCAAGCTAGGCTCATATATCTCGGACTCCCTCCCCGTGCAGAGAGGCACGCGCCAGGGGTGTCCCCTGACCCTGCTCCTGTTCACGCTCGCAATAGAGCCGCTGGCGGAAACATTACGCACCCAGCTGACAGATGGGGTACCCCTGGGAGAGGCTAACCACCAGGTGTTGCTCTATGCAGACGACCTACTCATTTATCTTAGGGATATTACCTTTGTCCCTGCTCAACTAACGACTGCTTGGAGATTATGCTGCACTTTCTGGACTGAAAGTAAACTCGGGTAAATCTTGCCTTTAGCCCTTCAAAGAGGGGCTCTTGATGCACTTCTGGAGCACGCTGCTATTGGCCGTGACAGGCAGGATAGCACTGGCAAAAATGGTGGTCCTCCCGCTGCTCCTATAATACTTTCCGAATGTACCCATGTATGTCCCTGCCTCCTTCTTCACTGCCTTTGCGAGACAACTCAGGGATTTTATCTGAGGTAGTGCTAGACACAGGATGACACTGAAAAGAATGTATGACATTACTTAGCATGCTATTACTTAGCATGCCTTTTCTACAAAGTTTTTACCTCGCAAATGCCTTTACTTAGCAGTATTTTATTACTTTGCAAAATCAATTAAAAGCATTAAATTGGCATTACTTAGCAGTACATTACTTCGCAGGATTTTACTACGCATAAATATATATATTTTTTTCCCTACACACCAACACTACCCTCCACGCCCCCTACACTTCCCAAAACCCTAAAACACTACCCTACACTACACATACACTATATCACTACCGTAAACCCTAAAACACTTCCCCTACACTACACATACACTACAACTCTACCCTAAACCCTAAAACACTACCCCTAAACTACACATACACTACAACACAACCCTAAACCCTAAAACACTCCCCTACACTACACATACACTACAACACTACCCTAAACCCCAACACACTACCCTACACTACATATACACTACAACTCTACCCTAAACCCTAAAACACTACCCCTACTCTACACATACACTACAACACTACCCTAAACCCTAAAACACTACCCCTACACTACACATACACTACAATACTACCCTAAACCCTAAAACACTACCCTACACTACACATACACTACAACTCTACCGTAAACCCTAAAACACTACCCCCTACACTACACATACACTACAACACTACCTTAAACCCTAAAACACTACCCTACACTACACATACACTACAACACTACCCTCAACCCTAAAACACTACCCTACACTACACATACACTAAAACACTACCCTAAACTCTAAAACACTACCCCTACACTACATATAAACTACAACACTACACTAAACCCTAAAACACTACCCCCTACACTACACATACACTACAACACTACCCTAAACCCTAAAACACTACACCCTACACTACACATACACTACAACACTACCCTAAACCCTAAAACACTACCCTACACTACACATACACTACAACTCTACCCTTAAACCCTAAAACACTAGCCCCTTCACTACACATACACTACAACACTACCCTAAACCCTAAAACACTACCCTACACTACACATACACTACAACACTACCCTTAACCCTAAAACACTACCCCCTACACTACACACACAACACTACCCTAAACCCTAAAACACTACCCTACACTACACATACACTACAACACAACGCTAAACCCTAAAACACTCCCCTACACTACACATACACTACAACACTACCCTAAACCCTAACACACTACCCTACACTACATATACACTACAACTCTACCCTAAACCCTAAATCACTACCTCCTACTCTACACATACACTACAACACTACCCTAAAACACTACACCCTACACTACACATACAATACAACACTACCCTAAACCCTAAAACACTACCCTACACTGCACATACACTACAACTCTACCCTTAAACCCTAAAACACTAGCCCCTTCACTACACATACACTACAACACTACCCTAAACCCTAAAACACTACCCTACACTACACATACACTACAACACTACCCTTAACCCTAAAACACTACCCCCTACACTACACACACACAACACTACCCTAAACCCTAAAACACTACCCTACACTACACATACACTACAACACAACGCTAAACCCTAAAACACTCCCCTACACTACACATACACTACAACACTACCCTAAACCCTAAAACACTACACCCTACACTACACATACACTACAACACTACCCTAAACCCTAAAACACTACCCTACACTACACATGAACTACAACTCTACCCTTAAACCCTAAAACACTACCCCCTTCACTACACATACACTACAACACTACCCTAACCCCTAAAACACTACCCTACACTACACATACACTACAACACTACCCTTAACCCTAAAAAACTACCCCCTACACTACACACACACAACACTACCCTAAACCCTAAAACACTACCCTACACTACACATACACTACAACACTACCCTAAACCCTAAAACATTACCCCTACACTACACATACACTACAACACTACCCTAAACCCTAAAACATTACTCTACACTACACATACACTACAACTCTACCCTAAACCCTAAAGCACTACCCCCTACACTACACATACACTACAACACTACCCTAAACCCTAAAACACTACCCTACACTACACATACACTACAACACTGCTCTAAACCCTAAAACACTACCCTACACTACACATACACTAAAACACTACCCTATACCCTAAAACACTACCCCCTACACTACACATACACTACAACACTACCCTAAACCCTAAAACACTACACCCTACACTACACATACACTACAACACTACCCTAAACCCTAAAAAACTACCCTACACTACACAAACACTGCATCACTACCCTAAACCCTAAACACTACCCACTACACTACACATACATTATAACACTACCCTAAACACTAAAACACTACCCCCTAGACTACACATACACTACAACACAACCCTAAACCTTAAAACACTACCCTACACTACACTACAACACTACCCTAAACCCTAAAACACTACCCCCACCACTACAGATACACTACAACACTACCCTAAACACTAAAACACTACACCCTACACTACACATACACTACTAGACTACCCTAACTACAGTGCCCCACTTACCTCTCTCTGCCCGTGATCCACTCTTCTCCTGCGAAGTAACGGCATATGCTAAGTAAAGGCATATGCGAAGTAAAGGCATGCTAAGTAAAAACATGCAAAGTAAAAGACAATGCTAAGTAAAAGATGCTAAGTAAAAGAAGTGCGAAGTAAAAGATGCAAAGTAATGGTTGTTTACCCACTGAAAAAGCTGTACCTGCCCATGGATCAAGGTGGACTGGCACTGGGTGTCTGAGCGGGTGTATGAGTGTTAGAGTGGATCTGTGAGTGGGTGTATGAGTGTCTCAATGGGTCTATGAGTGAAAGCATATGTCTCTGAGTGGGGGAGTGAATGTGACTGGAAAGGCGAGTGTCTGGATGTGTATGTAAGTGGATGCGTGAATCTGAGTGGGTAAGTGAGTGGGTGTGGGTATTTCTGAGAGAGTGTGTGAGTCTATGAGTGTATGAGTGAGTGACTGAGTGCATACGTCTCTGAGAGAGTCTATGACTGAGTGTGTGATTGACTGTATGGTTGTGTGAGTGGGTGTATGAGTGTCTCAGTGGGTCTGTCAGTGTGTGTGTGAGTGTCTAAGTGGGTCTGTGAGTACATAAGTGAGTGTGTGAGTAGGTCTGTAAGTCAGTGCATGAGTCTCTGAGTGGGTTTGTACATGGGTGCGTGACTCTCTGAGTGATTCTGTAAGTGGGTGCATGAGTATTTGAGTGGGTCTGTGAGTTGGTGCATGAGTACCCAGGTGGGTATGTATGTGGATGTAAGAGTCTCTAAGTGAGTATGAGGCTGTGTGCATGAGTCTATGACTGGGTTTCTAAGTAGGTGCGTGAGTCTCTGAGTGGGTCTGCAAATGGGTATGTCACTCTCCAAGTAAGTCTGTAAGTGGGTGCATGTGTACCTGTATGGGTATGTGAGTGTGTGCATGAATATCTGAGTGGGTATGTGACTGGATGTATAAATGTGTGAATGGTATGTGAATGGGTGTATAAGTGTCTGACTGAGTTTGTGAGTGTGTACACGAGTCTGTGACAGTGGCCGGCAGGGTGTACACATATATACATATCTTTATATCTTCACAAATATTCATGATGAAGTCGTGATGTCCTCACGATGGTACTTTGGGGGCACTGCTGGTGACTGCGGTGCCGTCGTGAATATCATTAGTGATTAAAAAATTCTATTTTGGACATAACTTGAGTCACTAACAACCCCATTTCTCAAACATGGGGTCAAAGTACCTCCCCCATGACCCTTCATGTTAGCTTTCACAAAGGTTTTTCGCCCCAGGAACCATTCCTAAATGATAAAATGGCAGCCGCATTCCCTGCTCTGCGAAATGATCAGGAAAAATCCACGACCATTGCGAAACCGCAGCGAAATATCCACATTCAGAGATATCACTATATTGTTCGGCTTTAATTTCTCAAAAACGTCTGAACAGATTTGTATGAAAATATCAAAAACAGTCTGAGTAACAATATACACCTTTCTGCCAAACTTGGCGTAATTTCGTCCAGTGGGTTGGACTGTAGGTTCGAAAACACGTTCCTATGGGAATTAACATTACATATGCACACTTATTGGTGCCCTTATTTCTCGGTCCACACTGCACGGATCGCCCCCAAACTTTCCATGTCACACAGAACCTACTTTGACAGCAGTGACACGCTGGCTCTGCTCACCTCAATTTTCTGTTTTTCTAGCAAAGTTTTTAAGAATAGGATTAACACAGTACTGTCCACGCCGAGCTAGAAAGGGCCAAAGCCTTTTGGCATTCATACAGCAAAATCTGTAAGCATCGGATTAGCACAACTTCGCCATGTGTTCACCTCGCACATGTCCACAGGCCCTTCATTTCCCGAATTCCGTCCTCTGGAGGCCCAAATCATGATGGGTAATCTAGAGAAGAGTGGGATATCGAGGATCAACCGCTTATTGATCAACAATAGCCTAATCACACTTGACTCGTCCAGACACCGTTGGGAAGCATGGGTGGACCCGCTGGAGGACGACGACTGGTGTGACGCCTTGATAGCCCGCAAAACTATTACCATTGCAGCTAGGCTCTGCATGGTCCAACTGTACTATCATAACTCATCCCCAGTCGCCTTCACCGTGCGGGATTGCTGGCCACCCCCGCTTTCACGCGTTGTGGGTTAGAACCGGCAGACTTCTACCACATGGTATGGATTGTCCCCATCTAATCCCATACTGGGAGACACTGGTATCTGAACTGTCCGACGTTCTGTGCTGGGAAGTTCAACGCAGTCCCTTGTACTTGCTCCTGGGGGTATGGGCAGCCTAGATGGGTCACGGGCAGATAAGCTCTTCTTATTCACTGACATTATGGTGGCCAAACAAGACATTGTGGCAGCATGGAAGAACCCCACTCCACCTAACGTAGTCAAATGGCGCAAATGCATAGACTGGTGGGCAGCACAGGAAATGGCACTGTACGAAGCAAAGGGATGTCCTGAAAAATATGGTCGAGTGTGGGGCAAATAGCTGGGTCAGGTCTGGTAGAGGGGCCTTTTACCACTGTTTGAGACAACCTGGACTGGAGCAGGGCACAGTGTATTCTGTATACATTTAAATGTGATGCAAAGTTATTGTATCATATTTGGGAAGAATTGATCAGTGCAGTATTTTTCCTGCAAATAAAACTCAATAAAGTTGGTTATAAAAAAAAAAGCACAGTATTAAGAGCTTTGGATTGGCAAAATACCATCCAATCTAGCCTGCAATACATAAAAGCAAACCTTGACACGTGTTTAGCATTCATTGGAGCTCTTCAGAGAGGTATAGCTTTGTTCAGACACAAGTCAGCACCCAGTGCAGGTGAAAGCAATACCCTTTCAGGCGTAGAGTGCCTAATACATTATGCAAAAAGGAAACAGAGGTCTCTGGGTAGTTCCCAAATTTAGGTGGAGAGCAGTTTCTATATAGAGCACCCTGCAACACAAGTGGCACTCTGAATCTGCTCACCTCAAAGGTCTGTTTTTCTACCAGAGTTTTTAAGAGTAGGATTAGCACATAATATATGTATCATAGAAGCCATTCATCTATTATTCACTGCTCCAGAAGCACACCCCATAATTCCCTGCAAGGGCTTTTTACTCATACTGTTGGAGCCTACTGGCCATTTTTGTAATGGTGTGAGAGCTGCAGGGAGAGCAGCAGCCCACCAGCAACATTACAGAAAACAGTAAGTCTCCTGGGTCATTGAAGTCATAACCCAGGAGAGCTTATTATATTTTTTAAGCACTCTGGGCAGTAGCTCTATGCTCTTCAACTGGAGGGAATGAACACCTTGTTGTGCATTCTATTGCTGTACTTTTGCCTAAAAGTGTTTATATAAAAGACTCTAAGACATGTTTGGAAAAACAACGTTATTAAAAATATTTAAGGCAATATCTTTTACTAAACATTGGAATGCGTACATTTATAATGCACACTTTAGATTATAAGTGGTGACTTTTTGACAATAAACAATAGGTCTGCTTTATAAATGTTGATGTACCAATCCCTTGATATAGCCAATAGGCCCACTTTTTATATTGTGCTATTCTGACCCACTGAAAAAGTCAGTACGTGTTGTTTACTGAAAATGAAATCCTTAATATTATCACATCACATTGTTAGCTACCAAGACCAGGCATGTGCACTGCAGGAGGTAGGGTGACTGTGGAAATAATTTGCGTGGGTATTGAGACAGAATATCGAGTTGGAAATGTCAACTTACACAAATATCAAGTTGGAAATATTGTGACACAGAAATATCGACAGCAAGAATATCGTGGTCAAGAATATCGAATCTAAGGTAAGAAATATTGTTTTTTTAAATATAGAAGCCATTAATATTGTTTGCAAAGATATAGTTGTTTAAAATATCGATTTTTTTAATTAGTGTTATGTATTTTAGTTTATATTTTAAATGTATCTGATGTATGTTTTTTTGTATAAGTATTGTTGATGTTTTTTAATATATGTGTTACATTTTTAGTAGTTATCAATTTTATTGCAATTAAATTTAGTTCTGTAGAGGGTTTTTGTTATTTATAGGGGAATAGGGTGGGAAGTAATTTAATTATAATACATGATTGATTATTTCTTGTTTCTTATTATTTATTTAATTGAGATTTTATAGTGTTAATTATGGGAAGTAATTTATTTGTAATTAATTATTAATTTATTGTTAATTAATATTAATTGATCATTAATTATGGTAATTGTGTACATTTTATTTTAGCTGTGAGTTGTAGGGGTTATAGTGGTAAAGTGTGGGAAGTTTCTCATTTTTTATGAGTTTTATTCTGTGTTATTTTATAAATAGTATTTCTTTAATTGGTAATTCATTATGTTAATTATAGACTTTCTTTTTAAAATGTAGATGTGGGTTGTGAATTGTGTGGTGTCATAGAGTAGAAAATAAAAAAAGAAAATGTATGGGATAATTAATGTTTTTGTTCCTAAATAATTTCTAATTCAAAATATTTCTTAGTTTGAAAAATATTTTTTATTTTATAGATTATAATATTTGTAAGTATTTGTCATAAGTATTTAACATTATAATATGATTTTTTAAATTTATATTATTAAATATATTTGTATTTAAATGTTTAACTTATATATATTATTTTTTTTAATTTATTTATTTTTAATATTTTTGTGTTAATATTTTGTTTGTTTTTAATTTTCAACTGACTAGAGTTAGAATATTAATTGTTACCTCTCCGCAATCCAACACTTTCCCTACTGTTGCACTGATTGGAGTGGGAATAGTAAATTTTATCCCAGCACTGTCCAACACTTTCCCTACTGTTACAATTATTGATGTGGGAATAGTAATTTCTACTCCTCCGCTATCCAATCCATTCCCTACTGTTACACTTATTGGAGTGGGAATAGACGTTTTTACATCTCCACTATCCAACACTTTCCCTACTTTTGTACTTATTGGAGAGGGAATAGTAAATGTTACCCCTCCGCTATCCAATACTTTCCCTATTGTTAATTCCTAACTACAACAGGCCTCAAACCTATGTTTTTTTCAGTGAATTTCAATGGTTTTTTAAATGCTGATTCCTAACTATAACATGTCTGAAACCTATGGTTTTTTTCAGTGAATTTCAAAGGTTTTGTAAATGACAATTTTTAAATGTATTTATTGTTGTTTTTATTTTTTTATACTGATTTTCTACATTTTTTTAAACAGTTTATTTTTAGATATTTTATTTTTTAAATTACATTATAATTACATTATACATTACATTACAAAACATACTTTCTCAGAATGAATTACTTTAGTTTAAATACTTTGCAAATATGCAATAGGTTTTAAGTACAGTAGTTACAGTTGTTGCAATAGGCAACTCAATTTCAAACACAACACAACATTGAGGTCAATGTGAATTTCTAGTTAGTTAAATGTAATTAATTACTTTTTGGATTACTTTTATAACCACAGGACTGGATCCTAAATTCAGTCCTGAGACGTCACCCTTAAACAGTTGAGTAAAAGCGTTTTGGTTACAGTAGTGATTTTTAAGGAATTTTATTGTATTTTAAAATATGACACTTTTTCACATAGAATCACCAATGTTACCCTATGGGAGGAAATTCAATTATCAGGTAAGTAGTGTTAACACTACTTTCTCTCACTCCTGGTTCCAGCACAGGTGCATCTCCTGTAAACAGCCAAAAGAATGCGTTTAAGTCATACAGGCAATTTTTAAGGAATATTTTTAGTTTGTGAAAATAGACAGAAACTTTTCTGGTGAAAACCACACAATGGATTCCTATGGAAGGAAATACAAGTTAGTGGTAAGTACGGTTAGAATTACTTTTCCGGATCAGTGCTGGGCTCAAAGAAGCAGCACTGAGGTAACTCCTGATAACACATGAGTAAATCAGAATTCATAGTTCTGCTGATTTTATAGGATTTTTTTAAAGTTCAAAAACTCTGTGCTTCGAAGAATTTCCAAGTGAAACCAGTCAATGTTTGCCTATGGAAGGAAATTCAAGTAACTGGTAAGTATAGTTAGAATTACTTTTCATGATCAGTACTGGGCTCAAAGATGCAGCACTGACGTCTCTCCTGATAACAGGCGAGTAAATCGGAATTTGTAGTTCAGCTGATTTTAGAGGAATATTTGTACGTTTCAAAAATCAACACTTAGAAACTTTTCTGCTGAAAACCACACAATGGATTCCTAAGGAAGGAAATACAAGTTACTGGTAAGTACGGTTAGAATTACTTTTCAGGGTCAGTGCTGGGCTAAAAGATGCCGCATTGGGTTCTCTCATTATAACAGGTGAGTAAATCGGAATTCGTAGTTCGGCTGATTTTACAGGAATATTTGTACGTTTCTAAAATCAACACTTAGAAACTTTTCTGCTGAAAACCACACAATGGATTCCTATGACAGGAAATACAAGTTACTGTAAGTACGCTTAGAATTACTTTTCAGGGTCAGTGCTGTGCTAAAAGATGCCGAACTGGGTTTTCTCCTGATAACAGGTGAGTAAATCAGAATTCGGAGTTCTACTGATTTTACAGGAATATTTTTATAATGGTGAAGGAAGGGGGCGGGGCATGAGGTGACATGTGTGCAAACACGCCCTGTGGATTGTTTTAAGTTGCAGGATTACATGCTCTTGAATCCTGAGGTCCCCTGGGGGCCAACTAGCCCACCAGGTACCTCTAGTATGGGCCAAGGGGCTGCGTTGCAGAGAGGTGTTCTGAGGCCACTCCCCTTTTACAACACTCTGCAACGCTTACTAGAGGTACTTGGTGGGCTAGTTGGCCCCCAAGGGACCTCAGGATTCATGGGCACTTAACCCCGCAGCTTAAAAAGCGCCACAGGGCGTATTTGCACACATGTCCCCTCAGGCCCCACCCCCTCCCTTCACCACTGTGCAAACGCGCCCCCTGGTGCGTTTTAAGTTGGGGGATTAACTCCCCTTGAATCTTGAGGGTCCCTGGGGTGCAACTAGCCCACCAGCTACCTCCAGTAAGCGCCACAGAGCTGTGTTGCAGAGAGGTGTAAAAAGGGGTGTGGCCTTAGAACACCTCTCTGCAATGCAGCCCCCTGGCACATACTGGAGGTACCCGGTGGGCTAGTTGGCCCCCAGGGACCCCCAGTATTCAAGGGGAATGTGTTCCCCCTCTGCAAAGGCGCCAGGGAGCGTGTTTGCAGAGTGGTGCAATAAGGAGGCGTGGCCTCCGGTGCGGTCCCTTTTTTAAAAATATTTTTCATTTAAGAAGGGGGCTGTGTAGCCCCCCTTCGTTTAGTTTTTCTGCTTTCCTGTGCCTCATTCTACTGAGGCACAAGATGGCTGCCAACAATTTCTGTTTTGGAGTGTTGACAGACAGTGGCAGCCAATCAGCATGCCTTCACGAGAAAGCTGCATGCTCATTGGCTGTCAACACTTCAAACCAGAAAGTGTTGGCATCCATCTTGTGCTCGGTAGACCGAGGCACAAGAAAGCAGAAAAACAAACGTGTAGAACACAAAAAGGGGGCAGGGTAGACACACCCTGACCCCCTAGGCCTGCCCAGGTGATCCCACAAGGACCCCCCAAGGCCCAATTTTTTTTTTTAAACCTGGTCTGTTTTTTTTCAAATTACCCCCCGGGGGACTAAATCGCGGGGGCATAGTGATAAAGAAGTGGGGGGGGTCCCCAATCCCCCCCCCCACACTGCCCCGGGGACCGCCGCCCCCGGGGCAAAGCAACGCAGCCCCCTGGCACATACTGGAGGCTTCAGGTGGGCTAGTTGGCCCCAAGGGACCCCCAGTATGCAAGGGGAGCTGCATGCTGATTGGCTGTCACTGTCTGTCAACACTCCAAAACAGAAATTGATGGCAGCCATCTTGTGCCTCGGTAGACTGAGGCACAAGAAAGCAGAAAAACAAACGTGTAGAACTCAAAAAGGGGGCAAGGTAGAAGCACCCTGACCCCCTAGGCCTGCTCAGGGGATCCCACAGGGACCCCCAAGGCAAATTTAATTTTTATTTTTTCAAAAATCCCAGGGACCCCCAGTATGCAAGGGGAGCAGCATGCTGATTGGCGGCCACTGTCTGTCAACACTCCAAAACAGAAATTGATGGCAGCCATCTTGTGCCTTGGTAGACTGAGGCACAAGAAAGCAGAAAAACAAACGTTTAGAACTCAAAAAGGGGGCAGGGTAGAAGCACCCTGACCCCCTAGGCCTGCTCGGGGGGTCCAACAGGGACCCCCAAGGCAAATTTTATTTTTATTTTTTCAAAAATCGCAGGGTACGCGCACTCCGCTATTTTACAAAAAAAAAAATTGGGGTCCTTGGGGGTCCTTGTGGGACCCCCTGAGCAGGCCTAGGGGGTCAGGGTGCTTCTAACCTGCCCCCTTTTTGAGTTCTAAAACTTTCCGAGCAGGAAAGCAGCATGCTCATTGGCTGTCAACACTTCTAACCAGGAAGTGTTGGCATTCATCTTGTGCTAGGTAGACCGAGGCACAAAAGAAGCAGAAAAACAAACGTGTAGAATGCAAAAAGGGGGCAAGGTAGAAACAATCTGACCCACTAGGGCTGTGCAGGTGGTCCCACAAGGATATTAACATATTTAGACGTTATCCGCTAATAGAATTAGCATTTAAAAAACCTTGCAAATTCACTGAAAAAACCATAGGTTTCAGGCTTTATATAGTTAGGAATTAGCATTTAAAAAACCTTGCGAATTCACTGAAAAAACCATAGGTTTCAGGCTTTATATAGTTAGGAATTAGCATTTAAAAATTCTTGGAAATTCACTTAAAAAACCATAGGTTTCAGGCCTTATATAATTAGGAATTAGCATATAAAAAACCTTTGAAATTCACTGAAAAAACAATAGGTTTCTGGCCATATATAGTTAGGAATTAGCATTTAAAAAACCATAGGTTTCAGGCCTTATATAGTTAAGAATTAGCATTAAAAAAACCTTGAAAATTCGCTGAAAAAACCTTAGGTTTCAGGCCTTATATAGTTAGGAATTAGCATTTAAAAAACCTTTGAAATTCACTGAAAAAAAACAAAGGTTTCAGGCCTTATATAGTTAGGAATTAGCTTTTAAAAAACCTTTGAAATTCCCTCAAAAAACTATAAGTTTTAGGGGTGTTATAGTTAGCTGGACATTTCCCTCATACAAAACCATTGAAATTGCTCCTATATAGTTAGTTGTACTAACTATATTTCGCGCACCCGCAATGCACTGCTGATGATGTCACATATTAGATCATTCATGACATGGTCAGTGACATCACTGATGACATCTCAAATGACATCACTGATGACATCACTGATGACATCATCCACGTGACAATCACATACAACTTTTCATACACTAGTAAAATCTTTCATCACTCTTTGTAAAATACAGAGTATCATCTTTGAATCCATTGTCACAGTAATACAAGTATCTAAAAACCTACTCAGTGATTCATAGATGTATACACACATCTAATCACTTACCTGTAGATTCACTCATACATGCTGTCAATGAACAATAGAACACTATCAAAAATACTTATACACCTATATCGACATTAAACAACAGCACACATCCTATTCACATAAGAAGTCATCCTACTCACTTATGCAAACAATGGATCATACTTACATATTTACTTAACTACACACTTATACAAACACCACTTCATCTATTCACTTAGATAGGAAGTCATACTTAGTGAATTATAAAATCATTATTACTAGTATATAGTCCTCCCCGCACGACCCCTTTCAGGCTATGCATTTTATTCTAAATCCTTCCCCCACAGTCTCCTTTTCAGGGATTCTGATCTATAGACCCCCTGGCCCCAGGTACGCTTTTTGTCTCGAACTTCTAAAAATTCTAGAACCCTACATCGATACCCCTAATTTTACCATCCTCTGGGATTTTAATTTTCATCTTGAAAACCGCAAGTCCCTTGACACCGTCCATTTGTTAGATTCCCTTGCCTCCTGCGGTCTGCTGCAGCTAGTGGGCAGTCCGACCCACTTAGCTGGGCATACCCTGGATGGGGTATTTTCTAACGACCCCCGGCTCCAGACTGGATCCTCCTCCCCCTGTCGTCGTCTAACCATCTGGCCGTTCCCCTTGAATTTGTAATTCCCCTTCCCATTGGACCCAAGCTGGACCGCAACAAGAGGGATTTGAGGAGGAATTTTAGGAAGATAAGTAATGAGACCCTTACTCCCTTCCTATCCAAACGCACGACCCTGCCTATAAAAGCTGCCGAAGTTGCGGCTCTCGAGCTCTCTAATACCTTAGCGGAGGCCATCAAATCTCTCGCCCCGGCTCGCCAACACTATTCAGCCAGGAAGCGACCTTCGGCCCCCTGGTTCTCGGACTCCCTTAGGACCCTTACACAGGGCTGTAGGAGGCAAGAAAGGCTATGGAGATCACACTTGGACCCCATAGAGAAGGATAAACATAAAACCCTCCTTAAGGGCTATAAAGCGGCAGTGCTGCCTGAAAAGAAGGCGCACTTTACTAAACTAACTGGCTCACTTACTTCCCCCAGAGACCTGTTCAATATAGTCAACACTTTATCCCTCCTTCAGGCTCCCGACCCCATAATAGCCTCCCAAGATCTATGCGATCGGATTTTCACCTTTTTCCAGACAAAAATCTTGGATATTTACACTGACTTGGATACCCTCAACCTCAACCCCGTGATCCCTCCCTCATCTGCCGTAATTCTGGAAAATCAAGCTACCGAGCTCTCCACTCGGCTCACCCATTTTCCCCCTCTTACCACCGACCACCTTAGTGTGCTCTTGGACAGGCTTAAGTCCGGATCCCCGCTTGATCCCTGTCCTGTAAAAATCTTGAAAGAATGCAGGCAGGTACGTATGCCCCCTCTGGTGGAGGTCATGAATCTAGCTATTTCTGAAGGGGTTTATCCCTCGACGTGGAAAACGGCCATTGTCAAACCCCTTCTGAAAAAGCCCACACTGGACCCGGGGACTTTAAAAAACTTTCGTCCCATCTCCCTTCTCCCTGCCCCCGCTAAGCTCCTGGAGGCACATCTTAACCACCACTTGAGTGCCTTCCTCAACAGTTCCAGTTCTTTAGACCCCTCTCAGTATGGCTTCCGAAGGGCACACAGCACCGAGTCAGCACTCACTGTTGTTGTCGACAGCATTCGGGCCAAGGTTGATACTGGCCAAACGACTCTACTGGTGCTGCTTTACTTAACGGCGGCTTTTGATACCCTTTCTCCATCTATCCTTGCCAGCCGCCTTAGCAGGATGGGTGTAGATGGCCCTGCACTCAGCCTCCTCACATCCTTCCTTGACCAACGGCAGCAAAGGGTAAAGCTTGGCGACTTCATCTCACCAATCAAGCCTGTGAAGTGTGGGCTCTCGCAGAGCTCCTCTTTGAGTTCTATGCTTTTTAACATTTATGTGGCCCCACTCGCCAGGCTTGTAAGGTCCTTTGGCCTAGAAGTTCTTTCCTATGCCGACGACACACAGATCATGGTCTCCATAACACAATTCGTGGATATTACAGCCCTTAACTTTAAAAATTGTGTGGAGGCGGTCGCTGACTGGATGGTCAAAAACTTCCTTAAATTGAATGGGGAAAAAACCGAGGTCCTCATCTTTGGAGCCAAACATGAGACCTGGTCAATGGACTGGTGGCCCCCTGCCCTTGGCATCTGCCCCACGCCCTCTTCCTCCGCCCGTAATTTGGGTGTTATCCTGGACACCACTCTTTCCCTCGAGAAACAGGTTAGCAGGACAGTCTCCACCTGCTGTGGTGCTCACACACTACCTCTCCTTTGAAGCCCGCAAACAGGTCGCAGTGGCTCTTATAGCCTCCAGGCTGGACTACTGCAATGCACTTTATCTAGGCATTAACATCGGCCTGGTCCAACGCCTTCAGATTGTGCAAAATGCAGCGGCCCGGTTTGTCATGGATGCCCCGAAACACTCTTCGGGTGCGGCCATCAGGAAGAACCTGCATTGGCTCCCCATGCAGGCTAGGATAAACTTTAAGGCCCACTGCCTTACGCACTGTGCCTTGAATGGCACTGGGCCCGAAGACATTCGGTCACTTGTGTCCCTTTATGTCCCGGGCAGAGCACTTCGCTCCTCTAACAAAAATCTGTTCGCTGTTCCTCGAGTCTCCAAGGCCAGATGGGGCGGAAGGGCCTTCCGAGCTCTCGCCCCAGACTCTGGAACACCCTCCCTGATGACCTCAAGGGGCTTGCTTCCTATGCCCTTTTTCACAAAGCACTTAAGACCTGGCTCTTTCAAGAAGCTTACCAGTAACCTGCTCCCACTCCTCTTCTGAACAAACAGTTTACCATCTTAAGCGCCTTGATGCCTTCGGGTTTAGTTGCGCTCTACAAATCTATTTTCATTCATTCATTCATAGTTATCCATACAGTCACTCACACAATCATTGAGTCTTATGTATACATATTTATATACAACAAATGACACATACAATGCCTTTTATTTTACTAGTTTGTTGGACATGTACCATTGAGAAATATATTTGCTCATCACCACACCCATAAAGAGATTCACTCACCCAAACTGTTAGAACATGCAATTTTAACTTCATATATCTACTGAATCAACTATTCACACATCTTTGGACAGTCACACCCCCCCCACCAAACCACACACACCTTCACTCTCCCATACAAATACTCAGTTATCTAATCAATAACTAATATAGACTTTCACATAGCTAGTAACCAACTGTAGAACCAGTTTACACAACAACTGACAAAGTGATACATATATTCACACAGTTTAGTCCCTATCCACTATATTTAGTGAGACACTATAAATTGGTCAAGTAAACAGTCAATTACACTGCTACTAAATCCTCCATCCAAATATTTATTTATATATATCCACTCATTCTTCAATGCAAATTGCTATATATATAATGCATATTTAAATAACGAAGCAAACCACATTCACTGGATGATGTCATCAGTGATGTCATTTGAGATGTCATCAGTGATGTCACTGACCATGTCATGAATTATGTAATATGGAAAGGTATGTTGCTCCTTGCGTGTGTTCGAAGCATTCCAGACACACGGACCCGCTCTATGAGCTGTGGGGCGTTTCCGTGGCCAAGGCAGGCCACACAACACCTGAGAGACTAAGCGCGGATGCTGCTGCTCCAGAATGCCTACCTATGAACAAGGAGAAACTGATCCCAGAAACTCGTAGGCGATATGGCGGAAAATATTGCTATGAATCCTGTATGAAATGTTGTTGCTGCCAGCAGGAAAATAAAGGTGAAATCACATGTGGGCGTGGGCATCTTCATATGGAATATTGTGTGGCCTGCGTTGGCCACGAAAACGCCCCACCGCTCGTAGAGCTTGTCCGTGTGTCTGGAATGCTTAGAACACACGCAAGGAGCAACATACCTTTCCTGATGGGTCGATCATAACATCCTGATCGACCGTGTCACAGCTATGGGCATACAGGGCAAAGCTGTGGAGCTTCTGGCTTCTTTCCTGTCTAACAGAGAACAGTCGGTAAAGATGGGGAATTTTTATTCACCTACGTTTGTGCTGCCCTGCGGAGTCCCCCAGGGATCCTCGCTAAGTCCGACACTTTTTAACATCTATGTGTCGGACTTGGCGAGGGTCATTAAAACCCATGGAATGGGAGTGACTTTGTACGCCAACGACACTCAGTTGGTGTTAGCAGTGCATAAAAATGGGAGTGAAGTGGCAGCCAACTTTCAGACGGGTATGAGAGCCATTAGTCACTGGATGGACAGTAATTGTCTTAAACTAAATACAGATAAGACCGAGGTAATGGTGTTTGGAGACCTATAACCATCTTGGTCCCCGGTCTGGTGGCCACCAGAAATGGGCAATCCACCCACCCCAGTTTCAAAGGTTAGAAACCTAGGAGTGTTGTTTGACAACAAACTAAGTTTCACCAATCATGCTAATGCAGTAGTCTCCTCTTCCTTTTTCACGCTTCGAAAAGTGAAAAAGCTGCTACCTTTCCTTCCCCTGTCTGCAGGGAAAACCCTTATGTCCTCCTTGGTGTTATCCAAGGTGGACTATTGCAAGGGGCTTCTGCTGAATGCCCAGGAGCAGGTCTTTAAAAAGTTACAAATGGTGCAGAACGCTGCTGCACGAATTTTGACCAAAACTCCCAAGTTCGCATCCATCTCCTCTATCGTCTACCAACTACACTGGCTCCCAGTAAAAAAGAGAACCAAATTCAAGGCTTTATGTATCATTTATAAAGCACTGAATAGCCAAGGACCTGACTTTTTTAGGGAATCACTGCAGGTGCATGTCCCTAAGCGAGCTTTAAGATCCGCCTCATCCGCATCCCTATGCATCCAGCGGGTGAGAACAGTTACATGGGGAGACAGACGCTTCTTGGTAGCTGCCTCGAGGCTCTGGAATACTTTGCCTCTCCATATAAAAACAGCTCTTCACTGATGATTTTTAGAAAGCAAGTGAAGACCTGGCTATTCATTCAATAATGCACAGGAGGTGCCTCTCTATCTGCTCAGCGCCGAGACACCATTCGTGGTATTTGTTTGCGCTTTATAAGTTTAAAAAATAAATAAATAAATGGGCGCAAGTAAAGCAGCAATCGAGTACAGGAGGAACCAGCAATCCGACGGTATGAATATTGCAGGAGGCAGAGCATGTGCGCATCCACTATGGAATAATTTTGAACTACAGCATCCACAATCCTCTACTGTGACACCACGCAACAAATCAGGCTCGGGGTAAACAATGATACCAGCACTCACGGGAACATTTCCTCCCAGATTTTATTGGGATTTCTCGAACACGACCAGACGCGTTTTGGCTGCCGCCTTTTTCCATAGTTTCCGTCGCCGACATGAAGCAAGCATTAAATACATTTAAATTGTGAACATAAACAAGGGACACCGGACTTCCTTCAGTCGCACAGTGTCGGCCATTTGTAAATATGCAATAGCTTTTTCAATAGTGGCCGGCGCCGACATGAAGCAAGCATTAAATACATATAAATTGTGAACATAAACAAAGGACACCGGACTTCCTTCAGTCCCACAGTGTCGGCCATTTGTAAATATGCAATAGCTTAGTTCAATAAACACAAACCCAGCTTCATAATAAAATAATCTTGCCCTGGATGGGCATTTTTCATGTTATATACAACCTTGTTTGATACCCATATGGTTATGTAAATCCAGCCCTGGATGGGCCCGATTTGCCAAGTTGTCCAATTTCACCCTCCATGGATTAATTGGATCCTATAGCTACACACCGAAACTCGTTAAACCAAAAAGCATTCTATTTACATGGCATAATACTGTTACATTCAAATGCAGATTACCTCCAATAGATGTACCATTGCTACTCTTTGAACATCTATAGATGAACAGCCATCTCTTTCCCACTATTGAGGCCTCCTGGGATCTTTGTTTGATTGTCGATGATGTATGTCGACTCTAATCTACACAGTTGTAACTGCCTTTCCCCACCTCTTACATTGGTAGGTACATGATCCATACAGAAAAATCTCAACATGTCTCTGTTACTCTGATGGAATGCCTCAAAGTGCCTGGCCACCGGATAAGTCACATCTTTGTTATTGATGGCTCAAGATGTTCAATGATACGCACTTTTGTTGGATGTATAGTGCTTCCAATGTAACGCAAGCCACACGGACACACTAATCAGAACACTGTGTAGCCTTTGTTACAGTTCATGAGTTTCTTGATTTTCCTGGGTTCCTCTAAACCTGGCATAGAGTAGTCTGAACCCGTTTTACTGTTTTTGCATGCCCTGCATTTTAAACATGGAAAGAACCCAGATAACCTTCCAAAAGCTGATGGTTTGTTTTCCTGAATGCAATGACTCAGCACTAGACTGTTCCGCAGTGTTCTCGCCCTTCTATATGTCATAAGGGGTGCTTTTGGCAAATCTTTCCCTATTATTGGGTCTGATTGCAAGATGTGCCATTCTTTACAAATGCCTTTCTGATGTCCTGAGCATCACTAGAATACTCCGGGATCATCCTAAAATTATTCAATTTTTCTTTCTTCTCCTTATTGGTACTTAAAGCACTGTCCTTGATCAGTTGTAGTCTAGACTTCTTATCCACTTTGGACTTTGGACTTTGCTTCCTCTAAGGTCTCTTTAAGGTCTCTTTACGGTACCCACTGACCTCAAATCTCTGAATACTCTCCTTCGCTGCTGCCTGATAGTCACAATCATGTGTGCAATTCCTTTTTATTCTAAGCAGTTCGCCATACGGAATGCTCATTATTTTTTTTCCAGGATGGCAGCTGCTTACATGCAGCATGGAGTTTCCTGCGGTGGGTTTTCTGTGCAATGAAGTGCACAGTGTACCCTCCGCAGGAAAGACTGTGAGATCTAAAAAGTTTGCGTACGTCTTGCTTATTTCCCCTGCAAACTTGAGGTTGAGGTCATTCTTATTGAGCACATTTATATATTCCTTTGCTGACTGATCTGTGCCTCTAAAAATGATGAATAGTTCATCTATGTATCTATTAGTTGCTCCTTCAATATCTCCCCTCCTAGCCAGGCTGATAAATGCCTCCCTCTCCCGAGGGACAGTTCCCGCCAATTGGAAAAGTGCAATAGTTCGCGCTCTCCTCAAGAAACCCCACCTAGACCCCACGGACCCCTCTAACTTCAGACCAATCTCCCTCCTCCCAGGCATTAGCAAAGTGGCAGAAAAATCGTGAACGAACAGCTATCAACCTTTTTAGAGACTAACAACCTCCTTCGCCACTCCCAGACTGGGTTCAGACCAGGACAGGGGATCGACACCGCCCTCCTGGCCGTGACAGAGGAGACTAGATCCATCTTGGACGCAGGGGGATCAGTGGCAGTGATCCTCCTGGACCTAAGCGCTGCCTTTGACACGGTGGACCATACCATCCTTCTCCACCGTCTCCACAAAACGGGAATCACTGGCACCGCCCTGGCCTGGTTAAAATTGTTTCTGGAGAATAGGACTTTCCAAGTGGCCGATAGTCACGGCCATTCCAAAGCTCTTCCCCTTCAATGTGGGGTTCCCCAGGGGTCATCCCTGAGCCCCACACTTTTTAATGTTCACATGGCCCCTTTAGACGACATAGCATCACCATTCGGCATAAAGGTGGTCATGTACGCCGACGACACCCAAATAGTCGTCTCCATCAATTAAGCCGACAGTCCATGGAGAATCTAGCCTCCTGCCTGCATAATATATCCAAATGGATGGGCGACTCTCGACTAAAGCTCAACGGTGGGAAATCCGAGATTATGCTCCTAGGTGACCCACACAAACTCCCAAAGTCCCTTGCCCGGCCACCCAGCATGGGCTCCCCCCCTGCACCAAAAATGGAAATCAAGAGCTTAGGCTTCTGGCTCGACCAGGACCTCAGCTTCAGATCCCAAGCGAGAAAGACAGCCGGCACTTGCTTTGGGCTCATACAAACTGCCCGGAAGATCCTCCCTCTTATCCCCCCCAGTCTAGGAAAATTCTCATCCAGGGCCTTATTATCTCCAGACTGGCTTATGGAAACGCCCTGTACCTGGGCGCCCCAGTAGCTGTCATCAAAAAACTTCAGCACGCTCAGAAGTCCTCACAGGGACGAAATCCAGATGCTCAGCTAAACCCTCCCTCAAAGCCCTTCACTGGCTCCCCATTCAGGAACGCATCGCCTTTAAAACCCTATGCATTTCTCACAAAATCTTACAGGGCAAAGGCCTGCCAATACTAAAACCACTCATCAAACACCACAAATCTACCAGACAGCTCAGATCAGACTCTCTTTTCCTTGCCAGCATCCCCAGAATAAGAAGAGCGCGCACGGGTGGGCGCCGCTTTGCATACAGCGCCCCTAAGCTCTGGAATAGCCTCCCCCTTAGCATCGGCAAAGAAACCAACTTGCTCTCATTCCGCAGGCTACTGAAGACCTGGCTCTTCTGCCCATAAATTTCCCTCCAGGAGCACTTCAGGTTGATACTTTAGAGCTGGGACGCAACGGGCTCTATAAATCCAAAATCAAATCAAATCAAATCAAATCATTCCAACTCACGACCTTGCGGGTCCATTCCTCATTGGTTACTGCCCAGGCCACCCGCTTCTCCCACCAGTCCACAAAGAGATTTGCATAGCTGGTGGTGAAGCAGGTGCCCATCGCAGTACAATGTATCTGTTTGAACAATTGTTCTTGGAATAGAAAAATATTGTTACATAGACAAAAGTTCACAAAGTCAACCAGCTTGTTGTTGTGCTCTGCTAGGGTGATTGGTTGCTCTCCCAGGACATACTTGACCGCTTCAATCCCTTGCAAATGATCAATGCTTGTATAAAGGCTTGAAATGTCAAGTGTCATCATCACTAGGTCATCCTCCCAAATCAGAATCTCCACCTGTGTTAAAAAGTCCTTAGTGTCTTTGATATACGAAATCAATTGTGTCACAAATAGAAAGTAATCCACAAATCAGGTCATATGTTTCGTTAAACTTCCAAGTGACAAAACAATAGGACGACCAGGGGGACACGTTGCGTTCTTATGTAGTTTTTGGAGGTGGTAAAACGTTGGGAGCCGTGGATATTTGCATTCCAGAAAGGCTTATTCCTCTTTGGTCAGCATGCCTTGGTGGTATCATTTGTTCAGGAGTGCTCGGTAAGCTGTGATGCTGTTTTCAAACACCTTCCTCGTTACCTTCGAGTAGCTCAACTCATCATTGAGCTGCGATAAGGCTTTCCTTTTGTAATAGTCCATGGTCATTAGCACAATATTACCGCCTTTGTCCGATGGCTTGTAGACGACGGTCTTATCCTCTTGCATATCCACAATTGCGTTCCTTTGTTCCTCTGTGATGTTACCACCAACCCTCCTTTTGTTGTTAATTCCTGCGAAGCTTTACCAACTCTTTGGTTACTACTTCTGTAAAAACGTCAATAGAATCCATTGGCATTAGGGGGATAAACCTTGATGTAGGTCTGAACGGACTACCTGGATTCACCTGTGTAGTACCATAGTACCTGTTTGATTTTTATTTATCATACATTATTATCATGTATGTGTTTAAAAAATGTTAAATTATGTTTATGTTATATTTGTTAAAATGTATATTAAATCTATTTTATTTTTTTAAATTAATTTTATTATTTAATATTTTTAACCTTTATCTTTATTATTTTATTTTATATATATATACATATAAAGAAATCGGGTGTGGTTGGAATATATATATATATATATATATATATATATATATATATATATATATATATATATATATATACTACTAATATAAAGTAAGAACTTTGAACCTTTGAGGCGGGTAAACCCGGGAACCACAGCGCCAATCCAAACACACGATACATCATTAGAATTGTCAGGGTCTGCAGAGTGACATAGGCTATATATACCCAAAAAATATACGTTCTATAAAAAATATACATTCATAAAAAAGTAGTCCCTTGGAAGTAGCGCCGGCCGTGTGTGCTAATGACGTGAACGTGCGTGCTGACATCATGGGGGGGGGGGACAGGAGCACGAGGAGGTCGAGGAGCAGTGGACAGGAGCGAGGAACTCAGGCTGAGGTAGGTGAAGCGAGGGGAGGATCCCGTCCTAAAATCCTGCAGACAAGCGAGGGCTTTTAGCAAAATAAGAAATACCAAAAACGTCGAGTTTTTTTTTTTAAAGTATCTTGCTCTCCCGGAGAAAACAAAAAACAAAAAAACACAAGCTTACACACAAGTACCGCAGGCAGTTTCGATTTCAGAGGCAGAGAAGACAAGAGTCCAAATCACAGCGTTCTAGCTTCAAACATAAGTAATCCTGGGCAAATTAATTCATAACTCAGTTGCAGTATGTTATGTGTGCCAACATGGGAATACTTAGGCTGAGGTGAAAGGTTAGCATCTAGCGTGTATGTTAAAAAGTGGACACTTGATTCTAAACAAATACCCCATCCAGCGTGGGGAGGAGCGGTGAACTGTATGCAGCTAATTAGGGGCCCTGAAGGTGGCGGGTGCGCAAAGGGGGACCCCCGGACAACTTCAGGACGGGCTTGAGAAAAAACTTTGGGCACAGTCACTTATTAGTTTACAAATTAAGCACTGCTACTTATGACTCGGCACAGCAAGGATTTATAGGGGCAAGGACATTACAAAAAAGAGAAATGCAGAAAATATATTGAATAAAAAGAACACAGCCCAAGTCTCAAATTCTCCACTCCTGCATCCAGCCATATTTGTCTTTGCATTTTCTGACTTGCAAACCTCTTTATTATAAATTTTGGACAAGAAGTGTCAGAATTCGCACAGGGATATTGTTGAGAGGTTTTTGTTTTGAAGTGTGCAGACTGTACATAGCGTATACGGAGGCATTGCCACTTTTAATGGACGGAGAGGGTTGGGATCTTAAGGATCTCATGGGGTATGTGAGCCCTCTGAAAAAGAAGCATATATAATCTAAGGCCACAGGTTTGAGTCCCTGTGACCGACAGCATTGCTGGCAAGAAGCCTTACGTCATGTGTGTCAGCTTCAGAGCCTCCTGGGTCTTTGCCATCAGCACGTCGCATTCTGGGAGTTTTAGGTTTGCTTTTAGCATTCTGTGTAAGGCATAATAATGCAAACGTGCAAAGTGCTGTTGGCTAAAAAGCTGGAGGCGGCACACATGATATGGGGCTATTTGGAGTTGTGTTACTTTTCTTCCTCAATAATGGACACGAGAGCTGCTTAGCTGAGTAATAACGACTAGCATTTACACAAGTGCAAAACGACAAAATCTGTAGTGAGAAGTGCAATATAGATTGACCATCTATACTAATATAATAAAGAGAGAGCCCAAACCTTTGAGGCGGGTAATCTCAGGAACCACAGCACCAATCACAACACCCAATACAGCGTTGGAAAGGGCAGTTGCAGCAGAAGGACATAGGCTATGCAGATGCCCACCATATACATTTAAAAGGTAAAAGAACCGTGCCAGCAAAGTAGTCCCTTGTGGGCGTGTCTGCGTTGTGCTGTGGGCGTGTGCTGGGGGCGTGACAATTGCTGGGGCCGTGTGGTACATTCGGCCCTTCATGAACGCGCACTCTTAAGTGCATCAGCAGTGCACTGTGAATCGGAGCGTTTCACAGGCCTGTCACAGATAAGAAATGCTATCAAAACGAAATCCTACAACACAATATACTACTGGCGGGCAGCAATTAATACCCGGACAGCGTCGGGACGGGCTGCTAGTATATATATATATATATATATACATATATATAAATCGATATTTTGTACAACTATATTTTTAACATCCATATTTGTATGTACCTGTTTAAGTATAGAAAGTCGATATTTTTGCATTCTATATTTTTTCATCGATATTTTTTACATCTATATTTTTTACTTTGATAATCTGTCAGTGAACCCCTGGGTGCAGGACCTAGCTACTGGCAGTACCCAACCCCCAAGCGGGCACCCTACCTCACACATGTGTGCTGCAGGGTAAAGCGTGCCTGTGGCGAGGGGGTGGCCCTGTACTCAACCCCATGCCATGCAGAGAAGGTCATGTGAGGTAGGAGGGTGGATGCCAAAGGAGGGATTGGTGCAGGGCCTGGCCCAACCCTATGGCAGGTACAGCCAAAATCAGTGTGCAGCAGGGAGTAAGACACAAATGGGAGGTTTGGTGCAAGGTCTAGGCTCAAACAAGGCACTGCGATCAACCCTATGCTGCGCATGGCCAGAGGTCGTGCACAGCGCGTGGTTTGGCACCAGCAGAGGATTGGGCGCCCGGCCAGTAGTTGTGATGTAGATTACGTTTCCCTGTAGAGTATGTATAGACAAGGAGAGCAAAGTGTGTTGTTTACGTTTCTGTGGGTGAATCTAGATCCTGAGATAAATGCTTATGGCTATTACAAAATACCTTGCTTATGCAAAGTGCAAGGGAAGTAGATAATTACTCCACGTAGAATAAATAGCAGCTGTAAAGTTAAAAGTCCCTGGTACAGTCTCCATGTACCGTTCTTCTCCTGAAGATGAAATCTAGTTTCTACAGGTAGCCAGGTCTTCCTGCAGAGAATTTTGCCTGACATACTGATTTGAAAGTGTCTAGCTGGCCAGTTCGGGGTAAGATGTGTGGAGGAGGGACCAAACGTGCAAATGGGCTTTTTAAGGGGGAATCACAGTTTACACATTAAGGGATGTGAAAATGTGAAATACTTTGCACTGACCACCCATTTTTGCAGAGTTGTAGCCATGTGTGATCTGTAGTAAACCTGGAAGTATCTGGAGGTGAAGAGAATATGGATCTTCTAGATTACTATATCTGATGGGTTCCAAGGTGGAAGCTTCAGAGAACATCAGTAACTTTCACACTTTATGGCGAATGTTTCACACCTGGGAGTAGCACATGAACAGGATATAGTCCTGGCCAGAAGGGAGCATTTGGAGTCAGTGTATGGCCTGTTGCCACAGGAGCCAAGATGTGTATGTGCATTCTCAAATAAATAAAATATGGCTGGAAATCTGAACATGTTGGGAAGACAGAAAAACCAGGAATGCATGTGATGCTTTACTTGGAAGCTGATGCAAGGTTGGTGGAAATGTTGCTTAAAGCTGAGGCTGACTAGGCCAATAAATGTGTGTTTCTAAAATAAGATCAAATTGAGCTGATCTCCTGATGGCTGCCGGGGATACTACAGGGTACCAGAAAGTAATTTTGCCTAGAAGCAGACCAGTTGATAAGTAGTAACTGTGTTTCCATTGGTTTTGTAAAGATTCTTTGTTGAACTGGGAAGTGAGTGACAAAGCCAATGTCTACTCTGCATGGTACCCTGAAATAGAACTGAACCTGGCACTTGGAAAAGTGGAGGGCCCACCTATTGAATTTGGAAGGCAGAGACAAACTAAAGACCCTACCTGGCATGAGGGTGCAAACCAAAGGCACGCCGCCGAAAGAAATTCTGTCAAGTTTGGAAACTGTAAACTTTGCCCACTCACACAAGGCTATTGACATTCATCCAGCCCTGTGGCCTTACGGAAGGCAAGAGGCACCAAACACACCAAAAGCAATGGTTGGGGTGCTTACAAATAGTCTAAACCACAGCCAACTTCTCTGGGTAGTCGTCCAACCCATCATTGTTGCCTTCTCTGTCTCTCTATACAGAGGCCCACAAAATATATAGATCATTACTGGCCCTAATCCTCATGTAAACAGTCCATCACGAACTTCCTGGAGAGGCCTCTCACTTCTTGGAAAGTGTTTGTCGATTCCAACCAACATCTGATTTGAGGAACATAGTGATTTTAATGTACATCTAGGTAGTGAACTACTCAGTTCCAGGCATGATTTGGTGGGGAGTTGTTTATTTTCCTTGGAAAGAAATATGCGGTTCACCTAAGTATGATTTATAGGGGCCACAGATGTCTTCGGTTCCTAGAATTGATGTGTGTATTTGGAGGGTTTTAAAATGATACGGTTCACTCATACTGCAATTTATCGGAACACATTGCTACTCCCCGCCCCATGAGGTATTACTAAGCTCAATCTATGTGAGATGTACCCGGACGTTTTTCCAGTCATTAGAAAAAATATATGCATGGCCCACCCAACTGAAAATACTATGGAACATGACATTACTCTGTTTCCAAACAAAGTTTTTGGCATTTCCACCCATGTACATTGTCTTGGAACCTGGATAGTTACTCTGCTCCCACAAAGTAGTCGCAGCGGCCTATGCAAATGCTTGTTTAGGACTTGTGCCCTGGCAGGATTACATACACTGCACCAATGCTAGTGCAGTTTGGAACCAGCACTTCTGCGATGCTATGTTACACTCGTACTGACGTAGTCTTGTGCTGACATTTGCAGCACATCAACGTGTTAAATAAAAAGACATTTGCACTGACATTTGACGGTGCCCGATTGCTCTCGCACCAGCGCAATGTATATAACGTAGCGCCTAGGGTCTAGCTTCTGTGCACCAAGGCACGCTTGCAGGCCAATCCAGAAAACTGTAGATGGATTGCTCTTACTGATGTTGAAGCAAAGATCTACGCCTCTAATCTTTTGTGGAGAAGTGTGGCTCAATGGTTAGAGAGGCAGACCCTGATGCAGAGGTCTGGCCGGGACCAGGGTTCAATTCCCGATGTGGCAGGGTCTTGGGCTCAATGTCCACGGACTCGATAATTATCGCCTCGGTTCCTACTCTAATCATGGATCCCCACTCTGCAACTCTGGCCAATAGCTTGCTTAATCTCCACAACGGCCCTAAAGCGCTGGGATGCCTGGTTTCACCTTGGGGGTGCCCAGTAGGGAGCATCTCACAGGGAAAGCCAGAACGGGTTCCACAGTGGTATACAGCGCCAAGATGCCTGTCAGGTGATAGTGCACTTTACAAGTATACATACATTTACATTTACATTTACATTAGTAGAGTTGGAAGTCTGGGTTTCTTCTGCGAATATCATCCTGAAAATGCAGACAGGCTTCAAGGCAGGCATGAATAAATGACTAACCCCTTAGTCTCCTGGTTGAAAAGTCCAAAGCCAAAAACTCAAAAACCTACATCTGCTTTGTGGATCGAAAGCAGCATTTGACAGGGTACAGAGGGACTGTTTGTGGGCTAAAATGGACAGCTGGGACGTACCACCAAAGCTAATAATGGCCATTAAACGACTCGCAAGATTACCATTCACACTGGCCTAAAGCAGGGTCAACTATCGGAAGTGGCAAGCGATTCTCCTAACTAGCAGATGAACCACTCAGATGTCTCCAATATGCTGATTACATTGTTCTATTTAGCCAAACCCTGATTGGCCTTCAGCGTTTAATTACCCACTTGGTACAAAGCACCCAAATGTTAAGGATGGAATTAAATAATAACAAAATTAAAAGTGATATGCTTTTCAACCAACTCTATGTGCAACCATCCTAGTTTCAAGTGGAGAGTTGCCGGAAAACCCTTAGACCTGGTTAAAATATACAACTATTTATGTGCCGTAATAGACGCCCAATTAGTATTCAGAGAGCACCTATACCAAAGAAGAGCCCTTGTTAACAAACTATGGTGTGCATTTAAACTACTGCAAAAAAGATCGGTAGCACATTACAGCACTATCTGCTAGCGGTAATTAGGGCAAAGTTCCTACCATCACTCACATAGGGTTCCGAATTGTTAAAGGGGAGTGATGCAACAACAATAAATCAGCTTCAATTGACTCTGTATAAATGCATCTTCAGGCTTCCACAATATATATTCCAATCACAGGTGAGACTGGAATTTGCCCTATTCCATCAAAACCCAGTCAAACAGGTACTGTTATCAAACTTTGTTGGAAGTTTAGAGTAGCTCCACAAGCTTCACTGGCCACATCGTGTTGGTCAGAAATGAGGAGGCAGCCTAATCACAAAATTGTGGTCAGTGGTTCTTCAGCAGGCTTTAAGCAACTGAAATCTAGATAATGCAGGAATTCAAAACTGAACTTCATTGCCTTCAAAAAGAATACCAACAAGACTGCTAAGCTACAATGTTGGAACATTGATGACAGAGTTTGCCCAGAAAAGGCATGCATGGACAGTTCTGCACTCCTATACTTCTTGGAGCCCACAACCACATTCAGCATCCCATATTGGGAGCTTGTCCATCAAAAACCTGGTACCCACTTGGAAGAAGTCTTGGCCAGATCTTCTAAGTGGCCATCGCCAAGGATGGAATTTGTAATACCCAGCTTTGAGGGCCCTTCAGATTAGTCCTGCCGCCCTGCAGTGATGGCTCTCTTGAACGGTCACAGTATTCAGCTTCCTTGCAAGGCCACCAGGCTTATGCTCCAAGTAAAATGGCTGCTCACACAGCAAACACTGGCTCTTTCAATTAAAATGTATGATTGTCCCCAGCTAGTAGTAACCTTGGTCGCTTTACAAATATTACAAATACAATGAAGCTACTTTTAAATGTAGTGAAAAAGCTTTTATTGTTCGATTAATTAAAATCATTACAATATGCTAACATTCTAAAATAATGATCTAAAAACCAAACAGGTTAAAACTCCTGATTCTTGCCACAGTCTTATTTGACCTAAAACATTTGTTACAGTATCATATTCTAGTAATACAGTTTTAGAACAAAGAGCGTTCGTTTTTGAGACAGGGTTTGTCCATCTCTCCCCTACTTCCAGTCCTACAGATTTATTTCTGTGGCTCAGCATTTGCGGACAGTCCTGCACGGATTAGGTCTGTAAATTTCCCCAGCCGTGCTGCTATTTGACTTTCTGTAGACGAAAAACACAAGTCCGAGATTTCGCTGCATCGCTTGAGGCCCTGAGCTCTGCAGATTGGGATGACCAAGCGATGCCTCTCACTGGCTAGCTTTGGTCAGCAACACAGCAAATGATACCAAGATTCCTGATGGTAGTCACAAAGTCTGCATGCTACTAATTTGTCCGCACCGGCCCAACTTTGATTAAACTCCACAATGGGTAATGCCAGGAGCCTCATATAAGTGATCTTTTTTCGAGCTTGAACTGATAGTGCTTGCTCAAAATAAGGCTGTGCTTTTCCCACTTTGTAAGAGGCATCCAGTGTGGAAAGATTTGGATGGTGATGCAGACTTTCCAGATCTCTCGTGAATGAAATGTTTTTCACCTGTCTGCTCACTGCTTTTTTCCATGCTGCAATTGAAATATTAATATTGACCAGGTTTTGCTCCTCTATTTCTAGCGATTAAATAGCTCCTGTCAATTGTACTTGCCATGGTGAACCATTTTCTTCAAAGATTGTTTTGATTTGTGCTTTCAAGGCTGTTGCTGGAGCTCTCAAAGTGCTGATGTAGTATTTTATTGTATCCCCTAAATGTAAATAATTGATTTAAACTTAATTCACAGCCGCTCATTTTGCTGTGTTCTTTTATACGTTTTAATGAAGTTACTGTCATTATTTATCATACGCTAGATGGTAAATTGTATTAATGCTTGTGTTTATTGCAATGATTTCTATTAATTGACAATAACAAATGTATTTACCTACTTACTGGTAGGAACCTCCATGGCTTTCTGTGGGTCTAGTTGTTAGTGCAGACTGCTTCTCAAAGTTACTTATGTCCTAAAGACAGGTTAGGGAGCCTAGGTTATTTTTTGATGGGAGCAGGCCCCTAAATTTTGCTCTAGTCTTGGGTGATAATGTTAGCAAATGCATGCCCATTACCTTCCCACTAGTGACTGGAAAGAGATGGCATAGAACTCCTTACCACCAGTGCATTTTTCTCACTGCATTCATCAACTTAGTCGGCCCAGCCCAACATCAGCCTTACATGCAGCAGGGGTTTCTTCCTGAGGGTAGAAGAACTTCGCTGCCCCACCTGCTGCGAGCCATGCATAGCAAACTTGAAAAATAAAATGCCAATGAAATGAACTTGCCCCCGAGATGAGAGAAATGAGGGGCGTGTCCTCTGATACTGATTGCCAGCATTGCCGACTGGGGCAGAGGTAAGCATGACAGTAAAAAGTGCGCATGTCAGATTGGCTATCTGTCTTGCGAAGCCCAGCCTGACATGCGCACTTTGAAGCTCTCCAACCCAAAATATCTTAAACAGCTGGGTGGAGAGCAAGCACAGGCCTCCAGGGCCTGAAGGAGCTGCCATCCAACCCGCTCCATCCAATCATGGTGCTTCTTTCATGCAGGTTAACAGCATGAGAGCAACATCTGGATTGGATAGGGGAGCTCTTCGACTCCTGCCACAGATGGCGGAAGAGCACCGAGAAAGTAGTGCACCCCGTGGGAAGGTACCATTAATTTAATGTTATTTATTTCAAATGTTAATGTAAAGTAGGTCAGTGTAGTGATTTCGTTTGTGTTTATGTTGCGTGATGCATGTTGTTTTATTTTGGGCTTTTGGAGGGAGGGGTTGATTTATTTTGGTTTTTGGTAAGCAGTGGGGCACTTTGTTCGCCCCAGCACTTTCAACGTTTAACTGCTCCCCCTGCCTACATGTGCATACACTGGGGAGTGTATTTGTAGTACAAGCCTTTCCTAAACAATTGGTTTGTACAGCCCTGACATCGGACACATGGGTACCGGAATTACAGGACAATGGAACAGTGGTTTAGCACCCACTCTGTGGACAACTTGGAGTCCAAAGTGAGAGTACGAGTGTTTCATATTATGAGACACAGATGCTACTCGGCTTAAATTGCATACATTGATGCAGAGTAATTTGTGGTATCTAAACTTACTCACTGATTATTTCCCAAAATGCTTCATCTAAAAATCACACAATAAATAAAATAAGGGCCGCCCACAGGTCATGTAAATGTGAGGTGAGTTTACACAGGGAGTTTCTGCTTTCAGTAGAACAGGACTACAAACAATGAGCTGGTGATATGTGTGCACATTGTATACATAATGGGCATTATTTCATACCCAGTAAAGTCCTTGGTAGGAAATCGCCTTCCGGGAGGATGACTGAACCCCTGAGTACAATGTCTGAACGACGTTTGAACTTTCAGGTAATGTAGCTTTCTTCTGCAACATGAATACTTAGCGGAAAAATCCTTTCGAAAGAAAAAAGCAAAACCAGTTTTACAGTCGTGCCTGTTATTTGCTTACTTAACGGTAAGCCACCTTTGTAGAAACAGTGAGTCACTTTGTATCTTTGTATTTTATCGATAGGCTTTTAGAGCACGTTTTCATAGATGCAATGCCAATGTGGCACAGCACCAGGAAAATGACGTGAACTTAACACACGCCTACCGCAGCACGGCATCCGTATTGGCGAATCCCGACAGCGGTCTAAAACGGCTGGTCAAGATATGGATTTTGCAGGTGCTTTATTTGCACGTGGGAGACACTGCACTCATTTTGGGAGGCTTTTTTCTTCTTCAATCTTTGGCCAGCAGCGAGACGGGGCAAGGCTGAAAAAAGGAGGACGCAGATGGGAAAACTGTTACAATGAGAGAAAGCAGGGGTGAAAAAGAGCCCTCAGGAGGGAGGGAGGGAGGGACTACTGTTTGTTACATTCGGTGGCGCCACCAGGGGTTCCTAAGAAACCTCTAATGGGTCAATCATTATTTCTGCATTTGGTGTAGCAGTGAGTAATTATTTGGGACTGGCTAAATCATGAACTTAGATGGCTTCAGTGCTGCTCAGCATGCCAGCCAGGTTGAGGACACTACCACCCACCAGAAAGAATAATGTTGCCTCTGTGGAGTAAAAAATGCTCCGGTTTGGAAGAGACACATACTGGGTCAGGGTCATTTGCATCCTTCAGTAGGAAGAAACTCAAAACAGGTACATAATGTCCATGGGCGTTAGCTGGACTTAATTCTGCATGCATTACTCACGCCCTCACACTTGTTGCATTTCCCAATGTTCTTTAAAATATTTAAGTAAACAGAGGAAAAATCACTTTACCACTGATGCATGTCAATGGGGAGTTGGAATATACTCTGTGATGGTCCTCAAGAACCTTATGGGGGAGCTGAAACTCATCATATGTGTGCATAATGCCATTCAAGGGAAATCTGGATAAAGAGCCCAGTTAGATCATTAAATGTTTTTAGCAAGGTAAAACAATTCCATATAATTATAGCGCATTACATTGGGAGGTCACAGGAGGCCCCTGGAGCCTTAATGAATTTTAAGTGGAGTTGTTGTATGGTCACGGGTGCTGTAATGCCCGTGATGAAGATTACACACCCACACACCCACACACCCAGTGTCTACGGTTTTTTTTTTACGAGTTTTACATAGCGGGAACTAGACCTGTGACATCAGGTATCAGAGCGCTTTAAATGAGCACTAGTTTCGTTACATGAGGACACATTCATTTTTGTGATGCCCGGGGGGATTAAGTGATTTGCCCAGAATGACAGGATGTTGAGCATCGTTGCCGAACTCGAGCCCTGGTTCCACAGCTTCGAGGTCGACCGCTCTAGCTGTAAGGCTACATCCTCTTTGTGCTTATTGCATTCTAGTCTGATGCTTTCTCAACCTCAGAAAGAAGTTATGGCTTTTGATCATGCTAAATTCTTTCTGTATCTGTTCCTATTTATACGTAAGGTGCGCCAATGCCTTTTGGTGCAGATGCGGCTACAGGAAATTGTCAATTTATTCATAAATAAGTAAATAATATATTTCGAGAGGGAGCTGGGGCAGGTTCTATTTCAATGTGGAGTTAGAGCCTATCAGACAAAGCTCCTTTAATTATTATAAGTTGCAGCAGGATTCATGCTGAGTAAAAACACTTGAATGATATGCCACCATTTCAATCAGGACTTGGAGCCAGATGGTAGGCTCCTTACTAAATAGGTTATCTTATGAAGGATCTCCTCACACTGCCCCCCAGCTAATGTCAATAAACCACCCAATATGGTGTTCCCCAGATCCATTGTGTACCCAGTCCCCTTGGGTACTTCATTTACTATCCCGTCTTACAATAGTTTAACATCGCTTGAGCAGGAAGACTGAGTCCATTGCATGACACTCCCGATGGGGATAAGATCTAATACAAACCAAGCTAAAGGGAAAGAGCCCACGTTAGAAACGAAGGGACGACTGTACTTAAGTAGGGTTTGCCCAGTCTCTAGCATCCATGATAAATTGAAAAAGATAGACGGGTTGGCAGTCCTACCAGCACTTTCTCAGTATGATGCAAACACTTTCATCACTACATAAGCAATTGACTCTGCTATCCTGCCTGTGGACTTATCAATACAAAGCTGATCTGCAACACGTATCATCTCACAGAATGTCGCATCTGTGGCAGATGTTGACGGCCTATTTTGGAATGTGGCTGGTTTGTCCAACAAGTTGAATACTGCTGAATGGAGCGATCTTATAAGTAATGTTCACATTGTCTACAAGAGAAGTGGGAATGCAATTAGATACACATTGAGGGTTTGTCTCAGTTTCAGCCCCGGCTGCTTACTCTAGAATGAGTCATCTTGAGTTCAAGTGCATAAGAACAGTCAGATTTTTAAAAACCAACCTCGATTCACCACATCCTCAGAGCATATGTTTGTAGCTTGAGTCAAAGGAAATCTTTATTATTACTAATTTTTATCATAATAATTTTAATCATTCCAATACAGAAATAATAGACTCCCTAGATCAAGCTCTCAACAAGGATCTGAATAATGTAAAAGGGGATTCAAAGGTAATCTGGGGGAGATTTTAGCTGGTGTGGTTAGAGGAGGCAGACCCTGATGCAGAGGTCAGACCCGGGACCAGGGTTCAATTCTCGACGTGGCAGGGTCTTGAGCTCAAAAAGGTCCATGGACTCGATAATTCTCGCCTCTCTGCCTACTCGAATCATGGGTTCACTCTCTGCAACTCTGGGCAATAGCTTGCTTAATCTCCACTACGGCCCCACCGCGATGGGATGCCTGGTCTTCACCTTGGGGATGCCCAGTAGGGGTTATCTCGCAGGGAAAGCTAGGACGGGTTCCCAAAGCAAGCGCTAAGAGACCTGTCGGTGATTTGGCGCTATATAAATCGAAATTAACATAACATAACATAACTTTGTCCTATTTCTAGAACCTCTGTCTGGGGTGCACTGGGATGTGATAATGGGGATTATTTCCACTTTCAGCACAGCACTTGTGGTGACACTCAATGCAATGATAAGAAAACATTTTCTTTTACTTTCACTTGATTTCACTGCTGCCCCAATACGCAAACAAATTATAGTCACTGGCAAAGGCTTTGGCAGCGTAATTGATTTATTGTCTTTTCATAGTAGTATAGATATAAGGTTGCTGACTTCACGATTATTGATAATTGTGAGTGACCATAATCCTATTGCTTTTTCTCTGACTGTGGGTAATGTACAATCCTCTCCAGCATTTTCTATTTTACCAATTGAGGCCAACCATAATGGGGGTATGAGTCGTAAATGGATAACGGTGGACCTAAAGCACCTCCTAGCCGACGTTGTAGCCGAAAAAGTGAAACAGTTGATGGTGTGCTAGGAAGCTGAAATAGCTCAGTTGTGTATTCTGAAGGAATGGAATGAGATCTGCAGTACTGTATCTGAACTGCTAATGTCTGTGAATACCGGTAGGGACCCTCCCACTCAGAAGTGGTTTGATGGGGACTTTCCACAAGCGCATAGAAATCTTATTCTTGTCCTCAAGTGATTGCCCAGGGAGCTAGGGGAAGTGAACTTATGTAGATGGAACTATAAACAGACTTTAAGTAAAAGGAAGTAAGCTATAAGGCAGGATGCATGGGAACAGCTTCATGTGGCTAGCACAAAGAATGACAACGACCTCTTTTGAAAAACGATAAATGTAAATTTTTTTTGGGGGGAAAGCCACATTACAACTCTGGATGTCAATATCCCTCAATTTAAGTGGGTGGAGTACTTCTCCAAAGTCTATGACAATTAGCACTGCTCCAGACAGTCATCTTGATCTTATGGTGGACAATCATCAATGAGACACCCTGGGGCTCGCACTGATTACCTTTGAGGAGGGTAGATCTGCAATAAATCGCAGTGCAAGAAATATGGCCCCTGGTCTGGATGGGTTATAAATTAATCTTTTCTGCGATAACGTTGATTTCGGGGCACCTCAAATTGTTAATGTACTAAGAAGCGCAGTAACCGTAGGTCCACCCAACGTCTGAATACCATTACTAAGTCACACACTGTGGAAGTGCTCAGAAGAACCTGAAATTCCAATTTTATTAATGGAGCTAAACTGTTATGTGTTCCATCCTTTGCGTACCTGGTGGTACCTTTTGACTGTAAATGTACCTGGACTCAGTTTATGAAGATTAGAAAAGCCCAGTTTGACAAAACGACAGACATAACCATTAGATTTACGGGGAAGTTAGGCTCCAAGCCCCTGGGTGTAATGGTTAATATCAATAAGGCACATTGTTCTGTCTGTATTTATAGTGCAGGAATATGGGGGTACACCAACACTTCGCACCTGCAGACCAGTGAGAATCCGTTTTTGAGGGAGATTATTATCTGTTCCCACTAATGTGTCTGCTTACGCTTCTCATGCAGAACTCGGCCTACCGTACATAGAACACCGTGTTAAGTTAGCACCACTTATGCTGTGGCACTCTATCTTGTCCAAGGAAAAAACTCTCCTGAGTCAGGATGTAATCACTAACTGCTTACAGTTTGATTATGTTCATCGCATTCTGTGGCTGAGGTATATTAAGGAACAATTTACCGTGCTTGGGAGGCCGGAATACTTTCATAGACAACGCAATATTACCTTTTTACTCAAAAAACGTCTAAAAGCCGAATTTCTCTCCGTGCAGGGACAGAGAAGAGAACTTCAAGGTCTTAGTAAAAAAAGCATAGCTGACTATCAATTGCTAGTAACAAGAGATCGTATGGAGCCCTAAGACAGCAATACTCTCGCACACAAACACAAGGTATAACACTGGTAGTCATGTAATGGTAAACATAAAACATATGTGGCCAAAAAGTAGACAGATGCAGTTTTTCGGATATATTCTTAACGTGGGTTGTTTAATTGGGTCCACAACCAGCCGACACGTGTTTCATCGTGTGGGAATGAATCACAACGACTCTTCAGGGCTACCAGCGAGAGTATTGCTGTCTTTGTGTACTGTGAGTGTCCTTGCAGACTTTCCAATTGAACGATTAAGGGCTTTTCCCGTTCACTCTTACGCACCATACCTTCACCTAACCATTGAGACACTCTCAACGTACATACTAGGTAGAGCGCCCTACTTATCTGAGATTCCCAAAAAAACCCTGGCAGCTGCATCGTATGGAGCCCTACCTTTAGTCTTTACCACGTCACCATCGGCGTTTTTATCTGCTTAGATTTAGACTTAATATAGCTCACCTATTAGTCTTTTATCCCAGGCATACATATAGTGACTCAGGCTGATGCTATAGCTCATGGTTTTAACTGTTGTGCTGTAACTATTACTTATTGCTGGATTTTGGGCTTAGAAAAGGAGATCATAATAGACAACGGTAACTGTGCGCCATCTCCATCAGACGGGGCTGAGAGCGAATAGAATGGCTCAGAGTTGGCCAGCAGTGAGTCGGGACAGGCTCAATAGGGAATCCCCTGAGGGAACCATCCCAAGGCCTCTAGTTTTGAAACTATGTATGATTGGAAATGTACTGCTCTGTTGTCTTTTTTTTCCATTGTGCAAACTGCTGTGATAGGTCTCTCGCTGCCCGCATGCCGGACAATGTGCACCCATTGTGTTCTTAATGCTATATAAAAATAAAGATTATTAAAAAAAACTGTGCACCATCACCTGTTTTACGTCTACTTACAATGGCACATAGAAGAAAAACGATTGCACGTAATAGGGTGTACATTCTGCAGTGATATGAACTGATGTCAAAATGTGGCTGGAGAGCTGAGATATTTTTTGTGTGCAATAAGACATCCTACTTTTTATTTTCATAAAATTCAACTTCAATAAATGCCTCATCAACACAGATTATATATATAAGAGGCCAGTGAATGGGCTTTCTACGCCTCTGTGTACCACATATCTCACTGAATCATTAACAGTTGCTCAGAGAATAAAATGTAACGTTCATGTGGATTTATATCAAAGTCAAATGTATTCCAAAGAACAATAAAAAGAAAACATCCCGTGGAATAAGTATCAAAATGTTTCAGATTAAATGCAAGTTTTAGAATACACTGGTACAGTGAAAACTTTCACATATATTTGAAATATATATCCACAACGAAAATATTCAACCTGTATTTAAAAGAATGTACAGTTATCACGGCATGTGAGGAAAGGGGATAATATGTAATGTTGGCCATCTATTATTCAGTTATTATTTATGCACTGTCAGTAACTGTGCATTTTTATGCAGGGTGATTTGTTTAGTTGAGGATGTGTAATCCAGTTGGTGTGGCCGCTTTCACTAGCTCAGTGTCATGTAGTTAAGAATGTTAGTCACCTATTGACACTTTCTTTTCTTTGGTTTCTGCATGTTTCCATAGTTTGGACCGAATCCATTTTTGAGAAACACCCAGATTCGCACTAATGGGGGAATTGAGGGACCTGTTCCTCACAATGTATAGACAAACCTCTACTTTGATATCCCAATGCATCTCATTGTGTAAATATGCATGTTTACGTTCAAGGTTTAAGAGGCAGTGGAACTTTAATCAGTACTTCTTGGTATGGCAGCTAAAAAAATTGTCTAAACCACGTGTTTGATAAAACAGATACGACTACGTGTCTGGTCCACACTTCCTGCCAATGCTGTACCAGTTTTAACAATGCCTCTCCTCTGAGGTCCTTGCTCCACACCTAGGGAGCAGGAGCAGCTCCTCCATTGGAGCAGAGGAGCGTTGCCTCACTTAAGCGCCCCTCAAAGCCCCCGAGATTACAAATAAAATGGCAATTCATTACCATTTTAATTTTCATCGTCCAGTCCGGAACCGAGCTCCAGAATGGGGCAGGGCCCGCTGAGTGACAGCAGCAAGGAGCAGTGGGAAGAAAGCTGTCGTTTTTCACAGTGCGTAGGTCTTTTTAGCCCGCCATCTTGCGATGGCCAACCAGATATGCGCACTATTAACCTCTTAACCCAGCTGTCTTTAAGACAGCTAGGTTGAGAGCAAGTGTAGCCATCAAGTGTTCTCGGGATAGAAATGAGCCCTTCACTTGTATACATAGAGAAACACAAGAATGATTTGATGCTGATATGTTGTAAGAGGTTATTGAGGAAATATTAAAATACATCTTCTTTCTCATGTAGGAAGCTACATTCTTTTTAAAAATAGGTTTAGCTCCAAATGTAGGTGGGCGCGTAGCTGAAGTTGGCAATCTCAAGATCGGAAAAACAGCTATAAACTTGACGTAGATTGTTTATTATATCATACTTTCTAGGAATTTTCAAGGGACTGCCAAAAGATCAAAGTGCATATTTATATTGAAGCTTAGATTCTGGTACTTTGGAACACATACTCTTATGCTGACCTACTTAACTGATGGCTCGTAAGATATTTTAAGATGCGTATCTAATAAAGAACATAACTGGTAAGTAGAAAATCTACTTCCTTTTGTCATGAAAATTAGCTACTTTTGTTTGCCTTTTAGGAAAAATACACGTTTGTATTTTTAATAGAGCTGGTTTAACATTAAATTATATGTACACCCATTAAACTGCAAAGTTTACTTTCATTATGTTTGTAATTAAGTCAATAAATGTTCATGAATCCTAGGAAAAACGATATGGTGCAGACTTTATGCAATACCCATCCTCTAACTTGATATATACAAATTCCCCCTTAGCATGGCCACGAAACGTGCAGAATTATGGCTCCCTATTACGTTGTATTTAGATATCTGTGCTCTCCGCTCCTTTTGCCCAAGACCCTCCCAACAAGAAGTTCCTAAGCCACCCTGAATACCCTTTGCATTTCCTTTTGCTTTCATTACCAGTTGTTATTTTAACATTTTTCCTTGACTGCTTATATGTCCACTGTAGTTTCTATGTCATATTTATTGCCCATGATTTACTCATGTTATTGAATTTGTTGTATTATTTTTTCTCTGATTGCTTTTGTTCTCCCCTCCCCTCCTTTCATTTATTCCTCAATTTTACGTATATTGTTAATTGATACCTTGCATTTTGACTAATAAAGTCTTTTTGAACTTAACTTGATATATACACAACAAATGGTCATGAAAGTTTAGAACAATATATTCACTTAACTACAACACGCTGCTGAGTGCTGGATTTTACAGACAACAAAGGAGTTGTGATTCAATGGGGATTGGAGAGTTAAACTGTCCCCACCATGCCCTGTGAAGCAAAGCACCAGACTGGAGCCCCAAACTGCTAATTTTAGAATTGGTTACCTCTAGCTGATCCATACAGCCTTACAGCAGGCCCTCCACCCTCTGAGAAGACCATCGAACAAAGAGAAAGCTAACCCAACATGGAACCAACCACCTTGTGCCAATTTCACTGCTCTGTGTGTTGTCGGTGCCCTGATAAGCCTTTGTTTTGACTAATCACTATGCCCCAGACATAGCGCACTCGTACCTAGCTTGGCAGCCCAGGGGAGGAAAGTAATATAACTATGTTACATGTGATATTCCTGTGAGGAAAAGGTTGTCCTCCTCTGGAAAAATGTCCCGCCTAACCCTCACTTATACAGCTCAGATAATACATTTGTTAACACCACACACTACACTGGATCAGTGCAGTTCAGCACCACTGAATGTTAGAGCCACCCAACAAGCCCACAGTAAAGAACAGCCACCATTTAACACAAAACTTCGTTTACCTTTTCTCCATTCTACGATTTTCTCAGGTGCAACAGTGCATCTTACCTACAGAATCCCATTATCTAAACACTGACCCCCACAAATCAACTCAACGGGCCAATCACAAAGAATCTCACAGGCAATGTTCCATACGTTTTTGGAGACAATAATCTAAACCTTTAAAAATATGAGAAATTAAAATGTTTGCCTTAGGCCTCAACCAATAATAAACCACTGCTCCTTAACTCTAATGTAATCAATCAGAAGCCATAATGCACAGCTTTGGAAGATTGTACGTGTGCAACGGTGTCGTTACTGGGACCAATTCACTAAGATTCTGCTGTGACTTACTACTGGCTTACTGCTTAATTGTATGATTAAGTCAGGAGTACTTCTCGCAAACTCCTGCAATATCTCATTAAACATCTCATTATCACTCTTAGGTATGGATACTTATCTCCATCTTTGACTCACTAGATCCCAGTTCTGATTCTTTGCTAAACCATTACATCAGGCTGTGATTGTGATCCAAACCCCAGCCTTTACTTGTGTCAGTGTTTCGGCAGAAAACATCCAAACATTGTTTGTATTAGCCTTTGACTCAAACAATCCCCATGGCATCATAGACCAGCAACAGATTTTTCCCAAATGGCCTTACTAATACTGTGCATGCCTCCGCCACGACATCCTTTCTTCACAATACAAAAACCACTTTGACCGCAACATCTGTCAACCACCCTGTAGCACTTCCTTGTTCATCAGTGGAATTCTCATGTGACCACACAACCCTGAAGATTGGCAGATGATTTGATATTTGAAACCCTACCACCTAACACTTGTATCTAACTCAACAAAGTCTCAAACGCCACAGCAAATATGTAATGTTTTTGCCTAAAGTTATGTGAGTACTACTATACCGGCGTCTCGCTGCCACCGTGAACTCAGGTTATCACAGCTCAGACTACAATATTTGCCAAACTGTTGAGCAGCATTCAACAAATTACCTTTGTGGTGAGTATCTTCACCATGAGCATCTGCACCTAGCCTGTGTCCTAGACTTATCCTCTTTATTACATAAGCAAGAAATTAGACATATATGAAATAAAGGTCATCACCCACAGCGGGCTGCCTAGTCGAGTCCACGTGTCAAGGATAGCAGAAAACAACATGGCCTTAGGGATAGAAATCTTGTAAAAACACATCAGCTGAGATAGAAATGTGCTACTCTTCCATCACACGCTTCTAACATATGCATGCCTGGAGAACCCCGAAACCCAAGCATGACACTGAACACTTTCCTCAGAGATCACTCTGTAGGTGCGCACACACACACATGGCCTTAGTGACAGAAATCTTGTAATAAGACTTCAGTTGAGATAGAAATGTGCTACTCTTCCATCACACGCTTCTAACATATGCATGCCTGCGTTCAGAACCCCAAAAACCAAGCATGACACTGAACACTTTCCTCAGAGATCACTCTGTAGGAGCGCGTGCACACACACATACACACACACACATGGCCTAGGGACAGAAATCTTGTATTAACACTTCAGCTGAGACAGAAATGTGCAACTCTCCATCACATGCTTCTAACATATGCATGCCTAGGTTCAGTACCCCGAAACCCAAGCATGACACTGAACACTTTCGTCAGAGATCACTATGTAGGAGCGCGTGCACAAACACATACACACACACATGGCCTTAGGGACAGAAATCTTGTATTAACAATTCAGCTGAGATAGAAATGGGCAACTCTCCATCACATGCTTCTAACATTTGCATGCCTATGTTCAGTACCCCAAAACCCAAGCATGACCCTGAACACTTTCCTCAGAGATCACTCTGTAGGCGCGCGTGCGCACACACACAAACACATGGCCTTAGGGGCCGAAATCTTGTAATAATACTTCAGCTGAGATAGAAATGTGCTACTCTTCCATCACACGCCTCTAACATATGCATGCCTGGAGAACCCCGAAACCCAAGCATGACACTGAACACTTTCCACAGAGATCACTCTGTAGGCGCACGCACACACACACATGGCCTTAGGGACGTAAATCTTGTAATAACACGTCAGCTGAGATAGAAATGTGCTACTCTTCCATCACACGCTTCTAACAATTTGCATGCCTCGGTTCAGAACCCCGAAACCCAAGCATGACACTGAACACTTTCCTCAGAGATCACTCTGTAGGAGCGCGTGCACACACACATACACACACATGGCCTTAGGGACAGAAATCTTGTATTAACACTTCAGCTGAGATAGAAATGTGTAACTCTCCATCACATGCTTCTAACATATGCATGCCTAGGTTCAGTACCCCGAAACCCAAGCATGACACTGAACACTTTCCTTAGAGATCACTCTGTAGGCGCGCGTGCGCGCACACACACAAACACATGGCCTTAAGGGCTGAAATCTTGTAATAATACTTCAGCTGAGATAGAAATGTGCTACTCTTCCAGCACACGCTTCTAACATATGCATGCATGGAGAACCCCGAAACCCAAGCATGACACTGAACACTTTCCTGAGAGATCACTCTGTAGGCGCACACACACACACACACATGGCCTTAGGGACGTAAATCTTGTAATAACACGTCAGCTGAGATAGAAATGTGCAACTCTCCATCACACGCTTCAGAACCCGAAACCCAAGCATGACACTGAACACTTTCCTCAGAGATCACTCTTTAGGCGCGTGTGCGCACACACACACACACACACACACATGGCCTTAGTGACAGAAATCTTGTATTAACACTTCAGCTGAGATAGAAATGTGCTACTCTTCCATCACACGCTTCTAACATATGCATGCCTGGAGAACCCCCGAAACCCAAGCATGACACTGAACATTTTCCTCAGAGATCACTCTGAAAGCGCGCACACACAAACATCCACCCACAATGCATTCTTCCCTCTGCAACCAACTGGAAGTGGCTTAGCTCTACGAGGTCATACAAGTGTTCACGGTGCACTGTACAAATGTCAAGTAAGAACCAGCGCAGCAACAGGATTGTTGGCATCACTTGCCGCGGGCCAAGAGTCTTAATCTGTGTTCAAATGCCGGATGCCAGCTATTTGTTCACACTGTGCAGCACAAGCCAGACCCCACACACCTGGGAAATTCCAAATCCCCTGCTGCGTTGTCTCCATGTCAACCACCGAAGACTTCTGATCTTTCAACTGCACTTTAAAGAAACCCCTAGGGTAGAGGGGCACTGACTTCAAAGTTTCACAACAGGGAAAAGAAAACATAGCAGCATCAACATGTAAATTCCTCAATAACTATGCTCAAGTAAGTAAGCATCAGTTCTCGGCACTTCCAACTGAAAGTCCTTTAGTGTGATATGCTCGAATTATCAATGTGCCCTGTAAAATTTTGGGTCAAATGTGTGTGTATGGAAACGACAGAAACATATTTGTGTTAACTGTGTAATTTACATAGGTGTGGGGGGTGGTTGGCTACTATATAGCACTACCTCTGTTCCGTAATCATGCCTGGATAGATCTGTCGCCGTTTTAATAAATGAATGAGGGTAAACTCCACGGCTACTTTCCAGGATTACACCCCCTGTGGCTATTTAAAAGCTCTGCCTTAAACGCCTGTGGCTGACAAGAAAGCACGTGCGCCAAAGCCACGTCAGCGTCCCTCGCGCTCTGAAAACATAATGGGCAAATACTGGGGGGTAGCTACTATTTGGTGCATCAGGTGCATTGGCGCCGGGCCCCTAGAGCCCTGATGGGCCAATTGAACAATGTAAATTTCTGTATTTCACAATTTAAACAGCTGTCAAATGGGTCATTGTCCTTGCTGGGACCACCAGGGCCCACGGCATACTTGCTATGCTACTAGACAAATAAATGCGTTTTCTATTAAAATAATATGTGTGGCACTTGTCCGCCTTAAAAGCGATGCGTTGCTGGAATATGCGCAAAGGGGGGCAATATGTCCGTAGCGCCGAGCAAACGGGAACTAAGTAAATTAAAATGCTCTGGGTGTTCAGAATTCCATACAAGTTCTTCGTTTCTTTAAAGTTCTCTTTACTTTCACATTTCGCTGTCATTTACGTTTACTTTTTTTTAACTTATTTTTATTAAAGAAACAGCATTAAACAGCTTCACCACAATTACGTGTGACATTACATAGACTTCATCATACGTTTACTTTTTAACGCGACATGTACTTTTAAGAAGCTCCTCATTTCACCACTATTGGTTATTCTGAAGATGTGGCAGTGTTGATTCCTCCTTGTTTCTTTGTATGTTTCTTTATTTGTTATTTATTTATTTATGCGTTTTTATATAGCGCGAACTCTACCCGAAGAACAAGGCATGCTATTTAAACAGTTGATTTACCCGCCCCTCCTCCCTGCCCGGTTCACCTTACCTCATTGAAGTGCAGATGGTGTTGCGCATTGGCCGCCCGCCGGGTGCCCAGGGTGTCCAACAGTGTGCTGAGTCTGGCCGCGGACAGCGCCCCCTGCTGCCCGTAGAGCTGCAGCGAGTCCTGCACGAAGAGCTCCTCCGGCGCCTGCGCGCTGCCGCCCGCGCCCTGGCCCCACGCCACGCTCAGCCCCGCGGCCAGCAGCACCCACCGGTGCAAGGGCAGCCTTCCAGCCATGGGGGGCAGCGAGCTCCTTCCCAGTCGCAGGACAACAAACACACTAACACGGAAAAGCCGCGGAGTCCTGGCGAACTCCCCACTGCAAAAGTCAAAACAAACAGGTTTTGGCCTTAGGCCACACTCGGGCGCCTGTGGTCGGGGCAGCTGTGGAGTCCGGGACAAGCTTGGTGCTTCCCCGATGCCGGATGTGCCTCAGGGACACTGCGAAAGACAAGGAAAAGAAGATAAGGGGCGTTAGTTAAGTTGCGACGTCTGCACAATAGTCGATAAAAGGATTCCAAAGGAAATCAGGCCACTCGCCTCGGGCGTGCCGTCTCACTGGCAATCGCTAAATTGCCACTTGTTTGCCTGTGCTCACATACCTATTTGACAGCACCACCCTGTGTTTTATTGTTTATTATTTATATTGGAAGAACGCATGCTTCGGTCCCCATTTTAACTCCTACTTTTGCTTCTGGTGTTTCTGTTTGCTTGTTTCATCTTTGACGTACACCTCAGCAAGTGTACGTTGTGTTTTTTTTGTTCATTGTTACCCGATTTCAGTTCATCTTTTCTTGTTCGAGCTTTTCTTTGTCCACCCTCCTTTATTTCTCTCCCTTTTGTGGTTTCTAGTTTTTTGAGCTATAACGTTTCTAGTTTTCTTTCATCTACATCCATTGACTACTTTTATTTTAATAAAATTAAGGTTTTCAATTGTTCTTGTTCTTTATGTGCCACTGCTTGTTTCCCTTATATAGATAGATTCTGTTGTTTTCCCGCACCTCCTATTTTCTGTGTATATTGTTTTGCTTTAATATTATAGATTGCGGTTTCTTGCCACTTGGTATACTCCCTGGAGATGTTTTCTTTTCAACCCCCCGTTTTCGCACTCTTTTTCGCGCGAATCTCCCTTCCTAGCATTTTTATACTTCCTCCCTCTTTTCTTTTTTGTTTCCGATTTTCATACAATATTATTTTTCTACTTTCCTCTTGTTTTATTCGATACCTATTTCCCTCAGTCATCTTTGTCGTGTTGTGTCTTCCTTTCTTATTTATCTCTTTCCTTGTATTTCTTTGATTTTTGTTTTTGTTTCTTTAACGCTATTCATTCATTTTTACTTTCTTCCCTCAATCCTTCCTCCTCTTCCTCAAAACAGATTTGAATTATTTCCTTCTATTCCTATAATTCGTTACATCATTTCCCCTTCCTTTCCCTGCTTTCTTAAATTTTAGGTTCCCCATTTTTTTATTATTTCCTAAATCATTCCCTCTTTCTTATTTATCCTATCTCGTTCCCTTCTTTATTTCCTCCCCCTTCCTCTTCCCCTGCATCCTTCAGTTTTAGGTTTCTTCGTTCCCTATCCTCTGAGTCTTTAGTCTCGCCTTCCCTCCCACTCCACACTTGGGATGTCAGGTGCCTGCCTCCAGATGCAGTAGCAGCAGCAGCAGGTGTGCCCTGCGCGGGGCACCTCAGCTCACCTCTGTCTGGCGCCTCCTGCAGTCTCTGCCTCCTGCTGCGGAGCCCACGGCAGATAAACTCTCGCCGCGGTCACGTGCGGCGCCCGACGGCTTTTACTGTCTTCTGGTGGTAAGTAGCCCGCGCCTGACACCCCGGGCGCGTCCAAGAGCCCAGAAGAACGCCCAGCTCTCTCCAGGGCGGCGGTGCCCTGCCCACACCCATCCCACGGATTCCTGCACGACGTACACGGTTAGCTGAGAAGTAGGAGGGAACTGGGACCTGAATTGTGTACAGGCACTGTCTGGCACCCGCGCATTGCTACTGTTCACCACGTATCTTCCCAGGTCCTACATGGGAGGGGAAGGTAAAGAAACTTCGAACAGCTGGATCACAATTTAGAGGAATTCATGTGAAGAGTTAACACTCTCTTGCAATTGCAACATGCCTTCCTGGATACCTGAGGGATGGAGTGCAGTGCGGGCTCTTAACATTTGAAAAGGTGCATGACTGAGGCTGGGGTTTTAAATGCGCGCATTTAAAACCTTTTTGAAGAGACTGGCGTTTTTGTGTGGCTTGGACGTAGTTACCTAGACGCCAGCTTGTCTGTTCCTGATAGCATTGCCCTGCTAAGTTACAGCGTCTCCTACACACGTGGAAAACCAAACAATCAACTTGGAAATGCCCCGGCGGTTTATTTAGCTCCTGTTGGATAACTAAGTATATTAAGTATCCTTCTTTCATCTTGAAACCATCAGGACACCGAGTCTACAATCCTGCACGAGATTTCTCTTCAGAGGGAACTCTCGGTGGATGCTGCCTATTTGTGGAGCACAGCTTTGTTTACACCTGTTACAATTTAAAAACATTTTGTATGCAATATGGTGAAAGACAGGGTTGCAGTCAACAAGCGATAGAAGAGATAGGTGGTCTGTGGACTGATAATGCATTGTACTATAGTGTTCTTTAAAGAGCTGAGTTATCAACTCTTTCCTGTCTTGGAGCAGGTCTGAAGCAGCCCTGATGGATACTGGGATATTATTCCAAACCCTGGGTGCATAGATGCAAAAAGCCTGTTGCCTTGTATTTATGTTTTATGTGTTTTTTGTCTCCATTCTGGTGTCATGGCTGCAGGAGTGACAAGTGCTTCCAGAGATGGCGAGCTTGTCAGCCAGATAGGCGTGGATGTGAACTGTGATGATTTTGTAAACTGTTCAGATGGTTTTGTGGATGTTTCAGGCCAGCAAGCGATGGCATTGAAGTTACATCAGGATGGTGGTGAACTGATCATATTTTTCAGGCCCTACGTTAGAAGAGCAATGGTGTGTAAGATGCCCTTAAGTGACTATGGTCACTGTGGCATCTGGAAGGACACGACTCAGGTTGTTCCATCATTCAGATGCAATTAAAAGGGCTGGAACTACAGTTATCAAGTTCCTTTCTGGTAGGAACAGGATCACTTCCTTCAATAGAGACTGCTGTTACCAGCCCATCCATGTAGAACACTAAGTGAGGCACAGGCTTATATCTTATCTTGGTGTTTACAATAGTGAAACGGGTTCTGGCCAGAGGCCTTTCCTGGTCCTATCTGACCCACACAGGAAATGCCTTATATGTCCGCTCTTCACGGGTCTAAGAGGCTATGCCCTTGTCTGTGTTCATCCTTAGCGGGGATTCCAAGACGTGGGATGCCCTGAGAAGTTGCACGAAGAAGATCAAAGGTAGGAAGGGATGTCACTTCCTAAAGTTGTGGATGCTGGGAAATGCAGCCATACAATTTACTATGGAGATGGATGATGGGGAATTGAGTTCTCTTGTCTGGGTTCTTCTTTTAAAGATGGTTTGACAGGAAGCCACTGATGTCACTTCCTGAAAAGGTGGATGCTGGGAAATGCAGTGATGGTACTTCCTGTAGATATGTCCAAAGAAAAATGGAGTCCACTTGTCTGGTTTCTTGTTTTAAAGATGGTTTTGCTAGACACCAGTGATGTAATTAGCTGAATAGGTAGAGCCTGGGTTATGTAGTGTTCATTTTTTGATACATATTTATTTGAGTAGGAAAGCTACCTCTCAACTTGAGCTCGCTTTTACATACCCAGAATATTGAGATGTTTCTTTTCTCTGTACAAATCATCATGACTTTAAAATAGCACCCTAAAAAACATTTTCTGCCCCTAACCGGCTCCACATGCATTATTGCTACCTTACAGCTATGTAGATGGATGCACATGCAATGTACCTATGTATCTGTTCAGCATTTATTTGAACTTTAACTTACTATAGTCCAGCATGCATATTGGTTAGAAATGTCTATTTACATATGTTTAATTCAATGCAAAGCTCTCCGTTCTTGATAACAATGTGACCCATTCTGTTAAAATCTCAGAAATAAATATAACAAGCATTTACAATGCAATAGGTCTCGCAGCATTAAAGTTTGAGTTATTGGCATTGTGTATGACAATGCGTTGCATACAATTTTTAGCATTGGTGAGCAGTGAGAGTGTGTGCAAGAGTATGCTGTTGCTCACAGCTGTTATTATTCACACAGCTCTGATGATGCACCTCACGCACAGGGCTCACAGCTGTTAATATTCACACAGCTCTGGTGATGCACCTCAAGCACGGGCTCAATGCTGTTAATATTCACACAGCTCTGATGATGCACCTCACGCACGGGGCTGACGCAGTTATTATTCACACAGCTCTGATGATGCACCTCAGGCACTGGCTCACATCTGTTATTATTCACTCAGCTCTGATGATGCACCTCAGGCACGGGCTCACAGCTGTTATACTTTTGCTTTGGTAATTTGCACACTTGTAATTTTCTCCGGATTCTTGATGTGCCCCAAGGAGTCCAAATGCCTGCAGTTTCAGACCAGCCTCCTTGGGGGCCAGTCCAGTTGTCAAGCTCTGGGCTGATGGTGCTGCGTGGCGTGTTCACAGTCATCACAGGGTCCGGGATGACCCCAGCCCACTCAATTCAAAGCCTGGTCCGCCCGGCCCGCTCTTCCACCGCTACATAGATACCCCTCTCCTCAGCTTCGTACCAGGCTTGGCCCCCTCTATGCCTGTGATCGTACCAGTCTCCTCCATAGCACTGGTGCGGGGCCTATGTCTATGTTACCAGTATGTTATTGCCCGCCCCTCTGTCATGGTTTCTGGTGCCCTCCCAGCATTGCGCGACGCGCGTGTCAGCGCAGGACAGGTCCCGGTTTTGACACCCTCGGTGTCAACCCTTTCTGCAATGGAAACATTCAGAAAGTGACACCCCAGGTTACTAAAAGCCTATGCGCTGCCATGCTAATGGCATATTATGCCTACTGGATGCCCAATTAACAATAACCTAATGGAAATACCAGCACATTTCCAGGAAGAAAAGGTACATACTCAAACAGACGTGGCAGCTAAAAATAGTGCTTTCAAGCCAGCGCTTCAGGGACTGTTTATTTTGCCGGAACCAGATGTGAACGTGGCTTTTGTTTGCATTCTCCATGTGGTATATTTGATTTAATATGCGCAATAAACACAGTTTATAAGCACAGCTCTACAGGAGGTCTGTTAGCCTGCACAATTCAAGGCAATTCCTACATGTCTCTGATCAGTTGTACTATGTTGTAGAATTAAGTAAAACGTGTGAGAAACCTTCCAGTTGTGCGTTGTTTGCCAAGTCAAGACACATCGCCGAGGCTTGAATCTTTCAAATTATGTCAATCAAATTATTTGTATGCAACTCTGTGCTCACAGCCTGTATTATGTGGCACCTGCAAACTAAAAGTGCATAGTGGTACCATCTACATTTCCTTCAATGGTGTGACCTCAAGAGGTCCATGATATATAGAAACCCCATCAAAAGAAAGAAAAATGATTTATCCCAGGTAACCAAAAGTAAAGGTTACCCAAATAAAAAGTTATTTGAAACCATTGCACTAGTAAACCTTTAGCATTGTAGTCAGAGATACTGATATTGTGCAGCATAATGGGACGCATTAGCTGATAGTATTTTTTCATTATTTGGTCAGTTTTACACTTGTTGACACGGTCTGGGCATTGGAATCCACAGAAGACAAACAGCTGCACGAGTCGCAGGCGTCACAGTCTCGCGCATTCCCAGGTGCAATTATCAACGTGGAAAGCAAAAAAAACAAAAAAACTCAAGTTCATCGAAGAAGGAAACCACTTAAAAAAATAGCGGTTTGAAAAAAATACATAAGATTCCTAGAGAGAGGAAGGATTTCGGATCCGTCTTGGATTTATCTGTTACTTGAAATGCCTCCTTCGCTGCAGAGGTAACATAAAATTAGTCGCATGAAATAACAAGCAGCAAAAACTGAACAAAACAATGCCAGCCTCAGACAGTTGACTCAGTTGTGATAACAAACACCAGCGCACACCGTTCACACAAAACAATGGCCGCACTGTTCCAACCTAGCGCCTGCTGCAGAGTGAAGAAACAAAGACAGCCGCGCTGTGGTGGCAGCGAGGTTCGGCAGGGCTCCGGCTTCACTCTCTGGTTAGACCTCCGCCTGTCTCTTACACCCCCTCAACCCTCGCACTACCAGCGTACTTGCCAGTGTATAATCTGTATACTGGATGCTGCGCTTGCCCCCATCTCAGACAGCTCACTGAAGTCCCCAGACACACTCGGGTGTAACCCCACCCTCTCGCAGATGCTGGACTGCGGGACAGCACACATGGACCTTGGAATGCCGGTGAATGCATGCGTGCCTCTTACACTGAATAAGCAAGCTGCTGAACGGCTCGCCTACCCCGCCTGCCCAGAGTGGAATCCCTTTCTGAAACAAGTTTAAACAAGAGCTGGCCACGCGCGCATGGGGCTTTGGCGCGCGGCAGAGACGTCGCCGTGAGCGTGCACATCAGCAGCTCCGACACTGACTCAGGCGCGCGACCCAATCCCATGCGCGTCTCTCCCTCTCCCATTGACGATGCTGGGCGCGTGGCCAGCTCTTGTCTCCCCTCGTTGTCGGCTGAGCCGGCAGCTATAGTCCTCGCTGCGAGAGCGCGCTTTCGCCAAAGCGAGACCTAAAAATGAATAAACCCTGTCCTACCACAAAGGTGACTGCTCAGTACTTTCTTATCTCTTTCAAGGCCCTATTCATTTGGTTACGAACCACAACCTACATCGTTTGGACAAAATCACCAACAGGTCTGGGTCGCTTCTCCCTTTATATAATATAGATAAAAAAGCTACTCCAAAGAACACCTCCCTCTTTCCCCTGCTCTTCACATGTATTCTTTTACAGGTAAATACAGTTGTTTCCAGATGTTCACTTTTTTTCTTGTTTTGCTGTTCACTTTATAAAGGAATGTCCACATAGCCAGGCATGTATCCTTTCTGCTGTATAAGGCACTTGTGGCCTCATTATGATGTTGGTCGGAGTTTCCACACGGTGCGGTTGCAAATTTCTATTTCTCTATGGGAGCTTGTGCGATGGGCGGAAACCACCTGCAGCACAAGCCCCCATTGAGAAATGGGAGTTTGCGTAAATCCCTGCACCGTGTGGCAGACACCTCATGGTGCCTGCAACACAGTGCAAGGATTTTCAGGGGCATGCCCACAACCGTAGGACACGGAGTGATGGGGTCCTGCTAAAAGTGATTTATTGTGTCGGGAGAGCTGTGTTTAAAGCTCTGGGGGAGAATTTGTGATTTCTACTGCATCATATGCACACGCTTGAGCAGGCATTGTTCCTGGTCAGCGCTCTAGTGGCTGAACCCCTGCTTTGTTTCCAGCTTCTTAAACGTCAGATGACGCGACCGCGCAGTGAAAACGCGCTGTGGACGAGCAGAGCGGACGTGCCAAAGGCAAGCCTAACTGCGCCTGGCTGGGACCAGGGGCCAGACCCCCTGCATCATTTTCCCAAAATAATCTTTGTTATACTGCTGAGCAGTTGAGACAGCTAAATGGAACTCTAGGAGGAAATTGTCCCCATTCCATCTCCCTCGGTGAGTCTACCCAAGGCTGTTGTTATTGTTCTTTCAAGTTTTTGCCCCTCTTCTCACCCCCCTCCCGCTCAGAAAGTATATAATACGCTGCTACTAAATTGCAGGTCTCTGCCGGCACACTGTGGAGATCTCCCTTCTCATAAAAGATTCTCCCGGGAAATCTAATTCAGAGACTGGAAAGACCGCCAGGCAAGGGCGGCATTATCGCCATCATTTATAAGCATAACCTCACCTGCCACATGTTCGGCAGTTTAGTAGAAGACTGCGAGAATCTACATTTTTTAATCGGGTTCACTTCCACTCTTTCCCTTTCAGGTATTCTTATCTACCGCCCGCCCGGACCCAATGGCCAATTTTGCAAATCACTATTGGAAGCAGCTGCAAACCTTCCCAGCACTGCGGCAAATCTTACTCTGCTATGAGATTTTAATCTGCATTTTCGACGACCCTACCTTCCTAGCCACAACCGAACTGTCAAAGGATCTTGCTGCATATCAGCTCTCTCAGAAGGTCCTGTTCGCAACGCATTTTAAAGGACACCTCCATGACCCTATATTTTCTAATCGGCAGGATATATCTGGGAAAGAGCATATTCCCCTACCCTGGTCTGACCACCCTTTGATCCCATTCTCATGGATCCCTATGAATACGACTCCCCTTACGCGACCTACGTGAGTTTTGTCCCGTCTTTGGACTAAACTCCCTTTAGACAAGTGGGTCTGGGAACTGAAAAGGTCAAAGCCATCCCCGAATATCAATCCGGCTGTCGCCAATGACAGTTTTAACAGCTGGATAGAGGGAACCCTCGACCAGGTCCTTCCGAAAAAGCTGATTCAGATGAAAGGAGGGCCTAATAAGACGGCCTGGTATTCTTCCAAACTGCAGGAGTTAAAAAAACAGAATTGTAAAAAATTCAAAAGAGCATGGAGGAAAGACTTCTCCCTCCCCCAGTAAGAAATTGAACTATAGGAAGGCAGTCATAACCTATAAGGCATAAATTAAAAGGGCTCAGGCCTCTTATTATGAGGAGCGGATTTCCATGGTCTTCAACCCTCCACGGGAAACCTTTCGCATTGCGAAAAAACTACTTAAATCCCCCCTCACATTCCGGATGTATAAGGCCGTTGATGCAATGAACCTGCAGACTATTTTTATCATAAAATCCAATCCACATACTCCTCCTTCCCCTCTGTTGATAATTACCTTAATCTCCATCGGGAAGATATCGGTCTGACTGATCGGGGACACTCCTTAGAGGTCTTCCCCCCCTATTAACCAGAAATCATTCCAGGCTATTTCAACATTGGTTAAGAGCGGATCGCCATGTGATCTGGCTCCTCCAAATATTCTGAAGCAGGTAGCTCATATAGTTGTTCCAATCATTATTGACATGATTAATGCTTCGCTCTCCAGGGGTATAGTCCCTTCCCAGTGGAAAAGGGCTATAGTAAAATCTCTCCTGAAGAAACCTAATTTGGACCCGGACTCCTCGAGCAACTACTGTCCTATCTCGCTTCTTCCAGGGATCAGCAAGATTGCAAAGAAATATGTTAAACCTCTCACTCTCTACTTACCTGGAATCTCATAAACTCCTCCACTCCTCTCAAAATGGCTTTCGACCTCGCCAAGGTATGAAACTGCATTACTATCAGTAGTCGAGGAATCCAGAAAGATCCTTGATGCAGGAGGATCTTCTGCTGTGATTCACTTACACTTAGGCACAGCTTTCGATACGGTTAGCCACCAAATCTTGGTTCACTGACTTAGAGGTCTGGAGGTAACCTGTACAGCCCTGTTGTGACTGCAGTTCATCTTGGAGGAAAGATCTTTCCAGGTGTTTGAGGGTGAGGCTATCTCAAAAGTTCTGCCTCTTCATTGTGGAGTTCCTCAGGGAGCGTCCTTGAGTCCCACTCTTTTTAATGCTTACATGGCTCAGCTGGCGGACATTGTGCTTCCTTTACGGGTTCACATACTTACCTATGCTGATGACACTCAATTGGTTGTGGCACTTATTCATCCCGACCAGGTGTCCATGGGCCTTCACCCTTGCCTCAAGGAAGTCGCCAATTGGATGAACCTGTCACATTTGAAATTGAATGGCGACAAGACTGAGCTTATGGTTCTTGGAGATCATATCAATTTTAAAGCAAGCACTATGTGGTCAGTTTGTATGGGCCCGAAGACAGAGATAAAGAGTCTAGGAGTCTGGCTGGACCAGGACCTCAGTTTCAAAGTTCAGCCCAGAAAGGTTGCAGCCTTTTGTTACGGCATCCTTAGGATGCTCCGTAAAGTGCTCCCTCTACTTCCCTTTTGGGCTAGAAAGCTGATGATTCAGGCACTTGTTTTGTCTCGGATTGACTATGGAAATGCCATATATTTAGCCACGCCAAGTTCAGCTATTGTAAAACTTCAAATAGTTCAGAACTGTGCAGCAAGAACGCTCATGGGGATCCTGTCTCGTCACTCTGCAAGGCCCGCTTTGCAGTCCCTCCATTGACTTCCTATTCAGGAGAGAATCCGCTTTGCTCACAGGTTGCTTGGCGGGAATGGTCCTCCCAATTAATCTCGCCTTGCTGCAGCCCTATCAGGCCAATAGGCAATTGCATTCAGACGAGCTTTCTCTAGCAGTTGTTCCCAGGATCAAAAAGGACGGAAGTGGCAGGCGGCTTTTTTCTTATAATGCAGCCAGACTGTGGAATCCGCTCCCTCTGCCCTTGCGGAAGGAACACAACCATTCGGCCTTCTACAAACAGCTAAAGACGTGGTTTTTCCCCTAGGTGTTTCCTTCTGCCTCTATGAACTGTCTCAGCTCTGGGATGCCTTCCGGTAGCTACGCGCTTTAGAAATGCTGTTTAGTTCATTCAAAGGTACCCCAAATTCGTTTTTCAACAGCCTTTCCATGTCGCAAAGGCCGACATGGAAAGGCTGTCGGAAACCGACATCATAATCCTGATGGCGGAAACGCCGTCCCAAGTGATTATGAGCTGTTTCTGACTGAGTGACTCCTTGAGCCTGTCAGAAGCGAGTCAGATTGACCTGGCGGTTTACACACTACCGGCAACATTGTAATTCACGGTCGGAATGTAAACCTACCATGTCGGTCGTTAAGCCTCTAAAGGGCGGTCAGAGGCTTACCAACCGACATCGTAATTAAGCCCTGAATGTCCATGAAATCAAATGAGGAGGAATGTTGGACGGAAATTTGCTCTAGGGCAAGGTATTATCAATAGCAAACCACTAGCATGGACGCATATAATCCCGTCTACTTCTTAACTAAGGTCCAAAAATTCTTCCCAGTCCTTTAAGGGCAAATGGTTTTCTCAGATTTCCCCGAAACCACACCCTTTACCACATCCACTTGACTGTTTTTTAATTTCTTCAGCTTAATAACTAATTTATCCTATAGCTCTCTACTTTCCACTATCTGCACGCCATGCACATTCTATTCCTGTTGATGGTATTATTATAGAAGTAAGATACAATGCTGTGTATTCTGTTATTATAAGATCATCTTCCCATAAGTTGTCTGTTTGTGACGCTTCCTGAAATTCCTCCTGTAGCGTCACCTCAAAGACCTCCCTTGATATTTGGAATTATTTGGCTTCGACCAGCGCAGTCTTCAGTTTAGTAATAGCTAGTGAGAGTTAGATATTACATGTCTGAATTGTGGGATCTGGTTGGGCCCTGTACTGTTCTGTACACCAACGAACCAGTATTCTGTCAGGCCTTCAATTTGGTACTACAACAACTGTTTTGGGCCTCCACAGTGTAGTATGCATATGCAGATAATTTGTGAACCTTTGTTTGTGATCGACGACTCAAGTTGTGTAGAATTAATAACGGATTTAAGATATCGGAACAAGACCATTCTCATGAGGATTCTTCTAGGAAGGTTAAGGTAATGTTTCATTGATATGTTGATTGTTTACCATTGTTCATCACTCACTAAAGAGAATGAATGTTTCTTTTCCAGTTGAATCTTACCATTCATGTGAAATCCATGTAACTGAAAAATCTTTATGTATATTAAGTTGATGAAACAGTGCTCTGTTTAGTGTACAAAAACTGTCACTCATGAGAGACTGCAGTACATCTGAGACAACCTCCACATGATGAAACAATCTATGTAACTACAAATCGAAGATTTCTCCTGTGAACCTTCTCTCAAATTGCTATCCTTGTTCCTCCATTAAACTCAGTGTAGAGAACAGTCATGGGTGTGTGTGAGATTGTTGATGGAGAAGGAGACTGTGCTTTCACATCATTCCTGTAGCAACATTGAGATCGACAGGTCAATGGTAACTGAAGTCTGACACTGAGTAGCCAGCGCTGAATTCATATTTTGGACCCAACACCTCTACATGGAGCACTGGTATCCAAACATAAATGAATGTCTGAAACTTAACTAGCATATGAACGCTTCCTCATATTTCCCTGATTCTCCCTTCCTGTGCATTTCTGTCCCTGTAATATTTTTGTCCAAAACAAGACAATATTACAGGACCACATGCAGGGTCTACACAAGATGTAAACAATGGTATGCAAAGGCCGACACTGACACACATTAAAAATCATATCATATATATATGAATAAAAAACAACTATGTAAGAGGTATCAGTAACTGATCATGCATAACGTAAACAGATCAGATGTGTCCACCAAGAAGAGTACAGTTTAATGCAGTGGCAGCCGCCGCCTATATCAGGTGGTAGGGCGGCTGCACAGGGAGGACAGGGATTTGGTGAGAGGGGGGGTTGAAATAATATAAAAGAAAAATGACCTGCCGATCCGCTCCTGCTGAGGCCGCCTCACTGCTCCTCTCTTTGCCGTTGGGCCGGAAGGGGATGGGCCCTCAGGGCACAGACTCCACACCCAATCCAGATGCTGCTCTCATCAGAGAGCAGCACCAGGATTGGTCTGAATAGCCTTGTTTGCAGCTCAGACAGTGCATTGGAGCCTGTGCCTTTTCTCAAACCGGGCTGTGTAACACAGCCGGGTTGGAGAAATATAAGCGGGACTATGTGTTTGCCTGGCCTAGGACGACAGGCCAAGCACACGTGCAATTATGAGTGCACTTTACTCCTACTCCCTGACATGCCCGGCCCGGCCCACCCTATAGTTATTGCATTGCGGGTCTCAGACAAAATAAATAAAATGACATTTTAATTATCATCTGCCGGCGCAGGCTGTGGGTGACGTTGCTCTGCCACGACAAAAATCCACAATACTGTACTTTAGAATGGTAGAATTAGCTTAGTTCACTTTAGATGGTAAATGCAACACTAAGGGGCCGATTCTGATCTGCCTCGGGAAGCACTCCGACCGAGCCAGATCCGGGGTGTTTTCCGACCGATCCCGACTCCTGCAGTCCGACCGAGCGAGTACGATGTGTCCGTATGCTGTCGGACTTGGTTCGGTCGGACTCCCATAGAAGTCATTGGGAGTACGACGCATACATGGGCTCCTATTGACTGAATGGGTATGTCGTGGACAAGTGCGCCCTTGGGTAACAGGGGGTCTGACATGGACCCCCAAAGTCCAACTCCGGGAGCAATTGCGAGCCAGACGCTCCGACTCGATCAAGCTGTCCGAATGGAGCATCGTGTTAGCTCGGTCGTGAAACGTCTCCATTGCGCACCACGGTTTGCTTGTGACCGAGTCGCACGGAACGGTTTGGACCCGGAAATGATTCGGATGGAGATTTCGTGTTTGTTCGCATCGTACTGCGATGTCCGGACCCATGTACGACTTGGACGGAAATTCAGCCTCCGAATCGGATCCGCTAATGCCAAACCCAATACGGTGCCGAGATCGTAATCGGTCCCTTTATGTTCAATGTACCTTTGGATGCGTAACGCTATACAACAAAAGAGTTGCAGGGAAGGTGATGCGTTGGTTCCTTACACGCAAGAATGGTGATGCATTGATTCCCTACTGCTGCATAGTGGATGGTGTGTAACTATACAAAATATCGAAAAAAATATATAGAATGGACAGAATATCGAAGTCAAAATAGAATGGCCAAAATATCGAATGGACATAATATAGTGGTAAAAAATATCGAAATGCAAGTAAGTAATATCGACTGTCAAAATATCGAAGTACATAATATAGGCATTAAATATATTGAGTTTTTAATAATATTGAATTTGTTAAAGTGTTTTGTAAGTTAGTATATGTGTTAAAAGTGTATAATATTTTTGTAATGTATTTTTTTAAAGTAATGAATTGTATGTTATTTAATTTTTGCATAATTTAATTCCGCAGCGGGTTGTGGGTTTATAGGGGAATAGGGTGGGAAGTAATTTCATTTTAGTAAATTAAATATACATTTTTAGGAATTACTAATTACATGTAATTTAATTTTGCATTTTAGTTCTGTAGCGGGTTGTGGGTTTATAGCGGAATAGGGTGGGAAGTATTTTAATTGTAATTAAGTAAATATTTATTTTAATTTATTTGTATTGATAATTAATTTATTGTAAATCAATTATTAATTGGTTATTCATTTTTATTAATTGATTAATTGATAATTATGTTAATTGTATTAATTTATTATTCGGAGTGGGTTGTGGGTTTATAGGGGAATAGGGTGGGAAGTAATTTAATTGTAATGAAGTATTTATTGAAATTATTATTGTGTATTGATAATTAATTTATTGTTAATTATGAAGTGGTAATTTTTTTATTACTTGTTACATTTTTGTTATTGAAAATTAATTGGTTGTTAATCAATTATTAATAGGTAATACATTTTTAATAAATAATATTTTTGGTATTTATAATTAATTATAAAAAAATTGGATTCGGCCATTACTTTCAAATAATTTTATATTGGTATTGATAACTGATTTATTTTTATTTAAATATTAAATCATTACTTTCCCTACTGTTGCACTCACTGGAGTGGGAATAGTAATTTTTACCCCTGCGCTATCCAACTTTTTCTCCCTGTTGCACTCTCTGGAGCGGGAATAGTAATTTTTACCCTCCCGCAATCCAACACTTTCCCTACTGTTGCACTCACTGCAGTGGGAACAGTAATTTTTACCCTCCCGCTATCCAACGCTTTCCCTACTGTTGCAATCTCTGGAGTGGAAATAGTAATTTTTACCCTTCCGCTATCCAACGCTTTCCCTACTGTTGCACTCACTGGAGTGGGAATAGTAATTTTTACCTTCCCGCTATCCAACGCTTTCCCTACTGTTACACTCACTGGAGTGGGAATAGTACATTTTACCCTTCCGCTATCCTAAGCTAACAATATTGAATCATTTTTTATTAATATTAAGTTAATATATATGTGTATTAAAAAATAAAAAATTATGTTTCTTTTTTTATAACTTACATTCATTATTTATTAATTTTAAGGTTATTTAAGTATTTTTAAATATGTTTTAGGTAATTATATTTATTATTTCATTGATTTTACATTACCTTTAAGACATTTAAAAAGTTTGATATTTTAACAAACTATATTATTTAAAACAATATTTTGGATTCTATATTTTTGAACTTACCTGGTTGTAGATCGGAATTCGATAATTTGGTATTCTATATTTTGTCCACTATATTTTGGCATTCTATATTCAGTCAGTGATCCGGGACGGTGATGCGTCGGTTCTTCTCCGTGTGGGGAAGTGATGTGTTGGTTTCTTACTGCGCTTCCGTGGTGATGTGACCCGCAAATGCCGTGATTAGATGAAGATCCAGTGCAATGAAACAAAATGGCGTCTTCTTCTTGATGCGACGAGGCGATGCGTGCATGCCCGACGGCCATGCGGCGACTCAACGAATCTTCTGAACCGCGACAGGCCCTGCGACACGCTTTTCCGTTGATGTGATAGTGTATGCAGCAACACTCTTCTCCCCTATTGCAAGGCACTTTGGCGATGCGACAGCGGCAGCAGCGACACCCTTCTTCAGTGATGCGACGACAGCAGCTGCGGCGGCGACACGCTTCTCCAGTGATGCGACGGCGTCTGCTGCGAGTGTGACACTCTTCTCCGGTGACAACAACAGCAGCTGCACCCTTCTTCAATGATGTGACGACAGCGGCTGCAACAGTGTCACGCTTCTCTGTGAGTCGCCCTTCCAGCTCCCTGCGACACACAGTCTCTCAAAAGGCCCAGCACAACAGTAGGCACTTCAAATTCCCAGCAAGGGAATTCAGGGGAGCTGGTTGGTAAAGTCTGTTATCCCTGAGACTTCAGCAGGAGGCAAGCTCAATTTCCTAGCCCTTGGAGATCCTTTGCAAGTTGATGAAAGTAGCACAAAGTTCCTTTCTCCTTTCTTTGGCAGTCAGGCACCCACTGCAGGCCAATCCTCCAAACAGCACTCAGCTTAGAGAAAGTCTCCTCAAGTTTCTCTCTGGGTCCTCTCCTCAGCAAAGGTTCTTCTTGTTTCCCTAAAGTGATCTAAAGTTCTGGGGTATGGACCCCTCTTTTATACACCAAAATCCTTTGTCTCTGGTGGCACTGAGTGTCTGGGCCTAGTCCAAACCAGTTCTGTGTAGTCCATTGAGCACTTTGTTGACATGATTCCTTCTTTCCTTTAACAGTGTGGGCAAAGGACATCAGACGCACCACAGGAGTTGGAGCCAGCATTGTGGGTGGCAGGCACAGCCCTATTCAGGTCCCAGGTGCTCCCCTCCCCTCACTCTACATACAGATGGGTCTATTCAGCACTGTGCTGGCTCATTCTGTCTCCTGGAATCATACATCCCCTGTCACTCAAACTCCAGACAAGGAATACACAACCTAGCAGAGGCAGTCTTGGATAGTTAGGCAAGAAAATATCTACTTTCTAAAGGTGGTATTTTCAAACACAGAATGTTAAAACCAACTTCACTAAAAGATGTATTTTATCATTCTGAGTTCAGGCATACTACACTCAAATTCCTACCTAGTTCCCTGAGTCAGTTAGGATTGTAAGATGTTATAATCAAACTGTCCATTCTGGCCTCTGGGGAACATGTAGCCTTGCAATAGTGAAAAACGAAAATGGCTGCAATTCACTATTAGGACACGCCACACACATCAGGGCATGTCCTACCTTTTACCTACAATGCACTCTGCCCTTGGGCCTACCGTAGGGGTGACTAATATGCAGAAAAGGGAAGGTTTAGGGACTGGCAATTGGGTGCACTTGCCCAGTCAACATGGCAGTACCAGACCGCACACAGGCTCTGCAATGGCAGACCTGAGACACATTTTAACGGCTGCTGCTGTGGGTGGCACAACCAGTGCTGCAAGCCCACCAGCAGCATTTGATTTACAAGCCCTGGGCACACTCAGTGCACTGTACTAAGGTCTGACAAGTAAACAAAACCAGTCAATCATGGAGTCATTAATCCATACATCAATTTACCATAGGGAGCACTTGCACTGTGGCACTGAATAGCAGTGGCACAGTGCCCAAAGCATCTATAACAAGCAAAAACATATGAGGCAAAATGGAAGGGAGACCCACACCAATGGTGCCAGGTCTAACACCCCTTTTACAGTTTTAGTCATTCACATGGACATTAAAGTCCCCCAAGGCTTTAAAATTGGAATAATGTATGTTTAGTGGTGCTATTGCTTTTGTCGATAGTTTTCAAAATTGTGCAACATGATCGGGGGCACGATATAGAAGCACTCCTGAAAAAAGAAAGTTGTCAGATTACTTTAGAAAGAGTGAGAGACCTTCTGCCTTTCCCAGACCCCCCAGCGCTTCTATTTTGTAGCCAATCAATGGGAAATATCCTTTACAATGCAACCATTACATCGCATGACACTTACAATGCAGTTATTACATCACAACGTCCTTGACAACACATGTCACTACCACGGAGGCATTAGAATGCAGGACACTACATTGCATGACACTGCATCGCATGTCACTACAACGCAGGCATTACAACGCATAACATAACAACTCATTCCATTACAACACATAGTACCCCTACACTATCCAAAATGTATCCTACTGTTGCACCCCCTGGAGTTAGAATAGTAATTTTTACCCCTACACTATTCAACACTTACCCTACTGTTGGACCCCCTGGAGTTATAATAGTAATTTTTACCCCTACACTATACAACACTTACCCTCTTATTGCACCCCTAGAGTAAGAATAGTAATTATTACCCCTATACTATCCAATACTTACCTTAAATGCAATGTAATGGTATGCGTTGTAATGGTATGCATTGTAAAGGTATAATGCGATGTAATGGAATGTGTTGTAAAGTTAGTTTCTAAAAAGGGGATGCAGTGTCATTCGATGTAAAATGGAGTGCATTGTAAAGTATGTTGCGATGTAAAAACTGCGTTGTAAAGGAATGCATTGTAAATGTATGCGTTGTAACGTCATACATTATTATTCAATCTGCCCCTTATTTGATTTTCTCGATCGAGGTGTGAGATGGAGTAATTTTCTGCTAAGGCAAGGGCGATGTCAAGCCAGGTTAATTACTCAGCCAAGTCTAGGTGACATCATTACACTCCAGTATTCCGCTTCAAATAAAACCATGATGTCCATTTTATGAGGAAGTGATCTGACATTAATTAGGCAAACCCTCAACAGACAAGCATTATGATGTCCTGCCCCCTTAAGTGTCATGTCATTCTTCCTTCCCTTAAAGAACAGATGTTGTTTGGGCAGTCTATTAGTTGAAGTGATATTTAACAGGTACATCTGACAAGTCAGTGTTTTGACAATTTCCCTGAAATTGAACGTGCTACTACAACATTTATAACTCTGCAAGGAGGCAAGTGCATCTCTTCTGGAACAGTGTCTTACCTTGTCTTGGGAGGAAGGAAAATGGGCTTAGTGGCTTGCACTGGCTGCTGTCTGGTTGTAGGCAGGCGCAGATGGACTTGCTTTTGGCTCACCTGCGCGGTGTCCATGCCTCTGCAGCCATTAAATGAGCATGAGAGGTAGGCTACAATCTTCCTGGTAGAAACCAACTGAAGTGCTGAAGTAAAATGGCATCTCTCAATGTGACCAGGAACAAGAAGAAAAAATGTCTACTCTGCCTTCCAGTACATCCTGTTTCTCAAAAGATCTTCCTGCAAAAACAAATTCACATTGACATACAAACTTCCCTGTCAAAGTAAATTTTCACGTAATGTCACCACCAAAGTTAAAACATGAAAGTGCGCCAAACTTTAAATACAACCGCTGTTTACTGGCTGTGCATTCGCAATGCATCCACATGCCACAATGAACCCACACATGTCCTAATGCTCGAGGGTCGCTATAACTTTAAGTGATCTGTTGGCCAGGGATTGGCTTACACATTTTTATACTGGTGTTAATCATTGACAAACGCCTGTCTGACTATAACATCTAATTGATAGTGGCCTCCCTCATTGTATTTTTGAGTTTCTCTGTGTATCATGCCTCTAAGAGATTTTCCTGACAGTTGTCCCAAAAATAATGTAGAAGTCAGCTAGGAGGCGGTCACCACACGGGAGTTTACCCCCCTGCATTCTCTGCATAGTGTCCACCGTTTCTTTTTTCCACCTATCAGCCTCCAACTCTCTGACTGCTTATCATTTAGTCTAGGGGGAGGAATTCCCTCAGGAAGGCATTCATAAGTGCCTCCGTATTAGTGTTCCGCCTCTTCTTGAAACAAAAACTATCCTCGCCTTGTACTCCAAACAAGAGAATAGTGGTGTCCAGTGGGAGTTCCACCACCGTGATTCTGACAGTTGTGTGACAGATTTTTTCCAATATGATTGAACCTACACAGAGGACCTCCACTTGTGCCACAGTACCGGTAGAGTCAGCATTAATTTTTTAAGAGAGTGCCCTTGACAACACAGTGAGGTCATAACACTGCACACAAAGGGCTCAACAATGATTTGAATGGCATACAGTTCTGGAAAAAATTATTTGACTTAGCTTTGATCCTCTTGTCAACGCCTGTGTTGTCTGGCAAGAATATTGCTTCTCAGGATTACTTACTAAGGGTCTGATGTAGATCTTGGTGGCAGGGATCCCCTGTCACAAACGTGATGGATATCCCGTTCACTATATTACATGTGCCCTAGGATATAATGTACTTATAATACGTCGGACGGGATATCATTCACATTTGTGACATAGTATCTCATCCTCCAAGATGTAAATCACTCCCTAAAGCCTGTGTTCTGGGCACCACTGTCTGAAACTAATAAAAAGTTTGTTTTCCAAGCTCATGGGTTATCTTTTAGTGGACTGGGCATTTGGGATGTCAATGGAGTATTGACATGTGTTATAGGTTTTTGGTGATGGGATAGGCTCCCCTTTTTCTCCTAATGTCTTGCATGAATTTTGTATGGAAGTCGCAGTTGCTCATCTGTGAGTTGCAACTCATGCAACTCTTCCAGCTTGGTGTCTGTGTCGCTTTTTTGAGTTTGGGGTATGAGCTTCTGGGGCCGTATTATGTACATGACGCACTGTCCCTGTTTGCACCACGGTGCACCTTTGAAAAGGTGTGCCATCGCACTCCCCTAGGGTAGCCGTGAATTTGCGTTGCCCTCAGGGCAGTACATTAAAGTGAAATACAGAGGGGCTGCTTCAAAGTCGTTTCATTTTTCACAGTGCAGGTGGCATGCCTCTTACACTTTGTAGAGGGGAGAGAGATCGCCTTGCAGGTGGGTGCAGTGATTGACTTCACCCACCTGCAGGGGGATGTGTGGGAGGTCCATGGGACCCCTTTCTTCCCTCCAGAGGATTGCCTTAAGGAGGCGCCTCTACATCCATGTCTTTAATGCCGCATTGGCACTGAGGCAAAGAGATTCCCTCATTTGCATGGGGCCAAACCCCATGCATTTGAGGCCCTCTTATGATAGTGTTGACGCAACATGTGCGCCAGCGCTATCAGTATTCTAGAAAAGGACACACAAGCATCTGCAGCTCACTCTGTAATCCATTGTGTTCAGGAGCACACAAGCGGGCGCACACCCCTTAACTCTGCATTGGCTTGTGGGGGCGTGGCCATGCAAGCAACCAAAATGGCCGCTTGTAGTTGAAGCTCCGTCTTCTGACCCAGCTCTCCGACATTGTCCCTGGGAAAATATGCCGCAACTGCCTCACACTCGATGGCGCTAAAGAGCTGCAGCCGCCAGGTACACTGCGAGCTGAATATGGGGCTGGGGGTTGCTTCCATCACCAAGATACTGCGTGGGCGATCTAAGGGACGAAGAGGCGGCGCACGGAGCACTGAGAGCCTCTAGCCAATCCAGGCAAAGAAATGAGGAGAATAAACCTGGGGGGCTACTGTTGAGTGAACTTTATACTCTGAAGTGATAAGACTTGTGCCCAATGATTAGGTGCCAGGTAAAATACCTTTCATTCTTCAATGCAATGCTCATAGTCCAACACACATAACCACCAGTAACAGTAGGTGTGACCCAATGTCCAGAGATGGATTCCCATCAAAGTCTTGTTAATGATCAATATTATCATCTGGTCATCCAAAGGTAGGGATGGTGCATCTCTAGATCATTGAGACAGTGTCCATGCCCTCCATAAGAGACAGGGTAACGACCCCAACTACTCTTAGACGATATGCATGACCATTAAATGGGAACAAGTGCAGTGCAAAAAACAAACAAAATGAAAGTGAGATTAAAAATAGAATAGAGGACAAATAGCGAAAAAACTTTAATAGCTATTGGTCTCTTCTGATTAAAACCAAGAATAGCGCAAAAAAGCAGTTTCACCAAATAGCTGCATAAGGGGCCTTATGCAGCTATTTGGTGAAACTGCTTTTTAGCACTGCACTTGTTCCCATTTAATGGTCATACATATGGTCTACGAGTAATTGGGGGTCGTAACCCTGTCTCTTATGGAGGGCATGGACACTATCTCAATGATCTAGAGACGCAGCATCCCTACCTTTGGATGACCAGATGATAATATTGATAATTAACAAGACTTTGATGGGAATCCATCTCTGGACATTGGGTCATATCTGCTGTTACTGGTGGTTATGTGTGCTGGACTATGAGCATTGCATTGAAGAATGAAAGGTATTTTACCTGGCACCTAATCATTGGGCACAAGTCTTATCACTTCAGAGTATAAAGTTTACTCAACAGTAGACCCCCAGGTTTATTTTGGTTGTTCACGCTAGACATTAGGGGATTTAACCTGGGCAGGTCTTTAAACTTCCCTGAGACCCTCCTACCCTGTGTGTTGTATGCAAAGAAATGAGGAGGCAAACACCAGGAACCAGCTGTGAGTTGGGCGTGTAGGTGCGGCGGAGAGGAAGACTGTGGGGCTGTGGTGGGGATCCTCCCCCCCGCCACGCCACAGCTTGGATCAGAGCACAGTTGTGCCTCATCGCTCCAGGGCCTACGGGTGGACACCCGTCATTTCACGAGGCTGCGCGGGGGATAGGGCCCGCGGCGAGCCTGCGGGGCACCCATATAACAGCGGCGTGGCGTTGTCTATGGAGGGCGAACTGCTAGCTACCCTTTATACACAGCAACTGGCCTCTTGGCAGCAGGCCCCTTCTCCCAATGCCTTGATCCAGCAATGAGCATAGAGGCGCCCTTCAGCTCCCAGGACAGATCAGGGCCTGCAGACACCCGCGGCCACTTCCAACAGGGCTTAAGCACCAGAAACATTCCACGCTGCCTTCCTGGCTGCCCCTGCCTTATCTACTACAACTGGACTACCACGCACGTTGGTAAAGGGCATACATCTACACAACACGTGCTCTGGATTGTGGTACCCCCAGACCTTGGAGGTGGGGCCCACCACCCATATCGGAGGAGAGAGGACAGAGGGTTTAAGTCTTTCTGATCACTGGCTTTCTCCCCATCTGATCCACGGCGAGGACACAGCGCCGGGCGGGAACGCCATGATATGCATGCGGAGCTGGCTCTCCTGCACGCACTGCTGCCTCTACTCGCACTGAGCGCAGCCCAGATTGCTTCGCTTCCCTGCTCTTTGCTGGCTTGTGCTAATGAGCTCAATCCCGAAACTGCATAATACCTGGCAGTGCTCACCCTCTGCGTGGTTTGCCTACGCTGCGGTTCCGTGGCATGGGCCAAAAGGACCCCAAGCAGAAGACCCTGCCTTTTGAGAAGCTCGCAGACAGGGCCACTGAAGAGCGCTCTGGAATGGCAGATAACGCACAAGGTGTAGAGCATACAGTCGAGATCCCGGCACTGTCAACGGCCATGCTTCAAGAGATGAGGGCGGGCTTCAAGGCCCTAGATGGGCGCCTTGATGTGGCAGAGGCACGCATCTCGGATATCGAAGATAGCACCGCACAATCCTCTAAACATCTGGAGCTCATTGAGCACATTCTAAAAGAGGTGGCTGTAAAGAATGAGGACCTGGAGGTCCACATTAGGCGCAGTAACATTCGCATTCTGGAAGTTCCCGAGTCCACTGCCACTGGGTGCCTAGATGTCTTTGTTAAGACACTGTTGTCAGACCTGTTTGGGACGGAATTCTTCACCCAGGGGTTTGTGATAGAACAAGCACACCGGTCTCTGGGTCTCCGGCCCAATCCAGGATGCCCTCCCAGACCCATCATTGCCCCTGTTATGAACTTTAGGAACTGAGACACAGCGTTGCGCCTTGCAAGGGAATATGGGGACAACATCTGGCAAGATTCTAGATTATCTCTTTACCCAGACATCACTGTAATGGTGCAGGATGCCCGCCAGAAATACAATGGGCGAAGGCGACCCTCAGAAACTTATGTTTAAAATATGACATGTTATACTCCACCAGACTAAGGGCAGGCATATTTGACAATCCTACGGAGGCACAAGATTTTTGTCATATATGTAAACAACACAGCCCACCCTGGGAGCGGGGGGCCTCCTCCGCCACACAGCTGCTTGGATGTAAGTGTCAAACTTTTTTCAAGTTCTGGCACTGGATAATTTGGCAGTAATAGCTGAATGTAACATTTATGCAACTGAATTGGGTTAATGAACTCGATTTTTCTTTTATGCTTCACGGTAGACGTGGTGTTGCGACCTCTCAAGGTGTATACCTGGGTGTGTATTTGTTTTCTGGGATCTACCCTTCTCGGGGTTTTACATTTACCTATAAAGTTAATAGGTACTTTGGGCCATATTAGCAACCAAGTGCGATAAATATCGCAAAACGCGCTTAGCATGTTTTATTTTATCGCTAGATCACATTGCACTCTTAGAGGCTTATTATCAACCCTTTGCTAAGATGCAATGTGAAATCCAGCAACAGCGGGGATTAGCGGGAGAAATCCTGCGATAATGCGAGTGCGATACTGAAAAGCTTGCTAATAGGCAAGCGTGGACTTAACATAACAATCCACCTCCCATGTTAAAGGTGGTTAAGTAAACAATTTTTCAAGCGTTAAATAGTTGCGATGAATGGTGCTTAGCGCATCTTTATTCATCGCTTCACGGATATGGCTCCGAATTGATAATAGAGCGATGGTGTGTTAGCGACATTATTCATTACATTTTTAGTGGGGAACGCCTACTTTGTATGTCATTAGCGATAAATACCGCTGACATGCAAAGCGGTAAAAAACTGGGTGCTGAGGGGTCTTGGCTAGCAGCCGGAGGGAATGGTCGCTTGTTAACGCGACTCCCGGCCCTCGCCCGAATATCCGCAAAAAAGATCCGCTTTTAGGCTTGGGACTCCCTCGCAACTAGAAGCCCCCCGTCTTTGACCACCGTAGCACGACTGGTCACGGTGCTGGGCCGATTGGAAAAACTGTGCCGGAGATAGAGCTGCTTCTACAGAGGTCCCCCCGGATCTCGCAAGATGGCGCCTGTGCTTGGGCTCCAACAGGAGTACTCCATCAGCTGCTGAGAATGAGACGGAACCTGCTGGAGCCCTTACTGCCTTGCCACTTTCCATCGCGCCTGTGTCGTGGCCTTCTGCGGCTGCGGGAGCTTCCCCTCGGCTGACTCGGAGCCTGTGGGTGACCTGCGGAGGGACCGGGAGTGCATCGCCGGCCTGCTGGGGCGCCAATCACGCAACGCCCATGCTTTGAGGCCTACCATCGCCGGAGCTCCGGTGAGGGGCTGTTTGTTGGGCCGCAGATCGTGGCGGACTTGCCGCCTGCTGCCCATGGGACGCTGACACCCTGGGGACCAAATCCTGCTTCTTTGTCGGGCTGCAGCGCTGACCATCGATCTGGGCCTTCTGGAGCCTGCATTGCCTTGCTGCCCTATGCCGAGCCTGAACTGCGACCCTATGTGTTTGCTGAGTCTCCCCCCCGCCCGATGTATTAGAGCCTGTGGGAAGATCGCAGGCCGATCGAGAGGACATTATCGACCTGCCGAGGCGTCATTTACGCGACTCCCAGGCTTTGGGGCCTACCACCGCTGGGGACCCGGGGAGGAGGTCCTTGGCCCACGAAGAGCAGCGATCTTTCCACATGCGACCTCTGCAGGGCTACTTATTTGGAGGCTGACACCTGCCTAGTTGCCTAGCTGGAGCATCAGACACCGGACTTCCCAGCGCCGATCTAACTGCGTATTGCCACACTCGAAACGTAGACCCAGCGGAGGCCCAGAAGTGACTCCTTTGCCTGCAGCGGCGGTGGGCCTGTTGTGGTAGCGGTGAGTGACTTGCCGAAGACCCTCTCCCTGAGTCGCAATCCACATTGGGTCTTGTATCCTGAGCCCTTCCGAATTAGACCACACGTGGGTCACCCGAGAGAGTGGAGGAGGTTTGGACCCTACATTATTCACGCCACTGACTGGCTCTGGCCGCTCTGGAAGGTGATGTCGTCTAGCAAGGCCGGCAGGTCCTCGACCCAGAGGCAAATAACTAAAAATTCCTGGGGCTTCAGAGCAGAGAACAAGGACACGCCCCCCCCCGCTGAGTGAAGTCGCTTACACGGGAAGACGTCATGGAGGCGATTGCTGGAGTCCGATCCTCCCTAGAAACCCGAATTGACTCTGTTAATATTGAGGTGACCCTCTTGCGAGCTGACCTGCGCAAGATGAACACTAAGGCGAAAGATGTGGAGGTCAAAACTGCGGCCCTCATTGACGACACCTCTACGCTCCAACAGCAAGTTGCCCAGCTCCAGAAACAACAGAAACAGATGTCTGACTTGCTGGATGACTATGAAGGGAGGGCACGACGAAACAATGTCCGACTCTTGGGAGTTCCGGAGAAACTGGAGGAGCCGTCAGCGGACCTCTTCGTTGAGGAATTGGTTACGAAACATCTCCGACCTAAACAACTCTCGAGTTATTTTCCCATCGAATGGGCGCACAGGGTTCCGGGGGGCAGACCGAGACCGGGGTCCCCACCTCGCCCCATCATCACGAGGGTCTTCAATTTTAGGGACCGAGACGCTATCCTCCAAACCCGCCCAATCTGAACCGCCTCTTCTTCTTGAAAATGCTTCCATCTCGATATTCCCTGACTTCACTATGAAGGTGCAGGCAAGAAGACGCAGCTTTCTTGAGGTCAAGAAGGCCCTGCGAACTCAAGGCATTAAATACTCCATGCTTTTTCCTGCTAAGCTCCGCCTGGAGATGGATGGCAAAGCTTGGTTCTTCCTATCGCCGGAGGAAATGTGGGACTGGCTAGAGGGCTGGCGCCGAGCGGGAAGGTCTTCACGAGCCACTGGGGGTTTGGAGGACCCTCCGAGAGAGGACCATCTGTCAGAGAACCAAGACTTATTTACCGGAACTACTGACGATGGACAGGGATGATTCCCAATCCTGCGGGAGCCACTTGGATAGCTGTTGACTGGTCTTCTACCGACTCGCTTTTGTTTCTTATTATAGCCGGGGGCGGCGGCCCTCTGTATTTCATTAGATATCTGCTCTTGAGCAATGCCCTATTCGGCACCGATCGAGCTGCACCGGCTGACCAACAAGTAACTTTTCTAATTTGTGAATGTTGAACGGGGTCTATTTGTAGTCTCACACATGTATATTACTTGCATCACTTTTAGAATCTGGCGAGCGGCTCTAACGGCCAACCAAGTACCCCGATTCTGGTGGGGAGGGCGATAGGCACTCTGCCTAGTTGGGGTGTGGATAGTTCTAAGTCCGCGGGCAGGGAAGCAGGGAGGGGGGAATGGGTGTGGGGTGAAGGGATATGGGGTTGTTTTGTTATCGTTTTGATGATTTTCTATGTTTTCAGCGGAGTCCTCTTTGGTCGTGATTTTCTGCTCACACATGGTTCCTTCCTGACAGATTGGCCACCTCGGTTGGCCTCTGGCCCCCCTGGGACCGGAGATCCTTCTGATCCTATGCTCCGATGGGTTCCGGGGTTTTGCCGTTACGAGCTGTTCCCCTCCGGCCCTCACTCATATCAGCTCCATCACTCCCGCTGCTATGACACAGACTCTCTCTAAGACCCTTACTATCCTGTCCTGGAATGTCAATGGGCTGGGTCACAAAATAAAAAGGAGTGTAGTCCTCCAATTTCTTCGGCGCCACTCCCCTGACATCGTCTTGTTCCAGGAAACACACTTAATTGGTAACACATGTCAGGCACTCCAACGAGGGGGATACAAACTATTAGTCCACAAAGGGTTCTATTCGGGATCCCGAGGCACCGCGATTCTGGTCCGCAAGGCTCTTGCACTTACTCACACTCGGACTTGGGCAGACCCACTGGGCCGTTTTGCGCTAGCTGAGGCTGCCTGGGAGGGGCGCCCCCTAAATATTATCTCAGCGTATCTTCCGCCGACGTTGATCCGAGACTCCCTTAAGGAGCTAGGCGCTCTATTGTTAGGCCTTTCCCCAGGTACTCTCCTGATTGGCGGTGATTTTAATGTGACGATGTGTGACAACATTGATCGTAAACCCAAACGAAGTTCCCATCGACAAAGCTCAGACTTGGCAGACTTTGCACACGCTATGGGGTTGGCAGACATTTGGAGCCTCCACCATCCAGACACGCGGTACTTCACTCATTATTCCAATGCACATAATAGTATGTCTAGGATTGATTATCTATTTTGCCCCACCGCGGACGTCGGTTGCTTTATCCGCCCGAGAGGCCTCCCCTGCGGCATCTTCGACCACTCACCGCTTAGTGTAGACCTCACCTATAATCGCCAATTTACACGGGGCCCCATTGTCATTAACCCCTGGCTAATGCAAATCCCTGACATTAGGGAAGCATTGCAGAAACGCACTGAACTCTAATTCGCTGAAAATGTTGGGTCTGTAAATTCAACGGTCGCACTCTGGGAGGAGTGGTTGTATGACGATCCATCGGAAACAAAGACCGCGCAGGAGTTTTCATTGCGGTCTTAACATCGCAACGGCAGTCACATCGGCAATTTTGTCATCGCACGTTGTTGCGACGCAATTGCGGGCATTTAATTGGTTAGCATGTCACATCGGGGACTTTACATCGCGCGACATGGCGTTTAAAATTTTGTCATCCAATGCGTGATGCTTCTGCCCTCTGTTTCAATTGTTTCCCCCTTTTTTTCGTGCCCTTCTGCCCTCTGTTTCCCTCGTTTTTCCTGCCCTCTGTTTCCCTCGTTTTTTTGTGTCCTTCATGCGTGATGCTTCTGCCCTCTGTTTCAATTGTTTCCCCCTTTTTTTCGTGCCCTTCTGCCCTCTGTTTCCCTCGTTTTTCCTGCCCTCTGTTTCCCTCGTTTTTTTGTGTCCTTCTGCCCTCTGTTTCACTCGTTTCCCACTTGTTTATCGTGCCCTTCTGCCCTCTGTTCCCATCGTTTTTGTGTCCACGGGACATAGGAGCTGCCGCCGACGGGAAGAGTTCCATACAGCACCTAAGCGAGGTCTTTCTGTCCCAGAGTGCACAGAAAGTGTCTCTTGTGGTGACTACACCACATTTGAGCCACATGGACGCCAAGCATTGATTTGGGGCTAACGGCGTCATGCATAGGCGGTGCTACTTTTAACGTGAGACGTTCAACTATAGACCTTTATCAATAATGGGCCCTTCTGCGGCAGCTCTGGACATTACGCCACGCTCATGGTTAGTAGTTTGCACTGTGCTTAAGGCTCTCTTTGAAGGCGGTACCTTAAGAGCTTAGCGAGTCCTTCTAGCAGGTCAGACACCCGTGGGCATGGAGATTCCCCTTCAGATGGATAGGAGGTGCTTAAAGTGTACTGGAGGGCTGGTCGTGGATACGTATAGATGATGGTGATGTCATGGAGGCCAAGGACATCGTCCTTTCTGACCAAGACTGGTAAAGACGCAGAGAGAGGGTTTCTGTCTACCTGAGGTGCACCTCGAGGTAAATGTGCATGCGCTGTTACTAGCACTCAGCTGGGCGCGGGGACAGCATTCCTCCTTTCTGTATAAACAGTTGTAACACAGATTCACTCACTGTGTAGTTTTGTGAATAAGTGACACATACTGTACTCCACGCGCTGGTATGAATCATTTAAAGAGCAGCTGAAGCCAGACAGGGGCTTCTGGGCGCGTGTAACCATGCGATGTGCTTATTAATGGAGTACATCTAACCGACCACCCGATACACCCCTGGGTGCCAATCGATAGGAAGGCCCCTGCTGGCTGCTGCCCTCCCTGACCTCAAATGCCAAAGTGTTGCCCGGCAGTGCCTGCCATAGGAATGTGCCTGCTCTGCACTCAGTCTCCTGTGCCCGTGGGTGCCAGTTTTGCCGTTTACACCCCTGGGTGCCAATCGATAGAAAGGCCCCTGCTGGCTGCTGCCCTCCCTGACCTCAAATGCCAAAGCGTTGCCCAGAAGTGCCTGCCATAGGAATGTGCCCGCTCAGCACTCCGTCTCCTGTGCCCGTGGGTGCCAGTTTTGCCGTTTTGTTTTTAGGAAAAGCCCATTTTCTTCTGTTCTGCATTTTGCGTTGCCCGCCAGTGCCTGCCATAGTAATGTGCCTGCTCAGCACTCAGTCTCCTGTGCCCGTGGGTGCCAGTTTTGCCGTTTTGTTTTTAGGAAAAACCCATTTTCTTCTGTTCTGCATTTTCTGTTGCGTTGTAATGGCATCTTAACATCGCATGTGTTGTAATTGCATGCGATGTTAATGCCAGCGCGCCGTTGTTGCATGCGTACTAAAAGGCTGCGATGTGAATGACCAAGCGATGTAAAACTCGCGGTGCGATAGCACCGCGATGTATTTACATCGATGTAATGGGTGTTTCCCAGGAGGCGTACTTGGCGGTGATGAAGGGAGAGGCACTGGCCCTAAAGAAGGGTTACATGCGGAAGCATAACGAACAAGTACTTCAGGCTGAATCGGAACTCATTAACCTCGAGACGTCCTACAACGTCGCTCCGTCAGATGCTACTGCGGCTAGGCTCCGCACCCAACAACTGGTCTATAAGGCCCTGTCCCTGGAAAAGGTGCAGGCGCGACTGCTCCACACGCGCCACCGGGTTTACGAGTTTGGGGACAGATGCTTGCCTGGCTGGAGCGTCGGGATCAGGGGTGCAGATGGGTTTCGTCCATAGTTAAGCCAGATGGCTCCGCAGTGACGGACCCTCAGGACATCGCGGAGGCCTTTGCTGACCATCTAGAGCGAGTCTATACAGCTGGTGATGGCTACACGTCTGAAGAGTCCAGGCAGCTCCTGGACGAGATGCGTCTCCCAACTGTGTCAGAAGAAGATAGACTGGCCCTAGATGCTGACATCACGGCGGAGGAAGTAACCGTAACACTGTTTGCCGTTAATTCCGGCAAGGCTATGTGCCCAGATGGGGTACCTATTGAGTTTCTGAAGGGCATGGTCCCGGCCGCTATCCCTCATCTTCGGCATATGTTTATTAAAAGTAGGGAGAACGGGATCCTTCCGCTCGCTCAAAGCTGGCCTCTATAGTGGTCATTCTCAAACCCACTAAACCACCCAATGACTGCGGCTCCTACAGGCCTATCTCCTTGATCAGTGCGGAGGCAAAGGTCCTGGCTAAGCTATTGGCGACTCGCCTTCTCTTAGTACTCCCCTCCGTGATTCATGATGATCAATCTGGTTTTCTTCTGGGTCGCAATACTGCATTAAACCTTCAGGGTGTACAATGTAATGAGTCGTCGACCCACATTGCAGCAAGATGCGGCCATTTTGTCCCTCGATGCCACGATGTCATTTGATTCGATCGAATTGCCATATCTGTTCGAGGTCCTCCGCCGCTTTGGCTTTGGGCCCCAGTTCATTAGCTGGGTGCGTCTTCTTTATACGGACCTTTGGGGCCAAGTCCGAGTTAATACACACACATCCAGGAGGTTTCCGCTTCATCTGGGCACCAGACAGGGCTGCCCCCTCTCCCCACTACTGTTTGCCCTCACCCTGGAACCCCTGGCCCACTGGATCCGCACAGACGCCTCTATCAGAGGCCTGCAATGGACTGGGGACGTCACGGATAACATTTCCCATATGCGGACGACATATTAATATACGTGTCATCCCCTCGATCCTCTATTAACAGCCTGTTTCATGTGCTTACCAATTTTGGGAAGTAATGAGGATATTCCATAAATTGGACTAAATCTGTGCTCCATATGCAACTTGGCCCCCCTCCCCGACTGCCCAGAGGGTTTGCCATCACAGGGGCCACGGAGGGCTTCATGTATCTTGGCATCGTTGTTACGCCAGAGTCCAGGGTGTTCTATGATCGCAACTTGTTGGCCCCCCTGTGTAGGCTTCGAAATGACGTTGCTCACTGGCGCTCCCACCCACTATCGCTTCCCGGCAGAGCTGTGCTGTTTAAAATGTTGGCACTCCCGTGCTTTCCCTTCGTCCTGCAGAACTGCCCTTTCTTGGTTCCAGACTCCTATTTTCGTACAGTTGAGAGCGAGCTTCGACTTTTGCTATGGAATGGGGGGGGGATGGCGCTAGGATTGCCCTCTGTAAACTCTTTCAGGGTTGGTATGACGGGGCATCGCCCTCCCTAACCTCTGCCTCTATTACTGGGCCTCGCAGCTAGTTGCTGTGAACCACTGGATACACGGTTCGCCCTTGAACCCGGCCTTCCTCCTGGACAGATCTCAAACTGATCATGAGGGATACCTGGGGTCTCTCTATGGTAAGCCCTCTAGAGCTAGGTATGTCGGACCGATGGCACACACAGTCTCTATTTGGCACAAAGCTACTAAGTGTTTGGGGTGGGCAAACAGGTTCACTAAAGCAACACCTTTGTGGTCTGCGCAGGGCCTGGGCTCCCTCTGCTTCTGTCAGGGTTTCGATAGATGGGACATGCTTGGGATCTCGGAGCTAGGAGACCTTGTACATAAGGGTAAATTGTTGACCTTTAACGACCTTCAGACTAAATATGCCCTTGCGCCCACCGAATTTTTCTGATATCTGCAAATTAAACATGCTATTCTTGGGGCTGTCCCGGATCTTGCCAACCTTCCTATGACTTCTCCCCTAGAGGACAGGTTGCTATTGGAACCTCTCCCTGAGAAGGCCATTTCCCTCACCTACCGTAAGCTATGCAATAATCTCCCTGATCCCTTTCAGTCTCTGCGGTGCAAATGGGAGGCTGACTTGGGCCCCTTAGACGAGGAGGATTGGCACTCGGCCTTAATGTCCCCGAGGGAATCGGCTATCTGCCATAGATTTAGGCTGATCCAATTGAAGGTGTTACACAGAGTGTATATGTCTGCCCTCACCTTGGCCGGAATTGGACGGTGCCCTGACACCCTGTGTCTGCCGGGATGTGGCCTCCCTGGTACCTTCTACCACGTTTAGTGGGATTGCCCAGTGGTGCAACAGTTTTGGAATGGAGTGATCCGAAAAATGAGTAGCTCCCTGGGTAAACCGCTCTTGCCGACACCCAAGGAATGTGTCCTTAACATCTGGGGGGGCCAATGACCTGACTGACCCTGAGCTGCAATGGGCAGCGCTAGGCTTCCTGTTGATCAAGCGCTCTATAGCGATGAAGTGGGGTTCGCCGGACAGAATATTGGTGGTGAGCTGGGTGGCTGAAATGGATCGCTGTATGATCGCTGAAAAGACAGTGTACAAGATTCGAGGATGCCCCAAAATGTGGGACAAGAAATTGGGGCACTGGAATGCTTATCGGGGAGCTGTGTGATTCTCCTATGGTGGAACTGGCCATGTCCCAAGATGGCCCTATGGGAGGACCTGCACTGTAAACATGTAACTTTATTTGGTTTGTGTGTGACTCGATGTGCAATGCAGTTCCCGCAACTGTTTTCTGACTCTGCTTTCCTTGTTTCAGTTTAAAAAACAAAAAAACAGGTCGATATTACATCCTTGTGGGAACTGATAGTTCTGTATGCACCTTACTCTGCTACGCCGCCGGACCCGAGGGTTGTCGGCTGAAGGGCTGTGTTGCTCTGACGTGGTTGAGATTATGTCTGCCGGCCCCTGGGTTGTATGCTTTGAACTATGTTTTACAGAACTGAATAATAAAGGTTTTAAAAAAAAACAAACTGGGCGCTGTTAGCGACAGCTTGCTGATAGGGAGATAACAATATTTCCGCCTTAGCGGCAAAAAGTGCTGCTAAAGCGGCGATATTGCCCTTGATGTAATGCCCCTTCATGTTTTATTCTTCGATATTGTTCGGCCTCGCCTGGGGTGTAGTGAGGCTGGATGGGGGCTGGGAGAGGGCTGTTTGTTTTCTTGGTTAAATGTTTCAAGCGATTTATCAGTCATGATCACTGTCACAGTCTCTTGTTCTTCACTGTTACTAGAATGCACTGTGTTTGACACGTATAATGGATGGCCCAGGTATGAAACATTGAAGGTCCCTCTGGCTTGTCCTTAATGTCCTGGAATGTTTGAGGCCTCAATAACAACCGCAAACAACGACAGGAAGCGGATCGCTCCCCCTCCTCCTCTCGTGGTATCGTACCTGCTTGCTGAATACTGCCTCGCTATTAATTATATTTAATCACCTAGCTACGCCGCGCTCTGCAAAGCGGCTGTGCCTTGCTATCCATTTCAATTTGATTGTAATTGTGGTGTGCTCCGTAATTTTCCCTGCACAGCGCTTAGTAGCTTGAACTTGTATAGCGCTTTCCTCTGCTGGCCTGCACTATTCTTGCCCTCATAGCGCTCCAGTTTCAGTATTGACCTCATTGTTGGGAACCCTCGCAGCATTTGTTGACCAGAGCGCCATTTCGTGTGTATTTTCGGCCCGTCCCAGACCCTCCCTGCACCTCGCTCCCGCCTCCCAGCCGCCCCTCCCACGCTCCGCCCCCTCCACTATCCATTTATGGACAGATGGTCCCACGCGCTACGGCCGCGCCGAAGGTGCGCCAAAGGTAAGCCCGTCTACGCCCGTCCGCGCCTGGACCGCGCCCAGCGCCAGACCCCCTGGTCCTCGTAATGCCCACCCTCCCCGCATTACTTACGATGCCACCACCCTCCTAGCCCTTAACCCCGGCCGTTCCCCCAACTGCGTCCAAGCCGTTCCTGGACACACCCACGGACCCTTCTCATGCAACTCCTGCAAATTCAACGGCACCAAGAACAACTCCTCATCTACGATCACACAACAGATATCCGACCCCAACCACCTACAATGCATCCTGCTCAACACCCGATCGGTCCACAGGCACGCCATTGACCTCTGGAATCTACTAGACACCATCTCTCCGGACGTCGCCTTCCTAACAGAAACATGGATGAACGCCACCTCAGCCCCAGACATCACCATTGCCATCCCGGAAGACTATAAGATCATACGCAAGGACCGCACCGGCCACACAGGAGGAGGTATCGCTATCGTTCATAAGAAATCCACCCGCATCTCAACCAGCTCAGACGTCAATCTCGCCAACTCTGAACACCTTCACTTCCAGATCCACATCGACCCCAAAACCTCACTCAGAGGCACCCTCCTTTACAGGCCACCAGGACCCCGCGCACAGTTTAGTGAAGACATCACGGACTTCATCACTCCACACGCGCTCCCCTCCGAGGATTACATCCTTTTGGGAGACCTCAACTTTCACCTTGAAAAGAACAACGACCGCAACACCACCACCCTTTTGGACAACCTCGCCAACCTCGGACTTAAACAACTTGTCACCACCTCCACCCACATCGCAGGTCACACACTCGACCCTATCTTCACCTCCAGCAAACATGTCTCCTTCAGCCACACCACAGCTCTCCTTTGGACTGACCACAGCTGCGTTCACTTCACCTACAACAAGCCCACTTCCAACAACCACCCCCAACCCACTCTGCAAAGAAACTGGAACAAAATCACCATCGACCAGATCTCCTCATCGCTTCTTCTAAACCCCCCAGCCCACTCCTCAAACCCAGACCAAGCAGCCACCAACCTCACCCAATGGTTATCCAACAGCGCCGACATCTTAGCACCACAGAAAAAACGACAAATCAAACTAGGCAGCAAGAAGGCCTCCTGGTTCAACGATGATCTTAAGAAATCCAAGAAACTCTGCCGCTCCCTTGAGAAGGCCTGGAAAAAAGACCCAACCACCAGCACCAAGGACGCCTTCAAAAACGCCACCCGCATACACCACCAACTGATCCGGACCGCCAAGAAAGCCGCTTTCAAGGACCGACTAGATTACAACGCCCACAACAGCAAGGAATTATTCAACATCGTCAAGGAATTTACCAACCCCTCGGCCAACTCCAACGACATCACCCCCTCTCAAGCCCTCTGCGACTCCCTAGCCTCATTCTTCCACAACAAAATTGCAGACATCCACAACAGCTTCGACAACCGACCCGAAGACCAACCCACCCAACCCCCTGCAGGACCCCCACCCCCCCTGAACATCCTCAACGACTGGAAGCCAATCTCCACTGAGGACACCATCCGTCTGATGAACTCTATCCACTCAGGATCCCCCACAGACCCATGCCCTCACCACATCTTTAACAAAGTAGACTCCATTATAGCACAGCACCTCCGAGACGTCATCAACTGCTCCCTCAACTCCGCAACCTTCCCGGAAAGCTGGAAACATGCCGAACTCAGCGCCCTCCTGAAGAAACCCACAGCTGACCCCACCGAACTCAAAAACTACCGCCCTATCTCACTTCTTCCATTCCCTGCCAAAGTCATCGAGAAAGCTGTCAACAATCAACTCGCCGCCTTCCTCGAAACCAACAAATCCCTCGACTCCTCACAGTCCGGCTTCCGAGCCAAACACAGCACTGAGACCGCACTCATCGCTGCAACTGACGACATTCGATCTCTACTGGACAACGGAGACACAGTCGCCCTCATCCTCCTCGACCTCTCCGCAGCCTTCGACACAGTCTGTCATAGCACCCTTCTACAGCGCCTCAGAAACGTCGGAATCCAAGGAAAAGCACTGGATTGGATCACTTCGTTCCTCACCGGAAGAACCCAGAGAGTCCGCCTCCCACCATTCAAGTCAGAGGCCACTGAAGTCATTTGTGGCGTGCCACAAGGATCTTCTCTCAGCCCCACCCTCTTCAACGTATACATGAGCCCCCTTGCGACCATCGCTTGCCAACACAACCTCAACATCATCTCCTACGCTGACGACACTCAACTGATCCTCTCACTCACCAAAGACCCTAACACCGCCAAAACCAACTTACACGAAGGAATGAAAGAAGTAGCCGAGTGGATGAAGCACAGCCGTCTGAAACTGAACTCCGACAAAACAGAAGTCCTCATCTTAGGCTCCTCCCCCTCCGCCTGGGATGACTCTTGGTGGCCAGAGGCCCTTGGAAAGGCACCCATCCCGACAGACCACGCACGGAACCTGGGCATCAACCTGGACTCCTCACTCTCGATGACCAGACAAGTCAATGCCGTTTCATCATCTTGTTTCAACATTCTTCGCATGCTCAAAAAAACATTTCGCTGGATCCCCACCGAAACTCGTAAAATGGTCACCCACGCACTGGTCACTAGCCGCCTGGACTACGGAAACACCCTCTACGCCGGTACCACCGCAAAACTCCAGAAAAAACTCCAACTCATCCAGAACGCCTCTGCCAGGCTCATACTAGACATCCCGCGTAAAGAACACATCTCTGGTCATCTGAAAACCCTCCACTGGCTCCCCGTAAATAAGAGGATTACTTTCCGCCTCCTAACCCACGCACACAAAGCACTTTACGAACTTGGACCTGAATGCCTCAACACACGACTGTCCTTCTACACCCCCTCCCGTCAGCTACGATCCTCCAACCAAGCTCTTGCCACTGTACCTCGCATCAACAAAACCACCATGGGAGGCAGATCCTTCTCCTACCTGGCAGCTAAAACTTGGAACTCCCTTCCTACTCACCTTCGCCTTACTCAGAACCACCTAGCATTCAGAAAACAACTTAAAACTTGGATATTCGACAAGTAATTCCCCACCCCTCCTCAAGCGCCTTGAGACCCTATGGGTATGTAGCGCGCTATATAAATCTTTTTGACTTGACTTGACTTGAATGTTGACATTGCATATTTACAGGAAACACACTTACTCAAATTGGACACGGCCCGCTTTGCTGCTTGCTCGGGGCGCATAGGTACCTCGCCAATTACAGCAACTACGCCAGGGGCACAGCTATTCTTATACATAAGAGGATCCCTTCCCGCCTCAGCTCTGTAGTAGAGGATGATGAGGGCAGATACGTCATTGCCACAGGTACGCTCATAGAGCATTGCATGACGTTGGTATGCGTATATAGCCCGAACACGGACACCCCAGATTTTTTTCGTTCCCTATCTGCCCAATTGATGAGACTGATACCTACTTTTCTCTTTGTTGGAGGAGATTTTTGGCTGGTCTCCCCTGGCGTTGCCAGTTGGTTCCAGTCGCTGGCAACACTACCAAGGATCTATTCTATGACCTATATGCAACTAAAGTAGGGACCCATTCTGCGGCCCGGGTAGCCTATCTATCCGAAATTGCACTGGTGTATTTAGAAAAGGACATGCAGGATTTCTTGATTTTTTATTTTTTTGAAAAAATGTAAGTCCTCATTCACCTTAGAAGGTTCCTATGTCCAATGTTTTCAGCCCTTTAATTGCAAAAGATACTGACCACTGTTGGGCTTACTAAAATGGGCATATTCCTTCAAGCGGCTATGTCTCTCACTCGACGTAAGGGCATACACTGGCGCTGCTTCAGAATTCAGTATATCGAAGAAGAAGATCTTTAGCAGACCAGAGTAGAAATGCCAGTGTAATCATTGGACATAACTATGTTCCTAATCCACCATACCCTTCAAATTCTACACCGTCCTATTTGGGGACTCCATCCATGCCAGCAACAATTTCCAGAAGTCTTTCTTCTTAGTTTTTTTCCGCCAAATAAATCAATTCTGGACATATACATAAGGGATTCCAACCATTCAGAGTGCTGCAGGGATATATTGCTCACCCATTTACGACAGATCTCTCTTCTTGCAAGTAGCATAGCATAAAACAGCAAATTTCTTGAGTGGCCCTTAAAAACATCCCCTACTCCAAATATGACCAAAGACAGGCTTACCTTTATTTACTGGTTCAAAATACCTGACAATGATGACTCCACTTTGTCCCAAAAACCTCTGATCTCAGGACATTGATAGAACTTGTGCACGTCTGAAGCTTTTTCCAAACCACATTTGCCACAACATGTTCGACTCCCGTTCCCCATCTTTGATAGTTTTTCAGGTGATATATAAGCCCTGTGGAGCGAAAAAAGGTGGTTCCTTCTTAAAAAAAGCAGGTTTAACAGTGAGGTAAAGTGTGCACATAGATACTTGCCAAATATTCTGCAGTTGCTCCTTCAGCAAGTATGTCCCCCATAATTCCTCAGCCAACGTGAACTCTCCGTCTCAATGCAGAATTTCTTAGCTGAGCCGATATCTGAGGCTGATGTCCTGGGTGACATTGATGCTCTACGTGGCTCCCCAGCCCCTGGGTTAGATGGCTTTACTGGAGACTTCTATAAGGCTTACAAGGACATACTGGTGGCACAGTTGATAGAAGTTTATGCCAAAGCACTAGAGAAACAGATACTGCCCCCCACACTCCGTGAGGCGGTCATCATTCTTCTCCCCAAACCTGGCAAAGATATGTCTCTCTGTGGCTCCTACAGTCCCCTGTCGCTATTAAACCTAGATTATAATATCTTAGCTAAAATTATCGCTAATCACCTCTCACAGTTGATGGAATATATTATATTTCCGGTTCAGTCAGGTTTTGTTCCAAAGTACTCCACTTCCCTAAATATTAGAACACTCTTCTCCGTTCTTCATAGAATCGATCCTAAGGTTCCTGCAGCAGCAATCTTTCTTGACGCAGAGAATGCCTTTGAATCTTTGGAATGGCCCTTCTTCCGCTCGATTATGCAATGTATGGGCATGCCAATAGGATTTGTGGTCACCACTGTGTTACTATACCGCAAGCCCACTGCAAGACTTTGCCTAAACTGCATTTTTTCCCGGCCCTTCTCACTCACCCGAGACACACAACAGGGCCGTAGGGCTGTGCCTGACCTGAAGTGCTGGCTTTGCAGCTTGGCATACTGTAACGTACATAGTGAGATATATGCCAGTGGGATGCCGTGTTTGTCGCACCCTAAGGACATCTGGGGCCCTTATTGGACACACGTGGAAGCAATGCGGCAGAACTCAAATTCACCACTGGAGCAGCGACTAGTCCTGGAGGGAGTGGGGTAATTGAACACCCTTACCAAACACATTGTTGCAGACGTTTAGAGACCTGTCTTGAGGTAATGTCTTTTCAAATGGCTGGGATTTGTGTTTCTGTAATAACCAAGAATGCAATGGGAAAAAGTATTGCCTGTAGGTGGACTACGGGGCGGAAGAGACAGCGCGGACTGAGGTTTGAATAATGTAAAGACACAGATATTTTGGAAATAATAGATATATTTTACGTGTCACACCTATATATGCAATTGTACTTTATGCATTTGGTTTTTACGGCTGACAGTGATCTAACAATTCTATATCGCTGATAACTGGGAAAATTTGAAAAGAAAGTAAAAAAACAAAACTCTGCATTGGCTTTGCAGGTGTGGGTGTTCAAGGGCTAGCAGGCCTTGAATTATCGTGCTGTGATTTTCATGTTGTGAGTGTTTTCAATATGATATGCTCTTGTAAATTGACAAAAGTCAGTTGTTTTTTCTCATCTTCCTGTTTTATTGGCAGTACGCCTGTTTCTGCACGTCTCAGTGTTGAGTATAATCTTTTCCTCCTAAATCAAGGTGCATCTAACATGATTTAAGTTGTGCCTTTTGGTAAGACAGATTGTGGGAATGTAATTCAGGTGTTAGACCAAGATATTAGAATTTTTTACTTTACTAGAATTTTTTACTTTGCATGATTAATATTAATCTGGATCTGCTTGTAAAAGTTGACTAAAGGAAGTATCAAGTCTAGCTTAATTCTTAATTTATTTAATTTTTATTTTCGAAATTTCAATAGCCTAGCATGATCTGTACGTTTAGTAAAGTTAGAAAATAATTCAGTTTGCAATTAAATCCTGAAAGAAAAGGTTACATTTATTTACCATTCATTTATTAGCCATGACAGCAAAAGGAAATAAGACTGTGAAATATTATCCAAATGAAGAAATAAAGACATCAGTACAGAATGTAATAGTCCCAAAAGGGAAACCTCTCTGTCTCTCTCTCCCTCTCTGGACTTCACACCCATTCAAAAGTTAGTCGAGAAAATGTAAAAGTCCCTGCGCCTCAAGGAAAAATTGCGCAGACCGACAGCATCTCGGGGTGCAGAGATCAAATCCAAAAGCGAGCTTATTTCAATGTCCAAAACGTTCTTTTTTATACCTTTTTGCACTAACTTATCTATCTAAATTCGTAACTCTTAAGTTCTGAAATGTCTGTGATTGGTCAATTTGGAGTCAGATGAGCATTATGTCATCATTCTTTATTCTAATTTTTGCACAGTCATCATCACGTTGCTGTAACTGGGGTGTCATTGTCTAAAAGTTCAACTTCCTTCGAAGTGTCCTTTAAATTGTTATTTGTCACACCTTTCCCACAACAAAGTATCGGCTTCGCTGTCATCTTTGCTTAGGCCCCACAAAATGGCCACGCTGTCCTTGACACACACTGTTCAGTCCCAGGCAGCTTGCATCTACGATTCTGGCACCTGCGCACTTCTGTCGCCATCTCGGAATTTTCATTCAGACTCCATTTTTTCTTTCATGTGCTCACTTAGGCCTCAATTTAGGAACTATCACAGAAACAAACACAAATAGATGTAATTTTATGAAATTAAGCCCTTTCTGCTTACCTTCCCCTTTTATTTATGCGTATTTTGACTTACCAGTCTTCATGATTTATGCCACAAATAAACAGACAGAAGCACATTCATGCATTTTCTTTTTAGAATATAACATATGCGTACATTTTATGACACAATATTCGACAAATTAGTAAATTATGGCTTCTGCAAAAACATGCAAATTAGTATCCCACGTGTATTTGTGTATGCATTTTACTTTAGATTGGTTAATTTAAAAAAACACACATTTAATACGTGTTACTGTTATGGTGAGATAACTTTACAAGGGGTATACAAAATGTTGTTTTCCACCTTGCTCCAACAACTTCCCCCTTTGGTGACTTTATCACCAAATTACCTCCCAAAGTTTGGATTTTTTTTTATGACTCAAAATGTTTCAAATTCTTTTAATTAGTACTTGTTATAATTCTGTTTCTTCTAGTTTCTTTGTGTCTTGATAAATCCTCTCTTTATATTGCTCCATCTCAATATCACCTTTTCCTCTTTCAGTGTTTTGTTTTTCTGCACTCTTTTTCTTCAGAATTCTTTTTACATTTCTTCTCTTTCTTCATTGACAACTAAGGGCCAGATGTAGGTCGCCCAATACCGGTCGGTAACGGCTGAAGTTACCGAATTTTGGCCATTACTGACTGGTATTAGGCTTTTGAGATGTAGGTGGCCATTTTACGAATTTGTAATTTACCGAATCGGTATTTTAAGGAATTAGTAAATTACTAATTCCTTAAAATACGGATTCCGTAAATTACCAAATCCTTAATGTAGGGAGCACTCAAATGAGTGCTTTTCCCATTTCAGGATTCGTTATTTACCACCAACTACAAGCTGGTGGTAAATATCGAAAACCCTAAAAAAGCTAATTTTTGCAAATTATAACAGTGCCATGTGGCAGACATACATGCCCTTAGGGCATGTATGTGTGCCACATGTGCACCTATGCATTATTCAGGGGTGCAACAGAGTGTCAAAGTGACACCCTGCCACCCTTGAATGTGTTCCCCATTTTACCATAGGGATGAATGGGAAATACTGAATCCGTAAATACCAATTCGGTAACATTTACCGAATGAATACCTACATCCAATTTACTGATTCTAAAATATTGAATTGGTAAAATTCGGTATTTTAGTATCGGTAAATCTGGATTACCGACATCTGGCCCTAAGTCTCAAAATTAAAATCACTACTATAATTATAGTTACTGGTATTAGTATCTTACCTAATATAGATTTACTTATTTCATAAAACCAATTTCTAACTGCTGATAAACTCCTACCAAGTTTTTCAAGCACAACTTCTACTTCTAATGGGTCGATTTCTTTATGTAATTGGGTAATATTCGTAATATATTTCTCAATGTTCTGACTTTGGTCAGGGATGTAAGTGCAACAGTGTTGGACTTTCGAAATTCCACAAACTCCTCCCTCTTTTCCCAGTATTATATCTAAAGCAAGTCGATTTTGCATCACCATACTTCTCCTAGCAAACATTTCTGTATTAACCATTTAAATCCTCCAGCTGTGTCAGTTGACAATTTATCGACAACTGTTGACAATTTTCTTATTCGATTTGCATTAAATGATATGCCCACTGCTAACATAAATGCTCCAAAAACATCACCTATTATTTCAATTGCACTTTCTCTTTTACCACGACGTAAGGGTTTGCCTATTTCATGAATTCCATTCGTACCTCTGTCAACATGAGCATTTTTGGGAAAAACCAATCATGAACCATACCAGTGGTCGGGTAACCTTTAATAAGCTTTGTTTCCACATAAGAAATATATACCTGGGAAAACTGGGTCATTTCCACCTTTAAATCCCCATTCCCCTTTGATAATATATGTATCTTCACATTGACTTGCACCCACAAAATAATTGTCATACACAGTATTATCTCTTTGAATACATAATTTCCCTAACATTGGTGTATCAATACTTATAGCACATTTACATTGTGTCCTTCAATATTATCATCAGTAAATACCCATTTAGTAGATTTAGTTTGCTTCACTTTTTCTCGTCTTTTATACTGTTGTCTCCTTTCTTCAACCATATTCAAGAAAGCTTTTTCCTCATTTCTCATTTTACAAGTCAAATTATGTCTAAAAGCATAATCGTGAGTCAATTCTTGGGTTTCCCAAAAATATTCACCAAAAACTTTTGCAGGCTTAATTTTGTTTAGATCTGCCACAATTTTCAAATTTGAAAATACATCATCTGAATCAGAATAATAATATTCTAATTTACCAGATCTATTGTTATAACGCTACAGGTCACACCATATGTCAATGGCAAATGGTTGTAGGTTACACCTTCTGACACAGATGCAGGCAATTTTACACATACGTAACAATCGCTGGCCTCCATTGTCCTCACATATTCAAACAACAATTTTGAAAAAGTATTCCTAGAGAAGTCACTCACAGAATTATCTTGATGAATTTCAGGCCTATATACATGTAACCTCTCATCTTTCAATTCATTATTTTTATCTTTCAGACTTTCATTTGCTTTCATCTTTTCAATGTCAGGAGCAAAAGGAATAAAAATAGCAATAATTAACCATATCATCATTAATATTCCAGTAAAAATTAACCACATTTTACACCATTTTCTAAACATTTAACATTTTGATTTAGTTGTTTCATTAGTAGCCATTTTGTTTTTTACACAGCAAATAATACAATCTTTTTTCCTTCAATTGTCTCTTTAAAACCTTATTTCACTTACAATGTTTCTTCAAATTCACTTACAAGCTTCACTTGGGCATATATATATCCCCTTCTTTTCACTGTGAGATTTTGAAGAAATTCTCTTTATTTTCTTTATGTTACAGCCTACTCACTTTCTTTTTCAACACCTTGGTTATACAAGTTTTCTTGGCTGCTGTTTACTTCCCTTATTGGAGGTAATACCATGTAAGTCCAATCAGGTGATTTGTATTTTTGGTTTGGTCTTCTCACCCTTTTTGGCCTTTGCACAACTTCTATTTTCTTTCCCAACAATTCCTTTTGACTGGTTATTTCATTCACTTGATCCTCTTGACCTTTTTTCTGTTAACCAGCTTAATCTTTAGTCCATCAATTTCTTTAGGCCAATTATCTCCTTTTCTTACTCTCTTTATTTCAGGTTCAGTAGTATTTCGTTCTACTCTCAGAGTTCGTTTTCTTGAACTTCTCCTTAGTTCAGTGTCATCATCACTGTCATCAGTCTCTGTTTCAGACCTTTCTATAGTTTCATTTATGATGAATTTCACAGGATCTGATTCTTTTTCAGAGTTTGATTTGTCTTTAATCAGTTCCTTTACTCTGTTAGGAACTTCTCCATAGCTGGTACCTGGAAGCTCATCCTCATCGTGAGTTATTTCCTTTTCACCAGTTTCGCGATTTCTGTTCCTGCTTTCAGAGCTTTCAAACTGTCCTTCAGTATTTTCCAAACTACCAGCTTTCTTTTCACTTAGCTCCGTGTCCTTGCTGGCATTTGTTTCTACCAAATTTCGACTTACAGGACGATCTTCAATATTTGGCATTTCAACAATTTCATTTTCTCCTTCTGATGCAGAGCTAGTATCTGATATTTCCAGATGTCGACGAACAGGTTGAGCTTCAGTTTCTGGATCTTTTTCTGGTTCACCTTCAGTATCTGAATCAGTGGTGCTTTCACTCTCCTAGAGCAGATTTTATGGCTCTGGCACACGAATAGTGGGACTGGCATGCACCCATCTTTTGAGTCCAGCACACTTCACTGCAGTGGTACTAACAAGAATTACTTGTCGTGGCTTCTGCCGTCGCGGCACCAAACAATTTCCTCGCCTGTGCACTTTTATCCGTACCCAATCGCCAGGAATTAGATCATGAGCAGGATGTTTTTCTTTCGTTTGTGACTCAGTTCCCACCTGATGGAACACAGAAGTTACTACATCTGACAGATTTTTGCAGTAATCCAGTATGATATCATTTATGCTCAACAGTTTATCAACTGGTTCATATGTTTGTCTCATTACTCTTCCCAACAAAATCTCATGTGGACTTAATCCTGTTCTTTTGTCAGGGGTGCTTCTCAGGGTCATTAGAACAAGGGGCAAGGCATCGGGCCATTTCAGTCCTGTGGCCAGACAGATTTTGGCAATTCTGTTTTTTATTGTTCCATTTACTTGTTCAACCACCCCTGAAGCTTTTGGTCTGTAAGCAGAGTGCAATTTTTGATGAATGTCCAGTGCTTCACAAATCATTTGCATTAGTTCATTGTGGAAGTGACTTCCACGATCTGTTTCAATTGTTACTGGAAAACCGTAACGTGATATTATCTCTCGTAACAGGAGTTTGGCAACAGTTACTCCATCGTTTCTTCTAGTGGGGAAAGCTTCAACCCATCGTGAAAATAAACAAATAATTACGAGCACGTACTTAAGTATGTTACATGGTGGAAGCTCGATGAAATCCAATTGCATTCTAGTGAATGAACCTCCCTCCCGTCCTATGGTTCCCAGACTATCAACAGTTTTCCTTCTTGGGTTTAGTTGTTGGCAAACAAGGCACCTCTGACAAAGGCTCTCAGCAAACATCCTAAACCTTGGATTGTACCACGCCTGTCTAAACAGCCTGATCATTTAATCTCTTCCTATGTGGGCTTGACCATGATACATTCGGGCCATATTTGAAATCATGTTATCTGACATTACTGGTCTTTCATCTTTGTAAACCCAGATTTCATCCTCTTCTCTTTGTCTACATCCTGCCTTTAACAATTATCCGTTTCTTCTTCACTAGCTTCTTCCTGCATTTGTTTTACTTCCTGCCATGTCTCTACTACAGTTGTTAGCGTCAAAGGACTTGAAACATGTTCAGTTTGTCTATCTCGATTAATGGATGCTTGATTTTTAGCACAATATTTTGAAATTGAGTCAACATATTTGTTGCGTCTCGAGATATAATCATCTCCCCTCTTATGAGCAGCACATTTGACTACTGCTAATTTATCTGGTAAATGTATGGCATCAAATAACATTTTCACAAATTCAGCGTTTCTGATGAGGGATCCTGCCGAAGTCATATAGCCTCTTTGGGACCACAGTTGACCATAATCATGGACAACCCCAAATCCATACTGACTATCAGTCACTATGGTAATCCTGATTTCTTTTCCCAGTTCACATGATCGAATCAAAACAATCAATTCAGCAATTTGGGCTGAACTAATTCCTTTCAGGCAAGATGCTTCCAAAACATCTGCTACTGTGCAAACATCATATGCAGCACTCAATACACCCTCATCTGTTCTCAGACATGATCCATCCACGAACATCACATAGTCAGATTCAGGTAAAGGTACATCTTTGATATCAGACCTTGGTTTGGTGCAATAGTCTAGTACATCCAAACATTTATGATCCACTTCATCTCTTACTTCCACATTCATGGCATCAGGTAATAATGTAGATGGATTTACATTTACACATCTTGAAATTGTAACATTGTCTGTATCTAGAATTGTTTTCTCATATTTTATCCCCTAAGATACTGCGTCTTACTTCTAGTGAGGAGAATCTCCACCGAGTGAGGTACATATACTCTCAACGGAAATCCCTTCACTATACCTTCACTTTGTTTGATACTCATGCTTGAGGAATTCGACACCATGCTAAAATACGATTTTTGAATTGGAATGCAAATATTGGCCGGCTTTCAGGGTGTAATGGAACAGTGAAGAACGCATTACATAGATCAATGACTTTGTACCATTCTGCATCATGTGGAATTTGGTATACAATTACTGCTGGATTTGGCACAATCAGACAACATGGAACGACTATTTTGTTTAACTTTCTCAGGTCCTGTACTATTCTGAACGTTCCATTTGGCTTTTTCAGTATCATTATCGGTGAATTACAAGGACTGCTTTCTAATTCTCTCAAAATTCCTTGCTCAATCATTTTCTCTATCAATGGTGTTATTCCCTCAATTATCTCAGCTGTCATTTTATATTGAGGAATATTCGGGTAACTTACTCCTTCTTTTACAGAAACTTTTACAGGATCTACATTTTTCATCAACCCAATATCTTCTCCTGTAAAATTCCACACATGATCTTTAACGACCTCCTTCAGTTTCACTGGTATTCTTTCTCGTTCAAACACAAGAAACATTTTATTATTTTCTGCCTCAATTAGTGTCATTGTCATTTTATACAGACTATCCTCATCCAGAGTCTGGAGCTCTATGCCATCTAGTGAACAATACATGGCACAGTTCCTTTTACACAGTATGTCCCTTCCAAGGGGATTTACAGGACTACTGTCACACACAACAAATCGATGCATGACTTTGAAATTTCCAATTTCAATCTCAATCGGTTTTGTTAAAGACGTTTTAATCTGCTGATTTGCTACACCTACCACTTGTATATGTTCACCCGAGAGAGGAAGATTTTGAATTTCCACTGATCTAACAGTAGAACAGGTAGCACCTGTGTCCACTTGGAAAGTTATATCTACAACATTCACTTTTACATTCACATATGGACCAGACTGATCTACCTCCAGAGTAGCGCCAAGCATGCACTCCTCTTCCTCTCTCAGGCACCGTCAGAAACTATCATCCGACTCGCTTCCGTCCTCTTTCAGCCAATACTGTGGACTCACAAGCACTCTAATATTTCCTGTTACCTGGTCTCCTGTGCACAATCCTGTCTCTGTACTGTATCTCTGTAGGTTTACATTGTGAGGAAGTGGAGGTTGTGGCACCTGACACTGTGGATTAACTACCTGCTGCTCTGGCAATGGTTGCTGAATTATCTCACTCTGCACCTGTGGATTCAATGATGTATTATCCTGATTAACGTTTGGTGGATACTTACACTCTTTCTTCCAATGCCCCAACCTGCTGCAATTATGACATGGATATTTATTTTTCAATTCTTCTATATTTCCTGTTAACTTTGGTTTGCTAGGATTCCCTTTCACTCTATTTTGATGACCTTCTGCATTTTTGTTTTCTAGCTGAGTTGCTTGATGTTCGGCAACCTTTACCTGTGCCCACATTGCTTTCTCTTTGAGTTTCCTCTGTTTAACTTCAATTTCATCACTACAATATTTTGCATGTCTCAGGACCTCGTACACTGAACACGACTGCCATCCCATTAAATTATGCTTAATCATGTCCCCTATTTCTGGTAGCAATCCAAACACTAAACGATACACAAAATGACTCATATCCTTTTCATTTGTTTCTTCATAACCACTGTACTGTTTAACCCCTTCCATGCTCATGACGAGCTCAGCTCGTCATGCAGCACAGTGCTCCTGTGCTCATGACGAGCTGAGCTCGTCATGACCACACCCGTTTTCATTGCTGTCCAGCACAGCAAGGGAAACTCTCAAGCAGCGATGTGGTTAAATACCAATAGCAGTCTTTCATAGAATGCATCAACTGACTCTTCAGCCTCTTGTATTGTCCTGTCTATTTTTACCCAATCTGTCTCTTTTGGTGGAATTTTATTTTTCAAAAACACGATTACTTGATCGTATTTTCGCATCACTTCAGGTCCAGGAGCACCTGTCACTTTATCTCGTGGATATTCTTCTTTTGGCCAATCCACTGTAATCTTACATTCTGACCAAAAATCTGTTAGTACTACTATGTCAAAATACCCATCTAAATCTTCCCATAGGACTTTTGAAACTTTCACAAATCGATCTACTTGTCTACACCACTCCACTGGTTTCTCTCTCAATCAGGGAAAATCATTTGCAAACGATAAAATATCTTGTCTTCTCCAAGGTACATGTACATATCCTCCTCCAGGTATTTCTCTCATAGGAAATTCTTTTACCACTTCTCTCCCTTCAATTACTGGAAATGCTAATGTAGATTTATCACTGCTTTCCTCTCTTATCTTTGCCCAAATCATTTTCCATTTATCCATGTCTCCCCATTTTCTCAGTATCACCATTAACTCCTTTATTTGAGTAATTCTTCCTGCTGTATTCATACTGCTGTATTCATATTTTCTATATCTCTGTCAGTAAAATCCACTCTATACGGTTTCTGCAAATTTTGTATTTTGTGAAATCCACATCCATTTCATTTGCTAAACTTTCGAACCTTTCATGCATGATTTTTGTTTTCCATGTACTACTTTTACACATAAATGTAATCTCATCATCTTGGTAATTTTTCAATCTATCTGTTCCAATTGTTCCAATTGTTAATTCTTCCATATCAACCTTTAGTCTGACAATTTTTACATCTGTCAATTTTGACTCAGTCTCTTTTAATTTTAAGGTCTTTATCCAGTCACTTAATTCTTTTTTTTGTTATTTTTTGTTTTAGTCACTTAATTCTTGCTCAGTTGGTCCTACTGGAGTTTGTGTTAAATCGATCTTCTCCACACTTTTCCCGGGAGTTACAGAATCTGATTCTGCTCCTGATGGGAATTTATACGGAAGACTCTGATTAAAAGTTAAATTCGGCGGTGTGATTTGGTTCCAGGGTGACAGACACTGTTCCAGTCTCTCCACCTACACTTGACAATTTTCCCTGCATGGATCTCGAAGTTTTAGAGTCCATGGCTCGAAAAGTAAAATCTGGGCCCTCAACTGACCCGGCACCCCCAGACGTCATGTTGCTAGCATCTCAGGCTGTCTTACCAATCATCAAGAACCTCCTGAACGCTTCCATCACTTCTGGCATTGTCCCTCCTGCCTGGAAACGGGCTATAGTCCGAGCGTTGATAAAGAAGCCAAACTTGGATCCATTGGACTTTGGCAACTATCGACCTATTTCCCTGCTCCCCTGGGTGAGTAAAATCGTGGAGAGGTACGTCAATCTCCAGCTGGTTAGCTTTCTTGAAGATAACCAGCTGTTAGACGCCATCCAGACAGGGTTTAGACCTAGGCACGGAACAGAGTCCGCCCTCCTAATGGTCATCGAGGAGTCCAGGAAAATTCTTGATCAGGGAGGATCAGTGGCAGTGATCCTCCTTGAGCGCGGCGTTCGGCACGGTCAGTCACAACACCCTACTGAACCGTCTTTCGAATGTCGGCATAGTGGACAAGGCTTGGCTCTGGTTAAAATCTTTTCTGAGCAACAGGTCGTTCCAAGTGTTTGATGGACAGACAGTGTCTTCCAGCATGCCCCTGAAGTGCGGAGTCCCCCAGGGCTCCTCTTTAAGCCCCGCCCTTTTTAATATCTACATGAGGCCACTGGCTGAGGTAGTTCGTCCGTATGGAGTTAAGATCATATCCTATGCGGACGACACCCAGTTGGTGGTTTCATTAGCGCAGGAGGCTAACCAGCCACTTTCAGGTGGACTAACAAAATGCTTGGAGAAGGTGAAGGCCTGGATGACCCTGTCATCATTAAAACTCAATGGTGACAAAACGGAGCTTATGCTCCTGGGCCCTGCTGATCCCACTTTCTTCAACTCACTGTGGCCCACCTGTCTAGGCCCCCCCCCCCTGCTCCGAATAATAACATCAAAAGCCTTGGGGTATGGCTGGACAGGAGTCTTTCACTCAACACCCAGGTCACAAAGCTCTCAGCTACCTGCTTTGGACTGCGCAGGATACTGAAGAAAGTTCTTCCTTTGCTCCCCATAGAGGCAAAGCAGGTAGCCATACAGGGTCTGATACAGTCACGTTTAGACTCCAATAACGCCCTCTATTTGGGTGCACCAGAGTACACCCTAAAGCATAGCTTTCCAAACTTTTCATGTTGGTGACACACCTTTTTGTGAAAAAAAATTCAGGGACACGGTAACGTGAGGAAGCACAGAGAGCGAGCCCGAACAACCTATGGTGTGTTCGGGCCCCACACCCCACACACACAACCCCACACACAACCCCCAAAGACACACCACCCCTCACACACACCCCACACAACCACCCCCACACACACAACCCCACACACACAACCCCACACACAACCCAACACACACCACCCCACAGACACACCACCCCACAGACACCCCCCCACAGACACCCACACACACCCACAGACACACACCCCCACACACACACCCCACACACACACAACCCCCCCACACACCCCCACACACACACACACCCCACCCACACCCCACCCCACACAACCCCCCTCCACACACAACCCCACAACCCAACACACACAACATCACACACACCCCACACCCCACCCACATATCCCCCCACACACAACCCAACACACACCACCCCACAGACACACCAGCCCACTGACGTACCACCCCACACACACACACCCCACGCACCCCCCCCACACACACACACACACCCCACACAACCTCCCACACCCCCCACACACACCCACCCACACAACCCCACACATCCACCCACACAACCCCACACATCCACCCACACACACACCCCACACACCCCCACACCCACCCCACACAACTGCCCCACACACACCCCACCCACAACCCAACACACAACCCCCCCCACACACACCCCACCCCACCCCAAAACACACCCCCCACACACACACACCCCACACACCCACACCTATTGCCCAGGTTGTGGCAGTTTGGTTGTTGCAAAAGCTGATTAGTGCTGTGCCAATGATGTTGATTGCCGGGTTAGCTTCTCACGGTTACCTGTGACAATACCCCTGGCTCACAAAGAACATTGTGCATTTCTAGATTCCTCTGGTGCAAGTTACACATGTATTCGCCATATTTCTGGTACCCACCTGATTTCTTTAAATTGGACCTATTTGCGAAGGTGTCCTGGGTACCTACGTTAAGATGTCTGAAGGCACGGAAGGTGTTTATTGACTGTGTGGAATGTGCCAGTGTCTAGCCGACCTGAAGAATGGGAATGGGCACACACAAACAGCACGTTTTCATAAGTAGTTGAGAATTAAAAGCAGCCTCGCAGGCATGCTACCCAGGGGCCTACTGCCATGGCAGGGGTCAGACCCCAGAAGCACTGGCACCCCTTGTGCAAGAGCCCCGACATGCCACCCTGAGAAGAAACAGAACTGCCCAATACGTTTTGGAGTATGCGTTCCCGTGTGTATAAAGAAATTACAGACAAGTTTCCTTTAGTGTGTGATTTATGCATTGTGTTGGCTTCCTTGTGCTGTTTTCTAGTTTAGAAGCATATGTCCTGCTTAAAAGCCACAACTGTCACGACGAGGGCATGACAATGACTGCATGTGCCTTCCAAGTATTTTGTTGTCTGTTATTTCGAAAAAGACATTTTTTGGCCATTTGTCCAAGTTTGGTGGCGAGGCAATGTGCACTTTTGCTACTAGGAGTGTCTAAATATCCTTCAAAACACATGTGAATGTTTGTTTAACGAAGTAAAGAGCGCGCTTTATTTTGGACAGATACCAGTTCCATTCAATGACTGTAAAAACACACATTACCTCGTTTTTTAGGTTAGGCAATAACAGTTGAGTACTATGACTCCACTGACACCAACATTTGAGAACAAGCATTTACAATGCAACGGTTTCGCCTTGCATTGTAAATGCTTGTTATACGAAGATATGCAGGATCGACAAATAATGCAGATGATGCAATCCCCTCCCCCCCCCCATTGGCATCACAGGGCTTCAGCCCCCACTCAATCCCCTCCCTCCCCCCTCGTGTGTGGCATCCCGGGCCCGCTCATAGCCGCACCCGAGCACTTCACAGGTCGTTAAAGACCTTGTGCATGTTAAAGGGGCTTTGTTGTTGTTTCGCCCCTTCTAAGAGCCCCTGCAGCTCAACTCTGCCGATTGCCGGCAGAAGGCATCTCTTCCCGCGACACACCTACGGCTGGGGCGCGACACAGTAATGTGTCGCGCCACACAGTTTGGAAAGCTGTGCCCTAAAGAGACTGCAGCCGGTACAAAACTGCGCTGCCCGCACTCTGCTGCAGATCCCACGCAGACTGTCAGTCAAAGCGGGACTGACCAGCCTGCATTGGCTTCCAGTGCGTAAGAGAGTCACTTTTAAGGCAATGTGTATTGCTCACCAGGCCTTCTGGGACTCTGGACCCCTAATTACTCGTAGCCTAGTAAGTCAGTATCGTCCAGGTAGAGATCTGCGATCTAGCCAGGCTTTTATGGCAACAGTCCCAAGAATCAAAAGGACAAGGTCGGGTGGAAGGATGTTTGCCTACAATGCCGCCAAGATCTGGAACTCCCTCCCTCCCCACCTGAGATCCAACCCTAACCTTTCCTCCTTTCGCAAACAACTAAAAACACACCTGTTCAATTCTTTTTAATAAACTCAGTTCTCCTTCCTTTTTTCTTGGTCTGCAACCTCACTCACCCAAACCAACTGGTTCCTCTAGCGCTTGGACGCCTCAGGGCAGCAATTTGCGCTGTTATAAATCTACTTTCATTCATTCATTCATTCATTGGTTAGTACATTTAATTCCTGACAAATCTGGATAAACCTTTTCTTTTACTTTTTGCAAACTCTGATTTAAAGGAATAGTTAAAGATGGCTCTTTTATTTTCTGGTTTTCAAACACTGGAATTACTGGACCTATTGTTACTGGGACAGTTACAGCTTCCATATTTTTAGTAAGCTCCTGTATCTTTTCAGCTAATTCATTTGTTGAACGTATATATTCAGCAGTACTCTGTTGTGCTACAACTTGTTGCTCTACTCTATTTCCCATACTCTCCATTTCACTTCCCTGTTTAGGTGTTCCCGTATATCTTGTTCCAGTTGATGGAACATTCGGTTCATATCTCATTTCTACTCTCTCTGGGAGATCTCTAAAATTTGAGAATCGTTTTGGAGTTTCTAATAATCTATCCTCTAACTGTGGTGCACTTGGAGTTGTACCCATAGAGTTTTCTTGGTAGGGCGGTGGTCTCCTATTTAGGATTTCTTCCAATACTGCATCCTCAGATCCACAATCCTCATAACTCCTTTTTCCCGTTTCTATATTATTTCTCTTTTCTGTACATTTTCGCCCTCTCTCTTCATCTACCAACCTAACCGGATACATTCCATCACACATATTTGCATCTCTCTATCTTCGCATTCTTGTCTCATGTGTTTCTCTCCAAAATCTACGACCTCCATTCTTTGGTCCTAAATAATCTCCAAACCTTTCTTGCTCTAGATTATGCATTTTATCTTCCCACTCAGCCAAGGCTTCAAACTGTGTTGGTCTAGGTCTCGGTTCAAGCTTCATCATTTTGTCTCTCAGATTTCTAAATATCGTTAGACTAAAAGAACCTTCTTCAGGAAAAGCGAATGCACCATAATTTTTGGTGTATCTCGCCCTATTCTCTAACCATATAAATGTGTGGTAACCATATGATGCTGGCGTTCTCGGCGGAGGAATTACTTTTCCCTCTCTAGTTTTAATTGTTTTGTCCTTTTTGAATTTTTTTTTCTATTTTTGGAACCATGAAGGTTTCTCTTTCTCCATTCCATAATAGAATTCCATTTTTGTTATTTTTCTCCTGGTTTTCAAAAGTCTGCGTACTCTTCCGTAAACTGCTTCGTAACACCAGCCTATCGCAGTGCGGTTCACACTAACGCACCAACTAGAACAAGATACGTTTCATTAGTGCTTAACCAATTATATTGCTGCTCTCGCTGATGCACCAATCAGCCCTTACTCTGTGTTGGTCACACGGACCAATCCCAGCGCAACACTTTTGACGTCAGCCCTGCTCCGGCTTCTGCAGCCTCAACTGACCCCTTCTTTACAAAGTGTATCTGCAAACTGTATTTACACTTCTATACAATAAAAACAGTTAGTAACTACAAAAAACAACTCCATTGGTCTGTTTCGCTAAAACCAAAAGGATAGTTCTTCAATCATACAAGAATTCTGTCTTTCCAGTAGACAGCGCTTATCTCTTCTCTACCACAGAATTTTTACTTTTGTTGATAAAGTAGCACTTCCCCCTACCTTACCCTTCTCTTAAGCTTAGGTTAAACTTTATTACTCTCTCCGGGTAGAGTTTTATGCAGGATTCTTAATAATCCCTGTGCTCAGACCAAAGATTTCACAGGTTGCCCTCGCTATACATTCACCAATTTTCACACATAAAAGTCCCTAAACTTGTAACATACGACAATGTCACCACTTTGAAACAGACTATGCGATGTGCGACTTCACTTGCCACACTTACTCTGCCAACAGCTGGAGGAGTACCACCCGATGAGAGAAGAGAAGGCTCTTTTCCTGACAAGGAAACACTGTTCCTTTGTTAGTAAACCCCTCACTCACCACCTAGTGGTGACTTGCTTCATCATCGGGGCCCACCCAAGTGGCCTAGCGTCACTTGGGTGTGCTTCAACACCTGGTTTACAGTGGAGCAGGTAGTGAAGTGTGGGGTGCAAAAAAACAGTGTGAATGTTAAAATTGTCCTGGTTATCACTTCAATATTAGCTTTAATAAAAAGGTAACTGGACAAGGTTTAAAACGTATGGTGAGATACTGGCAGGGGAGTTACGGCCTGTGTATCTCTACTATGTGTTGGTCGACATGTTTCTACCTTATGGGGTAATCCCCGGTATTCCTCAGGACCAAAAACAAGGAAGTGGGAGGTGTGGGTCCCCTAAAAGACGCACCCTGTCCTAATTCCTTGGTCTTCCAGAAGATAAAACTGTATCTCTGGGAATTCACTCCTAGGGTTTAGGAGATGAACAAAAAACCTAGGGAAGGAAAAAGAGAAGTAAAGGAAGTGATTACTATCCTGTTACGAGGTGCAGTGTTTTTGGTGAAAAACGTCGTGCAGGTCGTCCTTTCGTTCCACAGTGGTGATTGGAAAAGGTGCCTTCTCAAGTAGAGGGCGTGTCTACTTATGGGGTGGGAGCGTGCTCATATTTGTGAGAGTGCGCTGTGGTATTTGTATACCTATGGACGAGTCTATAGTTGAGGCATGCGTGTCCTTAGTGCGTGCCTAGGTCTGCATGCTTTAATGATGAAAGAAAAATAGCGCGATGCTTGTAACGTTTAACAGCGTGAATTATACTGCGCTTTAAAACAATGCCATACATTAGGTAAGAAGATTGCCAATTTATCCTACTGTGGATGTTTAGTGAACAAAAGACATACAAGACTCTTACAAACATAAAACACACAGAGAGGCACGGAGCTGGACTCGACAGGGTCAGGGCTTACTTCAATAATGCTCGTGATGGGCTTCATCGAGCTGGGGGTAGGCACTTCACGTTTGCCAACGTATTCTATGTGGAGAAGGATGGATATGATCAATCACAACGTGGGTAGATCTAATGGGCGTGAGCTCAAGAAATTTGGTCGGCCCCAGGGGAGGGAAAATCTACTTACAGTTCGTCGTGAAGAGCAAAGGCAAGTAGCCTACGTCTACCGTCCGCTGCTCGGTTAGGAATGAGTGAGCGAGCGCGGAGTAGATATCAATGGGAAACCCGCTTCCGGGGTAGGTCTCGTGACGCTACGGGAGCCGGTGGGCGGGAGGTTGTCAAGGTGATCGTAGGACGCTGCGCATGCGTGTTGGCTAAAGGTCTGCGCGTGCGTCAGGTTGTCATGGTGATCTACCGACGCTGCGCATGCGTGTTGGCTTAATGCCTGTGCAAGCGTCGGGTGGTCGGAAAACAGATGCGCTTGGGCACTTAAGGGGTAAAGGGTGTTAGTCTTGGCTTGCGGAGGGGAAGTGCCCTTAGCTCTAGAGGTATGTGAATATTAACGGGAGACTGGGGGCAGGTACATGTTTTAAAACACAGCGGTGCTGGTGATGGAAAGGAAAAGAAGCTCTTAGCTCCAAAGGTGTGTAAGGAATGACGGGAGGCTGGGGGGCCGGTGCAGGTATTGGACGCAGTGGTACTAGACCGAGCGGTACCCCGGGCTGGTGTAGTTCTCAGTGCCCCACGAACACACAGAGTGTCACACTTGAAGCTGTGGTTGTCAGAGCAGATTTGAACTTCCTCAGAGTGGATCAATTTTGACATATGTCAAACGGTGTGAAGCCATCATCTGATTACAGAATTCCACGGTATGTTATCGTTGAGACCCCGTTGGTGGGTGGAAAGTCTATATATCCACCTTTGTTCCTTCTCGAACAGACGGGCTTGGATGTTAGGTCCTGGTGTCAACTGTTCTATTATCGTCCACCTCATGTCGTTTGTGGTGTGATGGGCCGTCAGGAAATGGTCCGTTAGTTTGGTTATGTTCTTTTTGCATCTGATTGTGCTTCTGTGTTCACAGATGCGTTGTTTAATTTTTCGTGTCGTCATGCCCACGTAAGGTTTTCCGCAGGTGCAGGTGATAAGATAAATAACATTGCTGCTATTGCAATTAGTTTGTGCCCTTTGCTCCCAAACCTTTCCTGGTTCCAAAACTATGGTCTTTGTGTTTTCTGTCAAGTGACAGACACTACAGTTTCCGCATCGTGAATGGCCCGTGACCGGTGGAAGACCCCATATCTGTGGCAAGGTTGGGTCACTGTTGCTTTTGTTTTGTCTTGGTCTTGTGTTAACCAGAGTGTTTTTCAGGCTCTGTGCTTTTTTGTATGAGAAGAGAGGTTTCTCCCACTTGAAGGATCCAGAGTTGACTATTGGCCAATGTTTCTTAATGCTTTTGCTGACCATGTTGGAGATAGCATTGTATGTGGTAACACATGTGAGAGGTGTGTTGTCATTTTCTTTTGTGATTTCTTCCAACAGAGCTTGGCGAGGTTGATTTCTAGCTCGTTTTTGGCATTTCGTAGTGATCTTTCTGGGGTATCCGCGTTGTGTGAGTTTGGCCGTTAGGTCTTTTGCCTGGTCTTTGTAGTCATTAAGCTTACTACAGTTCCTGCGTAGTCTTAGATACTGTCCATAAGGGAGGTTTTCCCTTAATGGACGGGGGTGAAAACTTTCAAATCTCAGCAGGTTATTTTTTGCGGTTGGTTTGAAATGAGTTTTGGTAGTCAGACCTTCTTCTTCTCTTTTGATCTCAATGTCAAGGAAAATCATTTCATTATTACTCACATTGTGGGTAAAGTGAAGGTGTTGGTCGCAAGTGTTGAGCCAAGTGATGAATTGTGTTAGAATTTCTGCTGGGCCCTTCCAAATCGTAAGCACATCATCTATATATCTGCGCCAGAACTTGATGTTTTCCAGATATGGGTTGGCGGGTGAGAGGATGTATTTTTGTTCGAAATCGTATACATACAATCCCGCTATGCTGGGCGCAAAAACACTGCCCATAGACGTGCCGCCTATCTGCAGGTACAGGGACCCTTCGAACTCAAAGAAGTTTCTTTTGAGTGCCAAGGTAGCACATTTGACTATGAATTCCCTTGGTGTTCTATGTTCCCAATTGGTTTGATCTAATGTTCCCTTGAGAACATTGATGGTGGCATCCTGGGGAATATTGGTGTAAAGGCTTTCAATATCGAAGCTGACCAGGATCATATCCTCTTCCATTTTGATTGTTTCCAGGAGTGTTAGGAGACTTTTGGTGTCTTTAAGGTAAGTGCTGGTTCCTTGGACTATCGGTTTCAAGAAGTAGTCACAGAACCTGGAAAGAGGTTCTAGTAGTGAGCCTATACCAGAGACTATGGGTCTGCCAGGGGGTGGTGTCTTGTTCTTGTGCATCTTAGGGACTACATAGAAGTACGGTATTTTGGCTTCCGTCTTGGTGAGGTAATCTGCTTCTTGTTTAGAAATGTCTCCTAAGTGTTCAGCTTCCTCCACTAGTTCCACTATTTCCCTTCTTAGATCATCTGTAGGGTCGTCGGTTAGAGGCAGGTAGTTATTACGGTCCTCCAGTAGTCGTTTGCATTCCTGTTGGTAATCTGTCTGGTCCATGACTACTAGGCCACCACCTTTGTCCGCTGGTTTTATGATGATGGTCTCATCTCCCTTCAGATCTGTTAGGGCCTTTCTCTCTGCCCTGCTGATGTTTTGGAATTGGGTTGGGGCAACCGTAGATTCTATGTCGTTAAATACTGCCTGTTCGAATGCATTTATTTCCACAGGAATGGTGTGGGGTGGAGGGACGAAGGTAGATTTTGTTCTTAACCCAGTTTCATTGGGTACTTCCTCATTGTTATCCAAGTTGTTCCTTTCAAAGAAAGCTTTTAGTTTCAGTTTTCTGAAGAAGGCTGCTAGTTCGCAATGTAATTTGAATTTATCCAAATTGGCTGTAGGGACAAACCCCAGTCCTTTATTGAGGATTTTCTTTTCCACGTCTGTTAGAGCTCGTGACGAGAGGTTTGTCACTAGGTCCTCATGTTGCTGGGGCCTGCTTTGTTGGATGCAGTTTTGTTCCTGGTGTTGTTGCTCACCATCTCTTCCTCTTCTCAATGGACGGTGTTCCCCCGTTTGTTGCGGCCTCTCCCGCGCCTGCCTCTGCTCTGAAAAGGAGGACCGAATTGATTTTGTTGGAAGGGATATTGTTGGAATGGTGGTTGCCAGCCATACATCGGAAATTGTTGGGGTTGTTGGTATGGGTTATGAAAAGGTGGGTGCGGGTATTGTGGCCACTGGTAGTTCCCTTGATATCCACCTGTCTTTTTCTGTCGTGGTGTGCTTGAGTTGGACCCTCCACTGCCATTCGAGCTGTGGGAAGTATTGCTTGAGACATCGGAGTCTGGTTCTTGTGCTGTAGTTGCTTTATAGTCTGAGTCTGAATATGGATAGGCCTTTACAAAGGAGAATTTTTTCAGATCTTTTTGGAACTTGGATACTTTTTGCTGTGTGAGATTCTCTCTATATTCGTTAATCTCCTTGTTTATTTCATCCAATCTTTTTTTGTATCCAGTGATCGTTGTTTTTATGTGGCCTTCCATGTTTTGAATTTCGATCTGAATTTTCTCAGATAGTCGTACGGCTGTCTTCAGGATAAGCATGATCCAGTCATGCGTGCAATGCCATGCTATTTGTGCCCAGTCTCTCCTGAACTCTTCATCTTCCAAGAAGATTCTTGGGGCATTTGTCACTAGTAACCCCTTGGGGGCCATGGCGTTGGTAACATATTCTTTTAATATGGTTCCATGTAGTATAGTTCTGATGCGGTTTCTTTTCAGTTCTGTGAGTTTGTCCCATTCCGATGTCTGTGAGATGGTATTGCTAATGCTGGGATCTGCTAAAGCATTGAGGTCACTCATGATGGAATCTATTTCCTCGGTTGAGAATGATAAGCCCTGGTTTTCTGCCATGTCTGCTCCGTGACAGGATCTCCGTGTCTATGTTGCGAGAGATGAGGTCTTATACTCTCACAGCTGTGCGCTGCTAATCTATCTATAATAATTATTGAGGATTTTCTTTTCCACGTCTGTTAGAGCTCGTGACGAGAGGTTTGTCACTAGGTCCTCATGTTGCTGGGGCCTGCTTTGTTGGATGCAGTTTTGTTCCTGGTGTTGTTGCTCACCATCTCTTCCTCTTCCCAATGGACGGTGTTCCCCCGTTTGTTGCGGCCTCTCCAAGTCACCACTAGGTGGTGAGTGAGGGGTTTACTAACAAAGGAACAGTGTTTCCTTGTCAGGAAAAGAGCCTTCTCTTCTTTCATCGGGTGGTACTCCTCCAGCTGTTTGTAAAAATTCCTTGACCAGGGGATCAGGAGTATTCCCCGTCCAGCCCCTTTGGACGAAATTCCTTACTCTCTACTTTTGTTATAGACACTTACTCTGCCTGCAGATAGAGTGACCAGCTTCCCACACTATCCGGAAGCCTCTTTTAGACTACATATAACGGAATACGAACTCAACAAATGTTAGTCCTACATTTTTGTACATCACGATTCTATATATTCTACTCTACACATCATATATCCTAGTCAACCTATAGCAACCAATGCTCTACTACCAAGTATTACTGGCGCAGCGCGGCTCCAGAAATTCTTCATAAACCACCACCTATAAACCCATGGAACTACTTACAAATCCTTACTAATGGGCCCATCCTTTCTACCTCACATTAATTCACACATTTATTCTGTTCCAAGGATTCAGTATCGGTTCAAAAGGGAGTTGCGGTGCCATAGCGGAGTGCCTGAATTAAACTTTATACATTATTTACAACTGCAGTTTTATTTCTAAATACCATGGTCTTCATTAAAGCAACGGAAATAATATCACCCCACTATTCATAATTAATTTGAATCTGCTAGTAAAAGTTGACTAAAGGAAGTATCAAGTCCAGCTTATTTCTTCATTTATTTAATTTTTATTTTTGAAATTTCAATAGCCTAGCATGAGTTCTACGTTTAGTAAAGTTAGAGAATAATTCAGTTTGCAATTAAATCCTTAAAGAAAAGGTTAAAATTCTTTAAGATTCATTTATTAGCCATGACAGCAAAATGAAATATTACCCAAATGAAGAAACAAAGACATCAGTACAGAATGTAACAGTATCAAACGGAAACCTCTCTGTCTCTCTGGACTTCGCACCCATTCAAAAGTTATAGTCAAGAAAATGTCAAAGTCCCTCCGCCTCAAGAAAAAAATGCGCAGAACGACAGCATCTCGGGGTGAAAAGATCAAATCGAAAAGCGAGCTTATTTCAATGTCCAAAACGTCCTTTTTTATACCTTTTTTCACTAACTTATCTATCTAAATTCGTAACTCTTAAGTTCTGAAATGTCTGTGATTGGTCAATTTGGAGTCGGAGTGGCATCATGTCATCATTCTTCATTCTAATTTTTGCACAGTCATCATCACGTTGCTATAACTGGGGTGTCATTGTCTAAAAGTTCGACTTCCTTCGAAGTGTCCTTTAAATTGTTATTTGTCACTCCTTTCCCACGACAAAATATCGGCTTCGCTGTCATCTTGGCTTAGGCCCCACAAAATGGCCACGCTGCCCTTGACCCACACTGTTCAGTCACAGGCAGCTTGCATCTCCGATTCTGGCGCCTGCGCACTTCTGTCGCCATCTCGGAATTTTCAATCAGACTCCATTTTTTCTTTCATATGTTCACTCAGGCCTCAATTTACTAACTATCATGGAAACAAACACAAATAGATATAAGTTTATGAAATGAAGCCCTTTCTGCTTACCTCCCCCTTCTAATGATAAACCAGTTAGTATTTACCTAGCTTTAAGCGATATTTATGCGTATTTTGACTTACCGGTCTTCATGATTTATGCCACAAGTAAAAAGACAGAAGCACATTCATGCATTTTCTTTTTAGAATATAACATATGCGTACATTTTATGACACAATATTCAACAAATTAGTCAATTATGGCTTCTGCAAAAACATACAAATTAGTATCCCACGTGTATTTGTGTATGCATTTTGCTTTAGATTGGTTAATTTCAAAATCCACACATTTAGTACTTGTTACTGTTATGGAGAGTTAACTTTACAAGGGGTATACAACATTTTGTTTTCCACCTTGCTCCATCACCCACCTAACCCCACCCACCACCTCCCAGAGCCCATCTGCCTCCCAGAACCTACTTATTGGGGGCCAGGTTCAGCTCTCCGGTGCTGCTGCACTGCTCTGCTTACTCTCTGTTTTTATTAGTGCTTTCTCCTTCTTTGCCCTCACTTTTTTTTACTGCGTTCTCTTTTTTCTCATCTGTTTTCATGAGTGCTTTCTCCTGCTTTTGCCTAATTTTTTACTGCTTTCTTCTTCCTCTCCCCCGATTTTCTTAATGCATTCACCTGCTTTTCCCTTGTTTGTTTTTCACTGCTTCTTGTTTTTTCCTCAGTATCCGCTCCCGACTTCCACCCGTTTTCCCACCTCCTACCTAGCCCCGCCTAGGGCCTCTCAGGCCACTCCTGCCTGCCAGCGTGACCTCATTGAGCAGGCCCCAGGCCCAGATCTCCTGTGCTGTTGCGCCGCTCTTCTTCCTCCCCATTTTTCTGAGTGCTTTCTCCTGCTTTTCCCTTATTTTACTGATCTCCTACCTCTCCCACGTTTTTCTGTGATCTTTCTCCTGCATTTGCCTCGTTTTTCACTGCTTGTCCTTCTTTCCCCTTTCTCTTAGTGCTTTATACTGCTTCTATCTCGTTTTTCACTGCTTTCTCCTTCTTCTCCCCTATATTTCTGAGTGCTTTCTCCGCTTTTGCCTCGTTTTTCACAGGTTTTTTCTTCTTTCCTCCCTGCTTTTCTGAGTGCTTTCTCCTGCTCTTGTCTCATTGTTTACTGTCTTCTCCTTCCTCTTGCCCATTTTTAGGTCTTCCCTACGCAGCGTATATGCGCTGCATAGGCAAAAATACCTTTTCCGATCACTTTGGTTTATCAGCCAAAAACGTGCACGCGTTCCATTGTCATCAATGGCAACGAGCGCACGTGAGGCGATCTACTTGTGGGAGTGCGCGCCGCCATATGGCAGCAATTATCGCTCCCGCAAGTCAGGCCCCCCTCCTCCCCCTCTGCTACCACGCCTCCTCCTGCTGCCGTGCAACCTTGTTCTCTGTTTTCCCATGAAGTCCCAAAAATTGTAGTCACTTCAGGAGAAACTCGGTTGATAAGAGGGCCTGCCGTGACAACCCCTTGGTTTAAAATACTTCCCTTGGAAACATGTCCCCTGACTCGAGCAAAGCAGCCTTGCTGCCTTCAAGCTTTGTGCGACATAAAGAGAAAATGTCTGCAGGCTCTTAATTTCCAAACACTGCTGCGATTATTGCTATAACCATCTCTATTGTCAGCCCACGGTGAGCCTATTTCTATTTCTAAGAATCGCTTGTTATGCCTCTTTTCTGTTCTCCACTCCCGGGCGCTCGTCCTTAGCACTATTCTTTTTCTTTTTTTTAAACGGGGGTCGGGTGGCGGGTGAGGTGCTGTGCCATTGAACAGTGGAATGAGTGGTTGGTGATCAGTCACCATTCTGAATGGGTGTCCGGTTATATAGAGGTGGAAATGGTTACATGCCCACTTTACAGCTAACGTATTTCAAAAGACAGTGGTCCCTAGCAGTTCAGGGATTTTAACAAAGTAATAGACATACGCTCAATGGTGAGTGTGACCTTTGTCCAGCCGGACAGGATTTTTAATTAAAGAGAATTGAAAACATAAAAAGGAATTTTTTACAGAGTGGGTACATCCAGTAACCCACAGGGGACAAGAGAAAACAGGGGGGTAAAGTTAACGCGAACAAGGGCAGTCTGTACTAGTAGTTCGGTGGACAGACAAAAATACATATCAAAGCATCATTGTATACAATTTCTATTTCCATTATACATATGACGCTATTATGTCGACGACGTTTCGATGCCTATTCAGAGATAAATGGCATCATCTTCAGGACAGAGAGTTAATATGCTTGTCTTGAAATTTTTTTTAACAGTTTGTGTGGCCAATATTATGGTCCAGACATAGTCTGTTTCCAGGGGCCGGTGCTCAGTATCAAAGCACGCAGAGCGAAGTATTCAGTTGTCCAGGCATATTACTCGATTATTTTCCAAACCAGGGCAAGAAAGCCTCTTCATAGGAGACAGGACCGGACGTGTCTCATTCCTGGATGGGTTGCTCGATGGCAGTTCAGGATTCAGATGGGCGGGGATCGCACTTTACAGCTAAAGCTTCTCTTTCGATCTGAGAGTATCTCGCTTCAGTGGCGGTGAGGGCTTTGCTCGCAAACGCTAGTGGCGCCCATACCCCTGGTTCTGTTTCCCGCGTGAGGAGGGCTCCTAGTCCGACCGGGCTGGCATCTACCAGTATTTCGGTGGGTTTGGTCGTATTGAAATAAGCCATGGTCGTTCCATCTAGTAGGGCATTTTTGATCTTCTTGAATGCTTCTTCCTCGGTCTCCGTCCATTTCCATGGACTCTCCTTTTTGGTTAGATTTCGGAGGAGTTCTGCAATGGTTGCTAAGTTCGGTATGAATCTGGTACAGTATTGGGCCATGCCCATGAAGCTCCTCACTTCTGAGGCTGTGGTCGGCGCTGAGGCATGCTTTATGGCTTGTGACTTCCTGGGATCGACTTGAACTCCATCGGAGCTGAACACGTATCCGAAGAATTCTATCGATTTTTGAAAGAACTTGCATTTATCTTTGTGTAGTGTTACTCCATGTTCGGCTAGTCTCTTGAGTGTGGATCGCAGACGCTGGTGACGTTCTTCACTGGTCTTGGAGTGTATCAGGATATTGTCACTTACGTTTAATACCCCTTGTAGGCCAGATAGTATTTCTCGGATTGCATTTTGAAATATTTCCGCCGCTGAGGAGATCCCGAAGTTTAGTCTCTTATACCTTCTAAGACCAAGGTGGGTTGAGAATGTCGTTATGTACCTGCTCTCTTCCGCCAATCGGAGTTGGTGGTACCCAGCGTTGAGGTCTAACTTTGAGAACCATTGGGCTCCATTCAGATCTGTGAGTATGTCATCTACAGTGGGTGTTATATGTCTTTCTCTCTTTATTGCCTTGTTGGGCATCCGCATGTCTATGCAAATCCTGATTTTCCCTGGTTGCCGGGGTTTCTCTGCTATCACCATGGGTGATACCCATGGCGTCGGTCCAATGACTTTCTCTATGACTCCTTGTTTTTCAAGTTGTGTCAGTTCTTGCTCAACTGCGCTCGTAGGTGAAACGGAACTCTCTGGTGTTTCAGAGCTATTGGCTGGATAGCTTCGTCAATGTGTAGTTTGACCGGCTGTCGTTTGATTGTACCCAATCCTTTGAATAGTGATGGGAACAGCTGTAGTATGTCCTCCGTCTGGAGTGTCTTGACTGCGTTGGCGAATGCGACTAGGTTGAGGTCTTCTGCTGTGTGGCTCCCTACCAGCAGATCTACCTCCTTGTCGATCACGCGAAACGTTGTTGTCCCTTCACGGTCTTCTGCCTTAACTTGTACCTGCATTTTCCCTCATAGAGGAAGCGGAGTTTGACTGCCGTATGTCATTATCTTGATTTTGTATGGTGTCAATTGGGGTCTCGGATTGAGGCTTTTGTAGTGCTGTATGCCCATTACATTCACTGTTGCACCGGTATCTATGACCCCGTGACCTCCGACCCGTCAATTTGGATTTGGCATTTCGGTTGTGGTCTTCGCCTTCTTTTCAGGTCTTTTGTGAATGACAGGAAGTAGCATTCTCCTTCATCGTCAGTAGAGGAATCATCTAGCCGTGCATGGCGGTGCTGTCTGGCTGTCATGGGTCTTGATTCTTGAGTTTCTTCTAGACTTAGTTGTCTGACTGTTCCTGTTACGGTTCGTCTCCCCGCTGTGTTCCTTCCGCGGAATCCTCCTCTGCACACGCTGGCAAAGTGGTTCGCTGTTCCACATTTATAACATGTCTTCCCTCTCGCAGGACACCCATCTTGACTATGCTCATCACGCCCGCAGTAACCACAGGGGGTTCGTCTCGGAGTTCTGGTTGGCCATCTTCCCCGTCCACCCCTACTTGAGGCGCGGACGGCATCTACCCGTTCTGTATTTACGACGGCGCTTGCTTCTGCTTGAGTGGTCATGGCGGCCTCCATTGCTGTAGACCGGACATCAGATAATTCGTGTGACCGTGCGAGCATGAGTATCTCATCGAGCGTGATGTTGGGTTGGCGCAGTATCAGTGTCCTTAGAGTCTTGTTCCGGCACCCTTGAATGATCTGTGCTGTGACTTCTTTAGTATGATCATCTTTGGTGCATGTGCTCACAAGTTCTCTTAGTCGGGCATGGAAGGCGTCCATCGTCTCACCTTCTCTTTGTCTAGATTGTCTGAATTTGAACCGCTCATAATGCGGGTTGAGCTGGGGGTCAAAGTGCGCATTGAGTGCTCGTACGGCGGCGTCATAATCATTAGCGTTGCCGGTATCTGGAAGGTGGGAGAATAGTTTGTAGATTTCAGTACCCCCGAAGTGTAGTAGCAGGGAGCGTTTGACAGTGTTATCGGTTTCACAAGTGGCTACGAAGTAGTTGTTCAGTTGTCCTATCCACACTGCCCATCTCGGTGCTGCTGTGGAGGGTTCAATTAGCTCACTGAACGGCGGAAGCGCTTGAATCTGCGAGTGAGCCAATGGATGTGTTGGTTGAGCTGGGGGCGCTGCCTGTTGTTGCGCTGCTGGTTGCTGTATCACTTGCTGTGGCGCTGCCTGCTGTGGTGCTGGCTGTTGTGGTGCTGCTTGCTGGTTCTGGTTGCCTGGTGGGTTCGACATTGTGTTTGCGTGTGTATTACACCTGTGTTCTGCCTACTGCCCAGTGGTTCCTGGCTTGTCCTGCGTTGGTACGTTATTTTTCTATTGTGTGGCAGTTTATAGAAATGTTTTCTTTCCCCCTTTTTTTTTTTGGGTTGGCCAATGCTTGTTGAGTTTTTTTCTCTCTCTCTCTCTCTCCGTGCTTCAGATGCGTTCCCAGCGCCTGTATCACGCTGTTTCAGGCAGGTGCGGGTCACTCTGGGGCATCTTGCGGCTCCGCGCGGCCTTCGTGCTCCCACGCTCCTCTGTTGGGCGTTTCTGCCGTGCCTTGACTCTTGTGCGCATGCGCGCTTGACGTGCTCGGGCCTGTTCGCACTCACGCGTGCAGACGTTGTTTCGGGCCTGCTCCTCCTCGCGTCTTCGCACCACCGGTGTCCCTACGCAGCACGGGGTCTCGCTGCTCACCTGTGTGATCGCGGACGTCGTCGGACCTCTGGGCACTGCTTGGCTCTTGCGATGGGCGATTTTCTCGGCACTGGTCCTACTTGTCCGCTCATGCGACGCTCCGCTGCACTTAGCTCCTCTTCGGACGGCGGCTCGATAGGTGATGTCGCTGTCCGTGTCCCCCACTCGTCGCCAGTGTAAAGGGGTGAGTACATATATATGTATATATAGGCAGCAATATATAAATGAACGGGACACATATACACACTGCGGAGGGCTGGTCGGACCGGAAGTCCAGAGCGACCTCCGACCATTTATTTTTAGCCGCCTGGCCACTCCTGGCCAGAAGGTGATACATTTTGCATACGTAGTTCCGGCCGAGGCCGGAGCTACCAACAACTAGAGCGCTACAAAGAGGAGAGCTGCGGGTGGCAGCGCCAGTACTTTGGCACCCGAGAAGGTTCCCTCACAAAATGTCAGGAAAGACACTTTCCGAATTCTATGCGCGTCTGTCCGTGTACCGGGATGAACTGTACAGAGGTATGGGTCAAACGGTGGTTGAGTCTGCATAAGCGTCGCGACACCCATACGGATTTATTATTGTGACTAAATGCCTACGTGATTTGTTTAGGCCATTTAGGGAAATTGGTCACTCATTGCCCGCGTTTATTGTGAGCTGTTCTTAGCAAATGGCCGTCTCCTGAAGATTGCCCGTCTACTGGCACCTCCTTAACAAATTAAATTAACCAAAATCCCATAAATAAGGAGCCTCCGTGAACCACTCGATGGGAAATATATTTTAGCTATGAATGAAATCGGGCATTTTTGTGGCAGGCAGAATGCTCTCTCGGCAGCCTGCGAACCTGTGGCTCTGACGCACAGTGGCGCGCGCAGCTCAGAGCAATAAAGTGAAAGCGCGCTCTCTGGCACAGAAAGTCCCAGTTTCACAACCCGTAATAAATTCGAAAATGTGTGATAACCAGAGGCTGAGATGCACTCAAACTTTCATTTACCCAAAGCTTCTGAGAAATATGGGCAAATGTATTCTTGTTTTAGCTGAGGGTTAACTTCTACATAGAGGTCGCATTCTTTCTGCCACTTTTTGTAACACCTTTCTCAGAAGCAAGAAGGCTGGTGGGCGTTGAGGAGTTTGCTAGAAATGTTTCCGCTATAAAATTCCCAAATGCTCTTCATTCAAGTGCATCCTGGAGAGGTAGTGACTGTTTAAAAAATGCCTCAGGCAGCCCCACGCTTCCCCTGGAGCATTTTTAGCAAACACAGTTTAATAAAATAACATTTCAAGGGTCATGCAGTGGATGCCTTGGTTGGTATGAATCTTTGCAGTTCGCTAGAAAGGAAGCAAAACGATGTCTGTGTTCACATTGAGAAAACATGGCATTTTCAGTTAAAATAGTCTGTTTAAAAAAAAATGTATTTACAAAGCATAGTGAAAAACTAATGTAATCAATATTGATAATGATAATAATGTAATGTTATTATCATTTTATTTAGTCCTCCTGCTGCGGCAGCTAGCGTGAGGGGCAGGGCAGGGCTGCAGTGCAGCGGAGGAGTGGTTTACCCACTCCTAAGTGCGCAATGACTGTTTGGTCGGCCATCTTGGTCCGCCCAAACCAGTCATGCACACTTCTCTGTTCTCCATGAAGGCTACATTACAGCCTGCGTGGAGAACATGTCCACCTCTCCAGCTTCTGGCTGAGCGCTGTGTCACAGCACTCCGACCAACGCTGCAAGGGCTTAGGGGAGGGAGCCTGGCTACATGCTTCCTGTTCTTGGAGTCGTCGGCCGGTGGGCCGGAGCAGAGAAGCGGGGCCCGGTGGCAAGGTAATTTTTTTTTTTTTTTACATTGTAACCCGAGTCCCCTCCCCACCCCTCATCCCTCCCCTGTACACACCCACCACCCGCGAGCCATGCTGGCCACCACTGCAACGTTCTCGCATGTCTGTGAAAATCTGGGAGGAAAGGGAAAGGCAGGTGGGATCAACAACTGTCTTTCTGCCGTTGCGCTTTGGTCTCTACAGACCTGGGAGAGGCAGCAGAAAAAGGGGGAGGTGATGGCTCCCCCGGGCTTACGCCAAACAGTGTCTTTGGTTAACCACTGTTGTGACACTGCAACAATGAATAATCAGATCCTGATCCAATGGAAGCCCTAAACAAAATATAGAAGATTAACTGTCAATAACAGGGTTTTTTCAACCTCAGGGTCACATCTCATAGACCACCAGAGTGACCCTTGATTTGTCTATGAAGTCACTTGGAAGCCCAAGGTAGAAAGTTCCTTGTTCATTACAGGTACCCAGCTACAATGTTATGTTATGTGTGGTCCCTCGCAATCATCTTTCCCTGGTTAGATGACAATAGTGTAGTAGTTTCCAAGAAATCCAGAAAGACACTTTGCGAAGTTGAAGAGTAGTTTATTGGAGCATCCACCTTCTGAAGAGCAGCAGTGTAACTGAAGAAGAACTGCTCTTCAGAATGTGGAAAAAACACAGGTATTCAAAGATATACAATTGGGGCGCATGGATGCATGCAGAGAAAGCATCCATGGATGCATGCAGAGAAAGCATCCATGGTGAGAGAACACAAGAGTAAACATTCTAAGCAGACATTCTATTCTACAAACAATCTATTCTACTATCACAAATAGGATCATCTAGGCAGCTTGTGACACTTTGTGAAGTTGAAGAGGTAGTGTGAGGTAGCGTGGCTCACTGGTTAGAGGCGGCAGACCCGAGAGCAGAGGACGGCCCGGGACCAGGGTTCGATTCCCGGCGCGGCAGGTTTCTGGACCAGGGTCAGCGGACTCGATAATTCTCTCGCCTCGGTGCCCACTCTGATCAGCGATCACACTCGGCAACTCTGGGCATTAGCTTGCCTCATCTTCACTAACGGCCCCACCAGACCGCCGGGGATGCCTGGTCTCACCCTGGAGATACCCATTAAGGGACCATCTCTCAGGGAAGCCAGGAAGGGTTTCGCAGCGGTTGAAGCGCCTTGGGACCCTCCAGGTAAGTAGTGCGCTATATAAATGCCTATACATACATACAAGAGTAGTTTATTGGAGCATCCACCTTCTGAAGAGCAGCAGTGTAACTGAAGAAGAACTGCTCTTCAGAATGTGGAACAAACACAGGTATTCAAAGATATACAATTGGGGCGCATGGATGCATGCAGAGAAAGCATCCATGGATGCATGCAGAGAAAGCATCCATGGTGAGAGAACACAAGAGTAAACATTCTAAGCAAACATTCTATTCTATAAACAATCTATTCTACTATCACAAATAGGATCATCTAGGCAGCGTAAAATGACAAGGGGACGTCATGCACCGTATCATTTCACCTCTTTCAGTCTCACTACCCTACATGATTTTTTTTTTTAATCTGATGTCTTGCCACACTCCTCACAAATAAAACAAGCACTGGCATAGCCAATAGGTCTCGCCTTTGGCCACTTCAGTTTTTTTTTTTCTTACAAGGTCCCAAAGGCGAGACCTATTGGCTACGCCAATGCTTGTTCTGATTGCCTTCTCCTGCTTTTGCCTCATTTTCCAGTCCTTTTTTCCTTCCTCTCTCTCGTTTTTCAACGAACTGTCTCCTGCCTCATTTACCACTGCTTTCTCCTTCCTTTCCCTCTGTTTTTTTGACTGCTTTTCCCCGCTGTTTCCTTTCTTCCTTTTGTTTTTGTGAGTACTTTCTTGTTTTTGCCTCGTTTTTTACTGCTTTCTCTTTCCTTTCTCCCCGTTTGTTCTGAATGCTTATTCTTGTGTTTACGTTGTTTTTTACTGCTCTCTCCTTCCTCTCCTCTGTTTTCCTGAGTTCTTTCTCCTGCTTTTGACTTGGTTTTCACTACTTTCTGCACAAAGCAGCTAGCAACTCCAGCGCCTTGAGACCCTCACAGGTGATTTGATCCGCTTTAAAAATCCTGATAGATTAATTGATTGAAATGCACTATCCTAGCCATAGCCCACCCAGCAAATTATTAGTTTGCAGATGTAGCAGCTTATGTTTTTTTTCACTAAAAGTGCTTACACAAACAAGGCTAGAGCACTTTTGACAAACAATGACAATGTTTGCCAATGATTGTTTATGAAAACATTTAAATATTTGCTTTGAAGCTTAGCCTGCTCACGAACTGTTCACTCAGGGCATGGGAGACATTTATAGTTTGTTCTGCTCAGCAAGTATCACCATGCATCAACAGGAAAAACAAATGGCTAGCAGAGCTTGCTGTGCGTCTACCGTCGGAAACACAGGAGTTCCCACATTCTTAAATACGGTGGGAGAACTGACAGGCTGGTGGGTAGAAAATGCACTTTTTTTAGAGGATGTCCCATTACTACCAACCTGTTAGTCACTCTATTTGTCAGCCGTTTCGGTTGGAGAATAGTAGATTTTTACTTCTGCCAGCCGGTATGGCAGAATGGATTCTCACTTTCTATCAGGAAATATATGGATTTTTATGGCTAAGTCCAGTGCTTATTTTGTAAAACAATATGTGGGAGGGCCCACAGTTGTCCTTAGAAGCCTGTGGTCAGCGTAAGGAGTATCCAGGGGAGGGAGGATTCTGTAGCATCCACCACTACCTTTCCCTTCATTTCACTCTTGCAAGTTCTTTTTCATCCCCGCTTTCTCCATTTGTCACTGTTTTTGTCTCTGTTTTTCCATCCTTATGTCAAACTACATAATGTAACCCTTTGCATATTTCACCAGGCCAATGCTTTTAAAATGTATTTAGCCAGTATAACGTAATTTTATTCAGACTTAAATAGCAATTCACACTCCCCTGGCATTATACTCTTTAAGGACTACTGTAAGAAAGTGTTAGTTGAATTGGATGTGATCCAGCGCCCTTAAAGAAATTCTGTCTCAAACTTCACCACTCACTACCTAATACTCGCCATTATATATAAAACTCTCACAAGGCCCATAGAAACCGAGACAGAAATTGAGCAACTGAATCATGTGGCCTAATTAATCAATCTATCTAATATTTTATGTACATTTTATATACAACTGAAGTATAACATTATTAACCATGGTAAAATAACGGAAACATTTAATTAAGCCACTTTGGCCAATGAATCAACTGATGGTAACGACTAAATAAATCAAGACCAGCTTGACATTTTAAGTCTTTTAATTTTAAAAGTTAGAGAAAATCAATAGGAAATCTTTTATTAGCTTTATTCATTTCAAAGCAAAGTCATCTTTTTAGAATTAATTTCTTTTATTCAGCAAATAATTAAACATTGGCACATTAGTCTGGCATTTCAAAATCGCTCAAAATGCTTAAAACAAAGCAAACATTATTAGAAACCTAATTCCCTAAGTTAAGCTCTCTGACCTGAAAGGAAAAGACATTCAAGTTAAGTTATCTTACGTGCACCAAGAAATCGGACAGCACTTCGCCCTCAGGAACAATCAGCACAGTTCCTCTCAAGGGGCCAAGTTTTAATACCTTTCTAACTCACTAATCTAAACTAAATGTAATTTTTCAGATACTTCCAGCGTCCCTATTGGTTGACAACCGTCAGACCACATTAGGTCATTTCATTTTTGACCAAGTCCGGAGCACATCTTAAGCCCCATTGTTTAAAGTTTCACCATCATCCAGCTTCCTCAGAAGTGCTACAATTAAGAACAGTTCATTGCCGCTTCCTCAGCTTGGCAGAAATCTCAAATCCTGTCCATGTCCTTGGAAAGGACCATCAGAGCTCGACTTTGACGTGGCAGAACTTTTCCACATTATTTTTCTCTGTGCTCAGCTCTTTCACGACAGGTTTTCGGTCACCCTCCTAAAGCTCTAGGACTTAAGCCTTTTTCACGGGCTAGTATTCAAACAAACACAAAATAATAATTAATTCAGGTAATGAAAGTAATTCTGTTACCCACCATTGCTAATGTTAACCCATTAGTTTATGTTGCCTAGCAGAAAGCACAAACAAAAGCAGCATTTTAAATCTACCATTCTTGATAAAGTCCAGCAGGATTCTCCATACATCTGAAAAAGATAAAAAGAGACAACATAGACGAAAGCACATATAAAATAAGCACATGCCATTAATTAATCAGCCGCATTAATGTTGACAAAGACAATAAGACAAACAAAACAACGTTAGTTAACTATTATAAAACATACTTGCAGATGCAACATAAAGCACATAATGTTAATCCCGTGTATTGGTGTATGCGATTTTACTCTAGGTTGAGCTTAGTAATACAAATCATGTAAAAACCTATTAATATGATTAATCAAATTATGGAAGATTAACTTCACGAGCCAGAATAAAATTATTTCTGAAACTCGCTCCATCAGATGGTTGTCAACCGCAAGTAATAAAGTCACCAACTTGTTAGGTCCAACACGAGCGTTAAATAATTTAAACTTGAACTCAATGCCTGGTAGCTTTCCACAGAGCAGACTGACTTCACTTAGAGAAAACGTCTAAACCCTTTAGAAACACTAAAACAGTTAATAAAAATAAAGAAAAATGACACCAAAAATATCACAAATTAGATCCGGCAAACCAGACTGTCACCAGCCCTTGTCTCTTCTTCCTCACTCCCTTGGGTTCTTGGTGGTAGTCGTCCCCTCGGTAAAGAAGAGAGAGGCTATTAGTAAGGGTCCCTTTTCTATCACATGGCCTCCTATTTGGCAGTACTCCCTTTCCCTCCTCTTCTGTCTTTCACTCTCTCCTGGTTATTGCACCCACCCTGGTGGTTTTCTTGCCTCGCAAGAGCTGAGGAGCCTCTTACTTCAGATACTTCCCCGAGTCCTGATGCCCTGTTTTAGCTTGCCTGGGCCCTTATTTATGAGGCCTTGCGTCAGTTTTGCACCGCAGGTGCATCACTTTTTGTGACGCACCAGCGGTGTAAAATATGCGCCTTGTTGCGCCATATTTAAAAAGGGACGCATCTAGGTAGATGCGTCACTTTTTAAACCCCTGCGCCACATTATACCTGCGTCAGGTATAATGTATGCAGAGGGGCGTTCCCCCGCAAAAAGCCTCGTAATAGTGACGCAGTGAAATCTATGAGATTTCACTGCGTCACTTTTAGGATGCTGTTGTGTCAAAATCTTGCGCCTGCCTCACAGCAGGCGTAAGACTGACGCAAGCCCTTTCACATGGGGCTTTCCCCATGTGAAAGGATGCATTGCTGGAGTTGCGTCACTTTTGTGACACACTCCAGGAATGCATCACTTTTGCGCTTACAGATACGTCAGAAATACTGACGTAACTGTAAATCCTTGAAACATGATGTGTCATACATTAAATATGACGCATCATTGGTGTCGGAAGGAGTGCGCAGTGAAAAGTGACGCGTCGTTGTTTTCACGCAGCGATGCGTCACTTTTCATAAATGAGGCCCCTGGTGTTTGGTGCCTTGCACTGTCTGGTCTTTTCTCCCCAGCAGTGAACAAAGTGAAAACCCCAAAATAAGATAGAAAATAAGTAAAATGCCCAACAAAACTGGGAGTCGGGAAGGGAAAGCCCTCTCTGCTCTCTCTCCCGCCCTTCTCTGTCTCCTGCTCCCTCCGCTATGCTCTACAGCCCTGTAAAGAGTGCCTGTGTATGCAGCCACCCGCCCAGCCGGCGTCCGGTTCTCCTGAGGTTCTCCTGAGGACTTGCCTGAAGCTGTGATCCCCTGACAGGGTCGCGGCCGGCTCGTCCAGCAGATCTTTCGCAGAGGACACCTCTGCTTCGTGATGGTTTGGCCTTCTGCCGTCCTCCGGTTCTCCTGCGTCTCGGTTTCCTCCTCCCGCGGCCTCTGCTTCCTCCTCCTTTGTCGTCTCGGTCTCTTCTTTGCGCTGGGGTTCTCCGTATCTCTGCTCTCCGTCGCAGTCCTCCCACACTCTCTTGGCGTCTTCCGGGTCTTTTATTCCCATCATGCCTCTCCTCCCTGGTTTCCCTGGAGACGGTGCAGGTCCTCATTCCTTGGTGCCCCCGGGGCATTCCCTGCAGTTCCCCTGGGGCTCCCCGCCACAGACATATATATATATTTTTATTTATGAGAAAAACTACCATGGAAAAGTAAGGAGCGGATAACAGGTACTGTTTGCATGTGATCAGGATGTAGGGATGATTTCAGGCCAAGTGTAATGGGTGGCGGGTTGGATACACGAAGCAGGTTCGTTCCTGTCAAAGATTTTATTTTCTGACTTAGTCTCTGGCATAGAAGTTGAAATATTCCATTGGGACAAGGTTGCAGACTGTGTCCAAGGAAGTCCTCTTGAAGCCAGATAGACATTGGATGTGGTCCCGCAGTTGGTTTTGGCAGGAAAATCCCTGAGTGAGAAAAGTTCAAATTTAGCACCCAGGGAATGTATACTGGATACTTTTCTTACCTTTGCCAAGTGAATATTTCTTTGTTTGAACTCAGTTTCTTTTTCGAAGCTCAGAATCCTACAATGGGGCAAGGCTGCATGCTGTATCTGTGAAGGTCTCACCAAAGTCAGATAGGGTTGCCGCGAGCGACTGTTGAACAGGGTTTTCGAGCAGCAACATTCTAGCATGACCAACCTGATTTTCTTGCTAAGCAAGATCACTCCTTGGGCTGATTGGTAGTTGGTTCAAGTCCTCAAGTGATCTAGAAGTTCAAAATCTTTCAACGTCCTGCTTTTTCAGACAAGGTTGGCGAAGTCCAGCTGGATACAGCCATGGGTCCTAGGATCTCAGGTACAGCAGTTAGCTGCCACAACTTAGTCCAGCAGAGGCCTCTAGCTGGGTTCAGTCCAGTTGCAACTGGTCAAGTGGGCACTTCGTAAAAAATGGCCTCTTGCAGCCTTTTGTGTTCCTGGAACCACAAGAGAGGCCAGTCAGGAGTCTATTTCTTTCTCCTGGGTCCAAGTGGCTGCACGCCCAGCACAGTCTCACAGGTCTCAAGTAGCAAGGGCTGTCCTTCTTCTGATCTTCCACAGGTCTAGAAGCTGTTCTGGGGAGGTGGTGAAGAGGTTCATTTTTGTACAGTTCAGGAGACAGTGTGTGGGGGATACTCTGGGCACTCACTAACCAATGGGGAAAAGTACCTGGGGACAACTCTACCTGCTTTCACAGCACATCCTGTGTGCCGTACTGCAACCTATTCCAGACTGCACTATCCTAAGAGAAAACCAAGATGCCGCATGTCTTCTGCCCTTAAAGAGAGCTTGTGTGCCAGACAGGGGTATGTTTAGGGAATGAGCAGTTCCCTCCTCCTAAGCTACACAAAACTGATTATGTGACCAACTTCCCTCCCACTGGACTGGCGACCAACTGGCTACCTTTGGCCTAAATAAGAAAGTCTTCCTCTTCCTTAGGTCTCCCCTTACACTACACTATGAATGGGGAGGCTTCGCCTCTGACCCTTTCATGTGAATGAAGATCCTTGAACCTCCCCTGCTGTCCCTCCTGAGGTGGTATACACCACACTCTCCACATCCAGCCCATCCTCTAACCAGGCCTATGCAATTGCCGCTGATCTGGGAGCAGTTTTCCCACCTCATTACGTAAAGCATTTGCTGGTGAGATGCTGATGGTCTAACACAAATTAGCATAAAGGAGCTTCGGGCAGGGAAAACTGTAGCTTACTAAAAGTTACTTTTTTGTAATTATATATTACAAATATGACTTCAGAGTTAAATTGAATTTTTAACAAATATCAAAAACAGTGATGAACTATTTTTCTAGCTTGTCCCAATCACCAGACAACAGAATAAATATTTTAGCCTTTACTCTAGTTTCCTTATAGGGCAGTCAGAATCTTCCAGAGTGAGAATTGCTTTTGGGGGGTTTCACTACAGAAAGATAACAACATTACATTTCTACATGTTCCACTTATAAATACAATGCACAAGGCCTTCATAGGATGGACTTATTAATATTTAAAAAGAACGTTTTTCCCCTGCCAAAAAGGTTATTTTGACAGTTTGGGATGCATATTTAAACTGCAGCAGCCAGGCTACAATGGTAGGCCCGAAGCCATGTTTTCCTTGGCACATTAGTGGATGGCACAATAAGTGGGGCAGTCCAGTGATTTTTAACTTTCCATGCCAAGGGTGTGGCCTCTACACCATATATCCTGGCCTTACAGGAGAGTTAAATATGCCAATCAGAGATTAGCCAGGTTTGACATGTTTTAGGGGTCAGAGCACATACACTGTACAGCAGCACCCTAGTGTGCAGAGGCTATAAACCAGCAATACATTTGCAAAAAAAGGGGATGATTAGGCAAAATAGGACATTTTCTCACAACCACCCACAAAGGAAATGCTACATAAGTCAGTCCAAAAGCAGCAAAATAAGAAACTTACTTAAAGGCCAGAAAACACTTAAGGTGTTAGTATAGATTTTTTTATTGTACAGTTAAGTGATAAAAACTCCAATCTAAGGAGGTTTGGCTCATTCCACAGGGAGTTTACTTCTAGGGATGAATTTACTGTTCCATGCACTGTGTTGCTATCATGTTGCTGTTCATGTGCGCCAGAGGTGTTTTTCTGCTATATTGCCCATATATATTTCCTCTATATACTTCTGTTATGTTTCAAGGGCAATCCGGAATTGGGCAAAGGTTAGATCAAAGATTGTTTGATATAATAAAGACAAAGACAAATTCAGAGCATCCACCTCTGTAAAAATGTCTGATTGACAGCCCCTGTAAATTACGTTAGATACGTTCAGATCGTGCTCAAACCAAGGTACGAGTGTTTTAAGGGGTAATCATATTGCACCATGTACAGACAACTTCAACTAGACAATATGAGGTATCTGTTGCAAGATGTAGGCTCAGACAGGGCATGAAAAGATTATTGTTGTAAGGAATAGAATTTTACAGTTTGAATGAGCCCAAAGGTCTCTTCCATAAAGAATATGCATCTGGATTGTGGTTCAGTGAACCTCAGCGCAAAATGTAATGGAACATGCTGGAAAGCATCACGTGCATTTTTATATGCTATTGATGGATTTCGGTTTAGTGTGTCAGTTTCCATCCTAAAGTACAGTCTAGGATCATCAGACACAAAATAATCACCCTCTTCTAAAGGTAGCAAGCGCAAACCCTACTCAACTATCATACTACCACCCATTGCTAGCCGACCGAAGGCTGGCAATGGGTGAAGGAAAAGTCATGAAAGAAATCCCAACATACTCAAAGTCCCTTAACCTGGAGGGGGGGTGAGCCAGGTGGGAAAATGGGTGCATTCACTCGAAGCGCCTCTCTCATGGGGCCTCTGAGGAAGACCGAAGCGTGTGAAGTGGAAGAAATTGGCCATTTAAGGCTCGGAGACATCAGTGACCTCCAATTATCAGGGAGGTCCATTTGGGCCCCTCAGCTGGCAAGACACTAGTGTTTCAGCTCCACTTGATATACTGGTGTATTAAAATGGGGGACGTTGCGCAGACAAACCGAAGCGGTGATTGGCTGACCGGAAGCTAATTGCCTGAAGCTTTGTCCCTCCAGGTTGTGAAGAAGCTTGTGAGGGGAGATTGCTGCATATTCAGTGATCCTGGTGCATTTACCAGACCTGCATTGGCATGCTCCCGTCTGCTGCAGCTCTTATGATGAGCAGACAGAGGAAGGATCTCTGCAGTATGACTAGTCATCATAATGATTGTGAAATGGCTAGTGGCATCATTAGTCTTCATTGGAGGAGAGAGTCTGAAAGTGTCCAATCTTGTGATAAGCCAGGAGAAGAGCCTTAGCTTAAAAATGCCTCCCAAAGACGAGTACATTAAGAACAAGTGAAACATGGATGACTTGCTTGTCCCAAAGAGACAATCACAACAGAGAAATTCTGGAGTGGAGAATTCTGGTTCCATTGATTCTGATGGCGAAGGCATGTCCCAGATAGAAACTTTAGTTTTGGAGTTCTGACATATTTAAAGCACACCATTGCAGGTATCAAGAGCGAGTCAGGTCATTTGAGACTGCAGTGGCATCTCTTGACCAACGATTGATCAAACAGAGAATTACGTTTTGTGAAAAGAAATGTGCTCATAAGCTTGGAGGCCTCATTTGCCACATTGCAGTCCATTTAAGGACTGTGCAGTCCCAGTCTTAATCCACATGGAGACACCGTTAGGACAACTGGAGGACCAGAGACGTAAGAGCAATATCCGAATTGTGGGAATAGCGACAGCTGGTAAGTGAGGAACCTTTGAGGAACACAGTCCAGCAGTTTCTAGAAACAGAGATACTATTTGCTGCTGAAGTGATGGATACCCTAGTGAGAAAAGCATATCATCGTCTACCACTGAGAAACATGGGTCAAAACAACAATTCTGGGGGTACCATCACTGCAGATCTCAGAAGTCTATAAGAAAGAGAAAAGACGCTGAAGGAGGCATCCAACTGACAAGCAACCTTTGAGGACAAGTGTATTCTTACTTTTGCAGACTACAGACGGTATATTCAAATCCGCAATCAAAAGCTGCAAGGGGTCTAGAAGGAAATGATCAAATTTGGTCTGGAGGCGTCATTGTGGCCCCCGCTAAGTTATAGGTGTCTTGTGAACAAATTACATGTATTTCCACAGGTGGAAGAGACTGAAGCCTTCCTTGAAGTAAGCAGAACACAACACAAAACGTGAGGGTGCAGTTAAAGTGTCCCTTTATTTGTTTTTACTGAGGGTCATTTGGTCAGCTGGTCTAAGGAGATTGTTAGGAAACAGAGTAGGAGATATAGGTCCCTAATATTTTGGCCATAGAGGGGGGGGGTTACAGAATATATTGAACCACATGATGAACTCAATGTCTTTGAACTGATTTCTCTCATCCAGCTTCATAATTTTCCCAATTTCTCACCCACACCTTCTTTGCCCCTAGGGGATGAATGGTAGGTTGGAAGATAGACACATATGTTTAATTATGAGATGGTTGTGTACTTTTAGCTTCATAAATACTCTATTATAACATTTTTAAAGCGTGATTAGCCTCTCTAAAAAGTTATTAAATCCTATCATCCCACAACCTTCTTGATGGCAGCCTGTCCAGCTTCAGGCCAGCAAGAGCAATGAGACTGCACTAGCAGATACAGCAGTAGGCCACCTCACTTACCTGGACAAGGATCCTCCTTTCCATCTCTGGACCATATGATGTTGTCAATCACAAGGATCTATTCATGACAACCTGGAAGTGGATCCTACCGTTCCCCATAAACCGTAGTCTACAATATAGCTTTATAGCCCACCACAGCAGGCTTTAATGGCCATTAAATATCTGCTCCAGAGTTTCAGCCTTTAACAAGGGACTGGACCTTTAATGGTATAGCCCAGCCAAGGTAGGCTATAAAGCTATTCGAAAATTCCATCCCATAAGGGCAGAATGTCCTAATTGGAAAAACAAAGGCATTGGAGACTAAGCCTTCTGTTTCACAGCTCTTGATGAGAAGGTTCAACTGGCTATCCGAAATCAGCCACTGGTTCTCCCAGCTTAGCTAAATTGCCTTTCATTGTTCAGCCATGTTTGGGAGACCCAGGAACTGAGCAGTATGCACCCCTCCCTTCTTCTGAAGGCCCAGTGACACTGAGCTACTGAAGGAGGGAAGGGTGAATGTTCTGTGTGTCCCACTGCACAACCTCTGCCTTTCGCTTTCTCCTGCCCAATCCATATCTCCTGGAGAGGCAGGGAAAGAGAAATGCAGAGGCCAGTAGAACATTGAAAGGTTGAGAGCTGAGGAGCTGTACCAGCTTATATAGGCTGCGACTGCTCCATTGTTGTCAATGGAGCTCTCAGCATTCCAATGTTCTAATCAACTGTAAGTTCATTCCCTTTAGTACCATACTGATCCATGGCCTTGAAGAAAGCTGTTTAATGAATATGGTATATAGGTTTTCACTTTTTTCATTGGGGTTAGGACAGCTCCCAAAAGCGTTGGCTCCATTAAGGACACGGTTCTCGGTTTCCATTGTCCATCACTATAACTTCAATATGAAGTCCTGTTGGGAAGAATATGTGTTGCAGGCAATCGTAGATGTCCCCAAATCTTGATGTTGTCAGCGTACATCTCTACATGTGGCTGGTGTTATTTGATAACCTGGAATAATAGCAGTCACCGTAAAGCACCCTACATTAGCATTACAATACATTTTATGGTAGACAGGACTGAGCTTATTTTGATTAGTGGACTGGGGTTTATGGGTAGTTGTAGGATCCATTCCCAGCTTGTCGCGAGAAGTTCCTTGTGATCAATCATATGTTACAGAGATGCCTTTAATCCTGGAGAAGGCCTTTAATGGATGCATTAGACAGCTCCTGTAGGCTATAAAGCTATAAACTACTCTGGAGCGTGCTAGAGCAATAATCATGGAATGACTGGTATACTCTAACACCATGGGCCTTCTTAAATCCAAGAACCCCAAATCTCCAATGAATAAGGACTCACACAGCCAGATAGTGCCTCATTCTAAAAAGCAACAGAAATCCAGAATGGCCGATGCGGTAAAACAGTTTATTGAAAACATGATAAAGTTATAAAAGCTATTTAACATCTGTGCGACCAACAGCTGGTTCGGATCCAGTCTTACTTGGGCAATCTGTCAGAATCCATTCACATTCAAATCCAGGTACCACTCTGTGCACATTGGGCCAGTCACTGAAAGCTCAGCCAAATCATAAACCCATTCAAATATTTGAAAACCATGTGCATTTCAGGCAAATGTTTAGCCTCTAAAAGGGGGTGAGCCCACTGCCGTGGATGGTGAGCACTGACATCTCAATCAATTACCTTATCTGAACTATAATGACCATCTCATAAAATGCATCTACAACACCCCCCAGTCTGTGAAGGCACCAGACCTGGACTACCACTAAGCTCTCACAAAACAATGCAGCTTAAATAAACTAGGCTGCAGTTGCTGACAAACACCTGGAACAACGATTCACACATCTTTGAAATCAAACTACCATCTCCCAACTAAGTACTAAAATTTCCACTCTTCCCAACTCCCTACTTCCCTTGGCGAGCACTCACATCCTAAAAATGCCGAGAAGTACCCTGATCCCACGCCCCAAAAAAGCCTTACACAATATATCATCGACTGACATTTCCAACTTATGGGCTAGCTACAATTCTTCCAACCCCCACACCTTTTCCTCTCCAGCTAACACTAATCACTGCATTATACCAACCATCTCCCTCACCTGCACCAAACATCAACCATCTTCAATCCAGTCACCTATTCTCAGGAACATTATTCCTATCAACCCTAAAAGCGCTGACTCACCCTTCACCAAACCAGTCATCTCAGAGGCTCGTCGTCTACTACACAACTGCAGATCCGCGAACAAACACAAGTTGGAAATTTCAGACATCATTAATCTTTACAGCCTGGATATACTTTTCCTCACTGAGACCTGGCTCAACGACACTTATCATACTTCTTTCGACCTTCTGCTCCCCACTGACTATTCCATTCTCAGGAATGATTGAGAAGATAAAGTTGAGGGAGGTGTAGCAGTTATCTTCAGGAACTCCCTTTATCTCAAATCTTTTCCCAGAACCTCTTTCCGCTCTTTCGAATGCCTTTCTCTGGAGCTTCAAATACAGCAAAACTCTTCTGTCAGGTTTCAAACCATCTATCACCTGCCTGGTGACAGCTCCGCCTTCACAGAGGAATTCACTGGCTTTGCGAGCGACCAATACTCGCAAAGCTACAATCAGATTTTTATTAGAGACTTTAACCTTCACTGGGGCAATCTGGAAGATTCAGTTGCCAACAGGCTTGCCACATTTCTCTTAGGAAATGATCTTGTTCAACATAACACAAAACTGACTCACTCTAAGGGCTTAATTCTTGACCTCGTCATGTCCAAAGTAGATATGCTAACAGCTGTTTAGCCTATACCAGTAGACTGGTCTGACCCCTTTCTCATCCCCTTCTCTCTGCACCTATCTCATTCTGTTACTCTTGGCCAACCTAAAAGAACTACTACCTTGTTCCGCAATACTAAAAACATCGGCCATTACATTTTGTGCAACACAACTCAGAGCTCACTTACAATTTTAGACCCCTACTCTGATGTCAACGACCTGACCACCCAATGTCTCACCAGTCTATCAGCTTTAATTGATAATGTTGCTCCACTGCAAAGTAAAAAGAAAAGCCCCACTCCTTCGGCTCCGTGGTTCAATAAACCCCTCTATGAAGGAAGAAAACACTTCAGGAATCTTGAAAAACTATGGAGACATTCTCCTGCCACCACCAATCTAACCAATCTCCGCCTCACAAGATCTTGTTACCACAAACACATCTTCCGTGAAAAAGCAAAACACTTCAGAAACTTCCTAGATTATGCCAAAAACAGACCTATAAAGTTATTCAACCTTATCAAAACACCAACATCTCTCCCTCTCCCACCATATTTGAGGACCCCCACAAGATAGCAGCAGAATTTGCAGTATTATTTGATGAAAAAGTGAAATCACTTGTGGATCAGGTGACCCATCCTACTCCCTCGGAGGACTCCAAATTCTTAGTCCTGGGGCAGAACTTTGACATCATCACCGAAACATCCCTCCTTGAAAGCATTCTAGAAACTAAACCCTCTAACCATTCCATCTACCGCATCCCCAGTGACATTGCCATTGACTTTTACACCCACACGCTCTCCTACTGGACCAGTCTGATAAACCTCTTCCTCAACCAGGGCTCCCTTTCTGCTGCCCTTAAAACAGGACAGGTTTACCCCACTTCTTAAGAAACCCTCTGCTGATGCGAAAGATCTCAACAACTTCCGCCCTATCACCAACCTCCCATTTCTTGCTAAAATTACAGAAAGTTGTTTGGTGAAGCAACTTTCCCAACATATCAAGCTCAACTCCCTCATTGACAAATTCCAATCTCGTTTTACCCAAGGCAGCAGTACTAAAACAGCCCTACTTCAAGTAATCAATGATGCTCTGCGAATATTTGACTCTGGTGAATCTTGTCTCCGGATCGTTCTACGCATAGGTTTTGAAGGCACTGTGCTCAAATGGTTCAAATCATTCCTCTCTGGTAGATCCCAGATGATCAAAATAGCAAATTATCTCTCCACTTCAATGGCTGTTGGGCAAGGCGTCCCTCAAGGCTCAATCCTCGTGCCCACATTGTTCAACCTTTACATTGAACCGCTGGGTAATCTCCTAACAAAATCTGGGATCCATTATCACCTATATGCAGATGACACCCAAATCTACCTAAAGGTATCTTCCACTCATGACATTTCAATCCTCAACACAACTCTCAACTCCATCCCCTACTGGCAATCAACTCACCAGCTTATACTGAATCCTTCCAAAACAGAATTCCTTCTCCTCTCGACCTCACTATCTCCTTCTTCTATCCAATTTTGGATGAACAATCTGAACATTTTCAACAACAAGCCTATCATTGTTGACAGTGCCAAATCTCTAGGCATCATCCTAGACAAAAGGCTCAACTTACGGTCCCATATCAATATCATCGCTAAAAATGCACGCTACCAACTGCGCCTTCTCTTGGGGATCCGACGCTTCTTTCCTGAGCAAGACCTAAAAACCTTGGTCCAATCATTGGTACTTTCCAATTTGGACTACTGCAACTCTCTCCTTGCTGGCCTCCCCAAATCTCACCTTTCCCCTCTAAATTCCACCCTTCACTCAGTAGCTCGTTTCATATATATATGGCTAAAATAAATGATCACATCACACCCATACTGTTGTCTCTTCTTTGGCTTCCTATTGAAAGAAGGTCAATTTACAAGACTGCCTGTATCACCCACAAAGCCTTGCACACCTCCACCCCACGCTATCTGGCTAATAAACTCAAAATCTCTGGCGGTTCTAGACCTTCATGCAATGCAGAAAACGTTCTGCTCGAACCCCCTACCTTCAAAAGGGAAAGATTTATGGCTTAATCCAGAATCTGGAACTCACTTCCTCCATCCCTTCGAACCACTACCTCTTTCTGGATCTTCAAAACAGATCTTAAAACTCTCCTCCTCCAAAGGCACTTCCTGGAATATTTCAACCCATTAGTTGTCCCTTACAGCCATCTAGCACTCACATGAGGTCAACTTTGTAAATATGTATTTGACTCTTGTTTTAACCTAACGCTGACACCTTTTATTTTTTACAATATAACTATGTAACTGGTTAGCTTTGTAACTGCATATATGTAACTTGTTAGCATGCTCAGCCTATCTTGTATACCTTGGTACCTGTATATATGTAACTTGTTTGTGAGTTCAGCCTATCTTGTGTACCTTTTGTAACTCACCTGGTTCTTTTGTAAAGCCCTCTGACACCTTTGGGTAAAGGTTGTGCTATAGATAATTGTATTAAATAAATAAATAAATAAATAAATAAATAAATAAAACTAGGTAAAACTGCCATTCAATGCTCACATGACAAAAGTTTGGCCCTCCATGAAAAAATCCTCAAATACATAAAAAGCAACGGCTAACTGGTCCCCGTGCAGATAGCAGAGTGAAGGCCAGCGTGGCAGCAGCAGCACTTCTGCATTTGTTCCACTGATCTAGGTTTGAGCGCACGTGCAGCCTTTCCCTTTGAAGCAGGGCGTGGTAATGAGCTGTCTCCAGGGATTTAAGTGGGTCTCTCAAAGGGGTGTGGCGATACAGTTATGGGCGCGGCTTAAAACGCGTAACCTAAAAATCTGTTCTTAGCAAAGAGTGCCGCCTGACTGGCAATTTGCTGCTCTTGTGATTGAATCCAGATATATAATACAATAAGTAAGATTACCTACAACAAGCCTCGACTATTGGATTTGTCAATGGCTGTTAGTTGCATAAGTTACATAAGCAACAACTATGGCTTTGTTTTTTGTTTTTTTGTTTTTTAAACTCATTTTATTTGCACGGTATTGGCACAGCATGTTACTGTTCAAACGTGTTTATGCACATTGCATCTTGACAGGTAATTATCTTTAGTCACTAGACATCCCATGTATCACTCCTCGCTCCCCCGCCCACAGAAGGAGTTATGCCACGCAGTAACTCCACCGGCCCGTCTCCTTGTGCTGTGGGGGAGGGTCAGATGTTACCTCTATACGTATTCCATTTCCCCATACCTTGTCCCATTTTTTGGGGCATCCTCTGTTTGTGTAAACTTCCCGTTCATCTAACATACACCAATCAACATCTCGCTCCCATTCTAGTATTGTTGGTGACTCAGGAACACACCCCCATTTACGGGTGATATTACGCTTCGCTAATATATAACCCATAGTCGCCCATATTTTATCCATGCGATCTAAGTCTGTGGCTTCCCAAATATTGAGCAAGCATGGCTTGGGGGACCAAGTTTGGACAGTCCCACACACTTCACCTACCGCCCTATAGACCGCTTCCCAAAATGTCTAGATAATTGGACACTCCCAGAGTGTATGGTAAACCCCCCCCCCGCGCTGATGCACCCCCATCACCATTCTGCACTACTACTGCTACCCGTCTTGACAAGGTTTGTGCAAGTTATGTATGTACGGTGCAAAATGTTAAGTTGGACCAGCTGTAGCTGTGATGGTATTGGCACCTCACTTGGGGAGGATAGCGCATTACGCTAATCCTCTTCCTCTAATTCTCCCAAACGATGGCTTTATTGCATATAATATTGACAGTACTTCCGTTCTGAAAAGATGAGACTGTAAAAGAACTATAAGGAGTCACTTTGAAGTTACCGTACAGGCAGTGATGGGTGGTACTGCTGCAGAGTTACGGGCAAAAATGAAGAGCCCGTTAGAGACCCGTTTCGGTACCTGGGTCCTCATTTATGAGAAATGACGCATCGCTGCGTGAAAGCAGCGATGCGTCACTTCTCAGTGCGCACTCCTTGCAACATTCCTGATGCGTCATATTTAATGTAGGACGCATCATGTCGCAAGGAGTTACAGATATGTCAGTATTTCTGACGTATCTGTAAGTGCAAAAGTGACGCATTGCTAGAGTATGTCACAAAAGTGAAGCAACTCCAGCAATGCGTCCTTTCACATGGGGCAAGCCCCATGTAAAAGGGCCTGCGTCAGTCTTACGCCTGCTGTGAGGCAGCCGCAAGATTTTTACGCAACGTCGTCCTAAAAGTGACGCAGTGAAATCTCATAGATTTCACTGCGTCACTTCTACGACCCTTCCTTGCTTCAATACGCCCCCCTTGCATACATTATACCTGGCGCAGGTGTAATGTGGCGCAGGGGTTTACAAAGTGACGCATCTACCTAGATGTGTCACTTTGTAAATGTGGTGCAACAAGGTGCATTTTTTACACCACTGGTGCGTCTCAAAAAGTAACGCACCGGCGGCGTAAAAGTGACGCACAGCCTCATAAATGAGACCCCTGCTTTTTAGTACTGCTGATGTTGAGCACCGGCAAGACCCGGCCCACTTAAAGCCATGGCTGTCTCCATGACCTGATGTACAATGTGGGGGATTGTACAGTCTATATGATGTCCCAGGGCAGCTGGGGAGGAGTCTCCACAATGTAGAAGGTGATGTCTGTGCCTGTCTGGGTATATGGCGGTGGACATGTGGCGCCTTCTCCGCTGGCAACAGCTGCACCTCTTCCCGTCATCAGCAGCTGGACAGACGGCGCAAGCAAGGCAGAAGGAGACTTTGTTAAATCAGTGCCACGGCCATATAGCCCTTCTAAAGTGGCATAAGATAAGTTTGCCACCCTTCTCCACCGGCCGGCACGAGCCGCATGTAAGGGCTAGCGGAAAGAAGTGAGGGGAAGGACTTCAAGGCAGAAATGTATACTTTACAAGTCACATTTTGTGGAATATCCGAGGGACATTTTGTGGAATGTCCATATGTGCTCTAGTAGGGCAATTATGTGGCGTGAGAATCTGTGGACAGTGGAAAACCTAGCAAAAGGGCAGTTGACCCCTTCACTGCGGCCGCTATTCCGCCGCAGTGCTAAGGGGGCGGGCGCATGCTGGTGACGGAACCGCTCCGTCACCAGCGTCGGTTGCGCTGTGCTTATGACGGACCGGTTCCGTCATGGCCTCGCCCGCTCAATAGAACGCCCAGCGCAGGCGCGGAATTCGCGCCGCGCAGGGGCGTCGGTCGGGCCATGACGGAACCGCTCCGTCATCAGCACAGAGCCACCACGGCTGATGATGGAGCGCTTCCGTCATCAGCAGGGGAGGGGTTAATAGTGGTAGATTTGGAAAAACGGCAATGTGTTCTACTGAAAAGTATCAATGTGTGCACTACTGGGGCACTATATAAAGTAACATGCTTGTTTTAAGCATGGGCGAATTTTGCAAATCTCGCGTTCGCGAATTTTGCGGATTTGCGAACTCGCAATCCGCAAAATCCGCGAATTCTCGCGAATTTGCAGATTTTTTTTTTGTGTGTTCGCGCGGGTTTCTGCCAGTTCGCGAGGGTTTTGTACAATTTCGCAAAACGCGAACTTACCTGTCGGGTCGCAAGTTTCGCGAACTTGTTGTTTCTACGTGTCCAGCCTGTTTGGGACACTCTTCTTCATCACTGCCACTCTCTGTCACCACTGCCACTCTCTGACTACTCATGCCACCCTCTGGCCCACCCATGCCACCCTCTGTTTCATCACAGCACCCTCTGGTTGTCCAGTCAGTGTACATTATTGTGGCAACGCAAGCACACCTTCCCTGCCTCAAGTGACCTGAATTAATTTGGGGCTGATTAATGTGTCACAGAATATTTTTTTAGCTGGCACCTGCTTCCTTAGTGCTTCCTGATTAGTGATCTTTTGCACTTGCTAAGTGCTTTCATTGTTGCAAAATTAGTTACAACACCTGCCCTGCCCCAACTGACAATAATGAATTAGGGGCTGATTAATGGATTTGAACTTCCAGCCTGGCTCCTGCTTGTCTCCCTTAGCTGTAATTCAGGACCTTTGTGGCATATGTGTAACTATTCTGAGGTTCAGAGCAGGGTCACATAATAGTTGCAACTGGCAACTGAACTCTGGAGGGGCCCCTCAGGAAGCACTACAGGAAATGGCTACTAATGATGAGCCTGAACTTTTGAACCTGGAAAGTAGTTTCAGTTTTGCTAAAATCGTATTTCTGCAATTTAGCGCTTATTCGCGGGGCGCGAAGTTGTACTGGGAAGCCGCGAACTCACGCGAGCAGTGCGAGCAAAATCCGCTGCTCGCGGATTTGCGGATTTTGCGGGAGATTCGCGAATCTCGCGGATTGCGAATTTACCGAAAATCCGCAAAATCCGCGAGCGAAACGGATTTTCCGCCCATGCTTAGCTTGTTTACAGTGGTAGATTCGCTTACAATGGCGATGCATTCTAGACTTGCGTTTTCTGAAAAGAGACAATGGGGCATATTATCAAGCAGAAAACTGCCGCTAAAGCAGCGATAATGGGGTTGATAATATGCCCAGAATTCCAATAGAAGCCCAGGTTCACACCAGAACATGGGCTTCTATGGGAATTCACAGCGGCATATTATCAAGTCGGCAGTTTTCTGCTGCTAAAACTGCAATAATTTTTAACGGCCTGCTTGATAATATGCCCCAATGTTTGCTATAGCTTGCATTTTGCAAATTAGAAGTGTGTGTACTTTTTGTTCTAGGGGTGTACAAAGTGTTATAGTGGGCGTTTCTGTAAACTGGTACATGTACGATGTTCGGGCTTTCTGCAAACATGCAATTTGTTCTTTATCGGAATTATTTTACGCTGGTGTGCTAACATTACTAGTGTGCTGGTAAGGGGTAGTTGTGAGGAGATGCCATGTCTGGGCTTTTGGGCTAAAACTTCCTACAGCCCTGAACAAAATGAAAATATTGTGCCCAGTATCATAGGAGCAACTGTTTGCTGGAACTCCATGCATTACTGTGCTGACAATGGGTCAGTTCTATACTGATGGAACAATGCACCAGTTGGGGAATTACACACTATTCTACACATAAAATCAATGCAGTATCAAAGTGTTGCACTTTGATTCTTCGTAGCCGATGTGTACATACCTTAAGAATCTGAGGAAAATCTCACTGCAGACACAAACCACATAAGAGAAAAGACTAATGTACGCTGTGCATAATATCACAGTTGTAAGCACTGTAACCTAATAAAATTGAAATGAGTTTATAGCCATGGGAAGGGTGAAAGATTCAAAGTTATGATCTGCAGGTCTCTCTGATGTCAGCAGAGAACATTTAACTCACTGCGCCAACATACATCTGTCTATTAATGTTGAGCACTATAGAGTCAGTCAACCGACAAAAGATCGGGGGCCTCATTTATGAAAAGTGACGCATCGCTGCGTGAAAACAGCGATGCGTCACTTTTCATTGCGCCCTCCTTGCGACATCAATGATGAGTCATATTTACAGTATGACGCATCATTGCGCAAGGAGTTACAGATACGTCAGTATTTCTGACGTGTCTGTATGGCGCAAAAGTGACACATTGCTGGAGTGTGTCCTTTCATATGGGGTAAGCCCCATGTGAAAGGGCCTGCGTCAATCTTAAGCCTGCTGTGAGGCAGGCGTAAGAAATTGACGCATTTGCATCCTAGAAGTGGCGCAGTGAAATCTTATAGATTTCACTGCATCACTTCTATGACCCTTTCTTGCGTCAGAACGCCCCCCTGCATACATTATACCTGGATCAGGTATAATGTAGCGCTGGGATTTACAAAGTGACGCATCTACCTAGTCACTTTGTAAATATGGTGCAACAAGGGACATTTTTTCTGCTGCTGGTGCGTCACAAAAAGTGACGCACCGGCGGCGTAAGAGTGACGCACGACCTCATAAATGAGGCCCTGGATGTTTAGTTGCACAGAAAATAAGCAGCAGCTGTATCTACATTGATTCAGACTGAAATGCCAGGTGAAGAGTGATTTTGTCTCTTCTCTCTCGTGTTTTTACTTTTATCAAACCATTCTGAAATGAAAGGATTTCTCTTCACAGAAGAAAATAGCAATGATCGCTCATGCATGGCAAACACACAACGATACCCACATCTCCTCAGGGATACCCCTACAATGCAAATGCAATTCAAACTACATATCCTTTCTTCAATTGATAAATGCTGTGCACTTGTAATTCTAGGATCTCAAATTAAAAATATACACATGCTTTTCATTTTTAAAGTGACAAGTACACAGTTTCTGAAAGAATCAAAACAGATTAAAGGAGGAGATGTGGCACACAGAAACACATTAAGGCCACCCTTCTGGCCTCCAATTCTCCCAAGCTTAAAACTAGATGAAAACAAACAAATGTATAAAGTAGTGAGAAAGTCCATGTTCTTATAGGGCTGTCTGGAAAACAAGATGGCTACCACTAGCGTACGGGTGGGGATTATTTGTATCAGGTGGAGGGCAGAGTGGAGAGTGACGTCGAAGAGCTAAACCTGTTATTTCGTGAAGGAATTGCACTTGAGCGTGAGTCTACCAGAAGTGTAGGGCCAAGCTGCAACTTGGGTCTGCAGTCAATTTACTTATGAATTTTTTGTGTAAATGAGCTGCCTCTAGTAAGTAAGCCTCAGCTTTCTTATTTAGGTGTCTACTGTGTGGTCAATGCCTGCTAGCATAATAATCCATGCTGCTCATGGGAGACTTAACATGAGGTCACCATGGATGAGGCCTGTGTCCAGGATATGCCAGATACATGGCACATTTAATGAAGGGGAATGGCAAGCCTTGGTAGGATGGGGATTAGGGAGATGAACAAATGACACCAGGAGATGAAGCAAATAGCTCATAACACGCTGGACCGCCGTCATTCTGTTGCTGAAAATCTTGAAAAAAGCATACATAAAAGAAAGACAGTTATAAGGTGCACATTTCTGCTTTAACATTTTTTCTTCCACAACTTTATTTGAAAGAGTTTGGTAGGGTGCAGGATACGTGGTTGGTCAAGAGTGTAAACAGTGGTTTAATCAAGAAATACATCTTGAAATGATTATGATATGGCAGCATAAAAGGAAGGTAACATGGGGGAGCAGAGAGGGTCTTAAGAGTTCGCTTTCATCATCCTCATATCTGTAAATTTTGATATTCAAGTGCCGCTCGCAGAGGTAGGACTTTGGTGCTGTTTTTCGTTGCTCTGGACCATTTTGGATCGGTAGGGACTGCGAGGACCGGCAGCCTACGGTCACCACCAGCTGTGTCCTCTTCCCGGACCACACCCACGCCTGCTCAGGTATATAGGTGTTCTTCACTTCCGCTTCGCGGTACGCATGCGGGCGCGCGCCGGGCAAAGCCCGGGCCAAGGGCGGGCCGTCTGTGGCCATCCGGGGCCGGACAAGGCTGGGCTGGGCCACCCCTCTTCCATCCAGATTCCCGTTAGTACCACTGTGGACTCATACGTAAGAACTGATGTGAACATTTTTTCAATAGTTTGTTATTGCATTATATGGTGGATACCTTACAATGAGCTCAAAATCTAGTCTGGGTGGGAAACAGGTTGTGGGGGGTTCCTCCATACCCTTTAAAGGGACTTTAGACAATTACATCACTAGGGTTGTGACAGTTGTAGAACGAGAAATAGAGCAGGCTGAACGGCGTATTTCAGCAGAATGGTACAACAAACGTTCTTCCTTGGTGGTGGTTATTCACAGTTTGCTCACAATAACCACCTAGATATTCAGGGTACTCGAGGGGGAAGATGGCGGCCGGACGCTAAGCCCGTCTTGTGCTCTTTGCCTCTCTCCCAATGAGGCTGAAAACGCCATATGTTGAAGGCGCTACAGACAAAGATCTATTCACGCTAAAATAAACAATACACGAGGGTAGACTATTTAAAAAAAACCTGAAGCTGGAATCATACCGGGCTGCAGGCGTCTTTCTTTATGGAGCCCCAAGGAATTTTACGGAGCGGAGCTAAGTGCGCATTTTTTTTTTCTTTCGGTCTGAGATCCGAAAAAGACAGTGGTGACTTCTGCCCCAAGCGTGTTGCGGAATGCTGGTGGTGGGCGAGAGATCGACTGGGCTGCCCTGGCGTACTCTGTGGGGTACTCTGTGGCCCCCGCATACCTGGAGAAGAGAGAGAAGTCTGAGCAGCGAGATTCCCCCGGCGGCAACAGTCCTGCACACCGCTCGCAGATCAGCTGGTGGGAGGCGGCTTCGGAGGCACAGCGTAGCTGCAGAAAGGCAGTGAGTCAATCTCTGTGTTTCTTTGAGGGAAGGCAGGGGGAGTGACATGAGGAAGATGTGCTTCTAGTCCAGGCACACTTGGCGTTTTTTCCGGAACACTTGATAGATTTAAGGCATCGGAAGCATACGAGTTTCCAGACCCCCTTGCCTACAACTTGATTTACCAGGCTTCTCCTGTCGGACCTCATAAACCAAACCAAAAGCAAGAGTGTGACGCTTTAAAAAAAAACCCGACTTTTTTTGTCACTCTCTACATTTTCGCGTATAAATGCGCTAGAAACCCGGACACCACAGCTAAACATAAGGAGAAACTCAGTAGAGAGCCTTCCCACAGCAAAAGTGGAGGGGTCAAGTCAGACTCATGGTAAGGCAGCCTCCTCCCCATCAGTTAGTGTAAACACTGAGGCTCTCACAGAGGTGGTAGCCCCAAAAGAAAGGACTACAGGTAGAGCAGTTTTGTCTCGCAGAAGGTGAGGAAAATCCCCAAAATAAAGCTCACCAAAGTGCTGCTGCTAGAGATACAGCGTCAAGTAAAAAAGATGCAGGTTTGGGCTCACTTCTGGTTAATCTCAATGGTAAAGGGTGAGCCTATTATTGCCTAAGGAATAGACAATTTCTTAAAACAAGTCTCCCATCCGTCACCAAACAGCCAGTTGTCCCTAGGGTTACTAAAAGAATCACCCGTAAACTTTAAAGCTCCAAGTAAATAAAGTCAACAATAGAAAAGGACAACTAGGGGAAAATCTGGAGACTGTTGAAGAGGTTCATGCCCCTAAAATAAAAATCACCCCGTCATTAAGATCCTACTTCAAGTTGCAGAGTCGGGGTAGGAGTAGGGAAATAGGCAAGGAACAAGAAGAGGCGGTAGCTTCTAGACCTGAGATGGGAATCTGTCCAGCCGCCACTTCAGATGACATAATAACAGTGAGCTCAGAAACAGAGACAACAGAGCAGGACGCCGATTCTAGTCAAGTCCCTGTCCCCTCTCAAAGTGGGGTCCTCAGTCGAGAGCATAGCCCGGCTCCCAGTTTAATGCCTAGTCCAACCCAGAGCCCAGTCCAAAGCCCTATACAAAGTTCAAGTGGAAATCTCTCCAAAAACCTACCTAAAACTACTCCTGAGAGTCAGATCACTAACCCAGAAACCCTACAGGTTAAGCCTCAAAGCAGTACGGACGCTCTTCTCGAAAAGAGGATGGAAGAGATAAGATCAAGATTCGAAATTTCTAAAGGTAACCAGAACAAGATACATGACAAATTCGAGATGCTTGACGTTAAGCTTATTGCCCTGGGAGAGAGAGTCACCGCGGTTGAAGAAGTGGTGGAAGGGCTAAACAAAAAAGTAGAAACAACCCAAAAGGAAATTAGAACCTTGAAAGCCAAAGATAAAAGCATTGAAGAAAAGCTGGAGGCTTTAGAAAATCAATCTCAAAGATGTAATCTTAGACTCCTCAATGTTCCTGAAGGATGAGAAGGTTCAGATATAAAAAACTTTGTAGTGTCATTACTAGAAGAGCACTTCTCATGGAGTAAATCATTGGGTCTTGGGGATGACATCCAACGGGTGCATCGGGATCCATTTGGAAAATCAAAAGAAAGAAAGAATCCAAGGAAAATCTTAATACATTTTAAGACCTTTTCACTTAAAGAAAGACTCTTGAGCGAGGCACTGAAAAAGGGCGAATTTAGCAAAGATGACTGATCTTTCATAATCCGATCAAACATTGCAAAAGCAACGCAGGACAGGCAGTGGGAGCTCGGGCAGTTGATGCCAGAATTAAAATCTTTAGGCGCAACTGTTCAAATGAAATTCCCAGCTTCCCTTAGAATAATGTGGAGTAATAAAATGTCTAACTTTAGAGATCCCAAAGAAGTGGAAACATTCATCGGTCAAATGCGCGACCAGATAAAAATTCAGTCGTTGACACAAACATAAAACACAAAACATTAAAATATCCTTTTGTAACTGAAAGAGTTGTAGCGCACTTCAAGAAAAACATAAATAGAGGCAAAGAGCTCAAAAGGGGCCAGAAATAGAGCCCAAGGGAGGAAAAGGGAGGCTTCCCCAAGGAGGGTGGGTGTGTTTTCCCACTTTAGTTTTGTTTCTTTTCACTATCACTTCTTCAATGTACATTTTAAAAAAAAAAGAAAAGAGGGGAAAAAAAGCGGTGAAAATGCACAGGGGTTGGGAGCAAGATAGGTTAAAAATAAAAAATGTCCTCCTCAAAAGATCAGATATATAAGGAAGGAGAAATTCAGGGGGTGGCGAAATAGGAAAAAGAAATGAGTCAGAAAATGAAACATGTAAAGATAACATCCTGGAATGTGAATGGACTACATACTAAAAGTAGACGAAGGAGGATTTTTGAATATCTAAAATCAATCGATAGTGAAATAATAATATTACAGGAAACTCACCAACTAAAAAAAGAATGGGAGGAAATAGTGAAAAGCGTAAACTGGGTGGACGCGTACATATGCACGAACCAAGAATGTGTAATAAAAGGAGTCGCTATTCTATTCAAGAAATCTCTGAAAGAGAGGGTAGAATCAGCAGAATCAGATCCTAAAGGAAGGTGGGCAATAGCTAATATTAGACTGCTCAACCAAACTCTCTCGGTGGTGGGCTATTATGGCCTAAATGTGGACGATCCGTCCCCCCTACAGACCTTATATACTCATCTGATTTCGGCACCAGGTCCCCTTATTATAGGAGGAGATTTTAATATTATTCCTGATCCGAAAGTGGATCGGTATCCAAGGGGGAAACAAACAAATTTGCCAAAAGTGAAAGAATGGCTGAGAATTTATAAAAGGGATTTGAATTTAATTGATATCTGGAAAGAGAAGGGAGACAAGCAAGAGAACTATTCTTTTAAGAACAAAAAACTAGGGATACAGTCCAGAATAGATTTCTTTTTAATAGATCAAGGATTGCTAGAAAAGATTAAAAAAAGTGGTTCATCTCCCAGCTCACCTCTCTGACCACTCAGCGGTACAAATGACAACCTTATTAAAAGATGTAACGAACCCTCCTAGGTGGACGATGGATCGTACAATTTTGCTAAATCCCCAGATTATTAATCAACTTATGCAGGAAACGAAAAGTTTTTTTGAAATCAACAATGAGGGAGCCCCAGTCCAAATAGTATGGGACACATATAAAGCGGTAATCAGGGGAACGATCCTAAGTCTAACTTCTCATAAACTGAAAGGGCTTAAAAGTGAGATTCAAGGGATAGAAGATAGCATAACATCAATAGGCCAACAAATTCTTACAGATCCGAGAGGGTCTGAGTTAAAATAGAGAGAGTAAAGCAAAAAAACAAACTTTCAGAAATCTTGGAAGACAAAATCAGAGAGAGGTGGGACTGCAGTAAATTGGCCCATTATGAATATGGGGAGGGCTGTGGAAAATTACTGGCCTGGAAGACGAGAACAGACAGATCTAAAAATAAAATTGCTTCTATAGATCCACGTAATCCATCTCACAATGGAGCTGAGGAAGAAGTAATAAAACAAGAATTCACAGCTTTTTTTGGGAATCTCTACTCCGAGGATTGCAACCCAACAGTTGAAGAGATAAATGCTTTTTTAGATGCACAGAACACCCCCAAACTAACACAAGAGGAGAAAGTTAAATTAAATGCTGAAATAACTACTGAAGAAGTGGATGGCATCATAAGAAACTTAAAAAAAGGCAGGGCTGGATACCCTACCAAATGAGCTTTATATCAAATTAAAAGATACCATAGTGACCCCCCCCTCACTATCCCCTTAAATAAAAAAGTTCTTGAAAATTGTAGTCTCCCAGAATCTTGGAATGATGCAACAATTTCTATCCTCCTAAAACAAGGTAAAAATCCTAAAAAATGCGAGTCCTATCGTCCTAAATCTATTTTTAACTGTGACTATAAAATCTTCACCCAAATAATGGTGAAAAGACTTGGTAAAATAATGGGTTCTCTGATTAATTCCAACCAAAAGGGTTTTGTAGCAGGAAGAAACTTACAAGATCTAACCCATGAACTTTTTGGAGCGATTGATCTAGCCACCTGTGAGAAGTTACCTCTATCTATAATCACTATCGACGCTGCTAAAGCATTTGATAGAGTTAACTGGACTTACCTGAGTGAAGTGTTAAAAAAATTTGATTTAGGAACAAATATATTGAAGATGGTAGAAAATATTTGTAATTCCCCTAAAGCTAGAATATTAATCAATGGGGAACTAACCAAATACATTCTGATAAAGAGAGGAACATGCTAGAGGTGTCCTCTATCTCCACTATTGTTCAACCTTTACATTGAGCCAGCAGCGGAATGTCTTAGGAACCATCTTTCTATTGCTCCCTTTACGTACCGAGCCTGGCACAAAAAAAGTGGCCCTCTATGCTGACGACCTCATGATGTTTACCTGTGATCTTAAAGAGGCTCTTAAAACAACTGAAGAGATGTTAATTAAATTTGGGAACATTTCTGGCTACCAAATGAACAAGTCTAAGACAGAAACCATGACTTGGAACAAGGACTTCCTAAGTCCCTACAATAAGGAAAAAATTAGATAACTAGGTATCAACCTGATTAAAGATCTAGATAAAGTAGCCCAGATTAACATTCATAGAGTGCTGGTGGAAGTCAAAAGGCTGTTGAAAGTATGGAGTGGCTTACCCTTGTCGGTTCCTCAAAATGTCAGTCTTGCCGAAATTTACTTTCATTTTTGGTGCCATCCCATTAGAATTCAACAGGGAATAAATAAAGAAAATCCAGGGAGAGTTATCAAGCTTTATCTGGTCTTCGAAAAAACCTAGAATTCCTTGGAGCAAAATAAGGAGAAGGAAAAACCTGGGTGGGCTAGCCACCCCGGATATTTTAGAATATTGTAGAGCATTCCAATTTAAAACAGTAGAATCCTGCTAGGCCCATATGAAGACTACCCATTATATATAAACAAAATGACTAATAACAACAGCCATTTCCTTTTCAAATTCGGTCACCCGAAATTCTTTAAAAAAGTTAAGTTGAAGACTCTGAAGGCAGCCGTCAAAGTGTGGTATTGTATTAGATCTACAGTAAATATCCCCCTTCACAGTGACAAAGCCCCAATTTGGTATTCGCCATGTACACCAGAGTGCCTTAAAGACTGCCTTGCAACTCCCCTAAAATTGGCAGGAATAGTAACTTGGGGGCAACTGCTGTATCAGAACAAAATTATGGAGTGGGAGATACTAAATGAAATCACAAACTCTTCTCTATCCAAGTTTAAATATTATCAACTCCAAAGCTGGGCAAAGTCAATCAAGGAAACTAAATCAGGCAACACACTTCTAGAAGAAAAAATGCTGGAAAAACCCTTCAAGAAAGAGCTATCGTTCTGGTACTGGGCTCTCATAGCTTCCGGGGACGAGAAATTTCGGTTACCGGAGAGAATCTGGGGGAAAGAGCTGCCAACGATGGATACAAATAACTTATGGCAAGTATCAATGAGCAAATGCTGGTCAATTGTAACAATTGTAACATCTGCCCCATTAAAAATAAATAATTTATATACCACCCGTAGAGCTTATTGGACGCCGGAAAAACTATCAAAATTCAGCGGGTCCACGGGTCCACGGTGAAGTCCTGTCCGAAATGTGGACTATCTAAGGCCAATGACCTGCATATGTTCTGGCAGTGCCCCTTCTTGATGGTTTCTGGACGGAAGTGGGTAAGACCTTAGAAGAGGTACTGGGAAAACAGCTAACTGTGAGTATTGACTTAGTCATTTTTAGAGTGATGGGTTCACCAGCAGTAGAAAAGTTAACAAAACGAGAAGAAAACCTAGTATTTCTTTTGATCCTTTTAGCTAGAAGAGAGATATGCGTTAAATGGATCACCCCTATAGCGCCCCTGCACAGGGAGTGGCTATCTTCAGTCCTTAAATTCTACAACTTAGATAAAAAGAAGAAGCCTTTTTCTAGAAAATATAGTTTCTGGGAGTTATGGGAAAATCATCATGTGGGTTTATAAAGATAGGATGGTTTATTAATTTATTCTCGTTGTCCCCCTTATTTCTTTCGCAATCATGTCCCATGAATAAGTGCAAGCATCAATCACAAATGACGAAGGCCAATTAAGAGTAGCCATAATGGCTAGCTCGACCCACTCCGAAGAGTAACCTTCCATAATAGTAACTGGAAGTAAGGGGTCCCCCGGCTTTCCCCGATGGTTCCCGACCGTAATTCCACCTGGATGGTGGGTTGGTACAGACTACACCAGGAACGGGAAAAAGGGGGACCTTGAGCTCTCCTTACTATAAATGTTGCACGAAAAAAAACCCCAAAAAAACAAACGTTCTTCCTTAGGCGTTATTCAGAAAGCTGTATCTCCAACTGTGCCTAACGCTACCTCTGCTTTATTGTCAGATATTGGTATACCGCCTCAACTCCAAGATCTATCGCCAGCTAGTTTGGGTGTTTGTAATTTTACCAACATTACAATTGATTCCCCTACGGATAGTTCGTTGGAAGAACAACCTCCAGTTATTAATGTCAGTACTGGAACACCTGCGCCATCTCTCCCTAGAAAAACGAAACGGGGTATAAACAAGCAATAAGGCTCGAGAGCTAAAAATCCCAAACCTATATCATTAATTAAAAACCCTAGTATTGGGCCACAAAGTAAAAACGACCACAATCCTTTGCAGGCCCCCCTCTGGATGATCTTCTTAGGAATATAGAGCAGCTGCTGAAATCATTATTGCTCCCTCTTGTAGAAAGGGTCAAGCGATTAGCAGATCAACTTGGATCAGTTCAAGTGACTGGCATCTCGAATATGAATCTATTGAAAGAATTAACCAAAAGTAGGCATTCTTCGAACACTTCTGTACCCGCAGAAAAGCCCAAACCTAGCGAGTCCCAGTCCAGAGGCAAGCCCCAACCAACTGCTAAAGATACTCCCGTCATCAGTCTACCTATTAAGCCAGTCACATCTATTTCCAAGTTAGGAGAAACCCGGGACTCAGAGTCATCTTGCAACAGGAGACAAGCAAATGATAACCTCGGGGGGAGGCGAAGGGCGGATAAATATACAAGAGGGAATGTGCAACATGTAAATCTTCCCCCCAAATCAGAACCCTATGTAATTGTATTAACTGGGGTCCCAGAATTAAAGCCAGGGCAATATGAAGATTATCAGGTTTTGAAAAATAAGGTCACTCACTGGCTAAGCACTAATAGGCCACTACCCGCAAGCATTGATGGGAACATTTTAAATGTCAGGAGGGTACCATGGTTGGGCCAAAGACCCAAGGATATACCAGGGGACAGCGTAATCATAAATTTTAAAGATTACAAGGCCACAAATTTTATTCGAGATTGGTATAGCGATAGTTATGAGGGAGGTATATCAACAAGATCATTAAGTTACTTCTACCCAAGAACCTTGGTTGAAACTCACAATCCTAGGAATCCCAAGAGTATCTTGGGCCCAGTTTTCAATATTGCCACTTCCAATAGTTTTGTGG